>NC_137558.1:2500-602500 GCF_963082525.1 Nesoenas mayeri | reverse complement strand
GGTGAGGGTGGGGGCACTCAAATTACAGCACCCAGGGAATGAGCACCTTCCCATGGGCGTCCTGAGGTGAGTGAGGGTGGGGGGCACCCAAAATACAGCACCTAGGGAATGAGCACCTTCCCATGGGGGCTCCAGGGGGGTGAGAGTGGGGGCACCCAAATTACAGCACCCAGGGAATGAGCACCTTCCCATGGGCGTGTTCTGAGAGGGTGAGAGTGGGGGCACCCAAAATAGGATACCCAGGGAACAAGCACCTTCCCACGGGGGTCCTGGGCAGGGTGAGGGTGGGGGGCACCCAAATGAGGGCACCGAAGAACAAGCACCCATGAAACTCAGCGTTGGGCACCCTCAGAGCAGCACCCCGGTCTCCCCCAAGGGGGGTCCCTGCCCCGGCCATGGGGGTTCTGTGGGGCTGTTCTGGGGGGACAGGGCGAGGCTGGCATCGTTTGGGGAGCAGTGAGCAGGGGGCGGGCGCGCGGGACGGGGAGCGGGGGACACGGGTCACACGCGGCGCGAGGAACCTCCGTCCTGTCCCGCGGTTGTCACTGGCACAAGAGCCACCTCTGGTGTTCATTGTGCTCAGCTTGGAACAGCAGCACCTCGAGTGCCAACTCAATCCTATTTTGTGAGAAAGACAAACGCCCTTTTCCTGCCTTTTCCTTTTACCCAATAACTCCTTTTCCCAGCTGAACGGCAGACCGGGCTGGGGTCGCCTCCTTTGCTGGAAATAACTACACTCTGGCAGACTTTAGAAAAGCATAAAGCCTTTTTTTCCCTACAATTCCTACCAAACCCAGTGCAGGTGACACCGGGATGGCACAAACGACACTGGGATGGCACAGACAACACCCGGATGGCACAGGTGACACCTGGATGGCACAAACGACACTGGGATGGCACAGACAACACCTGGATGGCACAGGTGACACCGGGATGGCACAGACTGTGCTACAGGGCAGCGCCGCCCCCAGGGCCAACGGGTTTTGCGCGGAGGGACATTTGTCGGCTCCTCCTTTCCCCAAACAAGCTCCGATCCGCCCCGTTTTCTTGCAGCAAAATCCCAAGACCGGGTCGTGCTCCGAGCACGGAGACGCCAGCCAGGGAAAAGCCCCGTTAACGGATGAAGAGCAGGAGCGGCCTGAGAGCCGGTGGGATGGATGGGGTGGGTGGGGTGGATGGGGTGGGATGAGGTGGGGTGGGATGAGATGGGGTGTGGGATCGAGAGTGGAGCTGGACAAGGACTGAAGTGCTGGAATGATGGGAGATTAATTATATGCAGGGCACACCCACAGTGGGAGTGGGGAAGGGAAAGGGAAAGGACAGGTTCTCACCAGCTGCGTCCCCGCTGCCTGGGCTGGGGGTGCCGGGGGTCGCGTCCTCAGAGCTGGGGGGGCCGCTGTCCCGCGGAGACCCCCCCGCTCGCTCCCCCGGCGCGGCGGGGGCGGCTCCGGCGCCCTGGTCGTCGGGCGGCAGCGGGGCGTCCACGCCGACCTCCAGCACGCGGATGGTTTCGTGGCCGGACATGACGATAACCTGCAAACGAGCCCCGAAACGCGCGTCAGCCCCCCCGGGGTGTCCCTGGGCCGTGCGCCCCACGGCACAGCGACGCTGCCCCCCCGAGACGCGACCCGCGCAGAGGAGGGACGGACGGGGTCAGACCCCCAGCAACTCGCTGCCTTAGTTAACGAGCAGCTCCTGGGCTCTCCCGTAACCAATACGGGCTCCGCGATGGTAAAACGCGGCTGCGGCGCCGTGTCCGCAGGGGCAGAGCCGGCACCCACAGGTCTGAACGGCGACACGACCTGGGGACACGAGGGGGTGGCAGAGTCACCTCCTCCCATTCTGCACGCGCGGGCACCAAACCCTGGAGCAAAGGGTCCAGCAAACGGCCCCGAGGAGCTGGTGCCTCCTCGTCATTCAAACAGCCCAAGGTCAGGCAGCCGAGCTCCAAACCAGAGCTGAGCATCTGGGTGTGAGCACGGGGGGCACAGGTGGTTCTTTCACCCCGGACGGGGTCAGGCCGGGCTGAACCCCAACCCGGCGCTCGGGGGGTCCCCGTGTGGCTTCACCTGCTCGTTGACCGTGAGCGAAGGCTCCTGGGGCTGCGCGGCCTCGGCGTCCATGGTGTCCAGCGACGGAGCCAGAGGCCTCAGACCTTCCACATGCTGCGAGGGGGGACACGAGAGGCTCTGTCACTGCCTGGGGTGACGCGGGTTTACCCCCCACCCGCGATCCGGGGCAGCGCGGTTTGCCGATGCCCGTCTGCCGCGCCGGGGGGCACCGGCTGCTCCCCGCGGAGGTTCTGGGGTGCTTTGCTCCTTCCCGAGGGACCCCAGTGGACGGGGACGCTGCGTTAGGGGGCGGGAAGGGGCTGGAAGCGACTCCCCCCGTTCCAACGCCCCGCGCCGACCCCTCTGGTCACTGCGGTCCCCTCGCCGCCATCGCCGGCACAAGGGGCTGACCAACTTCTCATGGCGAGGGTCTCGGGGCGGGGGTGCAACAGCCAGCCCGGTGACGCTGGCCCGGAACAGCCCCTGGTGCCATTTTACGAGCCCTTTATCGTTTCTCTGCATCTCAGAAGCCACGCGGCTCCCGCTGAGGCCACCGAGCGCGTCCCGAGCCGCAGCCGCCTTTATTTGCAATTAGTAAACAGAGTTCCTCGGATCCTGGTGATCCAAAGGGGCCTAAATTGAATTAAGAGCCAAATTCTCATTTGAAACTCAGCAGGGGCCGAGCATCTCATTCCCTTTGGCCGCCTTCGCGCGTGGCGCTCGGTGTCTGCGACCGCAGCGAGGTGACACCGTTTGCCCCGCTTGTCCCTGCCAGGCTCAGCCCCAGCACTTAGGCAGGACCCAGTCCCAGCGCTTAGGCAGGACCCAGCCCCAGCGCTTAGGCAGGACCCAGCCCCTTGGCCAGGGGGAGCGGGGGGCTGAGAGCAGTGACTGATCTCAGGTGGCCACTGGGAATTCCTAAGCCCGGCCTTGGCTCCCGAGCAGCCGAACACCTTGGGATGCGGCGCAGAGTTTAATTAACGGTTTACCCTGGTGCGGCGGCGAGCGGCGCGCAGGCAGCTGCGCTATTAAAAGTTAATGAGCTCGTCAGCAGCCAGAGCGCGGCAAAGGGCGACCAGGACCAGGGAAAAGGCTCCTGAGCTTCTCCGGAGCGCGGGGGCACCGGGGGGTTGGGGTACGGGGGGGCACCGGGGGATTGGGGTACGGGGGGGCACCGGCATCACTCACAGGTTGCTCGGGGTGCAGGGATGGACACGTCGGGGCGGCTCCTCCTCCTGCTCCTCGGGGCTGCGAAACGCTGGCTTTGGGCTGTGAAATGCCGGGTTTTGGGCTGATTTCAGGCTGTGAAACACCGGGTTTTGGGCTGCAAAACGCTGGGTTTTGGGCTGTGTAAATGCTGGATTTCAGGCTGTGATACGCCGGGTTTTGGGCTGATTTCAGGCTGTGAAACACTGGTTTTTGGGCTGCGTAAACGCTGGATTTCAGGCTGTGAAACGCCGGGTTTTGGGCTGCGAAACGCAGGATTTCAGGCTGCAAAACGCTGGATTTTGGCTGCAGGGAGAGAAAAAGCAGGTGAGTGCAGGTGCCAAACTCTGCCCGCCCACCCGCTCCCCAAATCCCCGAGGAGCGAGAGGATCCCCCCCGGGGGCTCCGGGAGGAGCGGACGCTCCAGGGCGCCCCCATCCCCGCTACCGCTCTCCCGTCTCACTCGTGGCTTTGGGAGCCGGACCCGACCAGCGCGGAACACACAACCTGGCGCCCGTTTTCCGCCACAGACCCCAGACATCGCCCCCCCGCACCAAAAAGCCTCCCCGGGAGCATGGGTCCATCCCGGGCTCGACGTCCCCGCTCGTGCGCCGCGTGTCCCTGCTCGTGCGCCGCGTGTCCCCGCAGCGTGCGGCGTGGAACTCCAGCGCCGCCAGGAAGGAGAGGTGCTGAGCGCTCTTCTCCCTCTGCCGCGCATGGAGGCCAATTAGCGAGAGACAATTAAAGAGCCGCTTGGCCGCGCGGGGCTCGACGCGGGGCGGCGGCGGGTTTGGCGGCGGCGGGTTTGGCAGCGGCGGCTTCTCCTCCCCAGACGCTCGGCAGCACCGTTTCCTTGCACTTTTTGAATATATATATATATATATCTATTTGCAATTAATGGGACGGATAACTCGGGCAGCTGGCGGCGCGAGGCGCGCGCAGCCATTTCGCAGCAGATGGCGGCGAGGAAATGAAATGCATAAAATAATAATAAATAATATTTAAAAACAAAAAAAAAAAAAAGAAGGGGGGGTGGGGAACACCGAAAGGGAAGGATAATTTGAGACGCTCCGAGTCTCGCTGCGGATATAATCGCCGTGTTAATTACAAGTGTCGATGAGTCAGAGACGCAACCGCTCGGGTCCCAGGTGGGTGGAAATGGAAGTTTGAACAAACTTGCCACAGGTGAAAAACCCTCTGAGGTTAATTAAACCTGCTGGACATGGCTGCAGCTCGCTAATTACTCGCTGTCATTAGCCTGGGTTGATTCCTTCCCATGGACACGGGTGCCGGGGTGGGGAGCTTGAAGGAGACGCTGGTTTGGGGTAGATGAGCCCCAAAAGCAGCTCCTGGGACTTTTGTCACCACGTTGGGAGCAGAAAGACGCGCTGGAAGTGGCGCCGTGGATGGGAACGGCATCAAACAGCCCATTGCGGGGTCAAACAGCCCCGTTGTGGGGTCAAACAGCCCCACTGCGGGGTCAAACAGCCCCACTGCGGGGTCGCGGAGCGGGGCCGGGCCCCAGCGCACCCCACACTCCAAAAGGTTGCTCCTTCCTCACGTAAAACGCCTCTTTACGCTTCCCAGCTTCATCACTTTTAAGATGTTCCTGCATTTACCGATGGGAAACTGAGGCAGCGGATGAGCCGCGGCACGACTGCAGCTGGGAAACCCCAAAATCAACCAGAGACACCCCAAAGGAGAAACCAGATCGGCCAGAACCGAGCCCTGAAAAGCGACGTCAGTCCCGTCTTCGCCCCATCTCCTCCAGCTCCGCAGCAGCGCCGCCCGCCCCGCGCACGCCAGGGACCCAACCGCGGCAACAGGGGGAACCCCCAAATCTGCTGCAAAAAGGGGGAACCCCCAAACCCGCTGCAAAAAGGGGGAACCCCCAAGCAGTCGCTGCCGGTTGGGAGGTTTAACCTGCAAAACCCTCTTTGCACCTTCAACGTTTTCCTGCGGCCGGGGGTGATTTTGGGGGACGCGGCGAGCGCGGCGCTTGGATCACTCGAGCTTTGCTTGGCTCCCCAACTTCATGGGGTCTGGGGGCACAGCGCTGAACCAAACGGCTGCCGGGGTGCCCTGAGGGCTCCCCCGCGCTGCGGGGTCACACGCGAGCCGGCTCAGCTCCGGGGACACAGGAACGGGGTCCCCATCGATGGGGGGTCCCCTGGTCCCCTCCCCAGGTCACGCCGCAGGACCGCGGGGAAACCGGGGGCACGTTCGGGCTCTCCCGAATTCCCAGCCCCCCCAAAACAGCACCCGAGCGTCGGGACCGGAGCCCCCCGAGGGTCCAGGACACCCCAGAGGGACGTCAGGGTGGATTTGGGGGCGCGGGACCCCCCGCTGAGCCGGCGGTGCCACGAGGTGCCGCTCTGCCCCGCATCGCCCCGCCAGCGGATTTTAAAGTGGGGTGCATGGACTGAGGGACCCCCCCACAGCCCAAAATGCAAAGCGAGGGGCTCAGGGGGGCCGTGACCCCCCAAACCCTCACAGCGCCCCACACTGTGCTGGAGCACCACAAAGCGCCCCTGGACCCCCAAATCCCTGCCTGGCACCTGCCCCCCCCAGCCCCACCCTGGGGGTCCCTGCGCCACCCCCCAGCAGGACCCCAACACTGTCCCCCTGTCCTGCCCCCCAGCGCTGCTTTTCCTCTCCTGCACCCCAAAACTCATCTCCCATAGCCCCCAAATTCTCCTGTGCCCCCCCCGGGCAGTCACCCCCCTTTCCCTGCCCTGGGGGTCACCAGCCCCCTCTTTCCCCTTCCCTGGACCCCCCAGCTCCGGGGTCCCCCCAGGGACCCCCACCTGCCTGTGCCATCCCCTGACCCCCTCAATCGTCCCCCCCCCGCCGGTGGCCCCATCGCACCGTCACTGCCCCCCATCTGCATCCCCACTCTCAGCGTCCCCAGTGCCCCCCAATATCCTCCCCCATCCTGCTTCCCCCCCCTAAAACCCAACCACCCCTCCGCAAACCCCGGCGCCCCCCGCCCCGAGCGCCCCGCTCTCCGCCGTTTTCCGCTGCGCTCCCCCCCCCGCTCTTTATCATAAATATATAAATTATGCTAATTACGGCATTGCATATTCACCGCGGCGCGCCCGCCGCCCCCCGCCCGGCCCCGCTCCGGCCGCGCACTCACCCGGCGGGCGCGGGGCGCGGGGGGCGCGGGGGCGCGGGGGGGCGCGGGGTCCGGGGCGCGGGCTGCGCGCGCTCCGCTCCCGCTCCTCTGCCGGGGAATAATTAAAAATTCATCTCACAGCGGCGGCGGCGGCACAAAGGGGAGGGGGAGGGGGCGGGGAGGGCGGGAGCGGCCCGGGACCCCGGCCCGGCCGCGGTGGGGGCGGGGGAGGCGGGGGGCGCCGGGCTGTTTGTGTTCCGAGGGGTGGGCGCCGGGGGGTCTGCTCTGCTTCCTCCTCCTCCGGGGGGATTTTTTAGCTGCTGCGTCATGAACATAATTTATGCGCAGGCCTTGCCGCAGCCGGGCTGCCCCGCGCCGCCGCTGGGGGCGCTCGGGCCGCCGCCGCACCGGGAGCGCGGGACCGGGACACCCCGGGACACCCCGGGACAGCGGGACGGGGACACCCCGGGACACCCCGGGACAGCGGGACGGGGACACCCCAGGAATGGACACCGACACCCCGGGACACGGACACCCCGGGACAGGGGGACAGGGACCCCGGGACACGGACACCCCGGGACACCCCAGGACAAGGGGACGGGGACAGCAGCACGGGGACACCCCGGGACGGGGAGCGCGGCACGGGGACACCCCGGGACAGCGGGATGGGGACACCCCAGGAATGGACACCCTGGGACAGGGGGACACGGACACCCCGGGACACGGACACCCTGGGACACTGGGACAGGGACCCCCCAGCACAGGGACAGCGGGACAGGGAGCCCCCAGCACAGGGACCACCCCCCAGACACCAGGATATGGACCCCCCCAGACAAGGACTCCCCAAAAGCCAGAGGCCCCCCAGAGCCAAAGACTGCAGCCCCAAGATTCACCCCCCCCCCCCCCCCCCCCCCAGCCCTGAGACCCCCGACCAGAGACCCCCCCCAGAGCCAGAGTCCCCAGCACCAAGATCCCGGAACCAGAGACCCCCCCAACCTCAGGGCCCCAGAGTCCCCAGCCTGGAGACCCCAAAACCAGAGACCCCCCGAGTCCCCCCCGACCCAGGAGTGCCCCAAACTCAGCCCAGACCCCCCCAGTCCTGAACACCCCAGAACTCCCCAAAGCCAAATCCCCCCCCTTCCAAAAGCCAGAGCCCCCAAATCCCAGACCCCCAAGATTCATCTGGCCCCAAACCCAGATTCTCTCAGTCTCAGACACCCCTAAACACAGACCCTAGAGTGCCAGAGCCCCCAAAAGCCGCCTCCAGCCCCCCCAGCTCCTCCAAAGCCCAGACCCCACATCCCCGTCTCCATTCCCAGCAGCACCCCCGGTTTTGGGGTCACCCTTTGCAAACCCCAACCGAGGCAGGAGCCCCCCAGCTCTGCCCCCCCAATCCTGCCCAGAGGCGCCGTCCTGACCCCAGCACCGAGCCAGCCCATCAAACCCTAAAGCAGCATTTCATCACCATAAATTAATCCATTAATCACCGCGTTAACGTGAACCGCCCGGGGCGGCACAAAGGATCCAACCTGTTCCCCTTCACCCCCCGTTATTCGCGTTCCTCGGGACAGAGCCCAACCCGCTACCCGCTTGGCTGCAATTCACCAAAACCACCCCAAAAACCCTGCCCGGGGCTTAGTGTATATACAATATATACATATGCAATATATACAATAACATAGAGGAGCCCAGCTCCGCGCACCGGGCCGGCACGCGAGGGACGAGCAAAGCCGCTCCCCCCCTGGGCCCAGAAACATCCGGGGGGTCTGGCCCCCGCTGCTCTGGAAACTCACATTGATTTAACAGTGCGCTGGCGGGTGCCGCGGCGGCACGAGCCCCTGGGGAGCCCCGGAAATGAGGGTGGTCGCAGGCGGCAGCACCCACCTTGTTCTGCCGGGATAACGGGGGTCACGGCTGCACCTGGTCTGAGCGCCAGACTGGGAGGAGAGAGTCAAACTGGGAGCTGGGGTTCCAACTGGGAGCTTGGGATTCCAACCGGGAGCTGAGAGTCCAACCGGGAGCTTGGGGTTCCAACTGGGAGCTGAGTCCAACTGGGACCTTGGGATTCCAACCGGGAGCCGAGAGTCCAACCGGGAGCCTGGGATTCCAAACGGGAGCTTGAGATTCCAAACAGGAACTTGGGATTCCAACCGGGAGGCTGCGGCGATAAACAGACAACAGTAACTCACAAGGCAAGGGTGCGATTTGCTCCTGGGTGTCCCCGAGAGAGAAAACGCAGCTGAAAACCTCCCAAATCCGAGGGATCATTTGGAATTTGCAGGCGCGAGGGCGCAGATGCTGCTCGGGCGTTAACGCTGGTCCCTGCGAAATGGCCCAAAATGACCTTATTTTGGTGGCCTGGGCAAAGGCGCGAGGGAAAAGCCCCATGAAGGGAACTCGGGAACATGCAAACACTCCATCTGAGCCCATCCTGCCCGCTTTCCCAGTGAGCCTGCTGGAATTAGCTTCACTTAGGCCGGCCTAGCCTCTTAGTCCCAGCCTAACGTGAGGACTTTAGGGTGATTTAGCACCCACCCGCTCAGATCCAGCCGGATTAACCCCGCGGAGCCAACGCCGAGGCGCAAACCTTCCCCGAGACGGAACGAGGGGACGAAAGGCGCCGTCCTGCCAGAGCCGCGCTTGCCTCGCCGGGATGCTCCATATTTAAACAGCCCCATCGCCTTGGATTTCAGGCTCGTTTGCATACATTGGCATACGCTTCATAGAACGTGCACGGGGAAAAGGCTGCACGGCGCATTTTTAATTTCCTCCTTGCAGAGGGGTTGATTTTAGGGGTGCTGGAAAGCTTGAGTTTCCTCCAGGAAACAGCTCGTTTGGGAGGGGAGGAGGATTTTAATTACCTGTTGGTCGGGAAGGTGAAAACGCGGACGGGTTTGCAGCCCCATGGGAGCAGATCTGCCCCAAAACAGCTTATCCCAAAACTTAAATGGCTGAAAAAAGCAGGAAAATCGCAGCACGCCTTGATTTTGGCCCCACGCTGCAGGGCGACCCTGCTTGCTCAGCTGCCCTGAACCTGAGCCTAAGCGCGAGCTTTGTAAAACCGCAGGGGGGTTTAGCGCAGGTGTGTGGGTGTCACGGTAAATCAGCCTCCATTTCCCATTATATTTGGCTGGAGTTTTTTTGCCCCCTCTTGGAACCCCAAGAGGCTCTTAAAGGTGATAGAAACAGCAATAAGCTCAAGCGCAAGGGGTGTAAAGCGGGTCCCTCCGCAGAGCCCGGCTCTACCAAACCTCTCCTGCCCTTTCCAAGGGAGTTTGCTGTGTGGTGAGCACAGGAAAGAGGAAAAACACACATTTGTTCAAAAAAAAACCCCGCGCCGGCCTCTCTCTCGCTTTAAAGGGTAAATATATATATATATATTATGGGCGCTGTACGGTTGGAAGGTGAAGAACACTTTGGAGGCATGAATTATTGATGGCGCCCTCCCGGGCGTGCCAGCCGACGCGCATATTCATCAGGCGGCCGCTACATTATTCATGAGGCGCTGGCTTAAATAGGCACCAGAACAATGATATTGTTGATTGAGGCGCCTGAGAGCGGCCTCGGAAATGAAAGAGAGTCGTGCCCTAAACCGGCCAAAACGCAGCCGGGAGGTTTAGCAGAATCGCACGAAAAAGGGCGTTTTTACACTTTCGGGGGGTCTTCCCCACGCCACCCACATACGCTGGTTTTTAAGCCGGGCTTTGCACGTGGGGTCAGTGGGTTGTGCAGAAGCCCCTCCAGCCCGCAGCACCGCCAGCTCCTCCTCCAGCACACGACACCTGCAACAGATTCTATAACAGTATTTAGGGCACTAAACTCCCCCCAAATTCACTAAAAACCATCAAGAGAAGCCGCAGTCTCCCCCTTTAGGCCGGCGATGTCTCTAAGCCGGCGATGCCTCTAAGCCCAGGCAGATGCTGGGGCTGGTATTAACTGTGGGGAACAGACGCTTTTAGGAATCAAGTCCTAAACAGCAGGGCTTGAATGACAAAGTGTTTGAGTTGTGAGGCCGCTCCAGCGCAGCGGGGGGAGCAGAACGAGCCTGAGAAACGCACCCGCACAACCACATTTTTGGCTTTTCAGCAGAATTTCGGCCCCACTCAGAGCGGGGAAAACGGGCCCACGGGCAGGAGGTGGAACCAGCACCAAGGGGACACGGTTTAGAATCAAAACAACGCGCGCTAACGAGCGGCCGATGCCTCACACGGTCCGCAAGGCTTAATTAAGCTGAGCGATATTTGGAGGTTACCAACCATCTCCATTGGTCTTTACCGCGAGCTCCCAGGCGGCTCCTTTTGCTGCGTGGACACGGGGGGACTCAGGGGAGACTCCAATGTCCCCAGGGCTGTCCCAGGCTGGGGCCCCACGGGCCGTACTGGGGACCCCCCTTCCCCAGACGCTGCTCATGGTCCCCCCTCAATGCCGGGGTCTGCATGGGGACCCCCAAGGCCGGGCCCAGGGGCCCCATCTCAGGCCCAAGCTCTGCTTGGGACCCCCCAACTACACCAGGGACTGACTAACTACACCAGGGACTAACTACACCAGGGACTAACTACACCAGGGACTAACTAACTACACCAGGGACTAACTAACTAACTAACTACACCAGGGACTAACTAACTAACTAACTACACCAGGGACTAACTAACTAACTAACTAACTACACCAGGGACTAACTAACTAACTAACCAACCACACCAGGGACTACACCAGGGACTACACCACTACCCACTTAAGCCCACCTGGGGCCTCCCCACCACCCCAGGCCCTGTCCAGGCCACCCCAGGCCCTGTCCAGGCCACCCCAGGCCCTGTCCAGGCCACCCCAGGCCCTCTGTAGGGACCCCACCCCCCCCCCGCAACTTCACCTCTAGGGCCGATCTAGACCCCTCCCCTAGGCCTTGCTTAAGGCCCCACCTCAGTCCCGGGGCCCTCCTAGGCGTCACCTCAGGCCCCCCTGCCCTCCCTCAAGCCCTGGGGACCCCTCCTCATTCGGCCCCTTTAAGGCCGGCGCGGCCCCGCCCCCGCGCGCGACAGCGGCTGCGCGCGGCTCCCGCTTCCTGCCCCGCCCCCCGCCGGCCCGCCCCGCGCGCCCCGCCCGCCCCGCCCGCAGCGCCGCGGTGACACCGAGCAGGAAGCGCGCGGCGCGGGCAGAGCGGGAGCCGCCCCGGAGCCAGCGCCACCCGCCATGAACGGCAAAGGCAAGGACCGGACCGGACCGGACCGGACCGGACCGCGCCGCCAGCGCCCCCCGCGCCGCGCCCCCGCCCGCCCTCCCGCCCCGCCGGCCCGGGACGCGGCGCCTTTAAGGGCGGCGCCGCAGCGCGTGACCGCGCGAGCCGGGCGGCCAATGGGAGCGGGGCGGGGGGGGCGGGAGCGCGCGTTGCCATGGCGACCGGCCCGGCCTTAACCCCGTGAGCGCCGAGTGGCCTCCCCCCCGTCCCCCCTCCCCCGGTGACGTACGGGGGGCTGTGACGTAGGGAGGACCTCGGCGTGACGTAAGCGGGGAGGGCGGGGGAAACCCACCCGGGTGACATAGGGGATCCCGCTGGGTGAAGGGAGACGGACCCCCCCACGCGTGACGTAAGGGGGGACCCTGTTAGCTGGGGGGGGGCGCTGAGGTGGGAGAGACCCCCCGCCGGTGACACAGGGGATCCCCCGGGTGATGTCATAGGGGGGAGACACACCCCCCCCCCGCACTACTTGATGTCATAGTGGGGAGACCCCACCAGGTGATGTCATAGGGGGCCCCCCCAGGATGATGTCACAGAGCCCCTGGGTGTCCCCGGGGACCCCCTGGGTGCCATGGGGGGGTTGGAGCGGGGGAGCCCCCTCATCACGGGGGGGGGGGGCGGGGACAACCCCCCCAGCGCCGCCCCCCTTGCCCCCAAACCATGGAGAGCCGGGGGGGGGGGGGGGGGGTACCATTGGGGTTCGTTTCCTTCCTAAGACGTCGGGCTCCCCGAACGATCCGACTCGTTACCGTTGCTTTGGCTTTGCCCGCGCTGATGAACGACCGCGAACCCCCATTTGTCTCCGCAGGACAGTTCCCCCCGCAGCCGTCCTACCCCGTGCAGCCCCCCGGCCCCCCCGCCGTGTACCCCCCGGCCCTGCCGCTGCAGCCGCCGCCCTACAGCGACGCGCCCCCCGCCTACTCCGAGGTACGGGACCCCCCGGGACCCTCCTGAACGAAACCAAAGCTTATATCCACCAAAGCTTATAGCTGGAGGGTGCTTTTTGCCTGGGGGGCTCGTTTGCTGGGCAGCGCTGGTCCCCCGGTCTGCCCCGAATCACCCGCTTGACGTGTAAACGCCGTTCAAACGTCCCCGTGGAGTCAGGGTGACAAATTCATCTCGTTTGTCACCGGAAAAGACACTGACAGTAACATTGATTGCTTGGAGTGGGGGAAAACGCTCCAAAAACGGGGAAAAAATGTCCTTTTTCCAGCCCCAAATCTAACACATGGGGCTGGGGTGGGGGAGGGTGAGGGTCCATGTGGGGCTGGGGTGGGGGGTGAGGGTCTATGTGGGGCTGGGGGGGGGGTGAGGGTCTGTGTGGGGCTGGGGGGGGGTGAGGGTCTATGTGGAGCTGGGGCGGGGGGGTGAGGGTCTGTGTGGGGCTGGGGTCGGGGGGTGGGGGGTGAGGGTCCACGTGGGGTGCAGAATAACAACCCTCTACGCTCTGTTTTGTGCCTTTTCCCAGCTTTACCGGCCCAGCTTCGTGCCCCTGGGCGCCGCCACCGTCCCCACCATGTCCGCGGCGTATCCCAGCGCCTCCGTGTTCCTGCCCGTGGCGCAGTCGGTGGCCGTGGGGCCCATCGGCTCCTCGGTGCCCGTGGCCTATTACCCGGTGGGGCCGGTTTATCCGCCGGGCTCCACGGTGCTGGTGGACGGTGGGTTTGACGCCGGAGCGAGGTTTGGCGCCGGGGGCACCGCCAGCATCCCCGTGAGTACACGCCTGGGGGAGCGCGGGCTCCTGTTCGCACGCTGAGGGCTCCTCATCCTGCTCGGGTTGTGGCTCTGGAGCCGCGGGGCTGGCGGGCGGCCCTGGGGGCGGCAAAGCCACCGCGTGGCCACTGCTGGCCCAGCGTGGGGCTTCCGGGGCTGTGAGACGTTCCTGCCCCCCCGATTTCCCACCCGTGGGCCTGGGGATGTTCCTGCCCCCCCGATTTCCCACCCATGGGGCTGGGGATGTTTCTGCCCCCCCGATTTCCCACCCGTGGGGCTGTGAGATGTTCCTGCCCCCCAGATTTC
The DNA here is from genome assembly GCF_963082525.1 of Nesoenas mayeri. Classification (NCBI taxonomy): domain Eukaryota; kingdom Metazoa; phylum Chordata; class Aves; order Columbiformes; family Columbidae; genus Nesoenas; species Nesoenas mayeri. The sequence goes on along the minus strand of NC_137558.1, from coordinate 588,870 downwards.
CCACCCATGGGGCTGTGGGACGTTCCTGCCCCCCCAGATTACTCACTTTTGGCCGTGTCCAGGTCCTGCTCTAGGCCCCTCCATGGGGACCAAACCCCGGGTTAAGCCGGGCTTAGCCCAGCACGGACAGGACACCCAGCGTTTCCCACCAGCCCCCAGCCTGTGTTGCGCCCATTTCGCTGGGTCCCAAGCGGCGGGGACGTCGCGGGGGGGTTTCTGGGTCACGGTGGCTCCGTGTCCCCAACCTGGGCCCGTCCTGTTTGTGTTTCAGCCGCCGCCCCCCGGCTGCCCCCCCAGCAGTGCCCAGCTGGCCGTCATGCAGGGGGCCAACGTCCTGCTGACACAGCGCAAGGGGAACTTCTTCCTGGGCGGCTCGGACGGCGGCTACACCATCTGGTGAAGGAGGAGAAGGGGCCGGGGGCCGGGGGGGCGACGTTTCTCTAAGGAAAACCACGTACCGTCAGCACTTCTCACCACGTAACCGCTTTAGTCCGTATTAACCCCGAGCTGCGGTTCCCGGGACGGGGGCGCCCGGCCCCGCGGGCGCTTTAACGAAGCTCCGGTAACGACAGCGGCACCTCGGCCCCAACGGGGAAGGGCGGGGGGGTTCATTCACCGAATTAGCGCCAGCCCGGCCTCTCGGCGTTGCCGCGGTGAGCGCCGTGGCGCTGAGCCGTTCTCCATCGGCCACGGGCGCCGCTGCGCTGGACCCGGCGCCACGAACCGCCCGAAAAGGGTGCAAACGACACAAAGTGACCCCCGGGAGCCGGGGGGGGCACTCGGGCGCCCTTCCCTCCCCCGGCCCCCGGCCCGTCCTCCCCCGCGACGCAGCGCGGCCGGCGCCGCCTCCGTCCTCCGCTCCCGGTGCTCTGGGCTCCTTGCGCACTCGAGCCGCTCCAGGCCACGCTTCGGTCCAGCGCCACGCCGCGCCATCCCAGGCTAACGAGGCTTCCGAACGCTGCTTAATAAACAAACTCCTGCTGTTTCTTTTCCAACTCAACCCGGTGTTCTGACACCAAAACTCCTTGGGGCTGGTGGAGCGGAGGAGCCGGTCGCGTCCGTCCCAGGGCAGGGAGCGACTCCAACCGCCGCAAGTTAACTCTGCCCGGCTTTAGGAGTTAAAACCGGCTCGGCCGTCACGAAGTCTTAGTAGGGTTCAGAAGAATATTTCAGGGATCCTCAGCGTTTTGGGGGTTTTTTTGTTTTACAAAGAAAAAGATGAGATTTGACTCTATTTTATCGGGAGGTTTGGGTTTAGTCTGCGTCCGCGTCTCGTCTCTGTTTTAACCATGCGACTGACTGTTACCGAGGTCCAGCATCACGTCTCTGTACACACTGTGGTGCACTTAACTTGTGGATTTTTTTATACTAAAAAAAAAGAAGTAGAATAAAGACTATTTTGAAAGTTTGAGGCCGGTGCCGGTTTGCGTTGACCCGCGCCACGGCGCCGCGGCCCCGCCCGGCGCTTCGCTCAGTTCCTCTTCGCCGCCGCTTTGGGAACTTCCCCCTTTGCCGGGCTTTTGGTGGTGTTTTTCTCAGGTTTGATTTAAAGGAGGAACCTCGCGAAGGTTTTGCCACCGCCCCGAGTCTTTGTCGGCGCTAAGCCCGGCTTAGCGGACGAAGCGAACTCGGATCCGCCCCAGGTTTGGCGCCGATCGGGGCAGAACGACCGTCTCCGGTTCGTGGGCTACGACGGGACTTTCTGTGCCCCCCATTGACTTCTGTGACATTATTGACACCCGTGCTCACCCTCAGCTCCAGATCAGCTGCGCTGAGCCCCCGGCCCTCAATCCGCATTAGAACCCGTGGTTTGGGGAGATAAGGAGGAAAAGATAAGCCAAGCGACTTTTCAAGCTGTTTGTCCCTGGGGTGCGTTGTAAAGCACCGCAGGGAGCAGACGGGCGCGTCCCCCCCGGCCCCGCTCCCCAATCCGCGTCCATTGAGTTTTCCTTCCACGGTTGGTTTAATAAATTAAGGAAAAAAAGCAGCTTATAGACCCACGACTGCGGGGAACTGGGGGAACTGGAGCCTGCGGAGGGTGGTTTTAAATAAAATACTCCTCCTTCTCCCTGGCCGGAGCGTCGTCCAGCGGCAGCGCCCGCTCGGGCTCCGCCGGCGCCTCGTACGTGAGGTAGGTGCCCTTGTTCCGGTACAGGTAGGTGACAATGACAACCAGCACGGTCAGCAGCGTGAGGAACACCAGGGTGATGACGACTGCGGGGAGAAAAGCCGCCGTTAACCCAGTTGAACTCGATGGGAGCGGCGGGACCCCCGGGACCGGCCCCACCTGCGATGACGGCGGTGTTGGCGTCCTCGTGGAGAGGGGGGGTCTGGGCCTTCTTCAGCGAGGGCGTCGTCAGCTCCTCTTCATCCGCCCGCCGGAGAGGAGGAGATCGGTGAGGCTAGGCTGGGCTTAGCTGAGCCGGGCTTAGCAGAGCCGGGCTTAGCTGAGCCAGGCTTAGCTGGTTGGGGCACGGGGAGGTCTCACCTGCGCTCAGGGCGGGCTGGTCTCCTTCCATCGCATCGGCTCCTGCTCCTTCAGAGTCAAATAAAAGTATAAATTAACCATAAAAGGAAGAAAAGCGATAAATCCCCACACCAGGTCCCGTCAGGTTTTATCGGGGTGACGAGGGAAAACCAGCCCCCGGCGCTGCGATTCGCTCCCGAGCTTCAAGAGCTTTGAATTGCCCCCAAATCCTCTCCAATGTGCCCGTTGGGGGCTGAGGTTGGTGCTGCCGCTGCAGACAAAAGATGGACGGACGGAAAAGCGGTGAAAGCCCCCAAAAGCGTGTGGTGCGGGCGGCGCTGGGCACGGGCCACGCAGCGTCACCGAGGAGCGGGACGGTTCCCCCGTGCGCCCCCGTGCGGGTCCAGCCCCGGGGGTCGCGGGATGAGCCCCCAGCGCAGCAAACCCGGGATACGGGGGTATTTGGGTGTTTCGGTGTGCGCATCACCTGGTGTGGTGCAGCGGGTGCGGGTCGGAGGCTCCGGGAGTGGCGGAGACAGACGGACAGATGGGCAGACGGACAGATGGACGCGCTCCCGCCCCGGTCCGCACGTGCTCTGCAGAGCGACGCGGGGGCGGTAAAACAGTGACGACAAAAAGATCATCGTCTTCCTCATTCTTGCCCAAGAGCCGAGTTGCTCAAGAGCCGACACAGAGAAACGCTCCGCGCCCAACCCCCCCGCAGCTCCCGCCCCGCAGCCCCGGGGACGCAGCCGCGCTCCTGTCCCGTTCCCATCCCGTTCCCATTCCATTCCCATCCCGTTCCCATTCCATTCCCATCCCATTCCCATCCTGTTCCCGTCCTGTTCCCGTCCCGTTCCCGTCCTGTTCCCGTCCCGTTCCCAAACCCCAGTCCTATTCCATTCCCAAACCCCATTTCCAGCCCTATTCCCACTCCCACCCCCATTCCAATCCCCATTCCCACCCCATTCCCATTCCCAAACCCCATTTTATCTGTATTCCCATTCCCACCCCATTCCCATTCCATTCCCAAACCCCAGTTCCATCCCATTCCCAAGCCCCATTTCCAGCCCTATTCCCACCCCCATTCCCACCCCCTTTCCCATCCCTAAACCCCCTTTTCATCTGTATTCCCATTCCCACCCCCATTCCCAATCCCATTCCCACCGCCATTCCCATTCCCAGCGGACAGATGACGGGACAACCACCCCCCCACCCCCCCCCATCCCCCCCAGCCGCGTTTCCTCCCCGCCCCCACCCCACTTTCCCGCCGGCTTTTCCGCCTCCCGCCGCAGCGAGATCCCGACTTTCCCACCCCCCAAATCCAAGCGGAACCCCCGGCCGAGCGCCCACGTTTCACCTTCACCCCAAACCGCCGCGACGTGCCGGCACAACCGAGCCCCCCGAGTCCCGGGGGAGGAGCTGGGGTGTCCCGGGACCTCGCGGAGCGCGGCGCTGGGCGGCTGCGCCCCACGCGGGGCCGGGCGCAGGCGTTGCCCTTTTCCTGCCTCACCTTTCCAGTTCGGCTGCAATAACCATAAAACCCCGAAATCCACCCCCCCCGCCGCCCCGTTAACCCCTCACTGGCCGGGGATCCGGCCCGGCACCCACTGTCGACCGTCGGCAACGGGTTTTGGCTTCGGTGCGGGGGGTTCGCGGCGCGGGGAGGGGGAAATGGGTGGTTGGGAAACGGCGGCACGTTTTCCAGGTGCCGGCAAAACCGGCTCGGTGCCTTTTCCCTGAGTCACCGCGAAGCAGCGGCGCCGGGGGTTGGGGGACAGGGTGACAACCCCCAAACCCAAACCCGGGGCCCCCGGTGCCGCGCGTTTCCAGGAGGGAATGTGGCGTTTCTGCCCCATTTCAGCACGTTTCTGCCTTTATTTGGGCGGGCAAGCGCGTTGGGGTTGTGGTTAAACAGAACGATCTGCCCGTGGCACCGTAAATCCGCGTTGTGCGCAGCGGGCGCGGAGCTCAGAGGTGGGTGAGGGTCTCGCTGGGGGGGGGCGCTGCCAGGGGGGCGTCCTGGGTGGTGTCCGGCTCCGCCGCCCCGATACGGTCTCGCTCCTGGGGGGACACGGGGGTGACGGAGAATTTGTGCTTAAACCAGAGCCAGGACAGCCTGAGCCGGCCGGGGGGTCAGGGTGACGTCCCCCCCACAACGTGTCCCCTCCCGGCACCACAACTTCCTCACCTGAGCTTTGGGCGCTGTCGGCTCGAGCTCCGTCACCTCCGCGTCCCCCCGGGAGCCGCCGCGCTCAACCGGGGACCCCGAGGCCGCGGCACCAGTGACACCGGGGGGGACGGCGCCCGGGGCGGGGGACAGCGGCTCCTCGGGACCCTCAGCGTCGGTGGCCGCGCCATCCGGCTGATGGGGGTCCCGTGTGGCGGCTTTGTCTGGCTGCGGTGGCTGCGGGGACGCGGGTACCGGCCGCCTGCACGATGGCCTCGGACAGAATCAGGGACGTCAGGGACGTGGCGATGTCCTCGGGTCCCCCCTGCTCCCCACTGGTGGCCTCTGCCGGCTCCGGACCTCGGCTTTCGGTGAGGCCAGAGGAGCGATTCCCTGGCTCCACGGCTGTCATCGGTGACCCCGACTCCACGACTGTCACCGGTGTCCCCGGCTCCACGGCTGTCACCGGTAACCCCGACTCCACGGCTGTCACCGGTGTCCCCGGCTCCACGGCTGTCACCGGTGACCCCGGCTCCACGGCTGTCACCGGCGTCCCCAGCTCCACGGCTGTCACCGGCGTCCCCGGCTCTGGGGACAGAGCTCTGGGGACGGTGACGGGCTCCAGGGCCTCCTCGCTGGACACCGACGCCGTCTCCGACAGGGACCCGGCGCTGGTGGGTGACGCTGGCGGGGGCCCGGGGACGGTGACACCCAGGTCCCCGTTGGAGACGGTGTCGGCGTCGCCGCTGCCTGTCCCGGGGGACGTCGGTGTCACCTCCGCTCCCAGCGCGGGCGGCCAGTCCGGTGACTTCCCGGGGTGGGGGACCATGGCCGGGGGGCTCACGGGCGAGGAGATGACCAGCGAGCGGCGGCTGCTGCGGGGGGACGGGGGGGATGTCCCGTCACCCTGGGGACACCGTGATGTCACCCCCGGGACAATTGGCAAACTCATCAACTTGGCACCACCAGAGCGTCCTCAGGCCCGTGCCGGGACGTGCTCCTGCACCCCCAGCCTGGGACTGCATCCCCCCGCTGCTTTTTGGGGTGTGGGGGGGACACTGGTCACCGTGACCCCCCACCCTGTCCCTCCTTCACCTGGAGACGCCTTTGACCACGAAGACCTTGCCCGAGTGCTGCTGCTCCAGCCGGCTCATCACCTCGTACAGGTCGCGGTTCAGCTGCCGGGGTGGGGGGCACAGAAACCCATCAGATGGGCCCCCGGTGCCACCCGCCACTGCCACCTCTTCTGCGGTACTGAATTAACTCAACGGCAGCGCTATTACATCAACTAAGATGACGCGAGGCCGGTGGCCGGCAGCGGTGGAGCTGAAGCGCGGCGGGGGGGGGGGTCATGGGGTTTTCGGGGTGCTGCCCCCCCACCTTGCTCATCTCCTTGTAGAAGACGTCGCGCAGGTTGGAGATGTTCTGGAAGATGGTCACGTAGCAGGCGATGCGGCTGCGGGGGACACGGCGGGGGGGGGTCAGGGGGACACGGTGGGGGGGGGTCAGGGGGACACGGCGGGGGGGGGTCAGGGGGACACGGCGGGGGGGGGGTCAGGGGGACACGGCGGCGGGGAGTCAGGGGGACATGGTGGGGGGGAGTCAGGGGGACACGGTGGGGGGGGGTCAGTGGGACACGGCAGGGGGGTCAGGGGGACACGGCGGGGGGGTCAGGGGGACACGGCGGGGGGGGGTCAGGGGGACACGGTGGAGGGGGGTCAGGGGGACACAGCGGGGGGGTCAGGGGGACACGGCCGGGGGGTCAGGGGGACATGGCGGGAGGGGGTCAGGGGGACACGGCGGGGGGATCAGGGGGACACGGCCGGGGGGTCAGGGGGACACAGCGGGGGGGTCAGGGGGACACAGCGGGGGGGGGTTCAGGGGGACATGGCAGCTGGGGAGGGGGTTCAGGGTCCCTTGTCCCAGCCAACAGGTTTTGAGGACGTTTTACTTTTCGGGAGGGGGCTGCCCCTTTGCCAAAGCGGGGGCTGCAGGTGCCACCGGCTTTGGGGCAGGATCGTCCCTGCGATGGCCCCCAGCCCTGGGCTGTCCCTGAATCCCTGCGGTGTCCCCCAGCCCTTTGGATGTCCCCCAACCCCATGTGGTCCCCCAGCTGCACAATGTCCCCTAGCCCCGCGATGTCCCCCCACCTGTGACACCCCCAATGCCACGATGTCCCGCCACCTGTGACACCCCCAGCCCTGCGATGTCCCCCCACCTGTGACACCCCCAGCCCCGCGGTGTCCCCAGCCCCGCGACAGCCGGTACCTGCCGTACAGCAGCGGCAGCTCGTCCCGCAGGTCCCTGTTCAGATCCTCAAACACCGCCTGGGCTTTGTTGAACTCCTCCTCGGCCTGGGGGGGCGGGAGGGGCTGTGGCTTTGGGGACACGGTGGGACATGGGGGGGGCCGCGCCGGGGGGGGTCCCACCTTGGCGATCTTGGCCTCATCCTTTTTCTTGGCGCTCTGCAGAGCCTCCAGGTGGTGCCGGGCGCTGTCGTAATCCACCAGCTTGCGGCCCCGCTTGGCGATGCGCTCCTGCGGGATGGGACGGGGTGGGGGGGCTCAGCCAGGATCGGGCCCCCGGCCCCTCTCCCCCCCAACACGGGGTACCTTGAAGTCCCCAAACTGCGCCAGGTAGTTCTCCATCAGGCGCAGAGCTTGGTCGGCCAGCTTGGCTTCGTAGTCCTCCCACAGCAGGTCATTGCTCTGGAGGGCACAAAGGGGAAAACGGGGTGAAACACCCCAATTCCCCCCCACCCCCCCCAGTGCTCCAAGGGGACCCCGGGCCGCGTCGGGGGGCTCACGTCGGCGATGGCCTTGAGCTCCCCGTGGCCGTCCCACTCGGGGCTGTAAATCTCCTGCAGCGTCTCGGCCACTCTGCGGGAGCTCTCGTGCATCACTGCGCGGGGGCAAACCGCCGTGGGTTACCGTCGGTAATCGCTTACCGGCGTTTGCCATCATCTACGGTTACTTATGAGCCACTACGTTTATTATTACTCATTATACTCATTAATATTTATTATTATTTAATATTAATTTAGCTATTATTCATTATTTATTATTCATTATATGTATTATTTATTATTATTATTATTTATTACTATTTATTATTTATTATTACTTATTACTATTTATTATTACTTATTACTATTTATTACTATTCATTCCCAGTTCTCCGGGTGAGCAATCCCGGTGCTGCTCAACCTCTCCCCAGCGCATTTTGGGGCCCGTACCTTTCACCGCCGCCACGAACGCCTTGAGGTCCTTGTAGAGCTTGTTGCCTTCGTTCTGCAAACCAGGCGGGGAGGGGACGCTCAGGGACCCCCAGGGCGTATGGGGTGTCCCTGGGATGTATGGGGGCATCCTTGGGGTGTATGGGGGTGTCCCCGGGGTGTATGGGGTGTCCCCAGGGCATACAGGGGTGTCCCCAGGGTGTATGGGGGTATCCCCGGGGCATACGGGGATGTCCCCGTGCCCCCCATCCCTGCGTCCCCATCACCTGCTGCAGCTGGAAGTTGTAGGCGCTTTGCTCAAACTGCTCGTCTTTGGTTTCCACCGTTTTGCCCAATTTCTGCAGAACCTGAGGCGGAGAAATGGGAAAAGCCATCAGCCCCCAGCCCGGCGCTGCCCCCCGGAGGGGGAACCCCCAGAAACCCCTTTCAGTTGGTGCCGAGGGTCCGATGGAGCCGACACCAAGTGGGCATTTGGGTTGGGAACGCAAGATTTCAGCACGTGCCTCCGCGCTTTGACTTTTTAGGGGAAAACGGCGACTTTTTGGGTGTTAACCCACCCCTCGGCTCTCTCGACCCCCGATGGCGGCCGCGGTGCCGGCGATGCCCGGGGTGCCACCCTGGGGAGGATGAGGACGGAGCGAGGCCGAAGGTGCCCCCGGAACTGCGGCAGGAGCACGATGGGGGCTCTGGGGTGTCCAGGAAGGGGTTGACGCCCCCGGGAAGCGCCTGCTCGGGGCTGATACCGCGGAGAAGCCGAATTTAGCCCCGAGCCAGGAAACCCGGGAGCGTGGGGGCTCAGCGGGGGAGCTTCGTGTCACCCCCAAAGTGGGCGATGCCCCTGCTCATTTTTGGGGGGAGAAAAAGAGACAGAGACGCTGCCGAACGGCCCCAAAACAGCCGCAATTCACCCTGTTTCCGCAGCCCTTCCCCCTCGCTTCCTGCGCTGCCGATGGGGCTGCGCGGCTGTTATTCCGTCACCGGGTCCCGCTGGGGACTGTCACCTCCAGCCAGCCCCAGGGACCCCGCGCCAGCAGCGTGAGGCCCCCCCGACACCTTCGGAAGGTGTTTTGGGTGGAAAAACCCCACTTTGGAGACCCCCGATGCAGCTCGGGGGACTTTGTGGAGATGCCACCGAGGCCAAAGCTGCAGGACAACGATGGCGTTGACCCAGAAGAACCCAAGTTAACACCTTACGACACCCAAATCAACACCCCGGAGCACCCATGGGTGCCGAGCGCTGCCCGTTGTGCCACCCCCTTAGTGCACAGTGGGGACCAAATTAAGGGATAAGAGAAAATAAAGGGTTTTGGTGCTGTGAGCGCCGCGGTGCTGCCCGTACCTTCTCCTGCGCCCGGCTGAAGCGCTTCTGGACCTGCCTGGCGAAGAGCCCGGCGCTCCTGCCCTCGGCCATGGCGGCGGCCCCGGCACTCGCCACGGAGGAAGTCGGGAGGCGAAGCATCCGCCGGGCACCCCCGGAAAGGCTCCCCCTGCACCCCCTGCGCGGGGAACCCGCACCCGCCTCCTGCCGCACCCGCCGGCGCCTGCGCTCGGGTTCAAGGGGGGTTTTGGTGTGGTTTCGGTGCTGGTTTTCACCCGCGTCAGGTGGGGTTGCTCCTTGGGGATGCTCAATGGAGCGAGGTGGTACTGGCCACTGAATCCAACGTCCCTCGTTGCAGAGGGGTCGGGTTTGGGAGTAAAATGGAGCTGGCGGATGGAAAAATCCCACGCGGATGGCCCCGAGGAGCCCACGCAGGACGACGTGCACGATCTCCCCAGGTTGTCACCAACCCTAGGGCTCTCCGGCCGCCCCGTGAGGCCGGAGCTTTGCCCTTCTCCCAAGGAGCGAGGAAGAGGAGGAACCCGGCCAAAGGACAAACAGGAGGGGACGAGGACGCCAAGGGATGGAGGAGAGCGGACCGGAGACAAAGCATCCACCACCGGAGAGAGGAACAGATTTTATTGATGCTATTTGCAGGTTGTAAGCCCAAAAAGGAAACATGGAGGGGGGGGGAGCGGGGTCTCCTGGCAGCGCTCAGTTCTGGGCCAGCACCTGGAAAGAGAAGAAACGATGGAGCCGAGCGGTGCTGGAGCACCAGCGCGACGCGAGCCCCGGGTCCCAGCCGTACGCTGTTGATCCAGGAGTTGTAGGCGGAGACGCGGGTGAAGACGGTGGGTTTGTTCTTGACGTTGCAGCCCCGCGAGGACACGAAGCTGGTGACGCCGTGGAGCTGGTACTGCCCGTTCACCTCGCAGTGCAGCGGACCGCCCGAGTCGCCCTGCGCCACGAGGGACCAAGTGAGATGGGGGAACCGGGGCGGGGGACGGCGGGAGGGGACGGCGCGGACACTGGGGTCGTACCTGGCAGCCAGAGCGGATGCCGTCACCGCCGGCGCAGATCATGGTGTTCTTGACAGTGGTGCTCCAGTAGGAGGTGCTGGAGCAGACCTGGTAGCTCACCACGGGCAGGTAGGCCTGCTGCAGGACGTTGGAGAGCTGCCCGTTGGCTGCATGACACAAGGTGTTGGTTAACGCCGTGCCGGCAAAGACCTACCAGAGCCACCCCTGCCAAAGCTGAGCCCACCAAGGGTCCCCCAACCCAAGCCAACCAACGCCGGGCATTGCTGTGCCCAGCGCAAAGCCCCAAGTGGTGCCTCCTGGGCCATCAAAAGGCTTAACAATCTCATTCAGCCCTCCCCATTTCCCACTTTTTTGGAGTGATTTAGGGCCAGGGTGCCCCATGGGAACTCACTGCAGGTGACACCCAACTGAGGGTTCCCCCGACCCAACGCTGGGCATCTCCATGCCCGGAGTGAAGCCCCGAGTGATGCCTCCTACAGCAACAAAGGGCTCAAGAATATTGTTCATCTCCCCCTACATTTCCCAGGTTTTTGGGGTGATTCAGGGCAGGGCCGCCCTGTCAGGACTCACTGCAGGTGACATCCCACCAAGGGTCCCCAACCCAACCCAACCAAACTCAGCCCAACCCAACCCAACCCAACCAAACCCAACCCAACCCAACCCAACCCAACATCGGGCATCGCCTTGCCCAGGGCAAAGCCCCAAGTGATGCTTCCTGGGGTAAGAAAGGGCTCAAAAATGTCATCCACCCCCCCGTTTCCCAGGATTTGGGGGGATTCAGCAGCACTCACTGCGGGTGAGCCCCCAGCCCGTGATGTAGCAGGTGTTGCCGTTGGGCAGGATGGAATCCGCCTGGGGCAGCACCGCCAGCTGCACCGCGCTGTTGAGGGTGGCGGAGCTGGCCAGGCGCAGCAGCGCGATGTCGTAGCTGCCGACAGGAGCGAGAGGACGTTGTCAGGACCCCCCCATTGCCTCGATGCGCCCCCCGGCCCCCTCCGCCGGCCTTACCCCGCCGCCACGTTGTTGGTGTTCCAGCTGGGGTGGATGATGATCTTGCTCAGGCTGAAGACCTGCTCGCTGCCCTCGCTTGTGTAGAGGTTGTGGTCACCGGCCACCACGCGGAACTGCCGGTTCCTGCCAGGAAAGCCAAAATCTTGGGATTGGGCCAGAAATTGGTATTATTTCAATGTGAGGTGGTAGAGAAAGGATCAGCACAAGCAGAAGGTGCTCCAGAGATGGTCCGTGGAACCCCTCAGTGCAGGACCAGCAAAGATCCCTTGCTGCCGGGGTTGGGGCGGCCCGAATGCCACCCGGGGGAGGTATTTTTGGTAGAAACCCCACTTTGGCACTCACTGATCCACACAATGGGCCGCCGTCAGCACCCAGTTTCTCTTGATGAGGGACCCGCCGCAGGTGTGGTGCCACCCGCCGCTGGAGTAATACTGCAGGGAGATCTGGGGGACGGAGACACGGGGGTCAGTGCAGGGTCCGGGGGGTGAGACCCCGGGGAGTCACCAGTGACCCGGGAAGGACCCACCTGGGATGGCCACGCGTGCGAACCCGCCTCGGTGCCGCCGACCACCCGCTGCATCCCGTGGAGACCCGGCTCCTGATCCGGCTCCTCATCCGGCTCCTGATCCGGCTCCTGATCTGGTTCCTCATCCGGCTCCTCATCCGGCTCCTGATCTGGCCCCTGATCTGGCTCCTCATCCGGCTCCTCATTCGGTTGCTGACCTGGCCCGTGACCCGGCCCGTGACCTGGCCGGTGACCCGGCTGCTGATCCGGCCGCTGATCTGGCTGCTGACCCGGTTGCTGACCTGGTTGCTGACCCGGCTGCTGACCCGGTTGCTGACCTGGTTGCTGACCCGGCTGCTGACCCGGTTGCTGACCTGGTCGGTGATCTGGTCGGTGATCCGGTCGGTGATCTGGCTGCTGATCCGGCTGCTGATCTGGCTGTTCACCTGGCTCCTGATCTGGCTCCTGATCCGGCTCCTGACCTGGTTGCTGACCCGGTTGCTGATCTGGCTGCTGACCCGGCCGGTGACCTGGCTGGTGACCTGGCTGGTGATCCGGCCGCTGATCCGGCTCCTGATCTGGGTCCTGATCCGGCTCCTGATCCGGCTCCTGATCCGGCTGCTGACCCGGCTGCTGACCTGGCCGGTGACCTAGCCCGTGATCCGGCTGCGGACCTGGTTGCTGATCTGGTTGCTGACCCGGCTGCTGACCTGGTTGCTGACCTGGTTGCTGACCCGGCTGCTGATTTGGCCGCTGACCCGGTTGCTGACCCGGCTGCTGATTTGGCCGCTGACCCGGCTGCTGACCCGGTTGCTGACCCGGTTGCTGACCTGGTTGCTGATTTGGCCGCTGACCTGGTTGCTGACCCGGTTGCTGACCCGGTTGCTGACCTGGTTGCTGATTTGGCCGCTGACCCGGTTGCTGACCTGGTTGCTGACCCGGCTGCTGACCTGGTTGCTGACCTGGTCGGTGATTTGGCCGGTGATCCGGTCGGTGATCTGGCTGCTGATCCGGCTGCTGATCTGGCTGTTCACCTGGCTCCTGATCTGGCTCCTGATCCGGCTCCTGACCTGGTTGCTGATCCGGTTGCTGATCTGGCTGCTGACCCGGCCGGTGACCTGGCTGGTGACCTGGCTGGTGATCCGGCTGCTGATCTGGCTGTTCACCTGGCTCCTGATCCGGCTCCTGATCCGGCTCCTGATCCGGCTCCTGATCCGGCTCCTGATCTGGCTGCTGACCTAGCCCGTGATCCGGCTGCGGACCTGGTTGCTGACCCGGCTGGTGACCTGGCTGGTGACCCGGCCGCTGATTCGGCTGCTGACCTGGTTGCTGATTTGGCCGCTGACCCGGTTGCTGATTTGGTTGCTGACCCGGTTGCTGATTTGGTTGCTGACCCGGTTGCTGACCTGGTTGCTGACCTGGTTGCTGACTTGGTTGCTGATTTGGCCGCTGACCTGGTTGCTGACCCGGTTGCTGACCTGGTTGCTGACCTGGTTGCTGACCCGGTTGCTGACCCGGTTGCTGACCCGGTTGCTGACCTGGTTGCTGACCTGGTTGCTGGTTTGGCCGCTGACCCGGTTGCTGACCCGGTTGCTGACCTGGTTGCTGACCCGGCTGCTGATTTGGCCGCTGACCCGGTTGCTGACCCGGTCGCTGACCCGGTTGCTGACCTGGTTGCTGATTTGGCCGCTGACCTGGTTGCTGACCCGGTTGCTGACCTGGTTGCTGATTTGGCCGCTGACCTGGTTGCTGACCTGGTTGCTGACCCGGCTGCTGACCCGGCTGCTGACCTGGTTGCTGACCCGGTTGCTGATTTGGCCGCTGACCCGGCTGCGGACCTGGTTGCTGACCCGGCTGCTGACCTGGTTGCTGATTTGGCCGCTGACCTGGTTGTGGACCCGGCTGCTGACCTGGTTGCTGACCTGGCTGCTGACCCGGCTGCTGATTTAGCCGCTGACCCGGTTGCTGATTTGGCCGCTGACCTGGTTGTGGACCCGGCTGCTGACCTGGTTGCTGGTTTGGCCGCTGACCCGGCTGCTGACCTGGTTGCTGGTTTGGCCGCTGACCCGGTTGCTGACCCGGTTGCTGACCCGGTTGCTGACCCGGCTGCTGATTTGGCCGCTGACCCGGTTGCTGACCTGGTTGCTGACCCGGTTGCTGACCCGGCTGCTGATTTGGCCGCTGACCCGGTTGCTGACCTGGTTGCTGACCCGGCTGCTGACCTGGTTGCTGACCTGGTCGGTGATCCGGTCGGTGATCTGGCTGCTGATCCGGCTGCTGATCTGGCTGTTCACCTGGCTCCTGATCCGGCTCCTGATCCGGCTCCTGATCTGGCTGCTGACCTAGCCCGTGATCCGGCTGCGGACCTGGTTGCTGACCTGGTTGCTGACCCGGCTGGTGACCCGGCCGCTGATTCGGCTGCTGACCTGGTTGCTGATTTGGCCGCTGACCTGGTTGCTGATCTGGTTGCTGACCCGGCTGCTGACCTGTTTGCTGACCTGGTTGCTGACCCGGCTGCTGACCTGGTTGCTGACCTGGTTGCTGACCCGGCTGCTGACCTGGTTGCTGACCTGGCTGCTGACCTGGCTGCTGACCCGGCTGCTGACCTGGTTGCTGACCTGGTTGCTGACCCGGCTGCTGATTTGGCCGCTGACCTGGTTGCTGACCTGGTTGCTGGTTTGGCCGCTGACCTGGTTGCTGACCTGGTTGCTGGTTTGGCCGCTGACCCGGCTGCTGACCTGGTTGCTGGTTTGGCCGCTGACCCGGTTGCTGATCCGGCTGCTGATCTGGCTGTTCACCTGGCTCCTGATCTGGCTCCTGATCCGGCTCCTGACCTGGTTGCTGATTCGGTTGCTGATCTGGCTGCTGACCCGGCCGGTGACCTGGCTGGTGACCTGGCTGGTGATCCGGCTGCTGATCTGGCTGTTCACCTGGCTCCTGATCCGGCTCCTGATCCGGCTCCTGATCCGGCTCCTGATCTGGCTGCTGACCTAGCCCGTGATCCGGCTGCGGACCTGGTTGCTGACCCGGCTGGTGACCTGGCTGGTGACCCGGCCGCTGATTCGGCTGCTGACCCGGTTGCTGATTTGGTTGCTGACCCGGTTGCTGACCTGGTTGCTGACCCGGTTGCTGACCTGGTTGCTGATTTGGCCGCTGACCTGGTTGCTGACCCGGTTGCTGACCTGGTTGCTGATTTGGCCGCTGACCTGGTTGCTGACCTGGTTGCTGACCCGGCTGCTGACCCGGCTGCTGACCTGGTTGCTGACCCGGTTGCTGATTTGGCCGCTGACCCGGCTGCGGACCTGGTTGCTGACCCGGCTGCTGACCTGGTTGCTGATTTGGCCGCTGACCTGGTTGTGGACCCGGCTGCTGACCTGGTTGCTGACCTGGCTGCTGACCCGGCTGCTGATTTAGCCGCTGACCCGGTTGCTGATTTGGCCGCTGACCTGGTTGTGGACCCGGCTGCTGACCTGGTTGCTGGTTTGGCCGCTGACCCGGCTGCTGACCTGGTTGCTGGTTTGGCCGCTGACCTGGTTGCTGGTTTGGCCGCTGACCCGGTTGCTGACCCGGTTGCTGACCCGGCTGCTGATTTGGCCGCTGACCCGGTTGCTGACCTGGTTGCTGACCCGGCTGCTGACCTGGTTGCTGACCTGGTCGGTGATCCGGTCGGTGATCTGGCTGCTGATCCGGCTGCTGATCCGGCTGCTGATCTGGCTGTTCACCTGGCTCCTGATCTGGCTCCTGATCCGGCTCCTGACCTGGTTGCTGATTCGGTTGCTGATCTGGCTGCTGACCCGGCCGGTGACCTGGCTGGTGACCTGGCTGGTGATCCGGCTGCTGATCTGGCTGTTCACCTGGCTCCTGATCCGGCTCCTGATCCGGCTCCTGATCCGGCTCCTGATCCGGCTCCTGATCTGGCTGCTGACCTAGCCCGTGATCCGGCTGCGGACCTGGTTGCTGACCTGGTTGCTGACCCGGCTGGTGACCCGGCCGCTGATTCGGCTGCTGACCTGGTTGCTGATTTGGCCGCTGACCTGGTTGCTGACCTGGCTGCTGACCCGGCTGCTGACCTGGTTGCTGACCTGGTTGCTGACCCGGCTGCTGACCCGGCTGCTGATTTGGCCGCTGACCTGGTTGCTGACCTGGTTGCTGGTTTGGCTGCTGACCCGGCTGCTGACCTGGTTGCTGGTTTGGCCGCTGACCCGGCTGCTGACCTGGTTGCTGGTTTGGCCGCTGACCCGGTTGCTGATCCGGCTGCTGATCTGGCTGTTCACCTGGCTCCTGATCTGGCTCCTGATCCGGCTCCTGACCTGGTTGCTGATTCGGTTGCTGATCTGGCTGCTGACCCGGCCGGTGACCTGGCTGGTGATCCGGCTGCTGATCTGGCTGTTCACCTGGCTCCTGATCCGGCTCCTGATCCGGCTCCTGATCCGGCTCCTGATCTGGCTGCTGACCTAGCCCGTGATCCGGCTGCGGACCTGGTTGCTGACCCGGCTGGTGACCTGGCTGGTGACCCGGCCGCTGATTCGGCTGCTGACCCGGTTGCTGATTTGGTTGCTGACCCGGTTGCTGACCTGGTTGCTGACCCGGTTGCTGACCTGGTTGCTGATTTGGCCGCTGACCTGGTTGCTGATTTGGCCGCTGACCCGGTTGCTGACCTGGTTGCTGACCCGGCTGCTGATTTGGCCGCTGACCCGGTTGCTGACCCGGTCGCTGACCCGGTTGCTGACCTGGTTGCTGATTTGGCCGCTGACCTGGTTGCTGACCCGGTTGCTGACCTGGTTGCTGACCTGGTTGCTGATTTGACCGCTGACCTGGTTGCTGACCTGGTTGCTGACCTGGTTGCTGACCCGGCTGCTGACCTGTTTGCTGACCTGTTTGCTGACCTGGTTGCTGACCTGGTTGCTGACCTGGTTGCTGACCCGGCTGCTGACCTGGCTGCTGACCTGGTTGCTGACCCGGCTGCTGACCTGGTTGCTGACCTGGTTGCTGACCCGGCTGCTGACCTGGTTGCTGATTTGGCCGCTGACCTGGTTGCTGACCTGGTTGCTGACCTGGCTGCTGACCCGGCTGCTGACCCGGCTGCTGACCCGGCTGCTGATTTGGCCGCTGACCCGGTTGCTGATTTGGCCGCTGACCTGGTTGTGGACCCGGCTGCTGACCTGGTTGCTGGTTTGGCCGCTGACCCGGCTGCTGACCTGGTTGCTGGTTTGGCCGCTGACCCGGTTGCTGATTTGGCTGCTGACCCGGTTGTGGACCCGGTTGCTGATTTGGCCGCTGACCCGGTTGCGGACCCGGTTGCTGATTTGGCCGCTGACCCGGTTGTGGACCCGGTTGCTGATTTGGCCGCTGACCCGGCTGCTGACCTGGTTGCTGGTTTGGCCGCTGACCCGGTTGCGGACCCGGTTGCTGATTTGGCTGCTGACCCGGTTGTGGACCCGGCTGCTGACCTGGTTGCTGGTTTGGCCGCTGACCCGGTTGTGGATCCGGTTGCAGACCCGGTTGCGGAGCCGGCTGCTGATCCGGCCGCTTACCCGCCTGGAGCCCCAGCAGGAGCCCCAGCTGGTGATCCGGCCGGCGATCCGGCAGGAGCTCCGGCTGCAGCCCCATCTCGAAGCAGCGCCCTGCGGGACACAGAGAGGAGGAGATGAAACACAACCCACAGCCCCGTTGTTACCGGTTAACGAGAGCCGTGGGTCCGGACGCACCGCAGAGGGCGAGGGCGGCGAGGAGCACGAGCCGCAGCATCGTTCCGGATCACCGCGGCGTCACCCACAGCGGCAGCTGCACCGACCCAGGATTTATAGGGGACGGGGAAGGAGGGACGGGAAGAAAAGCAGGTGCTGCGGTGCTATCGAGCGGCCTTGGCCTCTTCCAGAACACACACGGCCCGGGGAGGGGGGCAGGAAATCCCCAGGTGTTCCCCGAGTCTCCCAAATCCCAGGGGGATGATGCTCCTGCATCTTCCTCCTCTGCGCACATTGGGCACCGTTGTCACAAGTTTCTCCGGGTCTCGCCCCCCAGGGCCGCCCCGGTCGCAGCTCACGTTCATCCCCCATGCTCCATGAGTTTTATGCGACACATGAACAGATGGGGAAATGGGGGTGAACGCAGGACAAGAGCTTCACCCCTCCATAAACCCCCCCAGGACAGGCAGCACTGGGAATGGATGGCACCTACACGGGGCACTTTGAGGTGAAATGGAACAACAAGATGGTTTGTATTAAAAACCTGATTTCTGGCTAAAAGAGTTTTGTGTCCCCCCCATGGTTAAAAACAAATGGAGGGTGTTGAAGTTTTTGCCCCGCTCCTGGAACGGTCAATGGAAAACGGCGTTTGCGATAGCGCGGTTATCGCTTCGCCCGCTTCGGAAGGAAAATATGGAAAGAACAAAACCCACCTGCTGCATTTCTGCTCTTATCTCCATGGAAAACAAGATTTCCTGAGTTAAATTGTCTGTAAATAACCCGGTTTCATCAGCTCAGAGGGGACACGGGGCAGCGAAACCCCCGCCCCAATTCAAACCCCCAGAGTCTGACACCTGGTGCAAAAGGGGCTTCAAATCCACGTGGGGCCGGCCCAAGGGAGGGAATTAAAGGAGATGAGGGGGCCGGAGGGTGGAGGAAGCTGAGACGGGACGCGCATAAAATAAATCATCTCTTTATTTGAGGTGGTGTATCTAAAGAAGGCTCTGCCGCTTCCGGGGGGTCACCCCACGGTGACTCAAACGGCGAGGAAAGCGGCAGCTGCTCGGGGAAGCCGGGAGGGAGACGGCGCCTCGGCGGGGGGATGCGGGGGCCGGGACCCCCCCGCAGCTCCGCCCCCGCGGGACCCCCGAGAAAATCAGCGTCATCGTTAAAAACAGTGAACCTAACGCCCCGTGCCCAGCCAGGCCTGGCAGCCGAGGCAAACAGCCCCGCGGCGCCGTCCCGCCGCGCTGAACACGCCACGACGGCCGGTGCGAGCTGCCCAGGCTCCGGCTGGGGCGCATGGACAAGCGGCAGCGGGTACCGCGGCACCGGGTACCGCGGAGCGTCCTCCGGCATCCCCACGCCATCCCGGGCTCCGGGGGCCCGCCGGCTCAGCTCGGGCGTCCAAAGGCACGGCGCTGAGGTCAAGGCAACCATGAAACGCAGCATATTTAAGGCTTCCGCTTCTTCGATTCAAAAGACAAGAGCGAGTTTGTGCGGAGCCGGTTTCGGGCGCGGTTTCGGGCGCGGTGGGGCGGCCGGGGGCTCTGCCCCCCCTCAGGTGAAGGCCCAGAGCTGGTGGGGGTCAGCGGGGTCGCACGGCACCAGCGCCGGGTGCTTCCCCCGCGCCGACAGGCACGTGCCGGACGCCGGGTTCTTGATCAGCCGGTCCTGCCGAGAAACAGAGATGGAGCTGTTTAAAGGGCATCGAGACGAGGTTCTCAGGACACGGGGTAGTGCTGGAGTCAGGCTACGGTTGGACTCAATGGTCCCGAGGGTCTCCTCCAACCAAAATTATTCTATGATTCTATTCTAAGTTGTGCCGGGGTGGAAATTTGGGGTGATTTCTGTCCCAAAGGGCATTGAACAGGCTGCCCAGGGCAGTGCTGGAGTCACCATCCCTAGGGGGCGAATACACGAGGGTCTCGGGGACATTTTAGTGACTGTTGGGTGAACGGTTGGACTCGATGATCCCGAGGGGTTTTTCCACCTGAAACGGTGATTCCGCGGCCTCACCTGCGCCAGCTCCCACTCCTCGCTGCCCGGCACCTGTCCCGGCTTCCCCCGGTACTGACACTCGCCCAGCTCGGCCGCCCCGGCGCCCGCGCGCAGGCAAAGCTCCTTCCCGATGTTGTGCCGCAGCTCCCGCTGGCTCGTGTACTCAAAATACTGCGGGGAGAGCAGGAGGGGGTGTCAGCCCTGAACCCCCCGAGTCACCCCAGGGACAAGCGGGGGCCGGGGGTGGTAGCACCTGGTTGCCCCCCATGCCGTGGCAGGGGTACATGATCAGTGGTTTCCCGCCGTGGTTGTTCTCCCCGACGTCCAGGCAGCTCTTGGTGCCGTCGTTTTTAATCTGCGAAGGGAAAAAAGAGGGTTGGGGGGTGAGCTGGGACCCGCCGCGGGCCCCGCAGGGTGCTCGGTTATCGTGACCATCGCTGCACCAAGGCGGCCGCGGTGCCGAGCGCGCCGCCCGGGACCCTTGTCCTTCCCGGACACACGGACGCCCGGGGCCAACGCCCGGCCCGCCGAGGCGAAGGTGGAACCGCCCGCCGCGGGGCTTTCAGGAAACAAAAAGCAAATCAAAGCCTGGATTAAAGCCGGAATTACAGCCTGGCTGTGATCCAGCGCCCGGCCCGCGCCGCAGCCAGCGCCCGCTGCCCCAGCGCCCCGGCCCAGGGGTCCGACCCCGACCCCAAAACCCGGCTAGGAAAATGAGGAGGTGTTTTTGGCAGCCCCATCCATGGATGGATCCGGTACCAGCTGGGCTTCCCCAGCCCCCCGTCCATCTCAGGGCAAACATGGTGCTCGAGGAAGTTTTCGGCTCTTTCACCCAATTTAATCCAATGCCACGTCCCGCGGGTCCCCCACCCCAAACCAGCTCTGCCGGATTCCGGCTCTTGCACCATCACCTGCCCGGCAGCTGGTGACAGGCATGGTGACAGACATGGCGACAGGCACGGCGACAGGCATGACCGCACCAAAACCCCCTGGTTTGTGTGTTTGAACACGAAGCCCCCAAACCCAACATTTTGGGGGGCACCTCTCGCCCGAGCCCGAGCGCGGCGGCGGCTCCGGCACCCCCGCACTCACCGCTCCGTAAAACGTAGGGGTGAGGTCGGGGACGAACATCTCGGGGTAGACGGTCTGGAGGTACCAGCTGAAGTTCTTGCAGCCGAGCTGCTCCCGCAGCCGGCGCCGCTCTGTAATGTCACCATACGTCTTCTATCGGCAAAGGCACGTGAGAAAATTAAAGCGACCTCGGAAGCCAGCAAGGGAAACACAACAAAAGCCCCCCAGCTTTGTCATCGGCTGTCACCGTGTGGCTGGAGGTAGTGGGGGGGACTTGCAAGACACCCCCAGTCCCTGGCAGGGACCTGCAGGGTCTGGCTGCCCATCCAAAGGATGGGACGATTTGGCATCACAGCACGAGGTTTTGGGGTTGGAAATAATATTTGTATGTCAAAAATTAAAGGGGAAGAGGGAAAGAGGGCAAGGGGGAAAAGCAAAAGGGGGGGGGGGGGAAGCAAAAGGGGGGGGGGGGGAAGCAAAAGGGGGGGGGGGGAAGCAAAAGGGGGGGGGGGGAAGCAAAAGGGGGGGGGGGGAAGCAAAAGGGGGGGGGGGGGAAGCAAAAGGGGGGGGGGGAAGCAAAAGGGGGGGGGGGGAAGCAAAGGGGGGGGGGGAGCAAAGGGGGGGGGGAAGCAAAGGGGGGGGGGAAGCAAAGGGGGGGGGGGAAGCAAAGGGGGGGGGGGAAGCAAAGGGGGGGGGGGAAGCAAAGGGGGGGGGGGAAGCAAAGGGGGGGGGGGAAGCAAAGGGGGGGGGAAGCAAAGGGGGGGGGAAGCAAAGGGGGGGGAAAAGCAAGGGGGGGGAAAAGCAAGGGGGGGGAAAAGCAAGGGGGGGGAAAAGCAAGGGGGGGGAAAAGCAAGGGGGGGGAAAAGCAAGGGGGGGGAAAAGCAAGGGGGGGGAAAAGCAAGGGGGGGGAAAAGCAAGGGGGGGGAAAAGCAAGGGGGGGGAAAAGCAAGGGGGGGGAAAAGCAAGGGGGGGGAAAAGCAAGGGGGGGGAAAAGCAAGGGGGGGGAAAAGCAAGGGGGGGGAAAAGCAAGGGGGGGGAAAAGCAAGGGGGGGGAAAAGCAAGGGGGGGGAAAAGCAAGGGGGGGGAAAAGCAAGGGGGGGGAAAAGCAAGGGGGGGGAAAAGCAAGGGGGGGGAAAAGCAAGGGGGGGGAAAAGCAAGGGGGGGGAAAAGCAAGGGGGGGGAAAAGCAAAGGGGGGCAAGGGTGGGGAGAGCAAAAGGGGGCACGAGGGCCCCAGGCCGAGCCCCCTCCTCCGTTTGCCGCGGCCGGTACCTCTCTGGCCATCTGCGCGGCCTGCTGGTTGCGCCGGTAGAAGATGTGCTTGTAGGCGTCCATCCAGACCTCGGCCAGGCGCACCAGGTTGCGCGAGATCACCTGCGTGCCCTTGGGGAAGCTGTGGGGGCTCTTGGAGCGGAACACGTGTCCCACCACGGAGCAGGGGACGATCTCCACCTGCCCTCCGCACTGCCACACCTGCGGGAGCCGCGCGTGAGCCATGGTCGCGCTCACCGGGCGCCCCGGCGACTCCCCCGCTCACCGGGCGACCTCTGCTCACCGGGCGACCCGGCGACCCCGCTCACCGGGAGACCCCGCTCACCGGGCGAACCGGCGACCCCGCTCACCGGGCGACCCGGCGACCCCCCGCTCACCGAGCGCCCCAGCTCACCGGGCGACCCGGCGACCCCGCTCACCGGGCGACCCGGCGACCCCGCTCACCGGGCGACCCCGCTCACCGGGCGACCCCGCTCACCGGGCGACCCGGCGAGCCCGCTCACCCTGAAGGACATCTCCACGTTCTCGCCCCCCCAGATCTCCATCTGGTCGTCGTAGGAGCCGATGTGCTGGAAGTAGGACCTGGAGATGGCGAAGAGGCCGCCGGCGAAGGTCGGGGACCTGCGGGGAGCGAGGACTGAGGTCAAAACGGGGTAAAAATCAAAACAGAAGCAGAAACCTGAGTTTGGGGACAGCACGGTGGGTCTGCGGCCCCACGTCTCCCTGCTCCGGGTGTGGTGGCTGCGGGGACAGAGACCGGGGTGACACCGGCGGCCGCGGCTCAAAGCCAAAAGGGGATTTGGTTACCAAAAACCTATCGCCGAAATGAAGGGGGGAGATTAGAGCCCGGCGCCCCTCCCTCTGCCTCCTCTAATCTTTCCCATCGGAGCTGCAGACGAGGCTGGAACAGAAACTCGCTTTTATTCAAATAAAAACCTAATAGTAATTGAAACAGAAGGACGGGCCGAGCTGCCGCGTCCCCGCCGAGGGGACACGAGACACCGGCGGCAGCCGAAGCGCCGCTCAAAGGGACCTTTATGGGGCCGGGAACGTGTCCCGGGTGACCTGCGCACAAAGGGGACGCGATGGGGCCGGCGCCAGGGCCGGTGTCCGGTGTCCCCCGGGGGCGCTCAGCTCAGCGCCGGCACCGGCAGAACCGCCGCGAGAAAACCCGCACGGGCTTCTCCGCGGGAGAATAAGGGGGTGAAAACAGGGGGTTGGGTGCAGGTTGGTCCCCAGGTGACGCTTGTGTTGCGGGGATCCGAGAGCCAGAATATACAAGGCAGCAATTAAAGCCTTAACGAGGGAGCTTGTGGGAGCGCGGGGACAGCTGGAGGCAATTCCAGGGTGTATTGGCAGGTCTGTTATGAGTCCACGTTCACCAAACCCCCGTGGTTTCGCCTCCCAGCTCTTTGCGCCCGGTCCTGCCTCCCTGAGCGCCCTCGGTGAGTTTTCATTGAGTCACAGAATCGTTTTGGGTGGAAAAGCCCCTCAAGGTCGTTGATCCCACTGCTCACCCAACCCCATCACTAAAATGTCCCTGAGACCCTGGTCTGTTCACCCCCCAGGGATGGTGACCCCAGCACTGCCCTGGGCAGCCTGTTCAATGCCCTTTGGGGCAGAAATCACCCCAAATTTCCACCCTCAGCCTCCCCGGCGCAACTTGAGGCCGTTTCCTCTCGTCCTGTCGCTTGGGAGCAGAACCCGACCCCTCTCGCTCCATCCTCCCCCAAATCACTGCAGAGCGCAAGAAGCTCCAACCTTGGCACCGCTAGAGCTCCCCCAACCTTCGGACCACCCCTCCAGCTCCAAACAGCAAAAGCGGCCCCCACGACGACTCACTTAATGGGGAAGGTCTCGTCCTTGCGCCGCTGCCTCTCCCGCGGCGGCACGAGCTCCCAGCCGAAGGTCAAGCTCCAGTCGAAGTTGCCCCGGCTGTGCTGCTTCCCGTTCTGCACGGGCCTGGAGAACTCGAAGGTGTTGAGGTCGATGGTGGCGATGTCGGGGCTGACGACGGCTGTGGGCTCCTCGGCGATGCGGGACAGGAGCGGCTCCAGCCAGCCGTGGAAACACTCGCCTGCGGTGCGGGAAGGGTCGGTGTGGGAAGGATCCACGTGGGAAGGGTCGGCGCAGGAAGGCGACCGTGTGGCCCCTCCAGGGACAGCCAGGGGCGGGGGGACTCACAGTGGGCGTCCAGGAAGGTGAGGACGTCGCCGGTGGCCACGCTGGCCCCCAGCAGCCGCGCCGTGATCAGCCCTTTGCGCTCCCGCTGCCGCACCACGCGCACGATCTGCAGCTGCTCCACGTAGCGGTCCAGCTCCTCCTTCAGGTACTCTGGGGGGAAAGCAAACGGCTCCATCAGGCGTCCCCGTGTCCCCCCAGCCCGTCCTGACCCCTGAGCCGCCTGTCCCCAAAATCCAAGTGGTTTTGACCAAAGAAAGCAGGTTTGGCACAGGAGCTGGTCACCCAGCCCGGCTCAGCCCCCATCAAGGAGGGATTAGAAGGACGATGGGGTGAGAAGGTCTCACGCCCTGTGGCTAAAGTGCCACCAGGACCTAGAGGATGAGCTGTCACCAAGGGGAGGGACAGGGAACAAGCTGACAGCCCAGGGAACTGTGTTTTCTCTCCTGCCTGGGCAGACGCGGCCAAGCAAGAGCCAGGAATGGCCAAGCGGGAGTTGGAACATCCCGAGTCCCATCCCCAGGGCTCAGGAGCATCCGTGTCCCCACCGCAGCGGGGGACAAGCTCTGGGTGACACATCCCTGCCCTGTCCCAGGCTCCTGCTGCTCGGATGCGGTGGGTGGAAAGGGAGCGTTTATCTCCACAGCGAGGGCAAAGTCTGCTCCTCTCCAGCGCCCCGCCGCTGAACCACCTCGTTAATTTGCTCTGGGTGTAGCTAACGAGGACGGCAGCCGGCGGGCGGCAGGTGAGCTGCCTGCGGGATGCGGGAGGAGCACCTGGCTCTCTCCAGGGCTGAGTTAACAGGGGAATCCCTGCGGGCGCTCCAGGGCGGGTGGGAACAGCGGGGAGGGGACGGAGGGGACGGCGGGTGCATCCCGGGCTGCTCGGGGACCGGGCACGAGCTGCTTCCCCTCCGAGCGCTCAGAACTGCTGCTCCTGGGATGGAAAGATGCTCTGCCCTGCTCTGCGTCCCTCCAGCTCCTGCATCCCACTGGTTCCTACATCTGCCATGGGTCCCACATCCCATTACAGCTCCCGCATCCCTCCACAGCCCTCTCCAGCTCCCACATCCCTCCTGCTCCTGCATCCTGCCACAGATCAATCTGGTTCCTGCATCCCACCATGGGTCCTGCATCCCATTACAGCTCCTGCATCCCTCCATGGAGCCTGCATCCCTGCACAGATCCCGCACCACTCTTGCATCCCGCACCCCTCTCTCATCCCGCACCCCTCCATGGATCTTGCACCCCTGCACGGGTCCTGCATCCCACCGGGTCCCACCGTCGGTGCTGGCGTCGTCGACCAGGATGACCTCACGGAGCAGCAGCGCCGGCGAGGAGTGCAGCACGCTGTACACCGTGCGCAGCAGCGTGGACCACGCTTCGTTGTGGAAGACGATGACGACGCTGGTGGTGGGCAGAGGGGGGCAGCGCTTGAACTTCTGGTCGATGCACCTGCAGGGGAGAGCGGCAGCGGGCTGAGCCGAGGGGGCACAGCCAGACAAGAACCCCCGCCCCGCGGCGGGAGCGCGGCCCCGGCTCCTCACCGCCTCCATTCAATTCATTTCTCCCCCTCACTGGTCAAGTGAATCACATTCCGGCCCCAATGTCCCCCCATTGTCACCGCTACACCTGCTAAGCACGGATAATCGCCTGGCGGCACGGGGGGCCGGTTTCCAGCCCAGGGTTGAGTTTCCACCCCAAATCCCCCCCAGCAGGCAGGGGCTGGGGGCCGCGCTTCAATCCGCGCCTGCGGCCGGCGGGGAGGCGCGGAAAGCCTGCGCGCCGCGGTGCCGCCCGCGCCCCCCGCCCCGCGGGGCTCGGCCGGTTCCGCTCGGCTGGGAAAGAAAAGGTCCCATTACCGGAGCGGCCAGAATAAAAGAGAGGGGGGAAAAGCGAGAAAGACGGGCACGAGGCGGGGGAAGAATAGATATATGTAAAATTAAATGATATGTAAAAATAAATAGATATATGTAATAAATAAATCTATGTAGAAAGAAATCAACGTGTTTTTCCAGCTCTCCCCCCATTCGATCCCCACCAGCCCTCAGTGACGTCCTGCTCCCGACCCCCTTGTATCCCCCTTTGGCTCCCAGCCCGTCCCGGAGGAGCCCCCGGGGGTCCCTCACTCGGGGGGGCGGCTGTCGGGCCCCAGCGCGCGCTGCAGCGAGATGCGGTCGCTGGCGAAGGCGTTGAAGCAGTGCTTCTCGTAGCCACGCTCCTTCTCCCGCGTCTCCTCCGCCGTCCAGTGCTCCTTCCTGAAGGCTTTGCCGTCGGCGCCGGGGCCGCCGGGGTCCTGGGGGGGCCTCTCGAGCAGCGGCCGCAGCTCGGCCGCCGTGTAGACGCCGGGGAGGCAGGAGCGGGTGCCGGGGGGGGCAGCGTCCTGCGGGGCGGGTGCTCGGATCTGCAGCTTGGGCATGGAGTCGCGCAGGTTGTGCACGGCGCCCAGCATCATGTCCAGGACCTGGCCCCTCCCCTGCACCATGTTCTTCAGCCACGGCTCCTCGCCCGGGTCCTTGTTCCCCGCGTCCTTCTGCAGGATGAAGAGGAAGATGACGAAGAGGGCGCCCGCCAACGCCACCTTCAAGGGGCTGGAGCGTCTCCGGAAAAACCTCATTTTCTGTGCTTTTTTCTCTGCTTTTTTCTGTGCTTTTTTGGTTTTTCCGACGGGTGTCTCAGGGCCACGGGGTCTCGGGGTGTTTCATGATGATTCGCTGCGCTCCGCCAACCTGAGCAAATGGAGAAACACCTGCAGGTTAATCCACAGACTGGAGGCACTTCGGGTGCATCCCCTGGATATCAAGATAATATTAATTATACAGTCATATAATATTAATTATACAGGGTGCTGCAAAAAGATGGACTCAATTTGAAATCACCAAAGATATAACAATATAAAGATACAGTGACTTCGAATTGTGCTCATCTTTTCAAAACACCCCGTATGCCAACACATAGTCCCTTCCCCTCTACGGCGCAAACGAGACGCCTGCGATCCCCCCCCAGCCCGAAAACCCACGCTGAAAACCACAAAAAACAGGAAAAAGCAAGGATTGAAAAACACCGCGAGACGTGCTGGTGTGGTCACCGCGGCCAGGGGGCACTCACCGCAGCCAGGGCGCATTCATTGTGACCAGGGCGCATTCACCGCAGCCCGGGCGCCCCCGCAGCCTCCCGCAACGAAGTCAAAACCAAAGCTGCTCAAATCTGCAGAACTATTTCTGGCTGCGCAGCAAAAGCCTTTTCCCGGGAGTTCACATCCAGGATGGAGCCCGCGGGCGAGACCCCGCATGAGAGACCCCGCGGCGCTTTGGGCTGAACCGGAGCGGCGGACCCGGCGCCCGGAGCTCAGCAGCGGCCACAAAGCCAGCGCCGAAGCTCCCGCGGCCGCTCTTTGTGAGCCGACAAGCTCCACGGGAGCCATTCACCGGCATCTCCTCCTCCTCCTTTAGTTCTTTACTGATTTTTTTCCTTCCTTTTCTTTGCATTGCCGT
Source organism: Nesoenas mayeri (assembly GCF_963082525.1). NCBI lineage: Eukaryota > Metazoa > Chordata > Aves > Columbiformes > Columbidae > Nesoenas > Nesoenas mayeri. The sequence continues at coordinate 561,421 of NC_137558.1, read as the reverse complement.
GGCAATGGGCACCTGCCAGCAACTTCAAGGGCGAGGAAGCTCCGGGTCGGGAGGAGGAGGCGCGAGGCGTCCCCGGGGTCAGCGCTTTCGCTCAAAGCCGGCCCACGCTCCACTGCCAAGGGCGCCCGAGCCGCTGCGGGACCGGGCGGGAGGAAGCAGAATTAAAGCAGAAAATTAAATAAATCCGCCCCAATTTCTCCTCAGATCCAAGCAAAGATGCTCCTGCCCCGCTGGTGGGGCTGAGACCTGAGGGATTCGTCGCACAGCACAAGCTGTGCAAGGAGTGACCAGTTTTGGGGAGGAAAAGCCCATTTCCAGCATTGTTGTGTCTCTCTGAGAGTCTCTCTCTTGCCACATTGTGGTGACCACACTAATGAAGCGCGCTCGTTAGCCATGTGATGCTAACGAACCCCAGAGCGGCACCTGTGTGCTCACAGAGAACATGGGGGCTGTGCAGAGCAGTGCAGCTGCAGCTCCCGGGGGGTCCCACCCCAACCCCTCCCAGAAAACACAAAAAGCAAAGCAAACCTCCTCAAAAAGCTCCAAAAGCGCCAGGTGGGCGCTGCAGCGCGAGGTGCCAGCGCGTTCGTGCTCTCAACCGCCAGACCTGAACGTGTGGGGTCACCCCACGGAACCGGCCCCCAAATCCCACCTCGGGACGGGGATCCCGGGAAAACCGACACCAACATCAGCCGGTGGGGCCTTTGGGGTCGGAAGAGGGGAACAAAGGGATTTTTGGTGGGAATTTGGCGGGAGCCGGAGCTTTCCCCGCGGCGCGGGAGGGAGGAACCGCGGGGAGCGGTGGAAATGAAAGCAAAGCCAATCACCCCCCCAGGTGACGCCGTGAGCGGACGGGGTGGCCGACGTGGCCGCGCGCTCCACGTGGCAACGCGTCGGTGGCCACGACCGCGACGGCGTCCGGGACTGCGGAGAGCCAGCGAGAGCGGGAAAGGGGGGCGGCCCCGCACCCCCAACCCTGCGCCCCCCGGGAAGAGGGAAACGCCGCGCTCGGTACCGGTGGCGCCGAGGAACAGTCGGTCCGGCCCCGGGCGCCTCGCAGAGCCCCGCGGTCGGGACGCAGCGATGCCGGGGGGTGTGAAGGGGAGGCGGGCGCTGCCCTGCGCACAGGGGGGGGTCCCATCCCACGGGGCTCCCGCCGCCGAGTCCCCCCGTCCCTCTTTGCCCCGGGTGACTCTGTCCCGGGACCCCCGGTCACTTCCCGGGGGGAGCTCCGCACCGGGACCCCCGCAGCCCGTTCCCTCGGGGGTGCTGCGCACCGGGAACCCCCGGAACCCCGTTCCCTGGCGGGGGCGGTTCCGCACCGGAACCCCGGCAGCTGTTCCTCCGCACCGCGACCACCCGAATCCCCTTCGCGCTGGACGGGGTTCCACACCGGGACCCCCCCGACTCACCTCTCCACCGGTGCAGCGGGGGCTCCGCACCGAGACCCCCTACCCCGTGTTCACCGAGGGCGGCTCCGCACCGGCACCTCTCGGACCCCTTTCCCGGGGGCGGGGGCTCCGGAACGGTGCGTTTCCCGGTCCGCTCGGGCCGTGCAGGGGACGGAGCCGCGGGCCGCGCTCCCCGTGCCGCCGGTACCGTCCCGCTGGGGCGGGGCCGCCGCCACCTGCACCGCCCCGGGCTACAGGTGCACACGGGGCGGCGCCGCGGTCCCAGCGCCGCCCGCCGGGGCGGAGACACACGGAGCGGAGCGGCGCCGCGGTCCTAGCGCCGCCCGCCGCGAGCGCCGCGGGTTCCCGGGGGTAACGGCGGCCCGGTACCGGGGCACCGGCGGGGACGGGGGGTCTATAGGGGCCGCATGGGCTAAGCACGGGGGGTGCCGTGAGTGGCGGGGCCTATGGAGGCTATAGGGACCTGCTAGCGAGGGCAGAGCGGGTGACGGGGCCTGCAGCGGCCGCAAGGGCCTGGCGCTGGGGTTGCTGGGATGGACGGGGACCTATAGGCGCTATAAGGACCACAAGGGCCTCGCACTGGAGGTGCCGGGAGCCACAGGGGCCTATAGAGGCCATAGGGGCATGACCCCAGTTGTGCTGGGACCAGTAAAGGCCTGGCACGGGGTGCTGCCGGGAGCTATAGGTCCTATAGCGCCCACCAGCACCATGCGAACACCTTTCTGCCCGCGCTCCTTCCATAGTTGATGCCACTTTTGTTATCATTCTTATTTATTAATAATTCCGCGGGCGCTCTGGAGCCTCCTGAGCTTCCCAGCGGTTGACCGGGACTTTATTTACCATGGTTTTTACCGAGATGCAATAATCACTAGTAATATATTTTTTGTGCCAACACAGGAACTTGCTCGTTCTTCCCATCCCTCCGTGTCATCCCCCGTCACCCGGATCTTCCCATCGCCCTGCACCCCGCGCCCCCGATGTGCAGCCCCGACGGCGAGCGCCCCGGTTCCCAGCTCCTCCGCACCGCGGCTGGCACTGCGTGGTGGTGTCTTCATGAGGCTTCGGGCTCCGCACAGCGCTAAAACCCCCTGGAAAAGCCGCGTGATGCGAAAGAGCCGCTCGGAGCCGCCCCAGGGACGATGTGACAGGTCCGAGCCCTTCGGCAGAGGCTTCCCCCAAAGCCCCCGCGCACCCCAGGAGACGCTGCCATCGAGACGATGGGGAAAACCTCCGAATCCCGGAGGAGGGTTTTAATCACCCGGCTGCAGATTCTCCCTCGGCTTCCGCACTGCACGGAGGATTTTGGGGATTTGACGCGAGGCAGGGCGAGTATTCATTTGGATTATTGGGCTAATAGCTTGAACATTAGCTGTCTCACGGGGGATAAGTCGGGCAGGGCTCTGGGGCAGCGCACACACATAAACACCCAGCGGCCTCTGCATCGAAGCACTGAAGAAAGGTGGAGGGACACTGAGGCACAGAAAAGGCCCCTGCATGGTGCAGAGAGGAGCCGCCACTCACTCGCCCTTCTGAATTGCCTCCCGTGCTTTTCAGAGCTAAATTTAAGCCTGGGTTTGCGCCGCGCCTGCCGCGCTTCACCGCCGCTGTTTCCTGCCTGCGGAGGTTTCGCTCTTAGCACAAAACCATCGGGGAAATTCCCTGCCCCGGTGTTTGCTGCCGCCGAGCGCTTGGCCGCGCCGTGCCCAGCGCGGTGCCTGCGGGCAGGGGGTGCCCGGCCGGAGGAAGTGGAAGCCGGAGCTCGTGGAGCTTGGCGAGGTTCACGCTGTGCCGCGTCGCGGGGCCGGGGCGAGATGAGCCGCGGAGCGCGGTGACCAGCCCTGCCCGCAGCGCACGTCCTGCCCCCGCCAACCCCTGCCCGCAGCGCACGTCCTGCCCCCGCCAGCCCCTGCCCGCAGCGCACGTCCTGCCCCCACCAACCCCTGCCCGCAGCGCACGTCCTGCCCCCGCCAACCCCTGCCCGCAGCGCACGTCCTGCCCCCGCCAGCCCTGCCCGCAGCGCACGTCCTGCCCCCGCCAACCCCTGCCCGCAGCGCACGTCCTGCCCCCGCCAGCCCCTGCCCGCAGCGCACGTCCTGCCCCCGCCAACCCCTGCCCGCAGTGCACGTCCTGCCCCCGCCAGCCCTGCCCGCAGCGCACGTCCTGCCCCCGCCAGCCCCCGCGTCCCCTTTCCTCCAGGTTTTTTTTCCTCAGATTGCTTCTTTTAATTGCAATTTGCAAAATACTGTTCAGGTTACAGAGGAGATTAAAAAATCCCCCGGTGCACCGTCCTGCTGGTGTCACCAAAGCGATTTGGGGGAATGGAGAAGCGATTAATGACTGAAAAACCAGCGGGGATCGCACAAAATCAATACGGGCGACAGCTCCAAAGCACATGCTTCTAAATTATTAATTGGCATAGTTATATATAAGCCTCAGACAAAACATCCTCTTAATCTTTAATTTGGTATATTAGCCACTTTGGAGGGTGCAAAATGTTTAGCTGTGTTTTTTTAGGGATCAGTGGGACCCAAACAGCCGAAACCAAGACGTTGTTACCGGCGCGGTGCGTGCGTGAGGAGCGCGGCGGTGCCTGCCCTGGCAGCGGACCTTACCCTCTCCCTGCGGCTCTCCTGGCTCCGGGCGCGGCGCTGCCGGCCCGGTTGGGGTCCTGCCCGTCACGCCGCCCCGAGCGCCGGCGGAGGTTCCGTGAGACCCACCAGCCGAGCCGCTAATTACAGAGCCCCGAGCTCCAATTCGCGGTGCCGAGCGGCGGCGAACCTGGAAAATATGACAGGAAGCAAAGCCCATTTGCATATTTATGCTAATCGAGGTTGCACGGATCTGTGAAATTAGACCGTTCTCCGCAGATGGGCGGCAGATTGGTGCCGGGCTTTGGTTTTAGTTATTATCTTCCAGACTGGTAATAATTGGTGCAATACGGTAAAACTGGGGAGTCTAATCCGCAGTACAGCTGTAAAAGCAAGGGGAAGCGTGTTGAGCGCAACGCGGAGAGGTGTTCCTCCGTAGTGACGGTGTTTGGTTGGCGCACACCGCAGGGGCAGAGCTGGGGTCTCGTCTGGGGTGTTTGTGCGGGCAGGGGCAGGTTGGGGAGTTGTGCCCCTGCCCTGGGGTCTCGTTGCCCGTTTGGGTTTGTTGCTGGGGGTCTGTTTGCTCTCACACAAAGAAATCAGATCCCTTGGTACTAAGTGAATGAGGAACCTTTTCGCAGGTAGATCTTTCAATAAGCCACCACAGGCTTCACGCCGCTTGTTCCCCCGTCTTGCCCTTGCAGAGCGGGCGAAGCAGCGTAGGGCGGGCGGCACCCGTGGTCTGGAGCAGTTTTGGGAAGCGGTTTTGGTGCTACAGCCTCCACAGGCTGGAAAACACCCAGAGAAGTGTTGTTTTCCTGCCTGCATTTCCAAGAGCAACGCTCCATCCCCGCCCGGCCAGCGGTGGGAGTTCAACAAGCGCCCCCTCTCCGCTTGGCCTCTCGTGCTGTGTTTGTGGCGCTGGCGGTGCGTGCAGTGGTTCACCCGCTGGCCGTGCGTGCGGTGGTTCACCCGCTGTCCGTGCGTGCGGTGGCTCACCCGCTGGCGGTGCGTGCGGTGGCTCACCCGCTGGCCGTGCGTGCGGTGGCTCACCCGCTGGCTGTGCGTGCGGTGGTTCACCCGCTGGCGGTGCGTGCGGTGGCTCACCCGCTGGCGGTGCGTGCGGTGGCTCACCCGCTGTCCGTGTGTGCGGTGGCTCACCCGCTGTCCGTGCGTGCGGTGGCTCACCCGCTGCCGTGCGTGCGGTGGCTCACCCGCTGGCCGTGCGTGCAGTGGTTCACCCGCTGGCGGTGCGTGCGGTGGCTCACCCGCTGGCTGTGCGTGCGGTGGTTCACCCGCTGGCCATGCGTGCGGTGGCTCACCCGCTGTCCGTGCGTGCGGTGGCTCACCCGCTGGCCGTGCGTGCGGTGGCTCACCCGCTGTCCGTGCGTGCGGTTGCTCACCCGCTGCCGTGCGTGCGGTTGCTCACCCGCTGGCCGTGCGTGCGGTGGTTCACCTGCTGTCCGTGCATGCGGTGGTTCACCCGCTGTCCGTGCGTGCGGTGGCTCACCCACTGTCCGCGCCGGATGGGCCGCGGTGACACAGGAGCTGCTTTTTTTAACCCGGCACTTTCCACGGACATAAATGTGTCTGTGCTCCCTAAATAACCATAAGCACAGGGTGCCCGTCTCTACCGACGCGGGTGGGTGGTTTTGCCTGGGTTTGGCTCATTTTGGAGAGCAGAGCGGAGCCAGGCGAGTTTCCCATCAGGAGAGATCGGAAAATCCATCAAAATGCACCAAACCGCGTGCAAACACCCCAAAATTCCCATGTCCAGCTCTTTTGGGGCCATGTTTTCAGAGGAGCCAAAAGAAAAGGGGATCCCATGGGGCAGGAGGGGGCAGTTGAAGCTCCCTAAGGGTGATGGAATCTGGACGTTTTGTGCGGCGAGGACAGGATTTCTGACTCTTGATTGCTCTGGGAATCGTTGGAAATGGGGAAGGGGGCTCGCCCCCCGCCCCCAGCAGGGCCCCGTCCGCCTCTGTTAGTTAATTGCTGAGCCCCTGTCTCCCATTAACGGAGGGAAATGGGTGGTGTTCCAGCTCCAGGGGGCCGCGGCGGGAAGGTGGACCCAGGGGTGTGCGTTTTTGGGCAATTCTGGGGATTTTCAGGTGTCTAGGGGAGGCTCTTTGGGACGCTGCTGCTGGGACATTTGGGGGTTCGTTTGAGAAGGTGGGTGATGATTTGGAGGGGGCACTAAGGTGCTGGGGGGGGGATGATTCTGGGGGGCACTAAGATGCTGGAAGGTGATTGGGGGGTTGATGCTGAAGGGGATTGGGGGGATGATTCTGAGGGGCACAAAGATGCTGGGGGGATTGGAGGGGTGATGCCGGAAGGGATTGGTGTGGGTGATTGGGGGGGGCACAAAGATGCTGGGCGGGGTGGATGATTCTGGGGGGCACTAAGATGCTGGGGGGGGATTGGGGGTATGATGCTGGAGGGGACTGGGGAGGGATGATTCTGGGGGGGCACAAAGATGCTGGAGGGTGATTGGGGGGTCATGCCGGAGGGAATCGGGGCGGGGGGCAATTCTGGCGAGGGGCACTAAGATGCCGGAAGGTGATTGGGGGGGGATGATTCGGGGCACTGAGGCGCTGCCGGGTGGGGGGTGCAATGCCGGGTGTCGGGGGCGCTGCCGGGTGGGGGGTGCAATGCCGGGTGTCGGGGGCGCTGCCGGGGGCGGGGGGGGTGATGTCGGGTGTCGGGGGGCGCTGCCAGGGGTGGGGGGTGATGCCGGGTGTCGGGGGCGCTGCCGGGGGCGGGGGGGGTGATGTCGGGCGTCGGGGGGCGCTGCCAGGGGTGGGGGGTGCAATGCCGGGTGTCGGGGGCGCTGCCGGGGGCGGGGGGGGTGATGTCGGGCGTCGGGGGGCGCTGCCAGGGGTGGGGGGTGATGTCGGGTGTCGGGGGGCGCTGCCAGGGGTGGGGGGTGATGCCGGGTGTCGGGGGGCGCTGCCAGGGGTGGGGGGTGATGCCGGGTGTCGGGGGCGCTGCCGGGGGCGGGGGGTCCAGCCGGCGGAGGCCGCAGTTCCGCCCGGCGCCGCCCCCGCCGCCGGCTGGGCGGGGATTGGCCGCGCCGGGCACTGCCGGAGCCGGTGCGAGCGGCCGCGGGGCTGCAGCGGCCCCAGCGGGGGTCCCGGCCCCCGCCCCCCCCGGCCCCCCCGCCATGCCCGCCGGCAGCAACGAGCCCGACGGGATCCTCAGCTACCAGGTGGGGACGCGCGGCCCGGGACCCCGCGGGTGCTCGGGGGCCGCTCACTGCGGCATTTCCGCGGGGACACGGAGCGAAGGGTGGGAGCAGGGGAGCAAAGGGGTGCGGTGCGGGGGGACAGGGGAGCAAAGGGGTGCGGTGCGGGGGGACAGGGGAGAAAAGGGGTGCGGTGCGGGGGGACAGGGAGCAAAGGGGTGGGGTGCGGGGCGAACAGGGGAGCAAAGGGGTGGGGGTGCACGGGGAGCCTGGGTTTGTGCAAAGGGGTGCGCGGGGGGGCCGTGCGGGCGGGCAAAGGCAGGTGAAGGGCATCTGCAAGGTGGGGGGGGGGTAAAATGGGGTGCAAGGGGCTGCAAGGCCCCTGGGGGGGCACAAGGCATCGGCACAGCAGAGGGTGGGGGTGCAAAGAGGGGGTTCTGGGGTGCGGGAGGGCAGGAATTCACCTGTGCGGTGACTGGGAGGGTCCTCGCTGCGCCCCCTTTTCCCGTCCGCTGTGACCCCCCGGTGATGCTGCGGGTGGGGGCACAAAGGCCACTGTCCCCGCAGCCTCCCCGGCACCCGGGTCTCAGCTGTTGTCCCCGCAGGCGTGTGTGGGTGCGCCTGGCGTTGGGATGCGGCTGACCGGGGCCCCCCTGTTCCAGCATCTCCTTGTCCCATCCGCCCCCCCGGGACCCGCCTGGAAACCCGCTCTGGGTGACAAACGGGGGGAATTGATTAACCTGCCCCGATACTGCAGCTCGGGGGGCGACGGGGATTTACGGCTGCCCCGGTTGGGGTGACAGCCGCGTCCTGGCGCTGCTGGGCCGTCACCTGTGTCCCCCCCCCGCAGCCCCGTTTTGGGGCTCCGGAGACGTGTCCCCTCCCGTTGCCAACACCCGGGGCCGGTCCCGTCACAGCTCAGGGTCCCCGTGGGGACGGTGGCTTTGTCGGGGTGGGGTGGACATGGAGAGGGGTGAGGAGGGGGGTCCCCAGTTTGTCCCCATGGACCCTGTGCCTGGTCCTGCTTGTGTGTGACAGCTCAGGACGCCTGGACACGGCATTTCCCTCCCCCCGCGGTGCTTTCGGCCTCCGCCGGCACCGGGAGGACTCAAAGCCGGGCCTAAATCTCCACTTTGTGCTTTTCCTCCTCCTCAGTCGCACCAAAGCTTCCCAGGGAAGAGTTTGCTGTTGCGCTGGGGCAGGTAAACCGAGGCACGGCGCTCGGGAGCTCCTCTGTCTCCTGCTGGGACACAAAGAGAGACGTGGCAGCAAAGTAATAACCTGGACAAGTTTTCTGGAGATGGACGTGCTGCCCACCCGGGGACGGGATCATTTGCTTTTCTATTAAATCCTTAACTCCTCCAGCAATTTCCTCCGTGAAGTGTCCACTCCGAGTCCATTTGAGTGGCTGGAGCGGGGACACTTCCCTTGGTGACGTCTCCGCGCGGGGGTTGCCGCGGTTTTGCGGATCCGCGGTGGCGATGGGATGCTCGGAGCACCTTCCTGGAGCCGCCCGCTTGTCCCGATTCTCCTGGTTTTCGCGCCTGGAGCTTTAATACTAAATAACCAAAAAGCAGCGGGACCGGGTTTGGACGGGGCCGGGGTTCTCACCCACGCGGCCCCGGCGCCGCCTTCCCTGGCCGCGTTGGTGTGCGCCCTGTGTCGCCTCTCAGGGCAAACCGGGCCGTTCGGCTTCGCACCCAGCGGCGCCGCGGACAAAGATCATTAGAGCAAACGAGTTTGTGGGGTGGAAATGATGGATTAGCTCAGCTCGGAAAATAACAAACCGTGGAGCTGGAGACAGCAGGGGGAGCGAGGGGAGGGAAAAACGTCGCCTATCTGGACCCCCATGCCGTGCAAGGGGGTTTTGAAGCACCAAAGGGCCGTGGCAAAGCCAGGCTTACCCGAAACGCCGTGATCTCGTGCGGGAAACGTTGGTGACAGCCAGCGCTGCCCCAAAATGTGTATTTTCCCAGCGCCTTGCACCTCGGTTGTGTTTCACCACCGGTGCTTTTCAGCACACCCAAACGGCTCCTGTGCCCCTGGCCCAGGCAGGATGTGGCGCTGACCCCCCGTTTCTCTATTCTGGGTGGTTTTTCCTCAAAACGGAGCCGTTTCTCCCCCATGCACCGAGTGCTGGGAGCGCGGGGACCGTTGGGCTGCGTGCGTTAAGTAACGGCCGCGCCGTGCCCGGGGTTCCGAGTCGGTTGGGTTTTGCGCAGCCGGAGCCGGTGGCAGCGGGCGCTGCTGCGCTCGCCGGGGCTGCCGGTGCCCGGGGGGGTGTGTGTCCCCCCGACCGAGCCAGGGGTTCAGTTGTCCCCAAAAAACTGGTGACCGACGTGAGGATGCGGCGGTGGAGTCACAGAGTGACCCTCCTGGAGGAGCTACAGGTAGCGCGGCCGCGGGGCCCCGGAAAGGGGGAAACTCCCCCAAAACCCCCGGGGAATTTCCCGCAGGGCAGAGGGATGGGCGGGGGGAGACGCTTTTTGCCGGGGGGCGCAGGTTCAGCATCGCCGGCCAGAAAATGGGGGCAAAACGGAGACTTTCCCCGTGTGGCCCGTGGGGGGTTCGGGAGCTGCAGCTGCCAAGTCGCTCCGTCTGTTCCCGATCCGACACCCCCACAAGGTGTCCGGGGACCAAACAACTCATTTGTTCCTACTGCCCGTTGAGTTGCGTCGCTGCTGCGCGGGGACGCCGCCGCGAGTGGCTCCGAGTGGGGATTTGGGGCAGAAGAAGCAGATTTCGGGCCAAGGGGCCGGGCAGGAGATGCGGTTCAGCCCCTGCGGGCTCTGCGGTGGCCGCGGCCGGTGGCCCAAGTGCCGCCCAGAGGGTCCTGCAGGGATCGCGGCCCAGGCTGGAGATGCTGAGAGAAAAGGGGCCTTTGTTTTTTCTTTTCTGTCCTCATTTTGTTTTGTTTTGTTTTGTTTTATTTGACTTTTGTTTTGGTTTATTTTATTTGACTTTTATTTTGTTTTATTTTTTCCTTTTCCCTTTCCTTTTCCCTTTCCTTTTCCTTCCCTCGGGGACGATGTTTGGGGATGATGCTCGGGGATGATGTTTGGGGACAATGCTCAGGGATGATGTTTGGGGACAATGCTCGGGGATGGTGTTTGGGGACAATGCTCAGGGATGATGTTTGGGGACAATGCTCGGGGATGGTGTTTGGGGACAATGCTCAGGGATGATGTTTGGGGACGATGCTTGGGGATTATATTTAGGGACAATGCTCGGGGATGGTGTTTGGGGACGATGCTTGGGGACGATGTTTGGGGACAATGCTTGGGGCTGATGCTCAGGGTACCCAGCCCCAGTTTCCCGTTTTGTCGTTGCCGAGCAGAGGCCGGACGAAGAGGCCGTGATCGACCAGGGCAGAACCAGCAACGTGGTCAATATCCACTATGAGAAGGAGGAGCTGGAGGGTCAGTGTCGCCGTTCTCCCCTTCCGCAGGGTCCCTGCGGTGCCGCTCGCTGGACGGCAGCAGAACGTGGGCGCCTTCTAAAGAATAAGCAGTTCTTTTCCTTTAAACTGGGGACAAATGGCCGCAGAGGCCGCGGCGTGAGCGTCAGCACGGGGCTGGATGATTCCCAGCTTGGTTTTGCTTGGAGGGGTCAGGAGGATAATTTTTGGCTGCAAACACCAGGCTGTGTTTCTATATTTCTTTGTATTCCGGAGTTTGTTATCACGGGCCTGATTTGATCTCTCATCACCTTGTGCCATCCAAAGCTTTTCAAAGTAATTATTAATACCTTCTGCCACTGCTTAACGAGCCACTCTGAGCTTCGTCCAGCCAAACGGCCCTTTGGGAAGAGGTTTGATGCTTTCGGATGAGCCGGAGCTGTTGTTGCTCTGCGGTGGCACAGTTTGAGTAGAACAGGCTTGGGAAACACATCTGTGACATTCGGGGACACAGAGAAAATAGAACAAAGAGGAATGGGGGGTAGCGGCGCCGTCTGCGTGACCCCCCGCGCGACGTCTCCGCTGCAACCGCGGCTTGTGCGCAGGTCACCGGACCCTGTATGTGGGCGTGCGGATGCCGCTGGTGCGGCAGAGCCACCGGCACCACCGGCCCCACGGCCAGAAGCATCGGAGGCGGGAGCGGGAGAAGGAGCTGGGCCCGGCAGGGCAGGACCGCCAGTGTAAGGCCGCTTTTCTCCTTTTGCTTTAAGGCATAGTTCTTTTTAATGTATAGTGGGTTTAGGTTCATCTTCCTCAGAGGGATCTTGGCTTTAGAAATGCAGATATGGGAGGGAAAGCTGCCCATCCTTATGTGGGGGGCGAACAGATGATTCTCCTTTTCCGTGGCTCTGTGCGGGCGCAGACAGACCCCGGTGGGGGGAACCGGCGCCGGTCTGCGGCTGAACGGCGCCGATCCGCTGGTGACTCTGCGTGTGAGCGTGATGGGCTGTATTGAAGCTCAGCAACAGGTCGGGGCTTTGTCTTCTGTCCCAGACACCCCGTCCCAGCGGGTCCAGTTCATCCTGGGGACCGAGGAGGACGAGGAGCACGTTCCCCACGACCTGTTCACCCAGCTGGACGAGATCTGCCTGAAAGGGGATGAGGATGCCGAGTGGAAGGAGACGGCGCGGTAAATAAACCCCTGCAGCGCCCGCGGGCTCCGCGCGAAGCTTTCGCGGGTGCCGACGCGAGGAGCCTCCTCCTGCCACCCCGTGGCTGTGTTGAAGAGGTTTGCGGAGCTGGACGGGGGTTTTGTGATGGAGCTGATGGTGATTGCAGGTGGCTGAAGTTCGAGGAGGACGTGGAGGACGGTGGCGAGCGCTGGAGCAAGCCCTACGTGGCCACGCTGTCCCTGCACAGCCTCTTCGAGCTGCGGAGCTGCATCCTCAACGGGACGGTGCTGCTGGACGTCTGTGCCAACAGCATCGAGGAGATCGCAGGTACTGGAGATGCTGCGGGTACCAGGGATGCTGCAGGTACCGGGGATGCTGCAGGTACCGGGGACGCTGCAGGTACCAGGGATGCTGAGGGTAGCGGGGATGCTGTGGATAGAGAGGCCAGATCAGGCAAGAAAATGGCATTATTTAAAAAGGGAAATAATGATCTTAGCGGAGTGATGAATAAGCACTTTGATGATGTTTTTAGCAAAAGAAAACCTCACTTTTGCTGCGAAGGCTGATCGGTAATAAAATGTCTCGCTAAGCAAATCGGAGCCCACGTTAGGGTGTCGTGCGTGGCACAGGCTTCCCTGGGGGCTTCAGGGCTTGGAATTTGGGGGAATTTCTGCTCTGATGGATTAATTTCCCTCTGCCACCCCCAGACATGATCCTGATCCAGCAAGAACCGTCCGCAGACTTCGACCAGCGCACGCGGGCGAAGGTCCGTGAGGTCCTTCTGAAGAAGCATCACCACCAGAACGAGAAGAAGAGGAACAACCTCCTCCCCATCGTCCGCTCCTTCGCCGACGTGAGCAAGAGGCAGCCGGACCTGCACGTCCTCGACAAGCCAGGTGAGGGGCCTGGTGCCAGGGGAAGGTTTGGGCCAGGCTTTGGCTGTAGGCGAAGGTTTGAGCAGGGCTTTGGCATCAGGAGGTGTGAGCCAGGCTTTGGCTCCATTAGACTTGTCCTGGCAAAGCAGAAGCGTCCCGATTGCTCCCTTCCCCTCTTTCTTAATCTCTTTCTTTTCCTGCCAGCCCAAACGCTCACCCCTCATCCTTCTCCCAGCACAGAAGCTAAAAACGGGCTGAACCCCGAGCCCATCACGATGGATTTGAGCAAGGTGAGAGGCCCGCGGCTTTCTGACGCCCTTAGGCCCGGCTTTGCCGCAAGGCGCCGCGGGCTTCGCTTCTGGGGGAATGGCCTGAAAGTGGCTTGTGGTGCCCAGGCGGAGCTGCACTTCATGAAGAAGATCCCCATTGGGGCTGAAGCGTCCAACGTGCTGGTGGGAGAGCTGGCTTTCCTCCGGCAGCCCGTGGTGGCCTTCGTGCGCCTGACGCCCGCCGTGCTGCTCCCGGCCATGACCGAGGTCCCCGTCCCCACGAGGTCTGAACGACAAGCGCCGAGCTCGGCTCTAAAAATAACCAGACAGCATGAAATCGGCGCCGGTTTGGCACCCCAAGGGAACACGCACGGTTCTCCCACCCGCGTTTCTGTTATTCCCTCCCTTGCTGTAGCTTTTAAACCCATTGGTCAATTTTAAGGGAAGTTGGCCCAAGAATTAATTGTGGGATGGGCTTGGTGAGCCGACGTGTCCCCTCTCGAGCCGTCCTGGGGACTTTGTTTGGTGCCCATTGGGCAAGAGCACGTTCTTCTCTCTCATGTAATTTTCCTTGCCCAGGTTCCTGTTTGTTTTGCTCGGCCCGGGAGGAAAAGCCCATCGGTACCACGAGATCGGCAGGTCCATGGCCACGATCATGACAGACGAGGTAGGAGGAGACAAAAGGTCTCTCCGGGTCATTTTTGGGCTTTCTTCTCCTCTCCCTGTCTCTGTGAGAAGAGGATTCACTGTCCCCGCTGCCCGAATAACCCATCCCCACGTTCATCCCAAAGCGAACGCGCGGATTTGTGTCAGCGGGGGCTGAGATCCCACCCCGGGTGCATCCTGGCACCTTGTCCTTCTCCAGGTGCCACGGGGACGGCGCCTCCTGGAGATAATGACGAAATACACCCAGATTTTTCCATTTGGGGGAATATTTCCTGCCATTTCTGACAGGAAACTTGGGGAAAATTCCCTTGCGTTTGGCCAAGAGCCCCTTGCCCGGGCGGGGACGCCTGCGCTGCCTTGTCCTCTCACAGGCTGTGTCCCCGGGCAGGTTTTCCACGACGTTGCCTACAAAGCCAAGGACCGTGCGGACCTGGTGGCCGGGATTGATGAGTTCCTGGACCAGGTGACGGTTCTGCCCCCGGGAGAGTGGGACCCGTCCATCCGCATCGAGCCCCCCAAAAACCTCCCGTCGCAGGTGGGTGCGGGTCGGCAGCGGGGCCGGCGGCTCCGCGGGGACCCCGACCCACAGCGTCCCAGTTTGACACAGACCAGAAGCCAAACAAGCCAGCGGCTGCAAACACATCTCTTCGGCTTATTTGCGTTTTATCAGGAGAAAAGGAAGATGCGGGGAGTGCTCGGTGACAGCGACTCTCACAGCAAGCCGGAGAAGCACAGCGGCCCCGAGCTGGAGCGGACGGGAAGGTTCTTTCTTTTCTTCTGTTTGCCTCTAAAACCCGAGCAGCGCCTTCCCTTCTAGCCGGTTTTTGGGGGTCGTTTTCCAGTGAAGAGGCTGCACCTCACTGCTCTGGTCCCCGGTGGGAGCTGGGGCAGCCGGGCTCCGCCGCAGCATCATTGCACATGGTGTCTGTGGTTTGGGGGAGCAGATGTATAGATACCCCAGGCAGCGCTGCCGCTTCCCCAGGGGAGGAACTGCTGCAGTAAGAGGGGATGGGCTCTCAGCTTCGGCTTCTCTTTGTGTTGTTGGGTTTCGTTGTGTTGTTGTGTTTCTCCTGGGTGTGAAATGGGAAAAGGAACCTGCTGCTTTTGAGCAATGGAAGTTCCTCTGTGCTCGTGGTCGCTCTTCTGCAGCAGAGAAAACTCCGCCAGGTCTTCCAGGAGCCCAGTTAACGCGTTCCTCCCCTCCCCAGGCTCTTTGGAGGGTTGATCCTGGACGTGAAGCGCAAAGCCCCGTGGTTCTGGAGCGACTTTCGGGACGGGCTGAGCCTGCAGTGCCTGGCGTCCTTCCTCTTCCTCTACTGCGCCTGCATGTCGCCCGTCATCACCTTCGGGGGGCTGCTGGGGGAGGCCACCAACGGCCACATGGTGAGCGGCCCCAGAGCCCGCGGCGGGAGGAGCGGCGCACGCGGGTCCCTGTCGGGGCGCTCTGCTTGGGGCTGGTTAAACCCCAGCGGCGCGTTCGCTGTCTCCCCGTCAGAGCGCCATGGAGTCGCTGCTGGGCGCGTCCATGACCGGCGTCGTCTATTCGCTCTTCGCCGGCCAACCCCTCACCATCCTCGGCAGCACCGGCCCCGTCCTCGTCTTCGAGAAGATCCTCTACAAGTTCTGCAAGTGAGGCTGCCCGGGGCCACGGGACCTGTGCTGGGGGCCACGGGACCTGTGCTGGGGGCTGCGGGACCTGTGCTGGGGGCTGCGGAACCTGTGCTGGGGGCCACGGGACCTGTGCTGGGGGCTGCGGGACCTGTGCTGGGGGCTGCGGGACCTGTGCTGGGGGCCGCGGGACCTGTGCTGGGGGCTGCGGGACCTGTGTCTGGGGCCGTGGGACCTGTGTCTGGGGCCACGGGACCTTTGCCTGGGGCCGTGGGGCCTTTGCCCGGGGCTACGGGGCCTTTGCAGGAGCTTTTAATGTGAAATAGGTATTTTCCATGACAATCCTTTGGTTGTTTTGACTTTGATGCGAGATCAACCACCCTTATTGTGATTAATCTTATTAAGCCCCGACTTGCTGGTAGTTGGTGACTGGGTGCAGACGCCCCGGTTTCAGTGCTGAGGCTTTGGGGCGATGCGGAAAACACCCCCTTCCCCAGCGGGGACCTGAGCTTCATTCTCTTCCCAGGCCTTAACCCAAGATAATTGCTAAATAACGATAATTAAACAGCACACAGCTCCGCACCCGGCTCCGGAGGCTGGGAACCGCATCCCCCCGCGCGGCCTCGCGGGTCTGTGCGGGTTTCCCGGGGAGGTCGGTCCCAGCGCGGGTTCCTCCTGCTCGCAGGGAGTACGCGCTGTCCTACCTGTCGCTGCGCGCGTGCATTGGGCTCTGGACCGCCTTCTTCTGCGTGGTGCTGGTGGTGACGGACGCCAGCTGCCTGGTGTGCTACATCACCCGCTTCACCGAGGAGGCCTTCGCCGCCCTCATCTGCATGATCTTCATATACGAGGCCCTGGAGAAGCTGGTCCACCTGGGCGAGACCTTCCCGGTGCACAAGCACAGCAAGCTCAACCTCCTCACCCTCTACTAGTGGGTTATTTTTAGTTTGTTTTATTTTTTCCTCCTAAAATCGCCCCGGGATGCGTCTCCGTTGCTTTTTCCCTCATCCCCGTCTTGGCTTCTCTCCCAGCTGCAGGTGCTCGCCGCCAACCATCACCAACACAACGCTGCGTTACTGGGAGAGCATCCGCATCAACGCGTCCAGGGTCCCCTGGGACAAGCTCACGGTGGCTGTAAGTGCCCCAGGCCACCCCAGCGGGTTTGGGGACATTCGTGTGGTGCGAAAGCCGGAGCCCCTCAGGTGACGATGGGGCTCAAGCCGTGCTGCTGCTGCTCCGAAAAGTCACGGCTTAAAATTAATGCGTGGCTTTCACCTGCGCGGTCCTGGGAAGGAGAGTCCACCTTGTCCGTCCACCTTGTCCGTCCACCTTGTCCCCACGTGGTGGGGGACAATTGTCCCCAGCTCTTCCGCAGGATGATGTTTCTGACCAGGAGCAAGGTTGAGTGGGTGGTTTGATTATTGGAGGACTTAAGCTCATGCTCAGAGGTAGTAATTGGCTGCCTTAATTGGTTCCTGATAACTCCAGGCCTTGCTTTTTTAAGCGCTGTCCGTAGGTCCGTGCATAGATGTGCACGTCTGAGCAGCTCTCGGGCGGCTGTTGCTGGAAGCAGCGCCCAGGCACGGGGTGAGAAGCCCTTGGGGACACCTTTGTCCCCTCTTGGCCGTGTCCCCTGAGCCCACTCTGCTGGGAAGGGACAATTTGTCTCTTCTTTCCTACCACGGTTGCCGTCGCCCTCCTTCCCCATTCCCTTTTTCCCCCAAATTCCCAGCGTTTCCTGTCCCCGGGGTGCTGTCTCAGCCAGCCCAGCGGAGGATGCGCCGTGGTCCGTGGCGTCATGTCCCGTCACATCTCCATCCTCTGCGGGTTCTCACGTGTCACTTGTTCCCCTGCTGCTGCTCCTTAAATCTCCATCCCCAGCAGCAGCCGTGAGGTCCCGAATCTTGGCCCGAGATCCTCAGCGCCCCCGGTGACCCCGGTTTCCTTCCCGCACGCGCTGCCCCGCGTCCTCGCACCCTGTTTCTCCAGGACTGTCGGTATTTGCGTGGAGAGTTTTACGGAACCGCCTGTGGACACAATGGCCCCTACGCACCCAATGTCCTCTTCTGGTGCTGCATCCTCTTCTTCTCCACCTTCATCCTGTCGGGCTTATTGAAGAAGTTTAAAACCAGCCGTTACTTCCCGACCAGGGTAGGTAGAAGACGGTGGCGGCAGCAGCTGCCTCACTCGTTTCCCAAAACTGGCTTTTCTGGAGCGCTCAGCAGTATTTGCCAGCACTTGGCCAGGGTGGGAAGCGTTGACCTTGAAGGCCAAGTTCTCCATCAGTTTGGACGCCCCTCACTCGTTTTCATGAGCGTAAAACCACCGATTTCCCACCTGCTCGGGACCTGCCCCGGGCGCTTGGGTTTGCTCAGACAGTGGGAAATCAGCGCTTCCAGCTGGTGGGTTTTTCTTCCCCTCCTGTGCGTTATGTGCTCAAGGGACAGTTGATCCAAACGAGGAGCTGCCACAAGTGATGCCTCAGGGCCGTGTTCCCCCATCAGCCGTGAGCGTGGCTGGAGGGGCAGACGTCTGCTGCCTTACTTTTTAACCTTTGTTTTTTAAAGGTTTGAATTAAAACAACCCTTTTCCACCTAATTAAGCTTTTTTTTATTGCCTGGCACCAGATCTCCCAGGGACGAACCCAGCAGCGGTACCTAACCAAGGGATTCGCTGCATGACCTCAGGGTGCTGGGATTGTTATTAACCAACCTTAATGTTGTTGATGTCCCCAGCTTTTCCATCTTGTTCTGGCCCCGTTTGCAATGCCCCTTTCAGCTCAATTTTTTTGTCCCAGATCCGGTCCACAATAAGCGACTTTGCTGTTTTCCTGACCATCGTCACCATGGTGCTCGTCGACTTCTCGATGGGGATCCCGTCACCAAAGCTCCACGTCCCCTCCGTGTTCAAGGTAGAAGGGACGTGACCCAGGGGTGGAAGGGACAATCGTCTGGCAGATGATCCTGATGTCTGTGCTTTGTTGCAGCCAACTAGAGACGACCGCGGGTGGATCATCAACCCCTTGGGACCCAACCCGTGGTGGACGGTGTTGGCCGCGTTCGTCCCCGCGCTGCTCTGCACCATCTTGGTCTTCATGGACCAGCAGATCACGGCCGTCATCATCAACAGGAAGGAGCACAAGCTGAAGGTGAGGGGCTGCGGGGGCGACCCCAGCCCGCCCGGCCTGCGGGGAGCGGGAAGCTCCTGCTCCACGCGCTGGGTGAAGCGTTGGCTTGGGACACAGCCGAGGGCAGGGCAGTTTGGATGAGCCATCTTTTGGAGGAGCAAATTCATCTTAAAAGATGCTAAAGAAACGCATTTTTATTTTAAAATGTCAGCAGCGGCTGGAGGAACGAATCGCTTTGATGCGCTGCCAGGGGCAACTCGGAGTCCCGTGGTAGAAATTTCTTTATGAATTAAAAAACCAGTCAGTTTTTCTTTTTAGTAGATATCTCACAAACTCCCCAAATCCACCAAATTCCAGCCAGATTTTCACATTAAGTGCTGGCACAAAGACCGGCCACTTCCTTGGGCTTCCTTGGGCTTCCTTGGTCTTCTTTGGTCTTCCTTACTCTTCTTTGGTCTTGCTTGGTCTTCCTTGGTCTTCTTTGGTCTTCCTTGGTCTTCCTTAGTCATATTGTTTTAAATTTCCAAGGAGTTGCCTTGAGCTGAAGCAGAGGTTGGGTCCCCCTTGAGACGTCGTCCTGGCTCTTGTGCCGTGGGATGCTCCCGTTTCTTGTTCTTCTCCCCCCAGAAGGGCTGCGGGTACCACCTGGACCTGTTCATGGTGGCGGTGATGCTGGGCGTGTGCTCCGTCATGGGGCTGCCCTGGTTCGTGGCCGCCACCGTCCTCTCCATCACCCACGTCAACAGCCTCAAAGTGGAGTCGGACAGCTCGGCGCCGGGGGAACAGCCCAAATTTTTGGGGATCCGAGAGCAGAGAGTCACCGGCTTGATGATCTTTGTGCTCATGGGCTGCTCCGTCTTCCTCACTTCGATTTTAAAGGTAAGGGGAAAATGTAAAACACCCCAAACCCACGAGATTTTTGGAGGTTACACAAAAATAGTCCCTTTTCTCCAGGCCCGAGATGAGATGTTGCGTTCGTGTGTGGCCACAAGAATATATTGAGATGTTTTTCCTGCCATTGCGGAACATGCATGGGGGAAAGCGCCTGTTTTCCTCTGACCCTTCTGGAAAACAGGATTATTGTGAGGAAATATAACTCGGAAGTGCAGCCTAAAGCAGAACGTTAACTCGGAATCCCTTATGGTTAAAATCCAGCCCACCCGAACCCTGTGACCATGGAAAGCTTTAGGCCGTGCCTGTAGAAGAGAGTGATAAAACACGATTAAAAAGATATATAATTGCATTTTTTTGCAGTATATACCGATGCCTGTGCTTTACGGCGTCTTTCTCTACATGGGGGTGTCGTCGCTCAAAGGGATTCAGGTATGGGGATTGTACTGCGTCTGCTCCCTGTGGAGCAGGGCAAAGCGGTGGCATAGGGAAAAACCTCTATAAAAGCGAAGAATGAAGATATTTAGTGTAGGGGACGGTGCGGTGCAGGCTCAGGAGGGTGTGGGCTCTGTGCTCAGAGCAGGCTGGTGTTTGATAATGTGGAAATGGGGGAGTTTAGTGCGAAGAGACGGTGATTTCTGCTGCACGTCCGTGGTGGGTGTTCGGTGGGCCAAGGAACGCTAATGACAGAATAACGTGGAATAAGCGCAAGTTATAGCTGAGGGGAAAGCGGGTGCTGCTCCCCGGGGGAGCGATCCCAAAGCTCCCCCCGCGTCCCGCCAGGGCCACAGCTCCCGAGGCAGCTTCTCCCGTTTGTTCGGCAGTTCTTCGACCGCCTGAAGCTGTTTGGGATGCCGGCCAAGCACCAGCCGGACTTCATCTACCTGCGGCACGTGCCCCTGCGCAAGGTGCATCTGTTCACGCTGATCCAGCTGCTCTGCCTGGTCCTGCTCTGGGTCATCAAGGTGTCCCGCGCCGCCATCGTCTTCCCCATGATGGTCAGAGCCCGAGAACGGGGACCCGCAGCGCTGGGGGACGCGGCGTTGTCCCCGACCTCGGCCCATCTTCCCGCCGCTTCCTGCAGGTCCTGGCGCTCGTTTTTGTGCGGAAGATGATGGACGTCTGCTTCTCCAAGCGGGAGCTCAGCTTTCTGGATGACCTGATGCCGGAGAGCAAGAAGAAGAAGCTGGACGATGCCAAAAAGGAAGCCAAAGAGGAGGAGGTAACGCGCCGGCGGGGAGCTCGGGGTTCCTACCAGCAGCCTGGATCCCACATTGTAACCTTTTCTTTTTCCTAAATTAGCAGCGAGCTTAACACTTGAATAGAGAGATTATTATAAATTAATAATTTTTAAAATTATGATTTATTGTTTTATTATTATGGAAAATTTGCTGCTCACGGTGCTTTTAGCCCCGGATGTTCGGGGTGAAGGGTCCCGCGGGGCGGGCGGGCCGGGGAGCGCGGTGCCGGCGCTGGGTTCAGCCCTCGCCTGACCAGACACGCACCTCGACTCGTCCTTGTCCCGCCAGGAGTCCCAGAAGATGATGGAAGCCGCTGCCGCCAGCTCCGTTCAGCTGAAGCTGCGCAAGAACAACGTCGCGGGTCCCCCCCAGCCAAGCAGCGACAGGTAAAGATCCACCACGCGCCAAGTTATTTTGAAGGCGTTCGGCGCAATTTTCTCCACTTGCACTTTTATTGAGTGTCCCTTAGAAACCAGCGGCTATCGTGGTGGGAAATTCACCTGATGGGCAGGAATTGCAGAGCAGCCACACAACTTGTGTTTGACCCCCAAAATTTGCACTGTTAATGACTTTACGGGTGCTGGAGATGCTTATATTTAAAAGGGAGGCAGGAGCTGCAACTCCAGCCTTTGCTGCAGCTCTTTGGCTCTCAGACTCGCTTCCCAAACCTCCTCATCCTGCAGGACCTCCTGCGCCTGTGCTGAGCTCCCCCCGTTCCTGCCGACGCACTCGGCGGCGTCAGTGCCCATAACCTGCGTAAAATCTGTTACTGCAGGGCTGACCCTTCCGAGATCAATATCTCGGATGAGATGTCGAAAACCACCGTGTGGAAGGCCCTGAGCATGGACACGGGCACGGTCTGAAGCGGGGAGGACGAGGTAAAGGCCACGCGTGCCCCGGGCCCTGCGAGCGACGGTTTTCCCGTGGTTTGCCAAAAAACGGCTGGTCCTGGGAAAGCCGCGTTTGCAGAGCGGCTCCTCTCTGATCTCCCTCTTCTCTTCTTTCCTTCCCCCCGCTTTCCATATTTAGGAAGTTTTGGCTTTGAAGGAGTGAGAAGGTGACTCAGGGATGTGCCAAACGCAGACACGGGGAGAAGCCCCTTTCTTCTGTCTTTTGTTCCTTTCTTTCTGTTTGGAGGATTCGCACTGACGCCACGTGGCTGTGTCCGGCTGTGTGCGGCTGTGTGCGGCTGTGTCCGGCTGTGTGCGGCTGTGTCCGGCTGTGTGCGGCTGTGTGCGGCTGTGTCCGGCTGTGTGCGGCTGTGTCCGGCTGTGTGCGGCTGTGTCCGGCTGTGTCCGGCTGTGTGCGGCTGTGTGCGGCTGTGTGTGGCTGTGTGCGGCTGTGTGCGGCTGTGTGCGGCTGTGTCCGGCTGTGTGCGGCTGTTTGCGGCTGTGTCCGGCTGTGTTTGGATGTGTTTGGGTGTGTTTGGGTGTGTCCGGGTGTTTGTGGTCCCTCTGGCTGTGTTTGGGCGTCCGCAGCTCCGGCCCCGCGCACCGCGGCCGTTCCAAAGCTCCGCGGAGGCGCCGCAGCCGCTTTCCCATTCAGCGCTGCTTTTAAACATCGAATTCCTCTTCTCCTTTCTTTCTTTTCGAAATATAAAGTCTGAATGTACAAAGTAATTCTGTTACATTTGGTGCATTCTCTGCTTTCCTCATCACCACCCGGATTTCGGTCTGTTTGGGGTCCTGCCTTTGATTCACTCTTGTGTCCCGTGTTGGTGTCAGAACATGCGAGCGGTTGGTGGAAAATGAAAAGCATTTTGCTCCCTTTGAAGCTTCGTGTTCACTGTTTCCCGAGCTAGAATTCTTTCATTATCATTTGTTGGTTTAATTAAGGGATAGCTGCGGTCTCGCTTAATAACGTGGCTCTGGGCCACCTCAAAAAGCAGCCGTAGCCCCCAGGGTGGCCGTGAAAGCCCCACGTGCACCATCCACCCGAATTTGGGGTGTTTCAGAGGTGAAGTACACGAGGGGGGGTTCCTGGGGCCGCGTTGGGACTAACCGCGGTGTCTTTGGTGACCCGCGCTGCCCCGGTTGGCACAAACCCCTTCCCGTCCCCGCGGGGCCACTTCTGGCTGGTTTTCCTCATTTTTGGTGCCTTAAAGCAGCTCCCGAGGCTCCCGTGGGCCCTTCAGACGTTTCCCAAAACCCAACGCATGGAGATCCCTAAGGGAGGGGGACAAAGATGTGAAATGTCGTAATTAAGGTGCTGGCACGTTTTTATGTTAATTATTATTTTATTTCCCCCCCCAGTGCGCTGCAGGTAGAAATACAGAGATTATTTTCAATTTGGAGATGCCGAGATGTATTTATTTTATTGTAAGAGATGATCTAGTTTGGAAACGCTCCGTGTTGTAAATAAAGTGGTGGGAGGGGGAGAATCCACCAGGAGAGTTTGTTATTTGTGACATTGAATCTCTGTGTGTTTGGGGCTGTGGGGTCTGTGTGCTCTGGGTGGTTTGTTTGTTCTACGTGTGTTTCGGGTTGTGGGGTGTCTCATGTGCTGTGGGTGGTTTGTTCTACGTGTGTTTCGGGTTGTGGGGTGTCTCGTGTGCTGTGGGTGGTTTGTTCTACATGTGTTTTGGGTTGTGGGGTGTCTCGTGTGCTGTGGGTGGTTTGTTCTACATGTGTTTCGGGTTGTGGGGTGTCTCGTGTGCTGTGGTTGGTTTGTTCTATGTGTGTTTCGGGTTTTCTGTTCAGTTTTGGGTCCGTTCTGTGGAACCCCATGTGGCCTCTGTCTCCGTCTCGTGGTCCCGTCTGCTGCTGTTTCCCGGTGGGTTCCACCCCCAGTGTCCGTCTTTGCTTTGTCTCTTCTCGCCCATTGAACATAATGGGACAATAACACAATAAAAGTCTCATTTGTCTGGCTGGGACCCTCCGGTGTCTTTTGAAGGGGGCGGGGGGGGCGGGAGGCGTATCTGGGGGTTTAAAAGGGTTTGGAGGTGACGGGGTGAGTGGGCAGTGCTGATTTGGGGGGAGTTCATCTCCCTGGGCTTTAGGACTCTGACCATTTGCAATATAATTAAACCCACAGAGTTTCTAGTTACCTTTCATATATTATATTTAAAAACCTCTTTCAAACCCCGCTCTGGCGCAGGTTGGTGGGTCAGGCGGGCGCATCCCGTCCCCTTTACCTGAAACTCCAGGAACCGAGAGAAAACCAGGGCAATGGAGCCTCAGTGCCCCCGGCCCCCCCGGGATGCTGGAGGGGTTGGACACACCAGGAACCGGCTGCTGCGTTCACCAAAGGTTTTATTGTCAATTCGGGGATTGCGGTTCTGCGGCTACAGAGCAAACGGAGCCGGGGAACCCGGGGGTTCGGGGAGTTTTGGAATGGTGGTTTTGGGGTGAGCGGGAGCCCCGGGGGGTGAGCGCGGGTGACGGTCAGTCCATCCTGCACAGGGTCCAACGCTGGGAGCTGCTGCCTCCATTTGCCATCCAATTGTACCTAAAGAACAGAATCCGAACAGCTGAACGGAATAGAAATTCCCCCTAAAATCAGTGTAGGAGTTTGAAACAGCAGCAATGATAATGGAACATGATAATATCCCTGGAAATGCAAATTATGGGTGATCCCGCCATGAAATAAAGTGTGAAATGTCAGAAAAAGGCATGACACTAAACCAGCCTCATCCCACCCCAAACTATGAAATCCCTCCCATAACAGCTTGATTTTCCTTCTTATTTTATAGCAAATAACCGCAGGAGAACCCGGGTGATGCAGCCAAAATGAGAAGCGGCGTCGGGCGCAGGGACCGCGCGTTGCACGGGAACCACCGCTTTGTGGCTTTTAATGTAAAAGTGATTTATTTGGCTCAAATTGCCCACCTTGGCCCTTGGGTGACTCAGAGGAGCAGCGGGAGGCGGACGCTGCGGGGCGAGTCCTTCAGGAACCTCTTCGCGGAGCTGCCGAGAACAAGAAAACACCGGGAGAAAATCAAAAAGCACCCTGAAAATGCAGGAAATGTCGCGGTGCGCTGTTCGCGGTGCGCTGTTCGCGGTGCGCTGTTTGCGGTGCGCTGTTCACAATGCGCTGTTCGCAATGCGCTGTTCGTGATGCGCTGTTCGCGGTGCGCTGTTCGCGGTGCGCTGTTTGCGATGCGCTGTTCACAATGCGCTGTTCGCAATGCGCTGTTCGTGATGCGCTGTTCGCGGTGCGCTGTTCGTGGTGCGCTGTTTGCGATGCGCTGTTCACAATGCGCGGTTCGCAATGCGCTGTTCGTGATGCGCTGTTCGCGACGCGCTGTTCGCGATGCGCTGTTTGCGATGCGCTGTTCACGATCCACTGCACCTGTAGTGATTGATGTCGATGAGCCAGTGCACGAACTCCTTGGCCCTCATCCTGTCCAGGCGGCGGGTGAAGTCGCTGCTGAAGGTCCCTTCCGAGTGGCGCTTGGAGCTCCGGGCGCTCTGGGGCTCGTTCGGCCGCCACCTGCGCGCGGGGGCAGGAAAACGTGGTTTAACGGCCATCACGGCGTCACGGCCGTGCCCTCGGCAGCACCGTGTTGTGCGGAGCACCCGCAGGAGAGCGGTGACGGTAACACATCAGATTAACTTCTCGTTTCAGAAGGTTCTGCGAGCGCCGGTCCTGACGTTCACATGCAATGATGTGTTTCCCCACGTCTCGGCTGCGCTGGGTTTGTGCCTCCACCCGCTCCCTTTGTGCTCATGTCACCCGAGTTCAGATCGAGCTCCCCCAGCTCCGGGACCGAGACCCGACGCCGGGGTCCCCCCTGCACAGTGTCCCCCCACTACAGGGTCCCCAAAGGGGTTTTTCCCAGGGCTCAGCATCTGTCCGGCCGTGTCCCCTCTCTGGGCTGGCACAGCCGAGACGTCCTGGGGACACACGTGGTGATGGTGTTTGGGGACAAACAAACCCAGCAGCCCCTCGGCAATAGCCCCGAGCGGGGAGAGCGGCAGCAGCGGGGACCGAGGGCTGTCACCTCCCGGCCGCCTCTGCCACCACCCCCTACCTGGACGTGTCCCCCGGGTCCTGGGGGCCCATCGGCTGCCCCGCCGGGAGCAGCGCGGCCAGCACCAGCGTGGCGAGCAGCAGCCACCGGCCCGTCCGCATCGGCTCCGCTGGGGAAGAACGGAGATGGAAACATCCAGTGTTGTCACCGTCACTGTCACCGACCCCCGGCCCTGCGGCAGCGCGACGGGGACGGATCCGGCTCGAGAAAACCTCCCGCCAGGTGTCTCGGCAGCGTTTGCATGGGGACACATGAAAAATCGCACCCTCAGAATCGCCCGTCGGCGCGTCTGCCGTTGCCGCAAGGACAGGTTTGTGTAACGTAACGATATAATTAATCGCAATAAACTTTATTACGCAGCGCTGGGGAACCTTCCCGACCGTTAGCTGCGCAGAAAGCAGCTTTCGGAAGAGTTAATTAATGAGGTTTGCATTTCTCCTCTTTGCTGGATGCCTCAGCAGCTCAGGGGGAGTAAAACGCCAACCCTCCTCCCCTTCATTTGCTGGAAAATGCAGAGTTTTGGTCGCCTGTCACAGGCGCCTCCGTCGCTCCGGTTTAATTTCAGAGTGGTGGTTAAAAAGGGAGGAAAAGGCACTTACTGTCTGCACAGAGAACCCTCCTCGACAGCGGGATCCGCGCTGCTCCGAGCTGCTTGTGGCTCCGTTCTTCTCCTCCCGGCGCTTTTAAGCTGGCGAGCAGGACGCTGGAGGCTGACGGCGGGTCAGCCCCGCTCCTGCTTTTAGTTAGATGGGTCATTATGAATCATTACCAGCATTTTTTAAGTGGGGCTGTTGCAAAAAAATACGCTTGTTGCCGTGTTTTTCAGTTGCGCTTCGGCGAGGGGGTGGGGGTGCTGGTTGTTGTTGCTGGTTTTGCTGATCTTTCCTGGGTTGTTTTTCCAGGTCTTGGAGCAAAGGAGTCACCTGTGGGTCCGTCCTTTGGGGTGAGGCTGTTGCCAC
Source organism: Nesoenas mayeri (assembly GCF_963082525.1). NCBI lineage: Eukaryota > Metazoa > Chordata > Aves > Columbiformes > Columbidae > Nesoenas > Nesoenas mayeri. Next base: position 535,060 of record NC_137558.1, on the reverse strand, counting down.
AGCGCGCGGTGCGTGGGGGCGATTTCTCTGCCCTTTTGAACCTTCGGCTTGAGCTAAAAACTGTGCAGAAAAAAGCACGAGCAAGAAGGTAAAAGCGGCGTCCGGGTGCCCAAGTGCCCGCTGCTGCTTCCCCCATGGGAAACGGGTCAGAGCTCCAGCGCCTGCTGCTGCTTCCCCCCATGAGAAACTGGTGTCAGAGCTCCAGCGCCCGCTGCTGCTCCCCCCATGGGAAACGGGTCAGAGCTCCAGCGCCCGCTGCTGCTCCCTCCATGGGAAACTGGTGTCAGAGCTCCAGTGCCCGCTGCTGCTTCCCCCCATGGGAAACGGGTCAGAGCTCCAGTGCCCGGTGCTGCTTCCCCCCATGGGAAACGGGTCAGAGCTCCAGTGCCCGCTGCTGTTTCCCCCCATGGGAAACTGGTGTCAGAGCTCCAGCGCCCGCTGCTGTTTCCCCCCATGGGAAACTGGAGTCAGAGCTCCTGGGCTGGGCAGAGGGCGCTGAGATCCAGACCTGGCTTTGCCCCTGAGGCCACGTCTGACACTGGGGCTGTTCACCCTCGTTTTGCCGGTTTGGGGGTGACAGGAGGCGCTGGGGCGGCCGCGGGCCCGGGGCAGCGCTTGTCCCGCGGGACACCCGCGCTCCTCCCGGGACTGGAACAAGATGTGCAGGGGAAACGGGCACTTGGAACCAAAAGCAAAAAGGCTTGAGAGGAGCAAAACCGAGGGGGGCCCTGAAGAACGGGAGGTGGCCATGGAGAAGGTGCTTGGGGGGGACATGAAGCCAAGTCCCCAAAGGTGCTGGGGGGCAGCTGAGCTCGGGAGGGCTGCTCACGCTCAGGATGCGTTGCTGGGGCAGCGTTGAGGTATTTGGGGGCTCTTGGCTATGGAACGTCTACAGTTCAGTGCTACAGGACTAAATGTGCCCTTTCCACAGAGACATGGCCAATGGGCAGAGACGAGCGAGTCCCGGGAGGCTGAGCCACGTTCGACCCCTGCCCAGCACCAGAAGAGACCGGGGCTCTGGTTCCTCTGCCACGAGTGGACCTTTTTCTCACTGTTGGGTAATTATTATTATTCTACCGAAGAGGTTTCTGTAATTATTGTCACTGTCAAAATATGTCTGGTCTTCGGGGGACACTCATCTTGAAGAGACTTTTAATTAGGGCCAGCAATGGCCTTAGGAGAAAGCCTGACATCGGAGGAGGAAGGTAGGACATTAATTAGCTCAACCTTCAAGGAGAGGTGCAGATCTCCTGCCCGTCACTGGCTGGGCTGTGTATTAAACCCCCAAATGAGCTCGTGGTGACGCTGTTTGCGATGTCCCCTGGCCCAGGAAGGCACACGAGGCGTCTGCGGCGGTGGGAGCTCAGCAGAGAGGAATCCGGCTCAGCTGGCGCCGTGCTTGTGTTGCCTCTTAATTGTGGTTCCCAGTGCTCAGGGCGGGTTGGGGAAACGTCCTCCCAGACACTTTCTCTACTGCCCAGGGGTGATTTTTCTCCAGCCCGTTGGACGTGGTGGTGTCGCCTTCCCAAGCGTCCTCTGCGTCTTCCCCCTTCTGCCTGGGCTGAGGTGTTGGTGCCATCCTGGGGTTTTAAAGGTTTCAAGGTGCACGGGCAGATCTGGATTTTGTCCCATTTTTATGACTTGGAGAGGGTTTTATGGACGGCAGGTGGCAGCCTCTGCCCAACCTTCCTCTACTACCTTCCTCTGCCCATCCATCCTCTACAACCTTCCTCTGCCCATCCATCCTCTGCCCATCCATCCTCTACTACCTTCCTCTGCCCATCCATCCTCTACAACCTTCCTCTGCCCATCCATCCTCTGCCCATCCATCCTCTACAACCTTCCTCTGCCCATCCATCCTCTGCCCATCCATCCTCTGCCCATCCATCCTCTGCTCCTCTCACTCTTCCTCTTCCCATCCATCCTCTTCCCCCTAGTTCATGTGAAGGTCACATTAGGGGCTCTGTCCCTTCACCTGGATTAACTAGTGCAGGCTGTGTCCTTTCACCCGGGTTAATTAGCGCAGGCTGTATCCTTTCACCCGGGTTAATTAGTGCATTTCACCCCTTTGGATAAAACCCCACAAGCAGCCTGGGCAGGGGTGTGTGGCTGAGCCCTTGGAGCCTGTGGCTCTGTTTCTGTGCGGTTCCCAGGTCTGTGTCCCTTGGTCCCCTGCGCTCTCAGCGCGATGCAAAGTGGGGCTTTTCCCGCAGGAGGAGAACGCTCATCAGGTACCTTTGGGTGGTTTTGAGCGGGTTGTGGGTGCACTGGGCAAGATCGGTCCCCTGGGACACCCTGGCCCAGCCCTGAGCCCTTGCTGGTCCATACTGGGCCCCGTGGAGCTGAACGGGGCCAGGGCAGCTGTGGGGCGGTTTGGCTCTGCACCTCGGCGGTTACGTACCCGCAAGCTGCCAAAATCCTTGTTTAAGGTTTGGGTGTTTCTTTTTCTTTAAATTGCCTTTGTTCATGGGAGATAAAGGGAGATGGTGGTTAATGGTTTATTTCTGCTGAGCGTTCCCTTGGCTTTGAAACGTGGAAAACTTAGTCAGGTTTCTTTTCTTAGTTGCGTTTTCCTCCTGCCCGTGCGCTGCCAGAAACCTTCCAGACCCTCATGTGTTGTGCATGGGCTGAAAGGTCCTCAGCGGAGCCTGAGGGTTTTAATTTCACCCTCCTGATTTCTATGGGCCCTGAGCAGGCTGGCGTGGGATTAAATAACCCTCGACTCCTCAGCTCTGCAGAACCTCCCCTGTTGGAAACGTTCTGCGGCTGTTTGCAGTGGCCTTTGGTTTGGCAGCGATCGCTGGTAACCGGCTGATGAAACCCGATTGTGCCGTAAATCAAACCTCCTTTGCATTCAAATACAACAATTAATCCTGGGTGTGCTGCTGCAATTAGATGACAAATTACGCCTCGGGATTCACTTGCTTGTTTATATAGAGAAGGGCTGTTTGCTCAGCCGCGATGTTTGGCGATGGTTTTCTGTCCACCCCAGGGGATGGCGAATGGGAAGCGGGGAGCTGCCCGGGTTGCTGCCCCGGCCGCAGCCGTGCGGCTCCTCCACCCCGAGCGGGGAGCTCCTGCCCCGCTGTTCCCTGCCTCGTTTGAATTGGCTGAGCCTTCTCCTGCCCGGGGGAGCGCGGAACTTGTTCTTGCAGCGCTCAGACCTGGGACTGAGGGTTTGAACCCCCATAGCGCGGGGCCACGCTCAGAACTGGGGCTGGGGGTTCGAGCCCCCCCAGTGCAGGGCTGCACTCAGAGCTGGGGCTGAGGGTTCGAGCCCCCATAGTGCGGGGCTGAGGGTTCGAGCCCCCATAGTGCGGGGCTGCACTCAGACCTGGAAAAGCTCCTTTTGCAGCCTTAGGTGCCTGATTTAACCCTTTTGGCCTCATTTTGAGGCTGTGGGGCTGGCGCTGAGCAGCGAGGGCAGCAGCTGTGACACAGCAGGGGGACGTGTGGTCCCAGTGCTGTGGGGCGTCTCGTCGGGGTGTCTCTGGGTGGGTGGGCGTGCTGGACGGTGGGAAAAGCTGTATTAAAGCAACAAGGTGCTGTTGTGCTGCAAGCCTGGGGGGCTGCTGGAGCAAATGGGTGTTCATGGGGTGCGTTGCTGTTTCCATGGAAAAAGAAGAGTATTTGGGGGCCGGACGGAGCAGTGCACCCGAGCGCGGGCCCTGGTCCCTGCGGTACGGCTGAGCTCTGCACCTCACGCTGTTCAGCTGCTGGTTTTTTGCTCGAAACACAAAGCAAAATCATAACCCAACGTGGCAAAAATCCAGGAAAAAGACGCGCAGATAAGGAGCCGGTTGTGTCGCGGGTGCTCGCAGGTGTGTGTTTACACACTTGGCTGAAATGAAGGTTTTTATCCACCGATTAACTGTTCCTATGGGATTTTGTTGTGAAACACCCATAGGTGTTTCCTTATCTACTTGGAACAAAATAAGCCGGCTGTGTTTGATATCCCTTTTCCTTATGGTGGTGATTAGTGCTGATAACCCTCTCACAATTCCTATGGACTCCGACCTCTGAGCGGCTGTTTGGATAAATAGCTTCAAAAAGAGGAGTTTTTTAGAAGAGTGGAGAGAAGGGCTGGTTTTGTGGAGCCGGAGCTGCTGTGTTGGGGAACCAGCTGCTCCATCTCCAGCCGAACGCGCTCCTGGAATGAGGGGAAAATCCTGGTGCCAAAGCCCAAAGAATTGTTGGGGAAGGGGAATTGATTGTTCTTGGTGCTGCTTTAAAAAGGCAAATTGTGTAGGGTACTTGAAGTTTGTTTCCATCCTTTTCCTTTCTTTGGGGGCGTTATGTCAACCTGCGGCTGCCCATGGGCAATGGGCGCTCTGGCTGGCTCGCCAACGGGGTTGGCGCGGGGCCGCGGAGAAGGGTCCGTGTCCCGCGGGGCCCCTGCTGCATGATCTGGTTTGTGTTGTTGCCCAGTGGCGGCTGTCGGGTGGGTTTGGCGCCGCGCTCCGTCCCAGCTCCGCAGTTCTGCTGCACGGAGGGACCTCAAGGACTCGGCCTCTCGTGCATCCCAATGCTGCTTGGAAGCGACAAGCCTGAGAACCTCTTGTTTTGGAGCAAACCGCCCCAAATCCTGAGCGTGCGTGTCCCGGGTGGGAGCCGGGCCGCTCAGAGGCCCGTGCTGGGCTGCGGTTTAACAAAGCTGCGCCTAATCCCCTTCTCGCTTGCTAAATCCTCACATCCTCCTTGCGCTTGGCGGCTGCACCTGGGAAACCTCCCGGCCGTTCCCGACAAAGCGCCCTCACAAAGCGCCTTTGTCGGGCGACCTCACCGCACGTTTGCCTTTATTTTTTTATTTTTTTTTTTTATTTTCCCTTCTTATTAGTCTTTTTATTGATGGCGCCGCCCGCCGCACAAGGCCCCATTATATCCGGACCGCCGCTGGACTTTGCTTGTTTGCAGGAGGGTTTTGCAGAACAAACGGGCCGGGTCCTGCAGAGCGGGGCCGAGCGTTGGGGCGATTGGGACCTTGGCAGCGGAGCCCGCGGCCCCGTGTGCCGGGGGAGGGGCCCGCTGGTCGCAGGGGCTGCGGCTGGAGGGGAATGGCGGTGGGAGCAGGAGCCGGTTTGGTTTCCCATCCCGTTCTGGTGCGGGTTGTCCCGTCCCCGTGTCCGTTCTGCGGGGAGCGTCCCAGCAGAGGGCAGCAGGAGATGCTGGGGCGCCCGTCGCCCTCCCAGGGGTGCTGGTGGGGGGCAGGTTGACCCGTTCCCTCCTTGTCCCCACCCTGGGCCGCCTGCTCATGACCTCCGGCTCTGCTGGGCTTGGGCGGGGGTTTCAGGGGCTGCAGGAGGGTGCTGAGGTGGGAACAGACACCGTAGGGATCTGCTCTTGCCCTCCGTGGCGCGACACCTCGCGCCCTGCTCCTCTGGACGTGCCTGGGTTATTTGGGGCAATACTCCTCTTATTCCGTGTTTCTGTGAGTCACGGTGCTGTGTTTCCCCACATCTGCCCAGGCACACGCTTGTCCCACGGGTGCCAAATCCTGACCCAACGTGCTGCTGCATCCGACACCAAATTTGCACCGTCCGAGCCTGCGAGCAAAACATCGGCTGTGTATGTTTTATAATGTGAAATGGTTATTTCTGCTAAGAGAGTGGTGCTGAGCGGCAACAGGCTCATTAAATGGGGCTGAAGAAGCTTCAATGTTTAAAAACAATTGTCTGTTTGTTTTCCCAGAGCTGTTTTTCCCATTTCTGGGCAGGCTGGGACAGGCAGGAGGAACTCGGGGTTTCCCAGCGCGACCTGGGCTCGGTTTCAGCAAAGCCAAGGTCACGGTGCTCGCTGGGGGCCAGGGTTTGGTCCGGATTAGATGCGGCCTCCCGCTCCGGATTAAACGCAGCCTCTCTGCCCGGATTAAATGGAGTAGGGACCAGGGAAGGCGCTGGAGCTCCACAGCGCACGGGGACGCTGCCGGGCTCGCTGCTGCGCCCGCCGGGCTCCAGCCGACACTTAGCGCGCGGTTTAGGTTCTGCCCGCACCTGAGTGTTGGGGAGGGGGTTCAATGCTGTCCCCCCATTCCCGGGGACCCCAGCCCTCCCCGGGCCATCCCGCCCGTGTTTTCCAGCCAGGACCTGGATGCTTTGGGCGCTGACGCAGAGCTGGTGCTGCAGGATGCTCTGATTCATCTCCGGGGAGGACTCACACCCAGCCGGGGCTCCTTCCCCTGCTTGTTGACTGTGCGGGTGGTGCTGGGGTGAGCTGGGGCCCCCCGTGGGGTGCTGGGGTGGCCCCGGTTCCGCAGCGCGGTGGCCGTGGGGCGCTGGGCCCAGCGGGAGGGTGGATGCAGTTAGGAGCAGCAAAATCAGGGGATGCTCAGGGTTCCCACTCGGGGGGTGGGATGTGAATGGGGCCTTTGGCTGCAACTCCAGGCTGTGCAGCTCTGGGGGTCCTGAGCTGCCCCAGCCCCGTGCTTTGCTCTGGGGTCTGCGGGGGCTTTAGTGTGTCTGTGGGGCATTTCCAGGCCATCCTGCCCCTTCCCAAAGAGAAAGGGGCTGAATATTCCTGCACTTAGTGCAAGGGGAAACTGAGGCACAGAAGGGCTGAGGAGCTCAGCCCATCCCTGAGGAGGGGTGAGGTAGGAGGGTTAAAATGGGATGCAGAATGACTCTAATTACTGGACTGTGTGACCCAAACCAAGGGCTTTTCCACCTCCTTGCCAAGGTCACGTCGCCCTCCGACTGGGGTTGGGGAGATCCCGGGCACGTTTCTCCCACCCCCGTGGCACAAAACTCGTATTTGCAGCAACAAGAGGGGCTGTGGTGCTGGAGCTTCGCCGGTTTCGGGGCCGGTGCCGTGGCCGCGTCCCGGTGCCCAGGTGGGGAGCGCGGAGCTTTGGCAGCGGTGGTGGCAGAACCGGAAGAGCAGGGCCGCGGCAGGAGGTCACGGCCAAGGTGTGGGGCCGGGGCCGGGCTGCCGCGTTGGGTCAGTTTTCGAGGGCGCCCGCGGGCCGGCCGGGAGAACTGGTACGGCAGAGCCCTGAGTCAAACGCGGAAAATGCGTGAAGGAGGATCCGGGCTCCTCCCGCCGCGGACACGGCGCCGGCTCCCCGGGCCCGCGGTCCCGCTCCAGCGCTGCTGCCTCCTCATCCTCCCCAGGACCAGCGGCTGTCGCCTCCCAAACCGCCTGCTCGTGGCACCACCTGCCACAGGGTTTGGGGTGCAAACGCTTCAGCCGCTCTTGCCCCAGCTCTTTGGGGGTGGCTTTGCATCCAGCTTAACCCATTTTCTGCATCCAGCTTAACCTACTTTTGCCCTGGGCTTAACCTATTTTTGCACCTAAAATTTGGCAGCCAAGCAGGTTCGTGCCCATGACTGTTTTAAAACTTCCTTTATTCACAATAAATAACGCACTATATTACAAAGATTTCAACACAAAATGAAAAAAATCACGTTCTTTCTGCAGCCACGAATAAATAGGACCCCCCAGCACCAGCTAATGTGTGAAGAGCATCTATGAGCAGCACGGGCCCTGTGGTGGGAGAAGCGGGGGATGTTTGCCCAAAAGCAGCCGGTGGTTCTTCGCCGGTGCCTGCAGGGTGTTTCCATCCCTGGCCCGCGGGGGCGGGGGTGGAATCCTGCGTGCACCACAAAAGGTGCAAAGCTCACACCTAGGAGGGCAGGGGTGCAACCGGGGGGCTGCGAAGCCAGTGCTGAGGGGCTGCCCTGGGCTGAGCCCCCTTCGCTGGCCTGAGCTGGCTGCGGTTTAGCTAGGAGAGGTTCTAGCGCTTGCACTCAGAGAGGGATTAGAGACACAGACGCTGCGATACACCTTTCTTTCTTAGTCACAGGTGGTCTTTGAGTGAAAGACTTTTGCTTAAGAGTCTACAGTGGCTGGATGTGGCTGTTGCTGGCGCTGGCGCACACATGAGCCCATGTGTGGGGCGTCCTCCCCGCCTTCTGCTCGGAGCTCTGCGGCCGCTCCTACGGCGCGGTCAGCTCCATGGACTTCTTCCGCTGCTCTTCCCACTCCTCCTCCGACTCGTAGGTGCCCTTGACGATGGCGATCCTGTCCGAGGAGTTCATGCAGTAGGGCACCAGGATGTAGAAGTAGAGGATGGAGGCGAAGCAAGCCCCGAGGATGGGCCCGACCCAGAACACCTGCAAAGTACCGAGGGGAGGCTCAGAGCAGCTCTCGGAGGCACCGGCTCCATCCGTCCCACCTGCATCCCTCCCCACTCCACATCTAGAGACACAAAGACCCGTTCCGGGAGGCTTTTGGGCAGAAATCCCCCTAGTTGTTGCTTGCTGAAGACATCAAGCTCTTGACGTGTGCAGAGATGGAAAGGAGGGACCAACCCCGCTCTGCAAGGCTCGGTCTGATCTTGCAGGCAAGGCTGGGCAAGTGGAAAACCTAAGCTGGGCTTTGTCAGTCTTAGACGATGCCCTAGCTCAGCAGGTACCATTGCAGGAGGGTTTATGCTTGTCCCCTTGCTGCTTCTGCACCATGGGGACAACCCATAGCCCGAGGGGACAACCTCCCTTGTACCGCAGCCTCTCTTTGTCCTGCCGGGCCCGGGACAGGCTCTGGACCCCCGTGGCTGTCGCCGCCCCCCCCTCAGCCCGCCCTGCTCACCCAGTGCGCTGAGCTGAACTTGCCCACCACCACCGCGGGCCCGAAGGACCGGGCTGGGTTCATGGAGCAACCGGTGAAGTAGATCTGTCAAGTGTGGAAAGGAGACCAGGTCAAGACACGTCACATTGCCGAGCGGTACAAGCAGGGACCACGGTGGCCCCCGATGCTGTTTCTCTTGCAGAAAGTTGGAAATCCCCCCCCATCATCATGAAGAAGGAGCCCCGACGTGTCCCGTTTTGCCTCTCCCAACACAGCTCCCATGGGAGGATCCTGGGGAGCCCTGTCCCACCCGGACCCCCCTGCGCAGACACTCACCCCCACCAGGTGGCCCACGGCGACGGAGAGGCCGATGGACAGCGAGGGGGAGCCCACGCCGGTCCTGCGGTTGTCGGTGGATGCGAAGATGCACATGGCCAGCTGGAAGGTGAGGATGATCTCCACCACCAGGGCCTGGCCTGCGGTCGTGTTGTTGTTGAGCTGTGAACCGTTGAGAGTGACAATAATTAACCATCCCGGGGGCTCGGTGTCTCCGGGGGGCTCTTGGGTGCTTGGCTGGTGGGTTTGGGTTGGCAAAGCCGTGAACAAGAACCCCCTGGGTTCCCTGCCCAGACGCTGCTTGGGCTCCCTGCTCCTTTCCCCAAAAGGTGAGAAATCATCTTTATGTTTAATTCCCCAAAGGGCATCTCCCTCCTGGAGCCCTCCACCCCGCTGCTCTCCACCTCTCCGCATTTTCTTGCCTCTGCAACACTTGGTGCTTTCCCACCAAATCCAGCACTGATTTATCCTGATTTGTCCCATTTTTCTGCTCTTCTTCCCCCCTCACTCATCATCCCCCCCCTGTCACATCCCAGTTCTGGTCCCGCTACCTTGTGGATCATGTTCCCAAGGCTGCGGAGCAGCCGGCGTGGGGTGGAGGGTGAGGGTTGGGGTGCAGCCATGGGGGAAGATGGGCGGTCGCTGTCCCAGTGTCTCTGTGCTAACTGGGGACCATCAGAGGGACTCGACTCCCCAGGCATGAGAAGGACAAAGTGACCCAAGCCACCGCAGCTGCTTTTTTTAGCTACAGCTGACTGATTTGGGACAGGGGGCCTGTGGGGATACTGGGTGTTGCAGCACCTCGTCCTGGTGCTTGAACCCACTGCAATGCACCTGCTGCTTGGGGGAGTCCGGACCGGGGCTGGAGCGCTTGCTCCATGGCCCCAGTTCAGGTGGTGGGTTCCCAGCATCACCCCAAGAGTTTGAGGCACGTCCCTCATCCCCACTTATCTCCGGGGGTCCCACCATCTCCCCTCGTGCTCCAGGAGCAGCCCCTGCCCCTCGCAGTCTCTCTGCTTGATCTCCAGCTCCTCTCCACCACCTTTCTCCATCCCCCTCCTTTCCCAATTCACCCAGCGCACTGGTTCCAGTGGGCTTCTGCTCCCCCTGCCCATACTGGTTTGACTGGGCTCTGCTCCCTGCCCTCCCTGCTCCGTCCTGGCGCAGCTCCTATCCCGGCACTAATCTCCAGTGCAGAGGCTGCACTCAGGAGCATTTCAATGGTGCGAGTGACTCACTCGGGACCTTGGGATAAAGGAAGCGCTTACTAAAGAAGGGAAGAAAACATGCCATGCGTTACCCCGCACAATAAAGCTGTCCTGTCAACACTCGGGCTATGCCAGCGTTTGCTCCTACCCCGTTCCCATCCCTCTGTGCGTGTGGGACGACGTGCCGAGATCAACCGTCCTTAGGTGTTTGGCTCTCCGCGTTGGCGTCGGCACCAAGGAAAAGCAACCTCGCGCAGCAAGGTGAACCGTCTCCAGGTAGGGACACTTACCGCGTTGATGGCCAGGTTGCCGCGGGTGTTGACCGGCGTCACGCCGTAGAGGATGCCAGCCCCGGCGATGGCCCCGACCAGCTGGGCGATCACGTAGAAGATGGTGCGGAGGATGGAGATCTGGTTCCCGACGAAGAAGGCGATGGTCACCGCGGGGTTGATGTGGGCGCCGCTGATGTGGCCGAACGCCTGGACCATGGTGGCGATGGCCAAGCCGAAGGCCAGCGCGATCTGGAGGATGCTGGGCAGGGCGGACGGCCACTTCAGCGCTGAGCCCAGGCCGATGAAGACGAAGATGAGCGTGGAAAGGAACTCGACGAAGATGGCTCGAGCGAAGCCCAGGGTCAGTATTTCCTGCTTCATGGTGGGAGCAGGTGGAGGGCGGCTGGGAAGGGAGGAGGTTTAGGTCTCCTCTGTCTCCAGGCTCTGCTGACTGCAGCCAGCGCTGGGGCCATACCTATCTATATATGCAAGAGCAGCAGGGAGCTGTCTTACAGGGTGGGGGTGGAGCCAGGGAATTAGCCAGTCCTCCCAAATTATCATGTGAAACTGGAAAAGTTTCCATTTGAAAATAACTTCGGAGCCTCTTGGTGAACCAGTGACTCAGATATTGGTGGCATTTCTCTCTCCTTCCCTCTGCAAACAAAGAGCCCCTATAGGGTGTCTCTGTGGTCGTTAGATAACGCGGTTGCATAATGATGCTGTGATCCCTCCTCCGCTTTTCCCTTTTACTACCTCTTGCCAGGTGCTGGGTGTTTCGTTAGCAGAGGTGTAGTTAACATCGCCTTGCTCCGTGTGCTCTGGTTGGGTCTGGAAAGCTCTGTTCCCGTTGCCGAGCTGGGGGGTCTCCAGCGCGGGGTCCCCAGGGGGTTCAGTATATGTGGGGTGTTGGAAGGTAAAAGCAAAGCGAAGCACCTGGAGCTGCTCCCAGGCTGTCGAAACAGCTCAGCCCAGAAAACGAGCGCACTGCGATGGTCCCGGGGCAGGACGGGGTCTGGGGGCGGCTTGGCCCAGCCCGGGAGCTGTAGGGGGTCGGGGTCTCCCCAAGGTGCACGGATGGGATGGCGCAGCTCAGAGGGCGCTGGCGGCTGAGAACCAGGCTCTCTGCCTCCTTTCTGCTCCGCTGCTCCTGAAAGAGCAGCAGGTGCGGGTTTCGCTGGCGCTGGGCTTGCGGGTTGGGGAGTGCTCGCTGCCCATGGCCAGGGAGGGTGTTTCCCACCCCGGGCACCTCGGGCCTGTTTCTTTTCTTTCTGCTTTTCAAGCTATTGCTCAATGAGGTCAGTGATTTTGCTCCCGGGAACGCCAGCACGAAGCCACGGGCTCTGCATAGCACGGGCCGTGTTCGCAGCATCCCTTGGCGTCCCATCCGAAACCCGTGCGGCTGCAAACCCGGCGGGCGGGGAGCACAGAGGGGGCTGCGCAACAGGAGCTGCTGGGGTTTGAGGTTTTGGGGTGGAAGAAGGCACTTAACAGTGAATTCTTCATTTCCTTGTTGTCCTTGGTGCCAGGATTAGTTTGGTTTCTATAAACGGCCTTGAGTTCCAGGTCTGCTCTGCTTTCTGGGCTGGACGCAGCTCACCTTTCCCGAGCAATCCCATCTCTCCATGCCCAGCACAGCAAATCCGGGCTGGGGTCACCCGGCAAAGGCTCCACATGCAAGAGATGGGTACAAATAGTTTACATCCCTCTTTACATTTAAAAAGCACTAAAAACCCTAATATTTGCTGCTTCCTTCTGCTGGGTGCGGGCAGACCACACGAGTGCTGCGGGGTTAAGAGCGAGCGGGATTCCTGTTCAGAGCACGAGGAGGGAATTCTTCCTCCAGCGTGGCAAATAAATGAGCTTTTCTCCTCCAGCTGTAGCCAAACAGCCCCAGAGAGTCTCGGGGGACTGAGGATCTATTACAGCGTTAATTCCCAATAATGGCGTTCACCTGGTTCTGCCGATCCCCGGGGACGATTGCAGAGTTAAAGCCCAGATCTGTTATCCTAGAAACACCTATTCCGCTGGCGTGTTTTGGTGAAAGTTTTGCAAGCTGGTATTTCAAGACACCCTGGCCGGGCTCCAGCTGGAGTAATTGCTCCAGCACTTCCCTTCAGCCGGTGGCTCCAGCGGGATCGGCCGTGCTCCCGGCCTCCCGCGCCTCTTGCAACGCGCAGCTCCCTCCTGGGCGGCCACACCGCTGGTGGCTCCTGCGCCACGCAGCCTTGAGCCCAAAGCGACGCTCTCCCGCGCTCCCACCGCGCGGATAACAACCCCCGAGCAAAATCCTCCATCCTATATAACCAAATAAGGCTGCAAACGATTGGGAAAATTTCTGGAGTGAAGCAACGTGCCGTGCAAAACCTATTGTTCTTGAGGCTTTTTGCTCGGCTTTCCCCTCGGGACGTTCCTGCTCCGCCGTCTGACCACCGGCATTTTCCTCCCCCCGGCTCCGTGCCTCCCGAGGAGCTCGTGTGAGCTGAAAGTGCCTTTGATGTGTCAGATTTTAATTGAATTGGGCAAGATGTTCAAAAGGCTCTTTAGGCAGGTCCCTGCGGACAGACGGACACCGACGTGGTGGGGTCACGCACGCCTCGCTTCGCCCCCGGGGTTTGCAGGACGAGGAGGTGAGGAGGCTTATTGCAAGGAGCACGGGTGGCCGTCTCCCTCCTCTTCCTTGCTGGGGCTGGTGAACACCATAACCAAAGATCACCCAGATTTACAGTGTGGCTTGGGGCCCACGCGCTGGGGGGACGGAGGTGCCCGCTGTGGGGTCGGGGTGCCCGCTGGGAGGAAGGCAGCCGTGCCTCCTCCTCGCCCGGGGCCGCCCGCAGAGGTGTGTGTGTCATCAGCTGAGTACGTGTGTCCGTCCCTGCTGCCCCCGCTTTGCTGGTTCGGTCTCTCGGAGCCGCGCGGGGCTGCTGTTCATTTGCCGTCCCCGCGGCTCCCGCGTTCCTGGTGAGTTTGGCTCCGCGGTGCAGCTCAAAGCCCGGCTGGTGTGGTGAAATTCAGACTATAAATGCTGCTGAGACCTGAACCAGCCCGGGTTTGGTGCTTTGTTTTGTTTTTTTCCCCACTGCTCACCTGGCTCTGATTCTGGACCTTAAAACCGGACCAGTAACAGCAGCAGGAATGATGAAGAGGAGACAAGTCCTGCAGGAATCTGTGATAGTTGGGATTGGATGGCGGGAGGAGGATGTTTGGATCAGTGTGTTTTTCCAAGAAAAAGGGCATTTCTGGCTGGCTCAGCCTGGGGAGTCTGCAGAGGAGTTTGAGATGGGGCTTTCAAGGATGTCTCTAATCTGACCCCCAGTCTGCTTGCACCGCCTTTGAAGGCGAAGGGTCCAGCCCTGGCCCCGGGCTGCGGGTGTTCGCGCCTCCTCCTGCCCCGCAGCAATGAGCTTGGCGCTCTATGTGCTTGGTGCAGCCCCGCAGCAATGAGCTTGGCGCTCTATGTGCTTGGTGCAGCCCCGCAGCAATGAGCTTGGCGCTCTATGTGCTTGGTGCAGCCCCGCAGCAATGAGCTTGGCGCTCTATGTGCTTGGTGCAGCCCCGCAGCAATGAGCTTGGCGCTGTACGCGCTTAATGCAGCCGATTGGCGCTTGGTGCAGCCGATCGCCGACAGGGAACCTCTGGGCGAGGTTCTGTGGGTCTTCCCAACATTGCTGAAATTTGTTTTCATTTCAAAAGTAACAAAAATACAAACTACCTTTAAAACTGAGTTACTTGGTGCTTTAACTACAGTTTTACACTCTGAAACGTGGTTTGACTCCCATTGCGGAGAACAGACAGATTTTTTGACAAGCTTTTTCCGAAATACCCTCCAGATGCTCCTTTGCCGCTGAGGAGCGAAGCGGAGACCGGGACCGAGGGGCGGAGGCGACACGAGCTCCCGCGCTCCCAGCCCGTGGGGATTGGAATGGAGACCGTGACAATGCCTTGTGTGGGGCAGAGCAAAGCTGTGCGCTGCTTTCTCTGCAGCAATGGCCATTAGCACGTTAGGGGATGAGCACAGCGAGGAACAGAGGAAATGATGCGTTCAGGAGATGGGGAGGCTGGGGCAGGTAGAGCACAGTGCACAAGGAGCAAGAGAAGAGCGTCGTTTGGTGGTGGTTCGTGTCCAGAGGGAGGAAATGGTCGCTAATGTTCCTTAGGATTTGGCGTCGGGTCTGACTCATTGACCGTTTCCATTAATGGCCTTGGCAGAAACGGCCTGAATGTGGTGGTGACATGATGGGGCAATGCTGGGGAGACGTCAGGGTGTCACGCCAGGAATGCATGGCTTTTTGGCTAAGTAATGGAAATGGGATTAACTTAATGGTTGAAAGAGCAAAGTTACGTCCCGAAGACTGAGCCAAACGCTTTGGCTGTGCTGGGGACCATAAGCGGGGCCTGACTCAGCAGAACAAAGGGCTAGGCTGGTTCTGGGGGGGTGGGTTGCAGCCAGAAGCAGCTCTGGGCTGGGGGAAGCAAGGGAAACACTGTGTTTCTCACCCGAAAATCAGAGCGGGACAGGAACAGAGGAGAGAAAGCAAAAAGAATAATGGAGAGGGATGAAGCATCAAAGCCAAAGAGCAACACTGGCCCGAGAACTGACGAGCTGTGGATGAGCTTGAGCTGAAAACCGGGTTTCTCATTGTCACAGGAGAAAGCGGCTGCAAGAGGCGCCCGGGCGGTCAGCAGGGGCTCAGGGAGCTGCTGCCAGGCCCGTTGTCTGAGGGAAGGACGATGTGGGTCCTCGCGGTCTGTGCGACGCGCGCGGCATGGAGCGAGCGACCCTGCGCAAACGGGCGAGCGGAGCGGAGCAGCCGTGAGCCATCGGGTGGCAACCTCCACGCCCCACAAATGGCCGTAATGACAGCTCTGCGGCACCTCCGAGCTCCTCGCGCAGGGCAGCGAACGCCGCCGAGCGCTGCGTCCTGCAAGGGGTGTGGAAGGAGCCGCTGGGATCCCGGTGTCTTCGTTCCTGTTGCTGTGCTGGTTGTTTTGGTTTAATGGCGTTTTCCCCCCAGCACCAGAAAACCGTCAGCTGCGGGAGAGCTGGGCGGCAGAAGCTGGTTTGGGCCATCGCGGTGCATCCCCCCAGGAGACGAGTCAACTCGTGCCCCCAGCAAAACCGAAGGGAGAGAGGGGAGAGGCGAGATGCCCGTCTGGACAAGCGCTGTCTCCAGAACCAGAGCTCCCCAGCCCCGCTCCCGGCCCCGGGCGGGTCTGGCTACACCTTCTCGGACATGCCCCTCGGCAGGGCCTGCGGGGAGTGCAGCTCCACCGACTGCCGCCGCCGCGCCTCGCGCTCTGCCCAGTCCTCCTCCGGCTCCAGGCCCTTGAAGATGGCGAGTCTCTCCGAGAAGCTTTTGGCTTGTGGGAAGAGGATGTAGTTGTAGATGATGGAGGCGGCTGCCGCCCCGACCAGGGGGCCCACCCAGAAGACCTGGGGAAAAGGGAATTGGGTGAGCAAAAGCCAGCGTGAGTTTGGAGGATGGAGAGGAACCGGGGCCTCTGAGCAGCGTGGCAAGGAGTTTATTCTGTGTGCGCTGGGAGCAAAATGCAGCAGCTCTGCTTTGGCCATCGCTGCTGACCTGAACTCCCATCTGAACATACCGAACCATCCCCTTCTGACCTTCCTCCTCTGGGAGCTGCGTGACCTTCATTAATGACGGGCCCATCACGAGCATGCTTAATGGTTTGGGTTCCCCCGAAGAAGCATCTTCCAACCCGTTTACACGTTGCTAAGGGGATGAGGACGGTACCAGCTCGGGCTGGGTCCCTCAGAGCACATCAGCCTGAGCCCCCACAGCTCCAGCTCCCAACGTGCTCTTTGGAGATGGAAATGCCTGGGAGGGTGTCCTGGGTGCAAAACGTGTACCCAGGTCCACCTGGAGCCAGGGAAGTGCCCCGGACCGGCACGAAGAGCTCCACGCACCGTCGGCTTTGCTTCTTTTGCTAAGTCATGACCAACAACCCACACGCCCTTCTCCTGTTGCAACGCAGCCCGCTCAGATAAGCCATCTCAGCGGCCCCGCCTGGTTCTGCTAATCTCGACATCGCTCCTCCAGCTGGGAGCTGCTGTGGAAATGCCAGGAGTCTGGTTGGCTCTGTGGATTTCTAGGAATACTGGTGACTGAGGGGGTTCATCCCACCAAAACCAACACGTAGACCTGACGTCTTACCCAGTGGTCACTGAAGTCTCCAACTATCACAGCAGGGGCGAAAGACCTGGCCGGATTCATGGAGCAGCCGGTGTAACGGATCTGCCGAGAAACACCACCTTATTGTTAGCATTAAGCCCTTTTAGCACATTTTAACGAATCCTGGTGTGTTATTAGCATGATTCATGCACCCAGCTGATGTTTTGCCCTCCGGCATTGCCCATTCCAGGAAAATGGATGCCGGCAGCCTCCAGCACCCGAGTCAAGGCGGGCGAGTTGGCTATTTGTGCATCTCTGTGCAAGCCGAGTGTGGTGCGGGGCGGCTGCGGGCTGGCGTGCCGCAGCGTGGCAGGGATGGCGGGGACAGAGCCCTGCAGCCACCGCTGCTCCGTGCCGCGGAGGGCACGAGAACATTCCCAGAGACACGGGGACAGACCCCTGCAGCCACTGCTGCTCCGTGCCGCGGAGGGCACAAGAACATTCCCAGAGATGCGGGGGCTTGCGGATTGTTGGGGATGGAAGATGTGGTGTGAGCGTGGCTGTTCTGACGAGATGCTGGGGGTCTGTCTGTCACCCAGGGGGGATTTCCCTGGGTGTTCATCCCAAATACTTCCCAGGCTTGTCATCAGGGGCTTGTGTGCCTCAGTTCCTGACACGTCCAGCCCGGGACAGGAGATCCCTCTGATCCCCGGGAGCCCCCACGGGACGCGAGGAGCAGCAGAGCCCAGCCAGATACGCTCCTTTTCGTGCCCAATAAAAGCTGAGCTCAGGCTGCGGTTCTGGTCTGGATTTGGTGCGATTTTTCTCTTTTACCCACAGGAAAGCCATAGGCACCCTGAGTTACACCCCCCGTCCACCCCGAAGCAGCCGGCCGAGCAAACTTTGGGCACAAAGGCAAAAAAGCCCCAGAAAGCGCTGGTTTGGCCTATTCTACCCACCCCAAGGAGGTGCCCCACGGCAACAGAAAGGCCGATGGAGAGGGCAGGGGAGCCCACGTTGTCCTCCCGGCGCTCGTCGGTGGAAGCGAAGATGCACAGGACCAGCTGGAAGGTGAGGAAGAGCTCGACCGTCACCGCCTGCCCTGTCGTCGTCTCGTTGTGCAGCTGGAATGGGGAAAAAATGTGTCTTGGGGACGGAGAGGGTTGGGGACGGGATTGGAAATGTGGAGGGGACACCCAGAGACCGGGGTCTTGCTGATATTCCCCTATTTCTTTTAATTATTTTAAGGGTAATTTATGCAGGCAGCAACACGATGAACAGCCCATAGGGGAGAAAAATATTAAAATCCTTATTCCCTCTTTTAAGTGGTTTAAGCTATAAAACAACAGAGCTGGGTGTTTTGAAAGTCTCTCTTAAAACTCCTACTTGCTTTGTTGGGTTTATTAAACCCCAGCTATTATCGGTCTAAATAGCCTTGTTCAGACTAATCCGCAATCCCTTTTTCAACCCTCCTAATCTCCTTGGCAGCGCGGCGGCCCGCGGTGCCTCCCTGCTGCGGGAAGGGACTCCTGGGCCCCTCCTGCGCCGCTCGGCCGCCCTTGGGCGACGCTGCTCCGGCGCAGGCACCACCCCGGGCACCTCCCCATGCCCCCCGGGCACCCCCGCAGCCGCCTGTGCCCACCTGGGCGGGGGGCACGGAGGAAAGAGAGGGGATCGTGAACCTGGTGACGTTTTAATTCCCCCCCCTTTTTATTGCACACGTGGGTTGGAAAGGGGTGCTGGAGGTTGGGATACTCCCGGGGACTCCCCTCGTGGCTTCTTAAGGTTCCCTTCATGATGGGGAGCAACTGGAGCAGTGCTGTCTGATGAAAAGCTGGGGTTTAGACCCCAACCCCACAAAAGGCTGCTCGTTCCCACGCCGAGGCGGGGAGGGGGACGAGCTTGGGGCAGGAGGAGTGGACGCTTTTGGTTGTGTCCTTCCCTAAACACGCGGATCCCCTCTGAATTCAGCTCCTCCACAGTACAGCTCCGGATAAAACCGAGATGGTGGTGGCTTTGCCTTGTAAGGGGGTTGTCTATGTGGCCAACGGGATCATGTCTCTGGTTTTAGCCCTAGAAAGAGGACTCCTGCCTCCAACCCCGCTCCCGGATGGACCTTTGCAGCTGCTCATGGTGCTGGACTGCAGCTGACAGCGATTTCCCACTCAACGCTGAATAAAGAGGGTCCTTGCTGGCTCCAGACCCCTTCCTCGCCTCCCCGAGCCCCGCTCCGTGTGTCCCGCCCGCGGGCCCAGGGCTCACCTTGTTGATGGCCAGGCCTTCCCGCGAGTCCGCGGGGGTGACCTGGTGCAGGATGGCGGCCCCGGCCACGGCCCCCAGGAGCTGCGCCGCCACGTAGAACACGGCGCGGAGGAAGGAGACTTGGGAGCCGATGAGACAAGCCACGGTCACCGCCGGGTTGATGTGGGCGCCGCTGACGTGCCCCAGGGCTTGGACCAGCGTGCCGATGGCCAAGCCGAACGCCAGCGCGATCTGCAGGATGCTCGGGGAGGAAGCTGAGGGCCAGTTGAGTGCAGAGCCCAGGCCGAAGAGGATGAAGACCAACGTGGCCAGAAACTCCGCCAAGACAGCGCGGGTGAAGGCCACGGATCGCAGTTCCCACATCATGGAGGCTGCAAGGACTGAGCCGCCCGGGGCGTCTTCAGGCGATTGCTGCCGCGGCCGCCGTGTCCACGGAGGATGACGGGGACAGCAGGTATATATGCGGGTGCGGGATGCCCAAGTGCCACGCGGTGAAGGAGGTGGGATCGTGGTCCTACGAAACCTGATGCTTTTCTTTCCCTTTCCCCACTGTGTTCCAGCCGAGGGAACATCAGACCCTGCCCCTCTCTCTGTGAGCGCTGGGGAACGCAGCGTTCGCCACCCTTGGGAGGCCGTAAATCAGCCTCCAGCAATGCCATGAAATCAGGAAATCATGTTCCTGCTCTCCCAGGCGTTCCGGCCGGGGCCGCGTCCCCAGAGCTGCCCGTTGCTCCTCTTCTCCGAGCTTTACGACCCGCAGCACGGGGGCGAGGAAGCGAAGGGGCTCTGTGGAGCTGGAGCTGGGGTTGGCTTGTGTTGAAGAGCAGGGCATGGGTTGGGATGAAACAACCAAAACTGGGTGCGGAAGAGTCTCTCAGAGGCACAAAACTCCGAGTGACTGTAATACAACTCAGAGCACCAGAGTTTTAGAGCCTGGGCACCGATTTCCTGCCTGGAAAAATGGGAACCAGGCCCAAGAAATGTCCGTCAGGAAAGAAATTCTAGTGGGAAAACATGACACGTGCAGCGGGAGCCCCGGCTGCCCTTCAGTTACGGGGGTTTTGGCCAACACGGCTCTTCAGGAATGTCTTTTTGCTTCTCGGTGTTAATCCCCAAAAGAGGACTGATATTTTCTCCTTTGGAGGATCGTTCTTCACACCAAACCACCCACTCATTGCCCAACAGCTCCATTTCCCCTTTTCTTCCACAGTTTCATGCACATTTGCCGTTCCTGGTGACGGCCATGGGCCTTTTGCTGCCGTGTCATTGGGTTGGTGGGTTTGCTGCACAAATGTCACTCATTTGATTTCCCCCTCGTTAGCGACTCTGCAGCTGCTGTAAGCACCGAGGAGCGGTGAAGCCGATCTCATAGGACAAGCGGCGAGGTTGAGTGTATCAGGGTGCTGATGAGCCGTGGAAACACGGCCACGTCCCGTCCGTAGGCTCCTGCCCGCAGACCGGTGAGCTCAGCGTCCGTCCAGAGCTCGTTATGCCAGGGGCTGATTGCGAACACAGGCTGTCATTAGAGCAGGGAATGACAGGGAACTAATACAGGCAATTAACTGGAGCTGATACCCTGTTTGATTATTAGTTATTCGTGGCAAGCGAGTTGTGATGGATCAGTGCTTAACGAAGCCTAATTAAAAAGGAAAGAGAAGCAGGCAGGATTAGCTCTGAGCAAATGAAAAATCAAACACAGACTCGTGGTCCCCAGTTTCATCCAGCGCTACCCAAGATCATTGCAGCTCCCGTTTACGCCGCGTTTCGGGATGTTTGTGCTCGGTTCCTGCCACGGACCGCGGCGGAAGGTTTGGTGTTGATGGCAATGTGGTTTTATCTTGCACCACGTGTGCCGCGGCTCCGGGAGCAGCGAAGAGCATCGCAGACCCGCGGCAAAGCCAACCGAGCCGGCAAACTGCCGCGTTTCACCTTCTAATCGCAGCCCCTGGAGCGTGGCGGCGTTATCAGCCCCCCCGGGATCGCGTGCAAACACTCGTTGAGTGTGTTGGCACCTGCGGAGGGTCGATACCCCGCGTTTCCTCCCGATGGCGGAAAATGGCCCGGTAACGCGGTTTTGAAGGTTTTGCGAGTGAGGGGGCCTGTGCTTGCACAACAACTCGCTTCTCGAGTGACTTAGATGGCTCAGATATCTTTGCTTCTCTGGCTTTCAGGAAAGTGTGAGCGTAGGTAAGGTATCTCCATTCCATCTGAAATACCTGCGAGCCGCGGAGAAGAAAAGCTTGATTGCATAAACACCACGAGGTTTGGTGCTGGGCCGCGGGAGGTGCGTGTGCTCCGGCGCCGCGGCGCTCCGCTGGGTTTGGTGAGCAGACGGTGCCTGCAGACGGCTCCCCCGTCCCCTCCGGTACCCCAAAGCTCAGCGTGTGCCCCGCTCCACGCGGCACCAATGCCCTTTGCGTTACACACAGAGAAACCGCAGCAGAACAAGTCTGGGACAAAACTTTGTGCAAGTCCAGCTGTTATTGGTTCGGCTGTTCAATGAAATACACCTTTTCTTTCTAAAAGAGGAGCCGTCAAACCTGGAAATGCCACCCCTAAGAGCTCCCTGGGCAATCCTTTAAAAGAAGCCAAAGAATAATAATAATAAACATCCTAATTCTAGTATTATGCTAATGTTTCTCGGCCAGGTTTTCTGCTTGCTGGCCGGACAAATGGATGTGCTGGTGCGTGTTTTTGACTGCAGTTTGTAAATGTACCCGGGAAGTGCCCCCTCCCGCTGCTGTTTGCAGAGGGGACGGAGCAGCAGGTGACGTCTGGATTCCCAAAGCGATGAGCACCAGCAGGCACCGTGTTCTCCCGCTGTCACACCCCATCAAAAGGACACTCACCAGGGCAGCAAAATGGAGAAAATCAACAGCTTTTCCGGCATTTCAGGCCAAATCCTAAATCCCTATTCATGCAGAACTTGGGCTGGCTCTCGCAGTGTTTATTGTTCTTGTTTTAATTGAAGCAGAAGGATTAACGCAGCCCTGATTTCCTTCACTGACTTCAATGAATTGAGCTTAAGCGCGGGCTGGGAATGGGGCCTGGTGCTCGCAGAGGCTTCGTTTTGTTTTGTTATCTCATCTCATCTCCATGACTTGCAGGTCGAGTTTGCCCTGGGTCTCAGATGAGGTCGGCAGCACCACCGCGGCCCCGGTGCAGCAGGCGATGGTCACACCAGGGTCAGGCTGCGAAGACCACGACCGTTCCCGCAGCGTGACCCGATCTCTGCAGCCCCGGGCTGTGACCTGCAGGAAAACAGAGTTTTCCTTTTGCTACCAAGTGAAGGAGACCCGGGGTGTCCAGAACTACAGAGAAACTGGAGTTTCTGCTTCTGCAGCAACGCTCAGTAGGTATCTCCCCATGGGGCCGCGGTGCCGATTGGGACAGCGCTGTGCCAACACCGTATATCTCCCCATGGGACCGCGGTGCCAATTGGGACAGCGCTGTGCCAACACCGTATATCTCCCCATGGGGCCACGGTGCCTATCGGGACAGCACTGTCCCGACACCGCCTATCTCCCCATGGGGCTGCGATGCTGATCGGGGCAGTGCTGTCCTGACACCGCGTATCTGCCCATGGGGCCGCGGTGCCGATCAGGGCAGCGCTGTCCTGACACCGCGTATCTCCCATGGGGCCGCGGTGCCGATCGGGACAGCACTGTGCCGACACCGCGTATCTCCCATGGGGCCGCGGTGCCGATCGGGACAGCACTGTGCCGACACCGCGTGTCTCCCCATGGGGCCGCGGTGCCGATCGGGACAGCACTGTGCCGACACCGCGTGTCTCCCCATGGGGCCGCGGTGCCGATCAGGGCAGCGCTGTCCTGACACTGCGTGTCTCCCCATGGGGCCGCGGTGCCGATCGGTGCCGCTCGCCTGTGCCCCACGAGGTTTTGGCTGCCATCTCGGATGTGTGCTGGGGGCAGCGGGGCTGCGCTTGGCAATGTTGCCTTGGAGAGGAGGTTCTTATGCCGGCACCTTCCCGGGAGCCGCGGGAACGTGAACGTGGGCTATTGCAAAGAACCCCTCCAACAAAAGGTGGTCTGGTTCTGAGAATGGTAACTGGAATCAGAGAACACCCCCACTTCTAACTTTGAGCTTCCATGGCCAAGACAGAGGGTTGTCCCAGCACAGCACCAACAACTTGGATTTTGAAGCCATTTTCAGTGCTGGGAACGTGGGCTTTGAAACGAAGGGAAGGTTTTCCCCTTGGCCGGGTGCTGCGAGTCCGGCCGCTGCGTCACCTCAGGGCCGCGGGGCTCGTGGGAGCTTGAAAACCCATGTGCATGTCCCTGGCTTGTATTATATAAATGTTCTTCACGATCGTTGAAAAAAGAAACTGCACAGTAGTGTGAAGGTGTCACTCCAAGTGTCACCCAAACCTGTTCTGTTCCCCCACTCCCGGTGAGGCAAGTTTGCATACTTGAGCAATTCCTTTCGTTTAACAGCACCGAACGCACACGGCCGTGCTGGGAACACGTTCTTCTGGCGGCGATGAGTGAAATGCGCTCCGGAGCAGCTGAACAATTTAATCCCGGGAGTGCCTCGTCTCTATATTTACCTGCTTGTTTGGGCGGCGCATGCACGCGTGCTGCTGCTCCCGCTGACGCGCTTCGTGGGTATCGCAGGTCTTGCTTCCGTTTGTTTTTCGAGCTCCCCACTGGGATCTGTTCCCCGGAATCGCACATCGTGGCCCTGGAGGCATTTAAACAACAGGGAACTTTCTGGAAATACCCGGATCCCAGCACCGTGTGTGCAAACAGCTGCGAGCGGCCACAGCTGTCGCTGGCCCCGCTTGCAGCACTGACGGTGTAACGGGGGTTGGGTTTTCCTTAGCTCAGGTCCCAGCTTTGCCTGTCGAGGTTGGAGCTCAAATACAGGCGTTTTTATTATTTCATCTATCGTGCTGCTCACAGCTCGCCCATTAATCTCCGATCCAGGGCGCAGGCCCGGCGGTGGGGCTTAGCGTCAATAATCCGTGGGTAATTCAGCAGCCTGAAAGCCTGGGGTAAAACTCTGGGGTTTTTCTGGTTTGGTTTGGCTTTAATGGCTTTTTTTTAAGTCCATGGCGGAGCCTTCGCTGCCAATGGGGCCTTTTCCCTCCTGGGGAGGGGAAATGTATTTACAGGAGCTCCTGGGTGTGCCGTCGTGTACACTGATGCAGCAGATCCCTTAATTATCCCATCAGGTTTTCTGTACCTTGTTTTTGATGTGATTGAGTGTTAGCAGAGTTGCTTTAATCCCGTGAAATCCGCCGTGGATTTGCAGGGCGCGGCCGTGACAGCGGTTTCTGGTTCGTTTGTGCTTTTCTGGGAAGCCCAGGTCTGTGTGTGCGGGGGCCTCACGTGGCCGGTGCGGGACGGGCGCTGGGCGCTGGGACGGTGCTGTGTGCGAACGCGCCAGCCCGGCGTGCGGCCCTGGTGTGTCCTTCTCCTCCTCGTGTGTCTGCGCAACTGGGCAAACCCAAGATGTGTTTAACTGGCAGGACTCGGGCACACTGAGGAGCTCCCGGCTCAGCCTGGAGCGAGGAGCCAGCTTGGCGCAGGACGGGCCCGCGAGGGCTGCAGGGTTTTGCTTTTCACTGCCGTTACCTGGCGCTCATTGCTGCTATCAGGGGGCAGAATCCCCCTTGTCTTCTGGACTCGGGCTCCCCCAGCTCCGTTTCCAGGTTGGGAAGCGGCGCGATGGGTTCTCAGAGCCCCCGAGAGCGTTGCCCGTTGCTGCTGGGTCTGTTTTGGGAAGGCTGAGGCGCTCCCGGGAGCTCGAGGGACGGGCACAGCCCTCACGCGGGGGCTGCAGGGCTGGCGTCTCTGCCCCGCTGCCTCATTCAGCGGGAGGCTGCTGCGGCAGGCAGTGCCATCCGCTTCTCTTGGCGGAGGGTTTTTCTTGCCCAGAGCCAGCATTTGAGCTCTGCGAAGCATCTTCGGCCCAGGACGGAGCACGTGGGGTCCTGCATCGTCCCATTGGGACCGCAGCGGGGACGGCTTTGGGGTGAGAGCGGCGTCTCCTCTCCCACCACGTCACGCGTCACCCGCGGTTCCCGTCCCTGAGCCCCGGGCTCATCCCGCACTCGGGGTCGTGGTTTCATGGTGCGGGGCCGCAGCAGCCGCAGCCCCACGCCGGGCTGAGCCTCCCTCGCGGGACCTGCCCCGTTTGAGCCTCTGCCGAGCCTCCAGTAACCCAGAGCCCTTGAGGAGCTTGTGGTTAACAGGCACTTAATTGATTCTGAATAATCCTGACAAGTTCTTGCAGCCCTCATGGTAATTGACTCTCTTTCTGATTGAATAGCCGGGCTCGGTCTGTCCGGCTGCCAGCCCTGCGCTGCCTGGCTGCATTCCTCCATTTCCAGCTCACGCTTTCCTTTTAACCCCTCCGCTGCCCCTGTGGACAGGGACGGTCTCTTCAGCCTCTTTCCGTGCAGCCGGCCTGCTCTTCGCCCTCTGTGGCTCAAACGGGGCAGGATCTTTGGTTGTTTTTCATGGCAGAGTAAACAGATAAGCTGATTTATTTTTCACACCTGTATTATAGACTTGGCAAACTAATTTGACACCTGCTTATGGCACAACAAGAGACGAGTGGAGGGGCCGGGGAGGACGTGGAGAGCCGGGCGCAGGGACGCAGGTCCCAGCCCGAGTGTGGCCCCAGCGCCGCCCCGGTTGTGCGCGGTGCAGAGGGGGCAGCACCGGCCGCTCCGCTCCGTCCCCGGTGCAGCGTGAGCCCGCCTCCGGGTGCCAGGGCAGAGCGTGTGCGGCATCTGCGCCGCCTGCCTCTGCTTTGGGGGAATTTTCTGCCCACGTGAAGCATTTCACTATGTAAAGGGACTTTTTCTCATCCCTGCTCCTGCTGCCTGTGCTGTAAGATGAGATTTCTCCAAGTGCCCTGTAAAGTGCCTCTGGACCTTGTCTTGGGGGCAGAACCTCCTCACTTTGTGCCCCTTCCCTCGGATGTGCTCTCGGCTGGGAGCTGGAGTCCCCATTTCCTCCCTTGAATTAAATCCCATTGCTTGAATGAAGCATATTGCTCCAGCGATGTGGGCTGCTGGCTGCCCCGGGACACCCCGAACCCCCCCCTGTGCCCCCGCGCTGCGGCCGCACCGCGCACAGGACGAGAGCTTCTCCTCCCTCTGCAAAGGGCCGGGGAGGGAGCCGGGGCTGGGGGTGACACCCCCCGGCTCTCAGGGCTCAGACCGTTCCCTCTGCCCGCTGAGCCCCCAGGACGCCCCCAGGGCCCGGGGAAGCTCTGACGTGCAGCACCAGAGATGCTGCAGCAGAGCATCCTCCACATCTCCCTCCCTGGTGCAGCCTCAGCCCCGTGTTCAGCATCTCTGGGGCGGCTGCATCCCACACCGTGGCGCACGACCCTGCTCCCCATCGCCGTGTCAGTGTGTCCTCCCCATCGCCGTGTCTGTGCATCCTCCCCATCGCTGCTGGCGGCTGTTCGCCTCCGCTTTAGCTCTTTCTTTCCCGGCGTCCCCCTGTGCCGCAGCCTGGGAATGGTACAGTCCTCGCTCCGGCGCCGTGGATGTTGCTAGAAGGTGAAGGCACCAGCGCAGGCTGCGTCCAGCCCTGAGACATCGCGGGACAGGGGGACCCCAGGGACCGGCGAGGGGCTCGGGCTCGGCCCTCAGGGCTCCGGCAGCATCGCGAGTGAGGAGCCATGACCCAGGGCAAGGTAGGAGGGATGAGCAGCTGTCCCGCTTGCGTAATTGCTGCATGTTTAGGGGGGGAAGTGGGTTGAAGGGAGGGGGTTAAGGAATAAAACAATGGCCATGGAGGGGGGAGGTGGCGTGTTGACCCCTGGGGGTGTTTTTGGCAGAGGAAGAGGATGGAGAGTTGTGGGGTTGGGGGATTTTGTCCTGGAGCTGGATATGCGGCTCAACCCCACTGCTGGACCTGGGGCTGTCTCCTCCACCCCCCGGGGTGCAGGGAGCACAACAGGGGGCTCGTGCTTTCCCATCCGGGCCCCCAGCAGCCAGCCCTGGGCACCCCCTGCCTGGCCAGGGGTTTTGGGGGTTCTCCGATGCTCAGAAAGCAGGGACCGGGGGTGCCTGCATCCTCTGCCAGCACGGTGCAGCATCGCCATGACAACGGTGCCGGAGCCTGCCTGGTGCGGGCAGCACCTCCCTCCTGCGGCCCCGAGTATCTCTGGGGTCCTGTGTGATGTTGGCCCCCCAAGGTGCTGTAAGGGGCACGGGGAGGACGGGCCCTGTGGGCTGGCGGAGCAGCTGGCACGGTTGTCCCAATGCAGCCGGGTCTGCCCGTGGGGACACTCCAGCCTGGTCCCCTGGCTTTAGTTTCAAGGGCGTGTTACACCTCTAATTTATTGATAAGACCTCCTTACGGGGGCCGTGCTGCCCGCTGCAGCGCTGCTTCCGCCGTCTGCTCCGCTCTGGACTCTTGCGGTTGCAGCCCCGTCCCCGTGGCCCTCGGGGACGCTGCCCCCGCTGCTGAGCCCCCGGCAGCAAAGGCTCAGAACTGAGCCGGGGCTCACCGGGATCCAGAAGGTCAAAGGGATCGTGTTCCCAAGGAGAAGCAGGTTCTCGGGTGGCCTGAGGCTGCCTCCGTGCTGGGATTTCATGGTCGGAAGACATGAGATCCCCAGTCCCTTAAGTGCGTCTTCAAATGGCAGAAAGCACCGAGGCTGAGCCTCCGGAGGGCAGAGGACCGAGCTCAAGGAGAACACTGGAGGGCCAAACCAGAGCCCCTCCTGGGGCTTGGGAGAAACTCCCCAAAATGTGGGTGTAAGTGGGAAGGAAGTTCTTCAGCGTTTTCTGCCCAGTAACTGAAAGCTCTTTTCTAAGGGGAGATTTAGGAAGGAGAAGGCTGGAAAGCAGAGAGTTATGTGGGTGTTTCCCAGTGTTGCCAGCCCGCGGGAGTCGCGGGGCGTCCCCCAGTCCCTGGGACCCAGCAGAGGGACCCCCAGACCTCTGCCCCATTGGGTTCCCACTGCTGGGCAGTCTCTGCTGTTTTTCCAGTCTAACCTCTCCCTTCCCACCGCTCTGCGCAGCTTTCCGTGAACAGCAAACCCCCCAGCGCCGAGGGGCAGGGGGAGAAGAAGGACAATGCGGCGGCTCCACCGGCTCCCCCGACCTATGAGGAGGCGACCGCAGGAGAAGGGATGAAGGCTGGTGCTTTCCCTGCTCCCCCGTCGGTCCCGCTCCACCCCAGCTGGGCTTACGTTGACCCCAGTAAGTCCTGTTGGGGCCGTCCCAGGGTGCAGAGCGTCCCCGGGACTTGTAGAGAGGGTGGGAACCAGGGACGCGGTGCCCGGTTTGGCCCACGGCAGAGCTCGCTCTAGAGCTGGAGCTATAAGGCGTATACATCTAAACCCATATGTCAAAGCCATTTGACCCAACCCTACACCGCGCTGCCTTCCAGAGGTGGGACTGCAGCGCAGTGTGGCCTCTGCTCTGCTTCCCAGCACCGGGATGGGAAAAATCCCCTCTCCCAGTTTGCCGCACCGGGCAATGTCAGCTCCCTGGTGCGATGCTCCAGCCCTGTGGGCACAGCCCCGGCTTTTACAGCAGCTGCTGAGCTGGCGAAATCGGTGTCGCGGCACCAGCCCCGTCCGGCTGCCCCGAGCCGGCGTGCGGGGCCAGTGGAGGTTAAAACCCTGCTGGGCTCTGAGGCCGAATTGTTCCAGCATTGCTTGATGTGGCTGGTTTCTCAGCAAACAAACAGCTTTTCTTCCCCGGGTGCCGCCTGCAGCTTCTGCTTGGTTGTGGCAAGCGGACAAAGGCCGGGCTGTGCGGGACGCGGGGGCGGCTGCGCAGCCGCGGCCGAGGGGACACGGGGTGTGCGCTGGGGGAACCGCTGCTCCAGCGCCCGGCTCGAGCTGCGGGGACTGGGTCTAACGTGTCCTCCCTGCCTGCCCAGCCCTGCTGGGCTCTGCTCCCGGCCCGTTCCGCCCAGCGGGGCCGTCAGCGGCAGGATGGGGATGCTGAGGGAGTGGGAAAGAACCAGCTAAACCCTCCGAGGTGTGTGCGCCTGCACGCTCGGGTGCTTTCACAGGCTTTGCCCATTCTTGTCTCCCTTCGGGGGTCAGAAGCAAAGGGGGTAAATAACCTCCCAGCTTGTTACAACAATCATCCAGCTCTTTCTGCTGTCACGATGAATTAGGATGGGCAAAGCCCACACGGGCCAGGGCGCTGCTCTTTTGGGTACCCCAGAGGACTCATTTAGATGCCGTGTCACCTCTTGTCCCCTCCCTGCCGTGCCTGGCAGGATTTCCTCACTGCAGCTGTGTCCCGCGTCCTGAGCGCCGCTGGTGCTTTCCTCTGATTTCGTGTCCTTGTCCCCTGCTCTGCCCTGGCCGCGCTGCAAGCCGGGACACGCTGGCTTGGGTGGGAGGTGATGGGTGCTGGGGAGGAGTGAACCCCTTCCCTTCCTCGCAGCTGTTTAGGTGCCTAATCTGGCGTTGAGATGCTTTGATTGCTTTGACACAGGAGGCACCAAAGTGTCCCGGGGACAAGGGCCTGGGGTGCTCCCGGCCCTGCCTGGTGATGACAGCCGCGCAGGGAGGATGCTCTGCGCGAGTTTCGTCTCCACCGGGGCGTAGAAGAAGGCAGGAGAGATTTATCTGGCACAAGAAGAACAAGGGATTTATTCCCTGCCGGGGTAGCTTTAGCATGAGGCCTCTGTCATAAGACCAAGCAGCCTTTGAACAGCGGAAATCTGGGACCAGGGCGTTGGGTTTGGCTCTCTGGGGGGCTGCAGCCAAGTCTAGAGGGTCCTTCTCCTATCTGCCTGAAGGATCTGGGGACCCCGGGTGAAAAGCCTTGGGAAGGAGGGAAGTCACCTGTCAAACAGGCAGGGGCACGAACGCGGAGCTGCTGTAATCGCATAAGCCTTCGTTCTATAGGAGACCTGGGTGGGGAGACCGTTAGTAACACAGACGGGGATATCTGCAAGACAAGCACTAAGCCTGCTGAGCTTTCAGTGTTTGTTTTATTTCTTTCCTTGAGCGTGAGGTTCAGGAGATAGAGAAGGTTGATTCTTCCATCTAATTTGTGCAGCTCATTGAGGGAGAAGCTGCTGCTTTGGGTTTCTGCTCCTGCCCTGCAGCGTCCCCAGCGCTCTGAATGGTCCTTTCCCCTGTTCAGACTCACTGCTGACCCTCAGCTCCTCTGGGGATGCTTTAATATTCAGTGAAAGCTGAGCAAGGATGCGATACAAGCCCTCTAGGTGCTGTTAAAGCTGCCACAGGAAGTAACCCTGGTGTACTTGTGCTGGAGTTTGCAGAAGCGGTTCCCCCGTCTCTTCCTGGAGATGCTCCTGACAAGGTGCAGGAGTGGGAAGGGAGCGGAGTGCGTCCCAGCCAACCTTGGTTTGTGGGCCAGACCTCGAGATCTGGCCGCTGGAGCTGTGGGGAGGGCACGTGGGGCTGACCTGTTCTCCCGCTGCAGGCAGCAGCCCCAGCTACGGCAGCGGCGGGTACCCGGGGGACACGGAGATGCTCACGACCTTCAGCTGGGACGACAGGAACGTGCGCAGGGTGTTCATCCGGAAGGTGAGGGCCGGGCGCCTGCGCCGGGCACGCGCGGGGGCTGCGGGTCGCCCACGGGCTGCCTCTCGTTGCAGGTTTATGCCATCCTGATGGTCCAGCTCCTGGTCACTGTCGTGATTGTGGCTTTCTTCACCTTCTGGTAGGTCTCTGGTGCAGCAGGAGCGCTCGCAGAGTCCCGTGCGTGACCTGCTGCCGCGTTACCTGCTGCTCGGGGTCTTGTCTGTTATGTAGACACCTGAATTATTTTGTTTTCCCCCGTGTGCTCCAACAGAAAAACAGACCTGAGACAACCCTGAGGGGTCTCGGTGCCTCTGCCACCGTTCCCGTGTGCCCCCTGGATGGTGCCTCGTCCCTTTTGGGTGCCGTCCCAGCCATGCGCCTGGGGCTGCTCACCCTGGGGTGTTTACTGCTGCATCTTCCTCCGGGAGCTCTTGGGGCCACCAGACCCCAGCCCAGCGGGGAGGGGGGACCCGGCAGAACCAGACACCTCCTTGGGCAGCCACGCGTGTCGGGCTTGAGCAGCTCGCGCTGCCTCCAGGATAAATAACGAATAACGAATCTCTGTTGGCCGGGGGTCTGGGCTCTTCAGCCTCCCCTCGGAGCCGGCAGCGGCCGCACCGAGCGCGCCACGGGGTGGTCAATAACACGGGCCGTCTGCCCGACTTGACAGCTCGAATCTCTTTCCAGCTGGTCAGTCTGCGGGTGTTTCTCACATACCCCGTGCTGCGTCACCCGTGTGTGTCCCCAGGGTTCATTCAGCAGCAACCTGTGAAGTGATGGGCGTTTTTACGCTTTCTGCTCAGCATCCTTTTCCTCTGTGTTGCAGCGAGCCGGTCAAGGGCTACATCCAGACGCACGCCGCCTGGTATTGGGCGTCCTAGTGAGTATTTCTGTGTTCTCCTGTGGCCACGCGTGCTCCAAACAGCTCTGGATGTGGCTGTGGAGACACTTTCCCAACACCCTGTATCTTGCATGTGAGGAATTGCACTGAACTGCTTGCAGGGGGGAGCTGGGGAAATTCATGGACAACTCTGAGGTGAGAAGAGGAAAAATGTCACCCGAATGAGTTAGAGACATAGGCTAGATCTCCACAAACACTTCCCAAAAGAGGGCTTGCTGCTCTGCGAACCGGCTGCGCTTCCATGCACCAGGGTACTTGCGGTCGTGCTGGTTTTCCGGATGCCGCTGATGTTAGTGCCGCTAATTAAGCAAACAGGGTGCGCGATGCAATTGTCGGTGAACCTGTGCTGTGAACCTGGCGGTAATGAGCTCACACCCAAATCACCAAGTGTGTCTGAGCTGGGAGATGAAACAGCAGCTTATATAACTCAGAAGAAAAGCCCCAAAATAGCAGCAGTCGGAGGGAACCGGCACCAGCGCCTCTTTGACCTTAACGGAAAATAATGTGCAGTTTCTTGGGCAGCTGTAGGTTGGAGCAGCAGCGTTGCTGTGCAGGGAGACAAACCAAGCTCTGCTCAGGTCTGTGCTTTGACCTCTGGGTTCGTCTTCTGCAGCTTAATGGGCAGTTCGCACTTCTATTTTTCAGTAGGAGCGAACTGGGGTCAGGCTCTGTGCTTGGGGACTCACATGTCATCTGTCCCTTCAGCTGGCAGTGAGCCAGCGCTCCCCTCCGGCCCCGTGCCTCCAGTCGCTTGTCCTGACCTGGTCTGGGTCTCTTTCAGAAGCAGAGACCCCAATTCTCTCTGTAAAACCGAAGTGGGTGCCCCGGGGTGTTCTCCTGCTGCTGGGCGATGGCTCGGAGGGGATGAAGCCAGAGCAGAAGTGCTGCAGGGGATGGACAGCAGCGCCGGGTCCTGCCCCCGCGTGCTTTCTGCCCGTGCGTTCAGCCGTGTCCGCAGCAGCTTTCCTGCTTCCCCGCGGGAGAGCAGCGCTGGGGTTTATCTCTGGCGCATTTCTCATGGCCCGTGGGTTTTGCCGTCACGCCGGTTTGCGGAGCCGAGGTGGCGGCTATCGCGCGGCCATCGGGTGCTCGGGAGCCGCGCGCCCTCGGGCGCTGCGGAGAGCGGGGGAGCAGGTTCCCGCGGTGCCGGACCCAGAGCGCTGCGGACAAACAGCCGGGCTGGCGGCGGAGCGGGAGACGCCGGCCCGCAGCTCCGCAGTTGTG
Organism: Nesoenas mayeri; assembly: GCF_963082525.1. Lineage (NCBI taxonomy): Eukaryota > Metazoa > Chordata > Aves > Columbiformes > Columbidae > Nesoenas > Nesoenas mayeri. The sequence goes on along the minus strand of NC_137558.1, from coordinate 502,656 downwards.
TTTCACTCTGCTGAAGGGTCAAGTCACGTGAGATAAAGAATTCTCCTGTGACCCGGGATGGCTTGTGCAACAGCACGTGAGGCTTGGGGCTGCGAGCTCCGCTGGCCTCAGCGGATCCTTCTGCTGGTGCTGTAACATGGGACCAGCTCCCTTCTCCAACACCGACCTTCCCGTTGGCCCTAGGCAAGTCACTTTGGGAATCTCGGTTCACCCCAGCTGGATGCCTCGATACCACCGAGTGCCTGGAAACGAGGGGCAAGGGCCGGCTGCCTCCGTGTGATCAATTAATGCCCCAACGAGGTGTCCACAACACACCTGCCCACGTGCTCCATCCCTCCCAGACCCCAACGCTGCCCTTGCTCTGCTCTAGAAGCATCCCGAGGCTCCTCTAGGGAGGCTGTGCTGTCCCACCTCGCGCTGCCACGAGCGCTGTGGGCAGCTGTGGGCAGAAAACCATTTGGGCCAGCGGCGGCTGCCCCAGCTCCGGGCAGGTGCTGCCGTTGGAGCCGCAGAGCGTCCCCAGCACCAGCTGCAGGCTCCACGCGCAGCGCTTGGCTTTCCCCCCTCAGCGGCTCTTTCTCTGTTCTTTGCAGCGCTGTTTTCTTTGTGACCTACTTGATTCTGGCTTGCTGCTCCGGACCCAGGTAAAATAGTTTCCTTTTTTGGATGTGAAACGGCCCCTTGAAATGAAGGATGAGTGTTTTTCCTCTCATTTCAAGCATGACCAGTGTTGCAGAGGTGGGATGGGGTCGTGCTGACACGGGGACCGAGGTGGCAGCTGCATTTGCGGTTGTGGGTTGCTACAGCACAGCATTAAAAGCTGAAGTCAAATGGCAATGGGAAAGCTGTGTTGAAGCAAAAATTGCACGGCTGTGTAGCTCCGAACTCTCACTACCAATACTGCAGAGGACGGCTGTCCTTGCTCCCACAGAGCAGGGTCCCGCGGCCGCTTTGCTGCAGTATCACGGGGATATTGGTCCGGGAGCACCCCAAACGCTCCCTCGTTCCCGACAGGGGGACTGTCCCCCTGCACCAGCCCTGTCGTTTGCTGCACAGGCCATTAATTGTGTGGCATAATTATGCAACCCGCGGCCTCCCTCCGCACCGCAGGGCTGACCAGCCCCTCTCTCTTCCCTGCAGGAGGTATTTCCCATGGAATCTGATCCTGCTGAGCATCTTTGTGAGTAGCACATCTGGACAGCATCTGCCCTGCCCCTGCAGCCGCCAGGGTGGGTCTGGGGCCAGCTCCGAGCAGGAGAGACGGCTGGTCTGGGTTCCTGCAGAACGCTGGAATTTCACCCTCTAATTGCCCTGTGCTGGGGCCGAGGAGCTGTAACCGAACCAGAGGGTGACAGGCAGGAAAGAAGGGAACCTCTGTTTCAGACAACAAGAGAAATGCCCGCAGAGGCCGGTGCTGGAGCGGGGGCAGAGGGATGGGAGGTGGGGCGGCTCTGGGGGTGGCCTGCCCTCCCTTTCACCTGCCCTGGGCACATTAATCACCACAGGATTAGAAACTATGTGAAAATCGCTGCTCTTGAGCATCCACCTAGGAGGCTTCTCTGCCCTTATCATCCTGTGCAATGGAAATGTTGTGTCTGTTGTGTGTCTCTGCCTGGGACACGAATGCAGGAGTAACGCGGTTCTGTTTCCCCGCAGACGCTCTCCATGGCTTATCTCACGGGGATGCTCTCCAGGTAGGTTGAGCACACGGTCTCTGGAGGTTTTCTGGTCCTATGGGGTTTTTTCCAGCAGTTTCGTGGTTCTTTTGTAGTGGCCAGCTCGCTCCCTCGTGCCGGTGCTGTCGCTGTGAGATCTGCCCGCGGATCAGCCGCGGTTCGCGGTTCACGTGGGTCGCGGGTGACGAGGCGGATGAGTCAGCGGCTGTTGATGGATGTGAGCGGGGAACAAAGAAAGTTGTGGCTTCAGCAGCTCGGGGAAAATAGCAGTGATATCACTCCCAGATCCCAGCGAGGGGCAGAGCGGGGACTGATCTTAGGGCTGAACCTGGTGCTGTAACCAAAATCAGAAGTCAGGCATACAACAAGATGATAACCTGCTCAAACCCGGGCAGTTTTCCCTGTTACGAGCACATTGATCGTGTAACGGCGGCTGCAGATTTCTGCTTTCTCACCGTGCTGCAATGACGTTTGTCATTCTATTTTTATTGTCTCCAGTTTGAATCCTCCCCCTCCTCCATCTGTCCACGGGCAGACAGATTTTCACGTGAGCGCAGCCGTGCCCTCCTGCCCACCCGCTTCTGTTGAAAGCAGGAGGAAAACCCATCTAGGCATTGGTTTCGTGTTTTCCCTCCTTCTCTTTTTACATTGAGGGGGGACACTGATAGTTTCAGTGCTGGTTTTGCCCCAGGACTCGCGCTTTCCCTGAACACTTCTGCTGAGCTTCTGTCTGCCTTAATCCCTCCTTTACCCATCCCTGTGGGAAACACTGACAGAGCGGTTTTGCTGTCAATGTTGCAGTTACTACAACACCAAGTCGGTCCTTCTGTGCCTGGGGATCACAGCCCTGGTGTGTCTGTCTGTCACCATCTTCAGCTTCCAGAGCAAGGTGCGTTTGTGCCCATGAAGGGGCATCTCCCGGGGCAGGACGTGGGCTCTGGATGCAGGAGCAACCGGAGCGGTGCTGGGGTGTGAAGTGAAGGCTACAGGACATGCTGCGGTGAGGGGATGTCGGGGGTGTAGATGGGGCTGGGAGATGCAGATGCATTGCGGGTAAGGTGGATGTCTTTGGGGATTAGGCTGTGGGGTACAGAGGGGCACTGGCACAAACGTGTACGATGGGCTTTTGGATATCAGGGATGCGATGGGCACCAAGTTCTTGCCCGTGGCAATAAAGGGGATACGGTGTGCCGCACAGCAAGATGCCTGTGCTGCTGGAGGGGCTGAGCTCCCTCGCTCCCTCCTCCCCTGCGCTTGTAACGTGATGGTTTTTACCTCCGCAGTTTGACTTCACCTCCTACCAGGGCGTCCTGTTCGTGATGCTCATGGTGCTTTTCTTCGGCGGCATCATCCTGGCCGTGATACTGCCCTACCAATACGTGAGTGACGACCCGTCCCCTCCTCCCTGCCCAGCGCCGCCCGCCCTGGCCCCGGGCTGGGGGCCGCTCAGCGCCCAGCGGGCGAGCTGCGGGGCTGGCTCGGGGGGTCCCTGCCGCTCTCCGAAAATGTGCAGGAACAAGAGCAGGCGGCTGTTGCCTGCTCGCTGTACAATCAGATATCGGCTGCGGGACAGCTCTGGCCTGCGGCTGGAGGAAGTTCGCTTCGGTTCCTGCAGCTGTGTTGTGACCCCACGGCAGGTCACATCACCCGCTCGTGCCTCAGTTTCCCCTCCGGTAAAACCCCATTAAAGCGCTGGCCCGCCTGGCACAGAACGGGGCTTCTTGCCCTGAGTTCAGGGCAGGACTTGGGCTCTGGACCAGGTGCGGTGCGTGTCCGGCCTGACCTGGCTGTGTTCGCACCAACTGCAGGCACCGTCCTGCAGTGTTTAGATCTCAAGGCTCACATTTCTCAGAAACAAGCACCTCTGGAGCCCTTCACATCTCACCTGGCTCCTCTGGGGACCCGAGTCCCACTTTAATGGTCGGACTCGCAGCATCTCCCACCGGCACCAGCCCTGTTTGGTCTGATGACGGACAAATACACAGAGCCAGGAGCCTGGCTTTTGGTTGTCTCGCCGTGCAGACGCGAGGGTGAACCCGCTCGCAGCGCCAAGCCGCTTCCCTTAAACTGGTGAGACAACTGCGCCTTATCTCGCAGCTTGTCAAGATAAGCGTGGCTTGGGGCAGGCTCCTAACAGCTGTCTGTGGGGAGGCAGGGGCGTGTGGGCACCTTCTGGACCACCCATTCCCGGGAGCGTCCTGCTGTGACTCCAGCAGACGAACACATTCCAGTTACACTTGTTAATTAAAAACACATTTCCATCAGGATATAGTGCTAAGATATTTCTACATTTCAGATATGGCAGATGGCAGCTGTGTTGAGGAGGCTATTCAGAAACACAAGGACCCCATCTAGAAGCGCATGAGTCAGTTAGACACAATGGCCACAGCGAGAGGGGAAACTGAGGCACAGTGACATGTATTTTTGGCCACAAAAAGGTCAATAACTGAAATGGTGTTGGAGCTGGAAGTGGTGCAAGTCCCTCCCGGGTTATTAGAGCACTTTCCCTGCCCCGCATCCTCCAGACGAGAGCTCAGCCCTCTTCTGTGTCAAGTCCTAATTAACCGGGCTTCTCCCAGGCACTGACGGCTGCGTTTGCCTCCTTAGGTCCCCTGGCTCCACGCGATCTACGCTCTGCTGGGTGCCGTTATCTTTACTATGGTAAGTGGTGCTGGTCGTGGCGCTTGGGAACGTGCTGGCAGGAAAAACAAGCAGATAAACGGGGAGTAAATGCTTGAAGGATGCTTGGTGAGGAGTGAGTCGCAGGATTGCAGGGAGCTCCACGTCCTCAAGTGCCTCATGAATAGCAATTATTGCGGTGACCTCAGCCTCATCCCGAGAAGGTGCTGGTGTACGTGACAGCGCTGGTGCAGAGCATGGGGCGATTGGCAAACCTGTGCGGCATGAGCAATGCTAGGTGTGAGCAGCAGAAAGCGTCGCAGGGACGGGGCACGATGCGTCTCCGGAGTGGGAAAAGCGATGAAGCTTTGGCACAGCCGGAACGTGGGGCTCGAGGGGAGCCTGGCAATGAAATGGGGCTGCAGAAATGAGCAAAGCTGGGGCTGGCTGTGCGGGATGGGCCGAGGGCTGGCTGTGAGTTTGACTAACAGAATACAGAGCGTTTCCAAAAGACGGACCCAGTTTCAAAGATATAGTGATTTCAAATCGGGTCTGTGTTTTTGGAACGCCCTGTGGAGGTGCAGAAAGAGGGCGGGAGGCCACGGTTTGGGGCTCGGGGGCGTTCGGGAGGTTCAGCGTGGGCAGCAGCGCTGGAGCTGGGCAGCTCCTCCCAGGAGCGTCGGAAACCTCGACTCCTTCCTTCGACTGCTCTCCAGAGGTTCCTCCTGCAGAGCTGCTCCCAGCAGGTCCCGGGTGCCGCTGCAGGCGGCCGTGGGAGGTGTCTGGAAGGTGCTCGAGGTGGGGGTCAGGCCGAGGGCTGCCCCGGGCGCCAAGGCGGTGCCTGTTGGGCATGTTGTGAATCAAAACAGTTGAGCAATTTAATTTATTAGCTATAATAAAGTGAGCTCAGATATTTCTCCTGTGATTCACGATGGAAGGCAGCTCTGTAAAATACAAGTAGGCTAAACATCTTCAAGTTACCCCATAAATTTCAGTCAGAGTCTCAGCTGGTGGAGTCCATTGTGCCAGGCTCGTCAGCCCGGCCCGACAGTCGCAGGGTGGCTGGGGAGACGAGCCGTGATTTCTGGCCGGGGAGGCAGCGATGGGGAAGATGCCGCCAGCCCTGACGAGCTCCGCGCCGCGGCGTCCGGCAGCTCCGCCACAGGATCTGCTGCCCAGGACCTGGGGTTTCTTGCTCCTTATTGCTCTGGTCCTGCTGCCTCTGCCGTGTCCCATTGGGTCCAGGTCACCCCGGTGCTTGGCAGGTGCTTCTGAACTGAGGGACGTCTGGGAACAGCAATCGTAGGGCCAGCTCAGGAGGAACAGGGAGGATTGATCCAGAGCTGGTCCTGGGACACATTTGGAATGGATGAAGCAATAGTTAGGCTCAGGGTTTGACTACTGAGTGAAATGAAGGAAGGGGAAAGTTGCAGCTTACGCAGTGTGTTATTTGGAGCTTTTAAATTGCAGTTACAGCCCATAAAAAGTGGCTGTGTTTTTGTTCTGGGTCCAGTGAAGCAACTGGGAGAACTCATTAGGGCGCTTTTGGCCTCCCTGTCCCAAATCCCTGCGTGACTGTCCCTGAGCTCCCTCCTCTTTCCGCACAGTTCCTGGCGTTTGACACGCAGATGCTGATGGGGAATCGCCGGTACTCGCTGAGCCCGGAGGAATACATCTTCGGGGCCCTCAACATCTACCTGGACATCATCTACATCTTCTCCTTCTTCCTCCAGTTCTTTGGCTCCAGCCAGGAGTGAGCGCAGCGCGGCGTTACCTTTGCCGGCAAGACGCAAGTGTTTAAAATCTTAAAAGAAGAGGAAAAGAGGGTTCAAAAAAACCAGGCAAAACAACCCCCACCCTTTCAGGCTCCATTCAGTCAGCTGAGCAAAGCCCCTGGGTTCCTTATGCAGCTTGTATATATGCTGTTAGGCCTTTGTGACCCAGAAAGCAAAGCAGGGCTTAAGTGTTGTGTCTCTTCTGCTCCCTCCACTCCTGCCGAGACTAAACAGACCAGAGACCGGGAGGCCTGAGACCGAGATCTTTTCCCCAGAGCCTGTCGGGGCCGCCCGTCCGAGTCCTGCTCACCACGGGGTGTTGTGCTGAGAGCAGCTCTGCAAAGGGAAAACAACATTAGGGCGAGGAGAGCAGGGAATTCTGCTGGGATCCCGGCAGGAGAAGCAGCCGGACAGAGGAAAGGGCTCGGGGAATCCTCGTGGTTCCCTGTTTCTCTCCTGCACTCACTGTGGCCTCTGCAGAGAGATACTCCTGACAGCGCCTGTGTTAGGAGTGCGGAGCACAGGATCACGTAGTCCGGGTGTCCCAGCAATCAGTCTTCCAGGCACAAGGGAAAACCATTGTTCAGGATGTGCAGCCTCTCTGGGGACACCCCCGATCCCATGCAAGGATTATTGGCAGAGAAGGGATGAACGAGGCTGAGTTTCAGAGCCCAGGCAAAGCCAGGCGCCTCCTGACATGGGAAATGGGTGGCTGGGATCCTGTGACCCATCACAGGGATCTGATGCCTTCACAAAAGTGTCTTGGTTGCTTGAGATGAATGGTCCCAAGTGGTTATGACCCAGAGACTGAGGCCAGCTGAACGCGTGTTGCTCGCCATGAGCGCTGCTCTGTAGCAAACACCAGCGCTGCCTCTTTCTCTGGCCGTTCTCCAGCTCTGCTCTCCCAAGGGGGATGTCAGTGAGGGCACTGGATGCTTCCGAGTGCTCAGGTAACTTTCCATCTTCCCCTCGCTCACATTCCGCTGTCTGGGGATTAGCTGGCTAATTTCTAACTGTAAAGCTCCAGGTGGAGATAAGAAGCCTTTTGCTCTTATTTAAAAAGCGATCCTTCCTGCTGATAGAAACCTGTATCTTCAATCTCTCTGGGAATGCCAGCCCAAGTGCGTCAGCGAGCTGCCTCCAGCAATCCCTGCGTGTTAGAGAGGCTGTGCCCAAGCGCTCCCCGCCGCGCATTCCTGCTCTGCTCTTACCCTGCACAGGTCGGATCTCCTGCCACCCGTGTTCGATGCCCCGAGCCGGGCAGAGAACGTTTCTGTGCAGGGTGGAAACGCTTCAGCCCCGCTGCACGGGCCTGGCCCATCACCACACAGGAGCGCAGCCGGTGCATCCCTGCCTTCCCTGCCCAGCACCCCTAGAAACACCCAAACAACAGCAAGACATAGCCAAAATATTTTTAGGCATAAAGGAGATTATTAGGCGATGACAGCATTAAGTTCATGACCCAGTGACTTCTGCAGTGCATTGCAGAGGAGAAGCGAGGGCCTTGAGCTGCTGAGCAGGCAGAATTGGGAAAGGGGACAGCATGGGAGGCACCCTAAAAGTTCCTGAAATAGGAGTTTAAAGAGGGAATTTCCTGTCTCAGCCCCATGCAGGCACTTCTGGAATATCCTGGCAGACTGGCTGTGCAAGGCAAAAAGCTTGTAGGAATTTCTGGTTTCCAGCTTTTGAGGAGGGAGTTTGGAGCTGCATGATGAGTTCCGACCCTGAAATAGTCCTAAAGCTCCTCCTCTGGAGGACGATGTGGAGCAGAGCCCTGCAGCCGCCCCTCTGCGCCGGCCTCCTCCATCCGGCCCCGCAGACCCCGGGAGCTGGGGAGGAGAACGCGGACCTGCAGCCCGCTCTGGAGCTCTTGCTCTTTTCCCTTCTGGTGTGAGTAACGTCACTGCTGCCCGAGCTGCTGCGTCCTGGCTTTCTGCTCCTGTGTGGGAAAAGCTTGCACGGCCCCCGCTCCATGTCCAGGCCCCGAGCGGGATGGCTCGCCGCCCTCCCGTGCCCCTCCAAGGGCTCCTTTCCTGCATGTGCCCTGGTCCCTGTCCTGCGCTGACCCCACGCTCGCAGTCCACCCGCACCAGACCTACTGAATGCACTTGGACTGAGGCAGCGAGTGATGTGTATGTGCTCATAGAGGCAGAAATCCTCATGAGCCCGAGTAACACAAGGTTGGGGGTGCGATGTGGCTATAGCATGTTCCTCCTGGGCTCCCCGAGCCTCTGTGCGGGGCTGCTCCTGTTCCTCCATGTAACTGTCCTTCTGTCTGAGCTCTGCAGCACCAGCCCCTGGCTCCGCACCCCTGCTCCATTCCTATGATTTCACTGTAAATAGGATTTTGTATTTTCTCTGAACGTTGCTAATAAATCGTTGCAAAACTGTGGCGAGGTCTCGTGCTGCAGTGCGGCGGGAGGACGGTCGGTCACTCAGCTGCTGCTTCATCTCCTTCAGAAATAAAACACAAGCAAGACTGTGGCTCAATGTACGTGGCCCAAAGTTACAATGGACAGCAGGCTGTCCCTTCTCTGACCAAGGAACACATCCTACAGAAAGTAATGAAATGCCTGAGAAGTATTTGAGAACTGAGGGCCAAAGGGCTCCTTGAGGAGGATCCTGTTCTATCTTAGACTTGGTTAATGTGGCCACAGGATTAAAAAAACCCAAGTAATGGGGGGCGAGGAAGTGTTGTAACAAGGCACCTGCTCAGAGGGCGTTTTCTGTAGCTCTGGAGAGTAACCTGATGTACTAAAGCTTTCTCTAGAGTCAATGGGACAAAGAAATGGCTCCAGAGAGCAGGGGGTTGTCCTCTCCAGAGCTGCATGTTCTGCAGCAAGAAGGTGTTCTGCTGGGTGATGTGTGCCGGGTGATGTGTGCCGGGTGATGCTCTGCCGGGTGATGTGTGCCGGGTGATGTGTGCCGGGTGATGTGTGCCGGGTGATGCTCTGCCGGGTGATGCTCTGCCGGGTGATGTGTGCCGGGTGATGTGTGCCGGGTGATGTGTGCCGGATGATGTGTGCCGGGTGATGCTCTGCCGGGTGATGTGTGCCGGGTGATGCTCTGCCGGGTGATGTGTGCTGGGTGATGTGTGCCGGGTGATGTGTGCCGGGTGATGCTCTGCCGGGTGATGCTCTGCCGGGTGATGTGTGCCGGGTGATGCTCTGCTGGGTGATGTGTGCCGGATGATGTGTGCCGGGTGATGCTCTGCCGGGTGATGCTCTGCCGGGTGATGCTCTGCCGGGTGATGTGTGCTGGGTGATGTGTGCCGGGTGATGTGTGCCGGGTGATGCTCTGCCGGGTGATGCTCTGCCGGGTGATGTGTGCCGGGTGATGCTCTGCTGGGTGATGTGTGCTGGGTGATGTGTGCCGGGTGATGCTCTGCCGGGTGATGCTCTGCCGGGTGATGCTCTGCCGGGTGATGTGTGCTGGGTGATGTGTGCTGGGTGATGTGTGCCGGGTGATGCTCTGCCGGGTGATGCTCTGCCGAGTGATGTGTGCCGGGTGATGTGTGCCGGGTGATGTGTGCTGGGTGATGTGTGCTGGGTGATGCTCTGCCGGGTGATGTGTGCCGGGTGATGTGTGCCGGGTGATGCTCTGCCGGGTGATGTGTGCCGGGTGATGTGTGCTGGGTGATTGCTGGGTGATGTGTGCCGGGTGATGTGTGCTGGGGGACAGCACTTGTGGAGAAAGAACAGAAGTGAGAAGGGCCCTGATCCCGTTCCAGCCTTGCACCTGCGTTTCTGAGCTCCGGGCGCCCTCTGCTCGTCACACGGTGATACGGAACAGCACGAAGTGAAATCCCAGCTCCCCGCGTCAACCCGACCCTCAAACCTTCCCGGTGCCAACTCCTTCTCTCCTTTAGCAGAGAACTCTCATTTTCTTCTGCTGTAACACCTGCTGCTGGCTGCCTATGAGCCCTGGGCAATCCTATGTTTAAATGTGATTTAAATAACATTTATATATATATATATGTTTAAATAACATTTTTAGAGAAGTTTGAAAAAGCCTTTTTAAACAGGGAAAGCTCTGGCTGAGGTTGTGTTGCCCATGTTCAGGTGGATTTTGACAGTGGCACTGAGTGAAAGCTGAGATAACGTTTCTGGCTTTATTTGACACAAACTGTTATCCTGGGGAGGCGGCTGCTCCAGGGCCCTGTGGCTGCGCGGCCCGGGGCAGAGGGGACCCCAAATCCCCCCAGGCCTGCGCCCCACACCAGGCTGCGGCGTCGCCACGGCAACGCTGGGGCAAAGCTGCCAGCAGCGCCACAGGTGCCACCAGGGCGGCTGGAGCCGTCCGCCCTCGGGCTGTCCCGGCGTGACAGGGCCCAGACGGGGTATTTCTACGCCAAAAAGTCCCTGATAATGCGGTTTTCCCCCCAAAGGCAGCCCGGACCGAGGCGCACGCGCAGTCGCCCCCCGGAACCATTTTCCCCCGGAACGTTTCTGCTCCGCCCGGAGCGCGCGCGGGGCACACGACAAAATGGCGGCGCCCGTCGGTGGGGGGTTTCCCGCCCTGGAGCCCGGCGCCGCTCCCTACGGCAACTTCCCCAACTATTCCCGCTTCCACCCCCCCGAGGGCCGCGTCCGCCTCCTGCCCGCCGGGCTCTTGCGGAGCCTGTTCCCCGCGGCCGCCCGCCCGCTGCTGGGGCTCGATGTGGGCTGCAACTCAGGGGTAAGGGGCGCAGGCGGGAATGGGGCTGCCGGGGTGGCGGCTTTGGCGGGGAGAAGCCTGGTCGGAGTAGAGAGGAGCTGTGAGGAAAAACTGGCGGGAGGCGGCGGTCTGGGCCGTTGCGGGGCAGACTGGGGGGGTCTGAGGTGTTGGGGGACAGTGGAGCGAACAGGAGAGCCTGGGGGTGACACGCGAGTTTGGGGGGGTGGGGCAGGCTCAGGGGTTTTGGCGGGAAGGGCGGCTGGGAGGGTGCGGTGAGGTGGACTGGGAGGACTGGGAAGGGAGGCGGGAAAGGAGGGCCTGGGTGCGGGGGGAGAGGAGAGCCTGGGTGCGGGGGGAGGAGAGCCCGGGTGCGGGGGGAGGAGAGCCTGGGTGCGGGGGCAGGAGAGCCTGGGTGCGGGGGGAGGAGAGCCTGGGTGCGGGGGGAGGAGAGCCCGGGTGCGGGGGAGAGGAGAGCCCGGGTGCGGGGGGAGAGGAGAGCCCGGGTGCGGGGGGAGAGGAGAGCCCGGGTGCGGAGGGAGAGGATAGCCCGGGTGCGGGGGGAGGAGAGCCCGGGTGCGGGGGGAGAGGAGAGCCCGGGTACGAGGGAGAGGAGAGCCTGGGTGCGGGAGGAGGAGAGCCTGGGTGCGGGGGGAGGAGAGCCCGGGTGCGGGGGAAGGAGAGCCCGGGTGCGGGGGAGAGGAGAGCCCGGGTGCGGGGGGAGGAGAGCCCGGGTGCGGGGGGAGGAGAGCCCGGGTACGGGGGAGAGGAGAGCCCAGGTGCGGGGGGAGAGGAGAGCCCGGGTGCGGGGGGAGAGGAGAGCCCGGGTGCGGGGGGAGAGGAGAGCCCGGGTGCGGGGGGAGAGGAGAGCCCGGGTGCGGGGGGAGAGGAGAGCCCGGGTGCGGGGGGAGAGGAGAGCCCGGGTGCGGGGGGAGAGGAGAGCCCGGGTGCGGGGGGAGAGGAGAGCCCGGGTGCGGGGGGAGAGGAGAGCCCGGGTGCGGGGGGAGAGGAGAGCCCGGGTGCGGGGGGAGAGGAGAGCCCGGGTGCGGGGGAGAGGAGAGCCTGGGTGCGGGGGGAGAGGAGAGCCTGGGTGCGGGGGGAGAGGAGAGCCCGGGTGCGGGGGAGAGGAGAGCCTGGCGCTCGGCAGCGACCCCGGGAGAGCAGGAGGCTGGGCCGCGGGGTGATGAATCTCACCATTTCCCATCTTGAAAGTTCATTCTCTTTCTTTACCTAGTTCTGCCTTTTTCTCATGTGTTTTCCGCAGCATGCAGCTTTGCTGTGTTGTAATTCAGAAGTGCCTGTGCATCTCTGGTGCAACGTTTAATTTAACTATGTTTAAAGATAGTTTTGTTTTGTTTTGTTTTCAAATGAGAACTTTATCAGTGCATTAACTTAGAAATAATTATTAATTCAGAATTGTGTAGCATTCTGGCTGGGGACAAGGGCACTGCTGTTTCCGTGGCTTCTCTTCCCTCTGCCAGAAGGTTTGAAAAGCCGCCTAAAGTGTTTTCTAAAGGACAGTTTGAAATCCTGTTTCAGGTGGGCTGGTAAAACAGGCCGGGTAAACATGTTCTGGGTCCCGTTCTCTTGAGGTGCGGAGACTTTCACCGCTAGAGGACACTCTGTGCCCGCTCGTGTGCGCTGCGCGCTCAGGACGTCGCTCAGGAACGTCATGGGATCTCCTTTAATGAAAGATTAATACGTTTTCCACTTAGTGGTGCATTCTGTGAAAGGAAACGCGAAGGAAAGCTCTCATGTTAACTGTCTTATGCTACAATCTAGTGGTCAGGGAATGTCTTCTCCTTTAGCAGCAGCAATGTGTTACTCTGAGCTAGGCATTGTGAATAGCTCGGGGTGTTGCTTGGGAGCTCCGAGGCTCGCCCAGGGAAGCCCGTCAAGCCCCCACCTTGGATGGGGATATCTGGCAAGATTCCCGTTACTAAAACTCATCTTTCCTGTAGTTTTTGAAGCAAACCCCCAGGTGTGGGTGACACAGGTGTAGTTCCGGTCCCTGGTTGGTTTTCTGGTAGTCAGGGCTACCATGACGCTTTTTGCAACAGAAAGGAAGGTTGGTGGAAAGCTTGTTCTGGATTTGATCATGAGTGAACTCGGAGTTGGCGCTTGTGCCTTGCTGCAGCGCGGGCGTCCCCTGTGCGTGGTGATGTGTTTTGGAGGCGGTGCGGGCCCCGTGAACCCCTGTTGTTTTCCTTTCTGCAGGAGCTCAGTGTGGCTCTGTACAGGCATCTGCTTGGCCTCCAGGAGGGCGAAGGCAGCCTGGACCAGCCTGCAGCTGGCAAGGATCTCAACCTTCTGTGTTGTGACATTGACCCGCTGTTGATTGAGAGGGCTCAGCAGTTCAGCCCCTTTCCTGCCTCCATATCCTTTGCCAGCCTGGACATCATGGACTCGGCTGCCAGGGAGCCGTTCCTCAGCTCCTACCTGTCTCGTTTCGGCCGCTCTGCCTTTGACATTGGTTTTTGCATGTCTGTGACCATGTGGATCCACCTGAACCACGGGGACAGCGGCCTGAGGGAGTTCCTGTCCCTCCTCTCCTCGCTGTGCACGTACCTGCTAATCGAACCCCAGCCGTGGAAGTGCTACCGGGCGGCCGCGCGCCGCCTGCGCAAGCTGGGCAGGAGCGACTTCGATCACTTCCGATCTCTGGCCATCAACGGGGACATGGCCGAGAGGATCACGCAGATCCTGACGCGGGACTGTGCCATGGAGCTGGTGTGTTGCTTTGGGATCACCAGCTGGGACAGAAGCCTCTTGCTTTTTAAATCAAATGGCTCAAATCACGAGGGCAGGGAGTCTTCAGAACAGGAGCAGTGACTGAGAAATGGCCTCTCGCATTCATGAATTCGTGGGCAAGGTGGTGCTTGCTGTTTACAGATGCAGATCTAGGAGTTCCTAAATCTCCTTTGGGACTGCATCTTGTTCTCCCTGGGGATTTTCAGGCAACATCTGTGTGAATTCTTTTCTTTCCATCTGCGGAATGCAGTGGCAGCTTTAACCTGCCTTGTCGGTTCTGAGATTGATTTCGAGAGCACGTTCTAGGAACAGCAAAGTTTTGCCATGTACGTGCTTTATGTGTACCAAGGATATTCCCTGGAAGAAGACAGAACGTGCCTTTTCTGTCCCTGGGGCTCTCCAAGGAAAGGGGACTGTCCTGTTGATCTGTGCGATGCGCTGTTTGTTCTGCTTCTTGTTATGTTTTCTCTATAAAATACTCTTGCAAACATGCCGCCTGGTTGACCATGAAGTGAGCGGGATCCGTGTAGAGGGCGTCCAGCCGACCCATTCCGCGGTGCGGTCAGGCTGCGGTGGGTGCAGAGGGCTTTGCCCGCAGCAGGGCTGGAGGCTGGCAGTGCTGGGGTCTTTGTGTGGAGTGAGGGGTTGCACTGAAGTGTCCAAGAGCGAGTGCTCTTTGTCATAAGATCCTCAAAATAAAAATAACTTCATTTCATTGTAAATGCTCTGTTGGGTTTTTTAATTTTTCTTTTTGTTCACGTTGTTTTCAACACTTGAACAGTCAGTTTATCATTTCATTGTGCTTAGAGGTTCAAACAAGACTTTGGTAAGCTTGAAGCCATGTTTGGCAAAGGTTAAAGTATTACAACTTGAACTGGGTTGTGGGTTTTTTATCTCCTCAGTAAAATCTAAGAAGGAAAACTTGAGAAAAATGTCTTATTTTAACTTCTTTTCTCTTGTTTTAATATCCCTACTAGCTTTAGTTCCTACGTAGTGGTTTTGTTAGCTGTGCGAGCCGGTAGGAGCCACGCTCCTTCAGTGTTGTCTAAACAGATGAAGAACCTCCCTTGAGCAGACTGACACACAAATAGATAACTGGTGACTCCCAGGAATTTCTGGGTCCTGCTGGGAGCGCGGGCGCCCGGGTGGCGCGCAGCGCTGCGTCGGGAGAGGAGACCGCCGGGAGCGCGGGCGCCCGGGTGGCGCGCAGCGCTGTGTCAGGAGAGGAGCGCGCAGCGCTGCGTCAGGAGAGAAGCCCGCCGCCTCCTCCTGGAGGTGCTCTTGCCCAGCAGTGCTGTGCCCAGCCCAGCGCCTGCGCCGGGCGGAGCAGAGCTTCCCTTCCACTTTACTTTGTCCTTAATGGGAATTCCTTGTTATTTACTCACACGGTGATAGCGGAGGGGGAAAAAAACCAAAGCAAAATGAATGCTTTGATTTCTGCCTCTGTGAGCGCAGATGGATGTGTGAGTGTGCGGGTTGGCCACAGGCTTCTGGATGAAAAGCTGCTGCATTCCATTGATAAACTTGTGAAAAAAGAGTGTGTTTGTACGTGTGTTTAAGGGGACCGAGGAAGGCCACAGAAAGGCTTTGGAGCTTTTCATGCAAATACGGCTTCCACGGAGTTCTGCTACGTAATATTTAGGACTCCTGCCGGGAGTCCTGAATGCTTCTCGGCTGCAGACAAATGTGCCTTCCCCGGTGGGGGCTGTTAATTTTGTTAATTTTCTTAAAGATGACATAAGTCTGGGCTGATTTTACTGTCCCTGTGGGAGTGAAGGGAGAACCAATTGGTCCTGTATTTTCCTCAGGGTTCACCCAAGTGCCTGATATCTCTCGCAGCTTATTAATAAATGACCTTTATCACTTTGGTAATGGAGCACCTCGTCTGACGCTGGTGGTAATCTGCGGGCCAGCTCCCCCGGCTCAGCTCGGCCTCCCCTCGGGTTCTGCTGAGCTGCACTTTCTGCCTCGTGCGCCGGGTGGCACTGGAGTATCGTGCAACCTGCAGCCCTTGGCATGTTTCTGTTGCTTGTGTCAATATTAGCTGCTGTTTTCTTTGAACTTTGGAATATTTGTAAAATAAACCTGGACTTCTCTGTTCAGTGCTCAAGTTTAAAGGGGTGAATAAGGCTTCCTGCAGTTCATTTTCATCTGGGGATTTATACACTTGCCTGTGAAAAATTTTATGAAGGGTTGCTAGGAGTTGGGCAACCCAAAGAGTTACAGGAGATGTCCCCGCACCCATCTGGAGTGACCTTCTTCAAACACACCTTGGTTTATGTTCCTTATGCACTGAGCCATAGATCAGTATCTGCTTGGGGATCCTTTGGGGCTGCTGCTTGTTGAAAGGTGGTGGGGTGGGTTTTATTGAATTGTTTATATGCTGGCCGTGTACAGACCTGCAGACCAGCCCCGTGTGTGTGTAACAGGGTGATGACTTCTTATCTGGCTCTCAAGTCTGTACTATTAAATTGCTAATATCAGTATTTCCCAGTGTCTCAGAAGTGGCTGAGCCCCAAATTAGCTCTGTTTGGCTTTGGCACACCAGCATGTTTCTCGTCCTTTGGTTATTGCCACAAACACAGCTCAAAATAATGCCAACACAAATGTCTCTGCAGTTCTGGGGACACTAAGGAGCTCAAAACGGAGCCAGTTCCTTAGCAGACAGCATTAAAAAAGCCTCTCTCTTCTTTTCAGCCTGCTGCCCCTGCCCTGCAGGAAGCTGTCAGGAGACCGGCCAGGTGGAACCCAGCTCCGCGGCCCCGCGGTGGACGAGAGCCCGTGGATCTCAGCTGCAGTGCTGCGTAAGGCCCTGGGGACTTTTCTTTTTTATACTTTTTTTTGTTTTTTATATATGTGGCTAAAATGTGCTCCCAGGTCTCCTGAAGGCCAGACAGAGGAAAGTAAAGATGAGGGTTAAAACCAACACTTCTGCTCCCTGTTGCTGTTTTAGTCCCATAGCTGTCCTGGCTCGTTAATTATGTGCCACGTTATTTGTGTGTGTGTGCGCCCGTGCCTTGGAGGGTTAGTTAGGAGATCCTGCTTGCTCTTTCCTACCCTTAAAGCTCCAAGCCTTTGGAACCCGCTAACATCAACACCTGCACAGAGCACCTCGAGCTGAGCGTTTCCAAACAGACCCAAAATACTGTGGGCCGTGATGGAACTGTGGGAATGCGGCCCCGTTCCGTCTGGCAGCAGGCGAGGGGTTCCCACGCGGCTGCCTGGTTGAGGTCCCGTGTTTGGGGTTGTTCCTGGGCTCCAGCAGCCTTTGCCTCAGTTTTTCCATCCACAAAAGGAGTTTGATAACCACCCACCACCGTGGAGATTTCTGATGTGGAATATTGGCTGTGTGTTTGCACAGCACTTTTGAGAATGAAAAATACCAATGAGCTGAGCTGTATCATCAGCTGTGAGCTATGCCATTGTTCCTAATAATCACTGCAGCCACTTCAGATATTAATTAGGCACCATACCTTCAAAGTGTTCTGACTAATTAAGTCTCACGCCACTGCTGTGTAGCAAGTCGCAGCTAATTATCCCTCCTGCTTGGATGGAAAAATGTAGGCAGAAGAGGCGAAGCATGTAGTGGTGCGTAAGCGAGCATCAGAGTTGGGCTGAGAACTTGGAGGTTCCCGTTTCTGGATGATTCTGGAGCTGCTTCCAGCCTTTGTAGTCAATATGATTTAGATGGAGCCAACGAGACGTCCTTTTTTACTATTTTTGATTTTTCTGAACTTGAACAGTTTGCTGTTTCCTGGGGATGACGTTGTGGGGGAAAAGCTTAGTGTGTAAACATGGTGCAGCAGCAGCAATTTTATCATTTTAACGTTGGGGGCTGGCAGAGCGAGCGGCTGTTGTGAGCACTATCTGCTGCCTGCTCCCCTTGTTGCGCAGAGACGTACCGACAGCCCTGCAGGTGCCGTTCATCAACATTTCTGAATGGTGACACGGTTTAAAAGTGGTTGAATTGAGCTCTCCCCAGAACGCGTGGCCAGTGCAGGAGCGGAGGAACCCAGCTGAGGCGCCAGGGGCTGGCAGCAGCGCATCTGCTCCCATAGCAGCTTCCTCCTGCTGGAGACCCAGCAGCTTGTCGCTACAAGCTCGGACAGCAGAAACTTCAGCTTTTCGGATTTCCTTTGCTCAGCTGAGGGCAAGTTTGTTCTTATTCTTCCTGGCACTTTGCTGCCTGTGAATTAAAGGCAAAAACTGAGAGATGTCAGCCCATGGAAACATGGGCATCTCTTTCTGGCAGCGCGGAAGAATGAGAGAAGAACAGCCACAAACCAAACACGTGATGTCTTTTCTCTACCAGGTGCTCATTGCCTGGATTTTTATCCTGGCCTGTGAACAAAGCTCCATCCTCAGATCCGCCACAGAGCAGCCTGACTGAGCAGAAGGTTTTCTTTGGGGTGCTAATGTTTTAGTGCAGGAGAGCTTTCGGAACTCCTTCGCTGCAGCGCGGGGCAGTGGGAGGCAGGGATCGCACCCAGGTTGCCGTAGCAGAGCACACTTCACCTTTCCTTTGTAACTGATTAAAACCCCCTTCATCGAAGTCGTATGTGGTGGGCTAAAGATTAGACGTGGCACTGCACATCCTCTGCTGTTTCCTGATGTGTGCTTCGTGATTCCATTATAACTAATCCTGTTTTATTGTTGCACGAGCAATTAATGCGTCTTCCACGTGAGTGACAAGGGTTTAGTTAGAGCTGAGTCTGAGGATGGGGGTTCCCCTCCGCCCCTGGGGTCAACCCCGAGACTCTGAAGTCTGTGAAACACACAGAAGCTGCTGAAATGCAGCTTTGTTACCCCGGCAGCGGGAATCCAGGGGCAGTCATGCTGCAACAGGCCTGCCCTCCTGCCAGAGAACAAGCTGCAGGGTGACACATCAAAGAAGGGCAGCTCCGTGCTGCTCGCTGCCCAGATCAAAAGGAGGCATGCAGGGCGGCTCCTCTCCTGCCTGACCCTCGAGACTGCTCAGCTCTCGCTCCCTGTCCTTTTAATCGCAGTTACCTCCTAGAAGATCCCTGTTTCAAGCATGTGAGAGGGTGGTGGGAAAACGCGTCTGTGAAGTGGCGAGTGCGAGGGAAGGGATTCATGGTCGCATGTTGGGGAAGAATTCCCTTAACCTTTGTGAAGAAGTGTACGGGAGAGAGGTGTTAACATCCCCTCCGCGCACAGCCAGCATCTTGGTGTCCCTTCAGAGCAGGTGGCACAGTGTGAGCATGAAGTGGCTGCGCGCTCCCTGTGTGGCTCTGATCTCAGGCCCTGCCTGGACACGATCCCCCGGCAGCTGCTGGCCGTGCGCGGGGTGGGCAGTCTCCGCAGGGCTGCCCTCGCGGTTCGTCAGGGATCAGGCCTCGTTTTGGCCAGCGCATGGGGGCAAGTGAATGAGTAGGGTGGTGTTTGAAAGTTGTGAGGGCTGTTCAGGAATGTGTGTGGCTACTACCCAGGCCTCTTGGATCTCCTGGGACTGAATTGCTGGGGTAACCGCTGCGTTCTCTGTCTGGACATTCCCAGCCTGACCAGTGCTGACTCCTGTTGTCCGGGGTGGCTAAATGGGGCAGATGCTGAATTATTTATTGTCCTCCAGCCCCTAGAGCAGGACCTGCAGTGCATTCCTTACTGACTCAGGCTGAGTTTTAACTCCACATCTTAACCATTACTTAAACAGGTCTTGCTTAGTTTTTTCCTCAAAACACCCGCAGTTGTTACTCAGGATGAGTGCCTGAGAACTGCTTGTGGTTTGCCCTGGACCATTTCGGAGCCCACTGCAGATCGGCTCTGCGAACAACCGGGTCCTTGGACCAGGGCAGCCACGATGACCTGCGAAAGCACCTTTTCTACGTTGCCTCAGCCAGCCTGTGGGACTTTCCAAAATGGTGCGGCTTCTTCCCTGACACCTTGCACAGTGCTCAGGGCACGCGTGGCCTTCACGGAGGAGCCAGAAGAGAGCAGAGGTGTTGATCCTGGGAGCGTGGGAGCGTGTACCAAGTGTTCGGCCCTGGTTCTCACTGAGAGGGCCCAGGGACTCACTGGGGTGTTGAGCATGAGGGAGGAAGAACAGGAGAGTAACTGTGGCTGAGACTTGGGAATCAAATGAAATACTCCTGGGGTACCTCCTGGCTTTTGTACGGATGAGCTCTTTCCTCCTGAGGGTTGTGCTATCGCTGCCGAAAGCAGGAATCTCATTTGGCCTTGGACAACATCAGTGCAGAACTGATTTGGGAGGGGGCTCCCAAGGCCAAAGGATGCATTTACCTGGGCTGGGGGGTGAGGAGTAGAGTTGTGCAAAGGAGCAAACAGGCCCGTGCTGGGCCTTTCTCTCTGGTTTCCCAGGTGACTGGTTAGTATCCCAAACACTGATCTTTACCTTCGGGGGAGGCGGGGAGCCGCTCTGCTGCTCTGTTCTCTCTCGGCCGCGTTTCCAGCCAGCGCTGTCAGCGGCAGCTTGGCTCTGCTCCTTGCCAAGGCTGCAGGTCCCGGCTGGTCGCTGTTCCCAGCTCTGGATGTGTGTGTCTGCGTTGTTTCTCAGACCGGCTTCGGCTGGTTTGTGTGAAGTGCTGACTCCAGGCGTTGTGCAGGGGGTGACTCAGAGGGGTAGAGATTTAGGAGAGAGGGAGGAAAGTCTTTCTAAGGAGTTGTAAGCTAGAAACTACAGTGAGCAGTATTGGTAGAGGTGGCCTGGTTCTCGTCCAGGTTCAAAAGGAAGAGTATTAAGGGTTTACAAGGATCTGGCACAACTGCAAGGCAAAAGAGTGGTTTGTTGAGTGTGTGAATGCTCATAAAGCTGCTAGTAAACCTGGTAATGTTGTGTGTGTAGAGACGGAGAGGAGAGGAGGCACCTACCTAGAACGTACCTGGAGGTTTCCTGTGGAAAAACAGTGGTGATGGTCACATTTGTCATCAGTGGAGCAACTGGTTGATGCAGAACCTGGTTCCTTTCAGCTCCCTGTTTGGGGGTCCAGGGCAGGTGCGCACCTTGCAGCACTTTGTGTGTACAGTCTAGGGGTGGTCTGAAAGCCTTTGACTCTTGCAGAGCAGAGAAGGGCAAAGGGGCTGCTGGATCTCTTAGCGGGAGCTCATGGGGAGCAGCTCACCCTGGTTCCTCTCTCTGGGATGTATCTATGGAAATAGCGTAAAACACACATGAATTTGCTTGTGTGATAAGATGGGAGAACGGCCCGTTTTCCCCCATCACGGGATCCGCTTTGCATGCTCAGCTGCTGTGGGGCAGAGGCACCTGTGCTGCGGCTGCAGGATGGCAAAGCGAGGACGGGGGGAAGTGGGGGGGCAAAGAGCAGGTGGGTCTGAGCCGGGGGGGGTGGGGGAGAGAAAGAAGGGGGTAAATGAGCTGTTCCTGAATCTAATGCAGAAGCAGGGCACCTCCACATAGGAGAGAACACCCCCCCGCTTCCCTTACATTGGCATTTCTCTGACAAGACGTCAGGGAAGGCCCTTGTCAGATAATTTGCTGATGTGGAAGCTTTGAAGCCTGTGAGATTTGCCTTCTGCGCAAAACCCAAAGCCAGTGGGTTGGAGCTGTCTGCCCTAGTTGCAAGCAGTTCCCTCCCCGGGCGATGGACGCCGTAAGACCAGAGCTCAGCAGATGCACAAAGGGAAGCGCCAGGCGGGGCCCAGAGCCTGTTCCCTGCTGCACACAATGCTGACAAAGCCCTCTGGGGCTGGGCGGCCAAGCCTCGGAATTCTCCTTTCCCAGGCAGGTGGGAAAGCAGCCTGGGCTGGCTGCGCCTCCTTGGTTCCCCAGCCCAAGGGCCGTCTGTCTGTCCCGATTTCTCCCCTGCCTTCTGAGCAGTATTTGCACGGGCGGGGGGACACGAGTGTGTGTGCGGGACGGGAGGGTTCATCAACCTCAGCGTATTGGGCAAAGTCTGTTGCCCTTTGAGGAGCAGCATCGCTCCTGGCCTTTCTGTCCTTCCCTGACACGGTTCACGGAGAGTCATGAGGCGCGGGTACTAACAGATAATTCCTGTGAACTGCGGTGTCTGAGAACATCTTGGATCAGCGCAGGTTGGCAGTGAGGCCGGGATCCGCAGACCTGCTGCGTTGGGCAGGTTTGGGATCCAGGCTGGAGCAGCGTACCAGAGGGGTAAAGCCAGTTGTGCACTGTAGATCCACACCTGAAACTGGGTTTGGATCTTGCTGCAGACTGAACGTAATTCCGCAGGGCTCTTAAGTGATAAACACTGCAAACGGGGCTGTCACATACATGTGCGTTATAGGTGTCTGTTCTGCTTTGCAAGAGGTGGCTGTTTGTTGGGAAGATGTAGAAAGAATCTGGACTTTTTCCTACGGGATAGGACTTAACTGAAGAATAAGGGAGTGTTGTCAGCCTTGGTTCCAACCTTACCTGCGGCAAATGGGAAGCAAAGAAAATAAGGGGGCTAATGTGGGTTGGAGCTGAGCTGCCACACTACGATGAGGCTCTGCCTTAGTCAAGCTGGAGATGTACACAGGGTTAGCTTAACCTATCGGGAATCTGATGCTAAATACATCTGGTTAGGCAGCGCAAATCCCGTGTGTGTTGGGTGGTTTTTGGTGCAGGCACCAGCTGGTGCCTGGCTCCTGCCAGCCCTGCGTGTCCGCGGTGGCCTGTGCAGTGTCTGCTGTCTGCAGCCTGTTTTCTCTCATTGCGCTGTCTGAATTGCTCTCTGCTTGATGTTCTGGAGAAACAAGAGCACGTAGAGAGCACTGAGAGGTGAGCACGGAGGGAGCTGGGTGGGATCTGTAAGGGATCCAAGACTCCATGTCAAAACATCCCCACCCCATTCCTTGCATGGCTGGGATGGTTTGCAAAAAGCTCAGACTTCTCCATAAATTGCAGAGGAATTGGCACAAAAGTAGCTCCCAAAGGGGCCCAGTCCAGCTCCCGTAAAAGCCACAAGAAGTCTGGTCTCACTGTAGCGCTGTAGCCAACACTCACTGAAATCTCGCTTATTCTGCTGAGGATTGAGGTGGCAGAGAAGGGGCCGGTGCTGATGCTGATTATTAGCAGCGTAAATCAGGAGCAGGGTGAAGTGTGGCCTTGAGAACAGGCTGCAGTTAGCCTTAGTTCGCCAGCTCTGCTGCTTGTGGCCAGCAGCATCCTCAGTGCAGCTGCAAGTACAGAGGGCAGTTTATAGATTAAAAAGTGTGACCCTGAATTGCTTCTTACTCCACTCAAGCTCTCATCAAGGACTGAGAAGCTTCCGGCAAGGTGGTCATTCATATTTCTGGGTTACAGTCTGCCATTTTGGACTGAAATTCATCCCCACCAAGCGCTGAATCCTCCGCCGCGGCCCAGCTGGGATCCCCCAGGACCGCGGGGCGTTGGGGGCTTTTCTCTGGCTCCTCTTGTCGCTCTTGCCCTAGATAAGAAGTGTTGTATAATCTGCAGCGCACACTCCAGATACGTACGTGGGCGATTCCTCCGGGCAGAACTGAATTCAGCGCTCAGGTCAGGACACGTCCCGTAGGTGTTTGTTGCTGTGAGTGTGAGCTGGCTGCCAGGAAGCTGCCAGCGCAGCACGTAGGGATGGAGCCCTTTGGTTTCATCCAGACGCTCCACAGCACCTTGGTGCACTCAGAACTAGGCTGGGGAAAGCACTGACACGGAGGTTAACAGCCATCCATTTGTGGGAGCAAAATGCCTTCTCTGATGCTGGCTCTGCTCTGGCCTTATGAGGAGTGAACTTGTTGATGTTTGAGGTTTCCCCTGCGCAAAGCCGAGGCTGAATGAGCTGCGGGATTTCTTTTAGTGCCTTGTGGTCCACAGTGTTAAAACAAAAATACATTTGGAATTGTTCCCCCTTGTCTGGTTTGTAAGCCGTTTGGGATCCCAGGTTTTGAGCGGTGTCTGTTGTTGGTCGGCTGGAGCTTTAGTTTGGCTTAGGAGAGCAACTGTTCTTCCATGCTGCCCGGCTGGAGGAGCTGGACTTGAAACGGTGTCACCCAGTGCGAGCGCATCGCTGCCTGGTGAGGTGACCGGCGTCTGTCCAGGGAAGGGCCAAGGGACTGCTGGGTTTACACCTCCTTGGGGTCAGTGGGACAGGCGGGTGTTAATCCAGAGTGGATTTGTAGCTGTGGATCTGAATTGGTGTCATCTTACTCCTCATCTTGTATTTCTAACCCCTGCATACTCTATGAAAGGCTCCAAATGGGCTTTCTCATGGTGGTGTCTTTCAGCCCTGCTGCTCCTCTCCTGCCTCCGGAGCTGACAGGTCACTTGGGCTGCACGATGGGGCTCTGGAGGAGCTGGAAGCCGAGCCCCAGATGTTTTATGTTCCCTTTTGAAGTGTGAATATTTTTCCTGTGCGTGTTGGTGGGGCAGCTCAAAGGGGCCAACGCTTGTTGGGTGGCAGAGGTTGCTGGCCAGGGCACAGGTCTTGGCGTTGCACTGGGTTGTTACCAGCCTGGGAACTGTTGGAGGAAAAGGAGATGTGGGGACTGTTGGAGCTGATCTCAGTTCTATTACAGTGGGTAAAACTGGGCACACGGGCATTAGGAGGCTGGGAAAGGTGCAGGCCACATTTGTTATGCTAAAAAATACCCATAATGCTAAAAAGCAGGCAGTGCAGTTTGTGTGAGCAGAAGCTGGGCCCTGGAGGCCCTGGCCCCCTTTGCACGAGGAGGCTGGTGCTGGGGGACCCGGGGGGTCCCCGGCAGGGCTGCAGCCAGCCCGCCCGGCCCCGGCCCAGCGCCCCAGCGCCCAGCGTTGGCTCCTGCGTCAGAGCCCCCGCGGTGACTCACAGCTGGGATTCCTCAGCCCTCAAGTGCTTCCTTCTCTTTCTTTTCCTCCCCCCCTCCCCAGGTGCGGAGCTTTTTTCCAAAGCCTTCAATTGAAGGGTGTGTCTGCAATCTCACAAACAGGCGCAGGCCCTGGCAGGAATGGGTGAGCACCGTTCCCATTATGTTATGAATACCTGGCCCCTTGCCACGGGGATCCTGCCAGGCCGAGCAGCCAATCTCGAGCACCTAGACCTGCTGAGCTCTGGGGTTTTGCTCCTCTCGCTAAGTCATTGCTTTGCAGAGAGGGACAGTTTTAATCTCCTCTCAGCAAGAGCTGTGTTTTCGTAGTCGCTTGGCCTGCTGCGATATCCCGGTTCCCACGGTTCGCAGCTTCCCAGGGTGCTGGTAGGGGTGGAGAGCTGAGCAGCTGGACTGCCCGTCCTGCGCGTGACTCACCCCGTCCAGCCTGCGATCTCGGTGTTTTCTGCGCCCTGCCCTACGCGCTGGGCGCTGCCCCGCTGGCCCGGGCCCCTCCGCGGAGCTCAGCTCCGTGTGCCGCCTCCGCTTTGGGGGCTGCCGGTGCATCTGTCGGGCTGGGAGGATCAACTGGGCTCTCTGGGCCCAAACCGTCGCCATTTCCCAAGGGTGCCCGTGTGTCAGGCTTCTTCCACCGCCTCAAACGCCCCACAAGCACTTGTTTCTCCGGGTGAGGGTGTTGGGGCACATGTGGTGTTTAAGTAGCCATGCTTGAAGCTAACAGGGAGGATGCAGAAGCTGAGATTTCAGCATGACCTCTCAAGTAGACAGCAAACCTGACCCCCAGTTCCAAGCTCTGGTTGCCGATGTCTGCAGAGGCCCGAGGGAGCAGGTCCTGGTGCCGGCGGTGCCGACAGCAGGTGCAGCCGCCAGCGGAGCTCTGAGAGCTGTCTGGGACTCAGGGGCATCTGTGCGAGCGGAGATGGTGGGTGTGAGGTTGGAAATGGTCTCTGGACCATCCTGAGCTTGGAGCGTATGAAACCTGGCCCAGACAGACCCTGAGCTGGGCTGCAGAGTCTCAGTCCTGATGGCCAGGAGTAGCAGGACCAGACCTTTGTTTTGGTTTTCCTTTGTGTGCTCAGAATGGGCCCCGTGCCCCGGACAGGCTGGTCGTTCCAAGCCCAAGGATGTCCCTGTCTGCTGCGGCCTGACCAGAACGGACCCACATGCTCCAGACAGGCTGGTTGTTCCAAGCCCAAGGCTGCCCTGTCTGCCACGGCCTGATGGAGGTTGGCGTGGGCCACAACGCGCACACCGGGCGGGGACGGGCTCGGTCGTGTCCCCATCTTGGGCACAGCTGCTGCTTTTCCCTGTGCCCCTTTGCTGCTTGCAAAACAGAATCTCTTCCCAGAGGTTCCCACAGGGTGATGTTGCTTTGTACAGAAATGGTGTGTGAGTGAGGGGAGAGCAGGTCAGGAGCTGCTGAGAAATGTTTCAATTCCTGCCTTGTAGGGAACCAAACGTACCATCCCACACACGCTGGTCCCCACCCTGGTTGCCCCCGTGCTGGGCTCTGTCCTCCTGGAGAGCTGTGCCGGATTAAATACGGCCAAGCATCAAATGGCAACTTCACTGCCATTTTGTTCCAGGTGAGGCTTCCCGCGAGGCCTTGTGGAGACGCAGGAATCTGGGCTGGGCGGGAGTGTGTGGAGGCAGCAGCTGCTGCCCGTGAGTCGCTGGCGTGCCCGGGGGTGTGGGACCTGCTGGCGCTCCCACCCTGCCCGCCCGAGGCCGGCGCTGACACAACCCGCTGGAATGCGGCCCACTCTAACCAGGGCTGTTGGCAGGCGGGCACCGAGTCTTGGCAGCACAACAAGGGAACGCCGGTTTCTCTGAAATTCTTGGGCTCGTTTGGTCAGGGCGCTGGCGTGTGGAGTCACAGCAGAGTTGGCGTGTGCGTCGCTGCGGTGGGGCCTGGGGACAGGGCTGCGGGGCCGCGGGCTGGCTTGGCAGCTCAGGGTCTCTCCTGTGCCCCTGCTGGCTGGCAGCAGCTTGGGTCTAGTCTTTTTTCCCCCCTAATGTGGGTGCGTTCAGTGCTGGGCCACCCTCGTCCTTTGCTCCTTCTCGGATGCAGTGGCATGTGGTGCCGGCGCTGGGAGCCGCTGGGCCCTGTTGCTCACTGGTTTTGGTACCCTGGGAGTCCCGTCCCAGCCGTGACGGGCGATGCTGGCGTCCCCGTGACCCGCTTCCCGGGCTCAGGGCACCGCGGAGGTGAAGCCGCCTCAGCAGGTCTGTGCTGGCTGGGAGGCGCAGCCCCAGGGCTGCCCAGCCAGCGCAGGGGGCAGCTGAGCAGGAGGGACGGCTGCGGGACAGACCAAGGGGCGCCTCACACCGCTGGGCTGGGGAATAACTGGAAACAGTTGAAAGAAAGGGGCAACCCAGCCTTGCAGAAGACAACCTGTGCTCGGCCTGGGCACCCCGGGGAGTCTGGAGGGGAGAACAGCCCTGACGGGGCAGAGTTTCCCGTTTTGGGCCGGGCTGCGCAGACCCTGCACGCTCAGGTGTTCACATTCCTCCCCGGATTGGCCACCCAGAGAAAACCTGGCCTTATACGGGCAAAAAAGCCGGTGCCAGCTGCTGCTGCTCCTCCCGTGCGCCACGTGGAGAGGTGTGCATGGGCTGCTGGGGCGGCGGTGTTCCTCCACCCTCCCTCCCGTGTCCCTCCCATCCCCTCCTTTCTCCAGGTGCCCTGGAGACAATTACGGCATTGGCTCCGTAGCCAGCGTGGCTGATTCCTCAGGCTTGGAAGAGGCTGGTTTTGTGTCCCCGAAAGCCAGGGAGGGGAGGGGTGGGAAGCCAAGGGGTCCCTTGCTGGGGCTGGAGGTCTCTTCATGCTGGTGTCGGGCAGTACGAAATCACTGCCTGCCTGGTGGTTAATTCTCTCTCCTTGCTGAACTCCCTGCTCTCCCTCCTGGGCTGGAAAATTTGATTAGGAACACTAAATTATACCCCCCAACTGGATCCCATCTTAGCCTGGGGGCAAAACAAGTAGGAGAAACTGAGGCACAGTTTTGTCCAAGATTGTGCAGCGAAAGAAAATTAAATTCTTGTCTTTGCCCAGGACGGAGCGAGTTCCTTTTCCTAATGTCTGATTTCTTGGGGCGAGCTGCTCCCGTCCCCGGCGGCGGCTGCGTCAGGCGGCGGAGCCGGCGCTGAGCCTGCAGCGTCTGTCCCCTCCTGCCCCGTGCCCGTGGCTGGGGATGAGCTGGAACGGGGGGAGCAGCCACGGGTGAAGCGGGACCAGCAGATTAAACTGGAAATCGGAGCGGGCTTGAAGGCATTTTTGGAAGAGCACAACTGCCCTCACTGGGACCAGATCTGGAGGGAGAAGAGCCAGAAAGGCTCCTGCGTGCTGTTGGTTGCCTGTTCCATAGGGAGTGGATGGGCTGAAAGCTGAGTTTCCAAAGGAAAACATGCTTAATGTCATTATAAAGTTATTTTTGGTGTTTCCTGCAGGATTTAGCCCTAAGGGGACAGAGAAGTGGTTTGTCTCTGCAGGCCAGAGAGGGTCCATGGACTTTCTCAGTGCGGGGTTGACAGCGCGACCCCCAGTGCAGCTTTCGGTGCCACCCAAAGCCGGACACCGAGGAGGGGAACGTGACAGGTTGGTTCCCTGCCTGGTGGGATCTGCCCGAGGTGTTTGTCACTCCGGGTGCCGCCACTGGGGACAGAGTCGCCTTCCCTGCAGATCCCCAGGCTGACTGGAAGTGCGTGTGGGCTGCAAAGGAACAAGATTTCGGTCTGTGTGTGAAGTGAAGCTGGGCCGGCCAGGCTGGCTTACAGGCCTGATTTCCACCAGGACATGAGTTCTTGGTGGGTGAGGAACACGCTCTGGGCCTCGCTCCTCTGTATTCTGTCCGGGCAGTGATTGTGACCGCGCTTTGGTGTCCTGATTCGGGCTGCGTGGGAGCTGTTTTCCCTCTCTTTGGAGGCTGGAGGAAAGGAGGGGGTGGTTTGGGATGTTTTCCCGGCTCCAGGCCTTGGAGGCCTCTGAGCCTCTTTGGAGGCGTTTGCAGTGGTGTCACCTGCCCAGGAGAGGGAGCCTGGAGCTCACACTTGGTGCTCCCGGCCCGGGGCAGCGGCTCAGGAGCGCGGTGCCTCAGAGCTGCGCCGGGGCTCAGCCTTTCCTCTCCCCTCTCCCCTCTCCAGGGCCGCGGAGGAGCTCGGCCGCCTCCCTCCGCCGGCTCTGGCCGCGCTCTGGGCCCCAGCCCGCTCGCCGTTTGTGCAGATGGGAATGTTTCGGTGCCGGAGGCTGCCCCAGCGAGATCAGCTCTGCTTTGAGCACACGGTTTCTCTGCCTCCGGGGTTTGCCCCTGGGCTCTGTCTCACAGCTGGGCCGTGTCGTGGGCATCTGATGCCTCCTTTCCCCGTGCTGGGGCAGATGCTCCAGTCTTTGGCTCCAGATGGGGTTTGAGATCATCTTTGGGAAGCCTCTTGCAGTTGAAACTGATGCGGCGTTACCTAGAGATGGCCGTGCTTGCCAGAGATCGTGGGTGGACTTGCCTTTATTCCACCGACCCCCCAGCAGCAGCTCCAAAACTGAGGCACAGAGCAGTGAAGTGACTGAGACAGCGACTCAGTGAGTCGGGTCCTTCTCTCCAGGGTCCTGGAGCAGTGAATTGAACCCAGGAGTCCGGGTTCCTGGCCCCTGCTCTGGCCTTGGGGCTCTCTCAGTCCCCTGGGTGGTGAAGGCTTGAAAGCAGCAAAACAGCACCCCAAACCCCCATACGGCAGGGAAGGAAAACAGCGAGAAACTCTCCCCTTGCAGGATGGGGCTGCTGCTGAGCGCCTTTGCTTCCCAGCTTGGCCGTGGCCATCCTGTCCTCCAGTACCCCAGGGTGAACATTCGGGGCTCCCAGGCTCTCCCTTTCCTCTCGGGTTTCATTGTGGACACCACCAGCTCTGTGTTTCCCACTCCCAGAGCCCCAGCCCAACCTCACGGAGCCGCCGGGCTGTTGGGAGCCGTCACTCCTCATCTTCAGGGCCTCGCGGCCTTTGGAGTGGCGCAGCTTTGCACAAGCCCCGCGCTGTTCCTGCGGCTGGAGAGGCCCTGCCGGGTCCTGGCTCCAGGGGAAGCTCTGGGCTGAAGCGCCGGCTCCTGCGGCTGGGAGCAGCTCCTGCGGCTGGGAGCTGGCCCCCGGCTCCCCTCGGTCCCTCTGCCCGCGGGAGCTCCTCGGAGCCTCGGTCAGTGGCTCCGCAGCTGCCTCTCAGCCCCGGGTGCTTCCTGCTGGGGACACAGACCCAACAAATTACCTGCAAACTCAGTTCAGCTTCATTTGGCTGCCAGAGTTTAGCCAGAGAGCTGCTGGCAGCTGGGGCAAGAGCTGCTGTTTCCGATGGGTTGTGGTAAGAAATGTGGAAAACAAACAATACAATGCTTTCTCTGTGACACTCAGTACTTTATTGTAACAGCCGTAACCCTGGGAAGCGGGTGTTCTGGTTACATGGATGCTGCGGTAGTTGTCTGTCCTACAGAAACCTGGAAACGCTGCGATGTGTTCAGCAGGAATGTGCCAAGAGATGGTCGGCAGCTTCTGGAACTCAAGAGGCGGGAGCTGGTGTGGCAGTGGCGGAGCCCAGAGCTCGGCCTCGCTAAGGAAGATACCTCAGGGTACTAATTTGTGCGAGAGGGACGCGGCAATGCCAGAATGTCCCCCCTCGCTCGCAGGGCAATGTGGCATCTGCAGAGTTGGCTGTGGCAGCTTCGGTGCAACACGACCGGTGTCAGCCGGAAAGGGAAAAGCTGTCAGTGAAAATAAATACGAAGGCAAGTCCTGCTCATTGAGGTGAAATGGGACCCAAGATCCCGTTTCAAGGCCCCACGCCGCTGTGTGCGGGGCCGGGAGCGGCTTTGGGTGAGGCGTGCTCGCTGCTGGAGACCTGCCTTAGCAAAGGAAAGCTTTTAAGGAGTTTCAGCTTTGGTAGCATGGAAATGAGTGAGGGGCCACCCAAAAGGCAGTAAGATGGGTTAGATACTCTGATGTGGCCAAGGATTCCCCAGTACAGCCAGGTTTGTGAATCTGGGCATCACAAATCCGGCTGGCTCGCTTTGGGAAGCCGCTGCTGCCTTCCTGCGAGAGGCACGGCAGCCAGCGCCCGCCCGAGCCGGGGCCGCTCACGGGAGGGGTTTGTAATACTGCTAAAATGGCTTCTGGCTGCTGCGTTAAAAGCTTGTGTAAGAATTTCCCCTTCTGCCAGGTTTCCTGCAGGCAGATCTCACAGGCTGTGAGTGCAAACCCTCGGGGCAGACAGACCTAGAGAGGAAGACGATGGTGCATGGGTGTTGAGTGGGAGAGTCTCTCAAGTGCTAGGCTGGCTTCTGCTTGGAACCGGTAGCAGAGATGTTAACGGGGGTGTTGTAAAGACAAACTGAAAGGAGGATTCACGTCCTTTGTCCCTTGGAAGTTGGCTTGAGTTCGGGAGAAAGTGCTTTGGCTTGGTGTGGCCGCAGGGCCCCGTGGCTCGGCGCCGGGGCTCCGTTTCCCCTAGGAGCGCTGCGGGGCGGGCAGGGAGCCGCGCTGGGCCCGGGCGCTGCTGGGCGCGTCTGCTTTGGGTGGCACCGCCTGGTCACTGTGGCTTCTGGAGGGCTCAGCGCTGCCCGTTCCCCTCGCAAACAGCCTGGAGTTCCTCAGGGTGCTGGCGGAAACTGCCGGGGAGCGGGAATGAGAGAGGGAGGTTAGAAACGCTCGTTCACACGCTGCTTCACCAAAGCGGGCAAATGAAAACCACTTACGGTGCTTCGGCCTGGAGTGGACGGTGCTGATGATTGCGGGTATTGGTTGCTCCATGCTGTGAATGCAAGGGCAGAGTGTGAGGACATAGATTGATTAACATAGAGCGATGTGGAGGGCTGGAGCTGGGCCGCTTGGGTAGAGCCAAGCGCGCGTTTGGGTCATGGACGCTCAATCAACAGCGTCTAGAGAAGTGCTGGAACCCCGAGCAAGAAGCAGGGCTGAGCGGTGTGGGGACTGCTGGGATTTGTTTGTTCTTTGACCAGACCTTCAATACCAGCCTCCCACTTGGGGTGTCTGCGTTCTCCCAAGGGCTTTGGCTGCACCCCGTCTCCTCCAGGCACGGCTCACCTGCTCTCCTCGCCTTCCATCAGCTTCCTGTAGGTGAGGATCTCCACATCCAGGGCCAGCTTGATGTTCATCAGCTCCTGATACTCCTTCACCAGGTGCGCCATGTCCTCCTTGCTCTTCTGTAGAGCTTCTTCGAGGTTGCTCAGTTTGGCTTTGGCGTCCTTGAGGGCCAGCTCGCCGTGCTCTCCTGCCTCCTTGATGTGCTCCTCCAAGTACAGGCACTGGTGTTGCAGAGGGAGAAGGGGATGGAGGCGTTAGGTGTGGAGACCTGGGTTAGGGTTCCAGACCTCGGAGCTTTGTCACCCACCCCAGGGCTCACCTGGCTCTTCTGGGACACGATGCAGGACCTCAGCTTCTGAATCTTGATGTTGAGGTCAGCGATCTCCCGGCGGCTGTCGAGGAGGTGGCCCCCGTAGGAGCCCGCCTGGCTGCCGCCCTCGGTGAGCTGCGGGAGACGGAGAGCGGGTTACCTGCGGGTTTCCTGCGGGTTATCTGAACGTCTCCCACGGCAGCAAAGGGATCGCTGAGGATCCGCGCCGTCCTGGAGGAGAAACGCTGAACTGGGGAAACACGGGGGTTTGTGGAAGGATTTAGCGCTCGTTGCCCCGTCCTTGGCGGAAGCTGCGCCCGGGGTGGAACACGCTGTCTCTTGGGGTTAATCACATTCTTTTCTTCTCTGTTTGGGGGGCACCAGTGGGAGGTCATTTGTGCCTTAGGTGGCCAAGCTGCCACCAGGAGATGTCCGCGCCTTTCTCCACTGTGGTGTGGAGAGCCCAGAGCCGAGGAGCCGCTCATGTCTGCAGCCAAGGGAGGAGTCGCTCTGGGTCAGCGCCGCGGCCCTCCCTCCGTGCCCCGGTGCCCTCTGTCCCCCCGCAGCTCTGCCCGTTCCTGTGCTTTCCAGACCGCTCTCTCTCCTTCCGCTGCCTCTCCCCAGCGTCAGTCAGACAGGGATTCAAATACCTTTCTCCTGGTAAGGGCTTCGGCCTCCTCCCAGCTCCGCAGCGCCAGGGCTTCGTACTGCGCCCTCACTTCCTCCACAATTCTGCTCAGGTCAAGTTTGCACGTGTTGTCAATCCCCAGCACGACAGAAATGTCCTTAATTTCTGTCAGCAGCTCCTCGAGTTCCTGAATAGCAAAGAGAGAACAGGCCTGAGACACCAAGTGATCAACAGCTGCGTGCCAGAGGAGAGCTGAACCCGGGCAGATCAGATCTCTGTCAGGATTCGGATGGTGGGCAGTTATGCCTTGGGCAAGAAGTGGGGTGGTGTGAATCATTGTGC
Organism: Nesoenas mayeri; assembly: GCF_963082525.1. NCBI lineage: Eukaryota > Metazoa > Chordata > Aves > Columbiformes > Columbidae > Nesoenas > Nesoenas mayeri. The sequence goes on along the minus strand of NC_137558.1, from coordinate 470,059 downwards.
AGGCTCGTGGTGCTGGAAAGTGCCTTTGCTGAGCTCTCTCTCTAGAGAGGCTGTGGCCGCCAGCTCTGCTATTATAGTCTGCTTTGTGTCTGGTAAAAGAAGGGAGAAAGACACGACTTGATGCTGAGCAGGTGGTGCCTGCGTCCCCCGGCTGGCTGTGCAGGGTGCCACCGCTGTTCAAAGAGCGCGGCGCACACCTCTCCCCATCTCCTGCCTTTCATCTCCCTGGTTTTGTGCTTCCCTTTTGTGCTGAGGACTCTAATCTCTTAGAGAAACATTTGTGGACCTTGTTTGCCTTGCCCTCCCCTGCCTGGGAAACAAAGGGCACCCTGATGGGGTGATTCACGAATAACAGAAACAGACCTCACCACTCTTCCAAAGAGCGGGATTATCAGTGTGTTTTTTCCCACTGGTGTTTAATCCTCGAGCCTCTTTGTTAATCTTTGGGCAGGTTAAGAGCTATATGAGAAAATGCACCTTTATTGCAGATACTTGAGCATCCTCTACCAGGGGAAAAAAAAGATTGAACCTGGTGGTTTATTAATGAGCATCAAGGCTGAGATTTTCTTCTGATTCATACCAGCGTGCTGGGAGCAAAGCTGGGGAGCAGAACTTTCCTTATTTGCCCTCGCCCTGGGTACGTGTGCCTGTGAGTTGATGTCAGTCAAATCAACAGGTACAGGCGAGAAAATGACTCACCCGAAAACGAGCTGTGGAGAGGGGAGGGCAGAGGGAGCTGGCAAAGCGTTCCTGTGCGTGAAGCACGGCTACAAACCAGGCACGAGGGCGGCCCTGCGGCAGGACAGCAGTGCGGGACCTGCGGGTGCCACAGCTCCTCGCACCAGGAATCCTCTTATTCCGGAGGCAATAAGGCCTTGTGCTTAGTTGCCAGCAGGGTATGTGTTCTAATGTGATTCTGACATTATGCGGATCCTCCTGCCTCTCCGTGCCTCAGTTTCCCCACGAGGAATGTAACATTCCTCTATCAAGCATCTTAATTGTTTGTATTGGTAGAAGAATCAGACAAATCATTAGTATTCCCAAGCACTGCCGAGCCTGCTCGGTGACATTTCAGAGGCGCTGAGTAAGTGGCTGGAATCCCCGAGCAGATCCGGGCGCTGCAGCCCTTGGGTTTGTCTGCAGAGCTGCAGCCTCCGCTTCCTGCCCCCGGTGCCACCGCGCCCCCCGCGCCCTTCGCGTTTCACGGGATGGAGAACGCTGGGGTGTGGGAACACCCTCCCAGCTCCATTTTTACCTGCTCATAGATGGTTTTCTTCAACTCCATCAGCTCTCGGAGCCCATTGAGTTTCACCTCCAGCTCGGTCCTGTGCAAGGAGCTCACGTCTAAATCCTGGAGGAGATGGAAAGTGTGTTAATCAATAGTTCGTAGCAAGGAATTCTCCCCAGCGCGTGTGGGGCTGCTTGGCGTGGGTTGTGCCCCGCGCGGGTGTTTTGGTGGCAGGGTGAGAGGGAAGCGGGCAGGGCTGGGCCGGACCCACTCAGCTCTTGTTCACCGCAGAAGGTGCAGCTTATTGAAAACTCTGATGCCGCCCGCAAAAGTCACCAGAACTGCCCTTGCTGCCTGATGAGTGTGTCAGGGAAAACATGCAATTACCCATAACGATCATCTGCGGGGAACGTTTCCTCTGCCTAATTATACCCTGCATTCCTGTGCCTCGGATTTATTTTTATGTCAAAGCCTCCCATTTCAGCTGATATTCAAATGCAGCTCCTTCTGGGGCGGGATGTTTGAACAGGGTGTAGCCAAGCGACAGGAAACAAAAGCAAACACGTTTATCAGCTCGCAGCCTTTCCCAGCCCCTGCTGTCGTTTGACATGGAGCGGAGGTGTCCCGGGTGCACAACCCGCCAGCCCAGCGCTGCGAGCCCCGGCTGCTTCTGCCAAGGGCCCCGGGGCCTTTCTGTGCCCGCAGTGGCCCAGGCTCACTCGTGCTTTTCCTCTTGAGCCTGTGACCACATTCGCCACCGCGCTGTCCCCAAAACCGCGCTGTCCCCAAAACCGCGCTGTCCCATGGGCCAGGGGCTGGGCCTGGGCCGTGCTGCCTCCCAGCTCTGGTGCAGAGCCCACTCGAGGAAGAGCTGCTCTCACCACTGACCTTTTTGAGCTCCATGAAGGTGTATTCCATGCCGCTGCAGAGGCGAATTTCATCCTCGTACCTAAAGAGAGTGGAAAAAGCAGTAAGAAATTGCACGTGGTGAGAGCCTCTGGCATGCTTAAGGTTGCCATGCTGCCCCCAAAAAGTGTTGGGATAAAAGCTTTCTGCTTTCATTATGATGTCCCACCACCTTGATGTGCCCAAGGAGAGAGAGCTCTTAGGAGTGGGCACCATGTGGGAGAAGTAGGATGATGAGCTGCCACATTTCAGCTGCTCTGCAGCTCTGTTGCAGCTCTGAGGAGCCTCGGAGTAGAGATGAGGTGGCTTTAATTCTCATTAATTGGAGGGCCAAGCACCCTCAGGTTACCTCACGTTACCCCAGACAGAGAGCGGGCATGGAGGGGTGGGGGCGGTCAGTTCTCTGTGAAACCCATCGCACCCCCAAAGACTCCTGAATTAGCACCCTAACCCTTCCGCTTCTGCTTTTTTTCAGGTATCCTCAGCACTTAATTCCCGGAGTCTTCTCAAGGGAGAAATGCAGCTCAGTTTGTGAAGTAACGCAGGACCTGGCAAAGCGGTTTGTGGAAAGCAGCAGCCACAGAGCAGAAGGTACCAAAACCCGGCCGGGCCAGGTGGAGTCCTAATGGTGAAATATCCAGTGGAGGAACCAACCCCGCAGGTGTTTAAAACCAGGTCTGATAAGGCAGGACCAGGATCACAAAGACTTAGTCCAGGGCAAGTGCAGTTCTTGGCGGCCGGCAGCTTGGGGGACGCGCCGGCCCTTTCCGGGCCTGGCGGGAGCAGCAGCAGGTGGTTTGTTTGCCGTGCAGGAGCGTTACGGGATGTGTTTGCTGGGCACGCTTTGGGGGCGCTGGCTCTGCTGCTGGCAGCGGAGCGGCTTGCGCTCACAGGGAGCAGAGCGGCTTGCGCTCGCAGGGAGGTCGCGGCTTCGCTGCTCGTCCACGGTACCACAGGCCCCTCTTATCCTGATGTGCATGTAGTGTGTGTCTAGGCTGTGAAATGAAACCTTCAAGTGCACCAAGTTGATATGGGGAGGGCTGAGACCTTTGGGAACGAGGTGAAATGTCATTTCCTAACAGATTCCCTAAAACTGGGCATGACAGCCATGCTCTGTTGTTTGGTGGTCTGGTGCGTCATCACTCCCGTTATCTCCAGAGCCTTCCCTGCTGTTGCACAGAGCTCCAGGAGCCGGAGGAGCTGTGCCAGGAGCAGGAGGAGGAGGAGGTGTTGTGGAGGCAGCGCAGGGGACGGCGTGGCGGGGCAGGGGGTGCGCCAGGCTGCGGAGCTGGCCCGAAACACCAGCCCAGCTCCATGGAGCTGTTGCTTCCTTGCCAGAGGGAGCAGCGAGGGCAGGGAGGGACCTGGCGGTCACAGGCGCTACGCTTTGGCACTTCTGAGGTTCCTTTTGAGTACCCCCATGCTGTTCACCTCGCCCTTTCCTCGCCTGCCTTTATAAGGCCAGGTAGCGCAGCTAACGAGATTTACCTGTCTGGTTTCTCTGCTCTTTAGCTGGAATGTGAACCATGCTGCCAGCAACTATGTATTGAGCTTAATTACAGCCTGCCACTCTGCCTTCATCCTCGCTGCAGCTCAGCCCAATCCCAGGCTGTCCCAGCCTGCCGAAGCAGCTTCGCGCATTGCCGGGCGCTGACATAATCCTGCATTCTGCACAAACAACGCTCCTGACTGAGGAGAGCAGGCCCAGCCAGCCAGACGTGCTCAGCGCACGGCTCCGCAGGGACCTGGGGACCCGGAGGTGACTCACACGGGGATGGAGCATTCCACAAACACATTACAGCGTTTATCTCCTTAGAGATAATCCTCTAGCAGTCGTGCGTGAAGGCGTAAATCCATCCCATCTCAGTTCCTGCACTTAAGACACACTTAGACGGGCGTCTGGTCGCCTTGGGCTCCTTCCATAGGCACTGGAGCAAAACCAGAGGTGAACCAGATCTCAGGTGGGCTGTGATCTTCTCTGGATGTGCCTTCAACACTACTTTAGGGTAAAGATATAGTGGTGGGATGGATCTGAGCCTGGCGGCACGAAATTAAGTCAGTCTTCCTCTTGTGGGGCGAGGACATGAGGCAGGAAGCAGCTGGAAACCCAGTGCCGAGGTTGGAGGTAGAGGGTGTTGGTGTCTGGTCTTCAGGTGGCAAGATGTGCCCAACGCAATCCCTGGTCTCAGAAGTGGGGCCTCGGAGGCCACGCACCCCGTGTTTTCCTGCGGTATCTCCCCGGTACCACACCAGAGTGGGTCGGCACATGCCAAAATTCCCCGTCGTCTTATTCCAGTGGGTCTTTGCACGTGCAACCGGCTGTGTGGGGAGCTGGAGCGCGCGCTTGTGCAGATGTGCACCTCTGGGCAGCCGTCCCTACTCAGTGTTTGGTTTTCAGCTTGACTCCCTAAAGCGGCCGCGTTTGAGATCCCGCGCCAGCCTCCAGCCCTGTCGCGTCCCCTCTCGTGCTTCTCTGCGTTTGGAATTGCTGCTCAATGGCAACCTAATGTGAGAAGAAGCTCAAAGTGCTGGTTAAACCTGGATGGCTTTAGGAAAGCAGACGCTGGATAGATGAGACAAACACGGAGGGGCATGGACGGGCGCGTTTCACACTCTGGTGGCGCGTTGGGCAGCAACCTGCTCGGCGGTCACTGTGTTTTGTCCGCAGTGCCGCAGCTTGGCTGGGAACGTAACCAGGTACGTGTGCCAGTGAAGTTATTAGTTCTTCTTCCCCCAAAAACATTCCCTTGGGAAAAGAAACCTCCCAAATTTGCATGGTTAGGCAGACCATTAGCTCCAGAAAAGCAACTGGGCTGGGGCGGCCTTCTGGAAGGTGGCGTGCAGGACTCGACAGAGCCGGCGTGGGTTAGGCCGGCTTGGATCGCTGCCTGCAGAAGGCTCGGCAGAACCAGCCGTGCTCTCCCCGTGAATCACTCAGCCCTGGGAGCAGCGCTGGCATTGTCACTGTCACAGCGATCCACGGGCGCTGGCTGCGGCGGTGCCAGCGACACGGTGGTTTTACCCACCTGGGTTTGTGCCTTGCAGCTCCCAGCGTGAGCTGGGTCAACGGCTGGACTCGATGATCCAACCAAAACGATTTGCGACCCCAGCTCCTGTTCTGCTCCGCCAGCCGCTCGCTTGGTGCGCTGGCGTCTGGAAAGTGGGGTATCGGCCCTTCCCCCAATTTGCAGACACGTTGAGTAGCCGCTTTAATCAAAGCCTGCAAAGAGCTTTAACATCCTCAGACTAAATTCTCTGGAGGGGGCACTGGTGTTATTTGAGCGTCATTTCGTGCACCAGGAGCAGGTCTGAGCTCTCCCTGCAGCCGCGTCCCCTGCGTGCGCCTGTGCCGCAGGTCGCTGTTCAAGACTCCCGAGATTTAGTGTAGGCAGCGGGTGTAACTGCAGGGGAAGGGATCTCATTGTGGATTTGTCTGCGGTATGCAAATGGCGCTGATAATAAGAAAAGCATTGTCTTCTCGAATGAGGCACAGCACATCTCAGATGCTCCTATCTGAAGATCTCAAAGCTCTTGGCAAAAGCAGCGATGAGATAAGCACGTGGCAGCTGGTCCTCCCTTCACCTTGCGGCTGACTCAGTATGTTCTGTCAGGAGCTTTTCTGGGTCAAAGTCTGACTTTTTTGGTCAAAGCAGAGTTTTGCGTTAAATGTTGTGGGGTGCAGGGGAAGGGAAGGGGTGTCTGTTAGTACTGAGCAGCCTAGGCCCATAAACCGATGTGGGAGAGTGTCCTGCCTTGTGATAACACTGTGGAGAATAAATATTTCTGGTTTAGTGCCTGTCATTCCTGATAATGCTGTTCCCAGAGCTGCCCTCTGACCTGAGGAATTTCTCAGATGCCCAGCACTCTTTGGTATTTGCTTTTTATGGGTTTTCTTTCATCTCTAGTTAATCAGGAACAGGCCAGGTTGCTAACTTCTCAAATACAGTTTTGTGTGCACCAAGCTAGGAATCTGGTCCTGGGAATGACAAGGCGTCTGTGTTACATCAGCCCACACAGCTCAACCGATACCTTTCAAACGCACGCCAGCCACCTACTTGCTTCGGAAGTTGTCCATGGTGCTCAGCACCTTCGTCAGCTCCGACTCCAGGGTTTCCTGCTCGTAGTTGAGCGCCTTCATCTCCTGGCTCATTTTGCTCATGTACTGCTCGTAGATGGCCTTCATGTCCGACTCGGAGTCCGAGTGGTCCTGGTCCTTCAGGAAGTTCCACCTTGTCGTCAGGACCTTGTTCTGTTGCTCCAAGGACTGGACCTGCGGGAGAAGTTTGAGGGGGTCAGTGCCAGCAGCACGGCGGCCGCTCCTGGGGAACCGGCAGCGGCCCCGGGCGGGCACCGGCGGCTCCCGAAGGACGGAGACTGATGGGGATTCTAGAAGTTTTACACATTGCTGCCTTACGAATTTCCTGCTAGAACACGCTCACATCAAAATGAATGAGTGTCTGTTATTGTCACTGAAAAATCAGAACTGTTCAATGCTGGTCCCCTTTGCCCCGAACACATGGAAGTAAAGGCTGAAAACGCAGCCCAGGTGACCCGCGTGTGTCCAGGCGGACGACGACCTGGCTGACCACCCGCACCGCGTCGCTGGGATCACACCACGGTGAGCTTTGCCTAGTGAATCAGACTCCTGGTTTGTATTGCAAAGCAACAGAGACAAGGCCTATGGGAACTCTAGAGAACAAGCAAAAATAATTACAGGCCTGTGTGTGTGTGCCTGGCTGCTCCAGAGGGTTCTCTGCGTTTGCAGCACCCGCCGCTTCAATCGGCACTTTCCTTCCCTAATATTGCCAATCGTAACAGTCATGCTCAGTGCTGAGCAGCTTCCCTCCTCAGAGCTCTTGGCTAACTTCAATTAATTGTGTAATTGCTACTCTTATTGCTCTGTGAACAAAGCCAAGCTCCTTTGGTCACGTTTGTGACCGTGTCCTGTGCTCTGTCCCAGAGGTGATCCAGCGCTGACACTGCGGTGCCGATGCTGTTGGACATTGACCTTCTGCAGTGATCTTTAGCCGTTTCTTTAGCTCTCTGCGGGCCCGGGCGGTGTCGGTGCTCTGAGTCCATGCGGGACCCTGGAGGGCTCAGCTCCTGGCCTTGCTCCTCATCTTTAGCTGCTCTTTTTCCCCTCGATAGCTCCTCAGTCTCTTTTGGGCTCCCAAACCAAACCCGTCCACAGGGCTGACCTGCTCACTTCTGCTTTTCTTACCCAGCGTCCCTCTCAGCAGAAATTCTTCCTTGCAAAGTCTCTTAGCATGAGGTTTGCAGCAGAAGGATGACCCGGATCTGGCCACATTTCCTGGAAAATTGTGCCTGAGCACTGGAAACATGAGCAAAGGTTGGTCCTCGGCGGCCTGTGCGGTGCTCGAGCTGAAGAAACGCCTTCGGACCGGGCTCCATCGCTTGGCTGTTCCCTGCCCGGACGTCTCCGGACGGAAAATGCGTCCCAGCAGATCCGGAGCAGCCTGCTGGGAAACCCTCAGCAGCAAACTCCTCGAGTTCGCGTGGTCAGTTCCCCGAGGAATCAGCTGCTCAGGCTCGAGACCATCTGAACTCCTGATTAAAAAGGCGAGTTCTCTCTGCAGGGCAGTGTCGTTACTCTGGAATGCGGGCCTGAGGCAGGCGGCCGGAGCTCGCCGCTTCACCTGCCGCTTGAAGCTCCAGCCTTCAAAGCGAAGCGCAGGACTTGCTAACGCCGAAGCCGCCCAGCTGAGGTGGGGTGTTGTATCTTCCGTCCATCAGGCCCTGCAGCGCACGCTTATCAACGGGCCGCCCGCTCGGCTCTATCGGGAGACCTGGGTGCTCTCTCCCTTCTGCACGGAACAGGCCGGCGCGTGTGGCCTTGTGCTGCGCGGTCTTGTCCCCGTCCTTGCTGCTGAGGTCTGGGTTCTGCCATCCACACAAACCGCCATTCGGATGGTCCAAGGGCCGGTCCTGCAGTGTGTGGACACAGCCCGCCCGGGTGGTTTCCTCCCCCAAAGTCACGTTGCCAGGAACTGCGCTTGGCAAACCACGGCCACGGCCGTGCCCCCCGTCCCGGGCCGGCCCCCGTACCGCCACGTGCCAGCTTGCACACGCAGGTGTGGTTGGTTCACAACTGCTCCCTTTGGATAGATGCTCTGGGAGATGGTTCCCCCACCCTTCTCCTTCCCAGTGTGAATTCAGGTCCTCAAAGAGGTAGCGTTAAAATACAAAACACTCGCAAGCCGTAGCAGCTTGGCGTTGGGTGCCGGTGTTGTAGACGGCAGTGAAGCAATCCTGTGAGATTACCATCTGTTTACAGAGCGCCGGGCTCTGCAGGAACCTGCCTCGGCTGGAGGAGTTGTTTTCCTTTGAGAAAACCTCCTGCCTTCTCATGGATCTTAAGAGATGAAAGCGACACTTTGTTGGCTCCGCACGCAAGCCGGCGCGCTGCAAGCCCCAGCGCGGGGGTGGGCGGGGGGTCTCCCTTGCCCACCCCATTGCTCTGGAGCTGAATTTCCAGCTCTCTCGAGCACTTGAAGGAGAATTTGAGCTGCTGCCTTGCTCAGCATCAGTGCCCATGGCTGCCTGGCCCTGCCGTGTGGCCCTGCTGTCACCGCTCGGGTGGAGCAGCGTCCCCGCAGGACACGAGGGTGACAGGCGCAGCGAGGGAGCTGCAGGGGCTGCTTGATGCGCTGCCCACGGATGTGGCCCAGCTTCCCCTAGAGAGGATGCTGGCCCTGTGATAGCACTGAAGGAGTGGCTAATGGGGTAATGAGCCTGGCCATGGGCAGCTGAAGGCCTCCTGAGAGACTGGGTGGTGTGTGTGTCCCCGCCACCGTCCCCGTGGTCCTCAGCAGCTCACCTTACCTTCTCAATCAGCGTCACGAACTGGTTGTTGAGCAGCTTGATGTCCTCTGTCTCCTGCTGCCGCACGGCTTGGAAGTCGGGGTCGATGTCGAGGTGCACGGGGGCCAGGAGCCTGCTGTCCGTGGAGAGCGAGGGGTAGGAGCAGCGGTACCCGCCGTCGCCGTAGCCGTTGGGGCTGCCCAGGCGATCCGGGGACGTGCCGGCTGCCTTGCCTCTGCTCATCTTCCCCGCCAGCTCCCAGGAGGAGAGGGAGCCGCTGCTGAAGGCTGCGCAGGGGTTAGTCATGCTCGGCGGCGGCCCCGCAGCTGCAGGGGAGGAGAGAGGAGGGAAGAGGGGAGGAAGGAAAAGAGATGGAGTTTTCCTGCTGCCGCCGCCTCGAAGGGCAGGAGAGTAGTGGCACACAGAGGAGTTTGTCGGCTTGATTCCCGTCTCCTCAGCTCGTGGGTTGGCTAATGAATTACAAGCACCTGTTCTCCTATGTTCATTAAACGGAGGAGGGTGTAACCGTTGATGTAATCCAGATCAACCTGTTGGCTTGTATTTTTTTTTCCCTCCTCTCCCTGTACCCTCCTTTCTTCAGGAGCTTGTTTGTGCGGTGAGGGCATAGGCAGCAAAACAAATCACTCCCAGGTAATTCGCCGGGCCCCGAGCGGCTGCTTTCCCCAGCCTTAAATGGTGAAAAAGGAACGCGAGGTGCCGGGCTGCGGCGGGACGGCTCGGAGCGCCTGCTGCGCCGGGCCTGCGCGGGCGGCTCGGCCGCTGCTGCTCCCCCGCCAAAGGCTGCAGGAGGGAACTTGGAGTCTTAATATTTGGTGGGCGAGTGTTTAAAATCGTAAAGAATCCGAGTTGGCGAAGGGCGGGAGTTTAGAAAAGCATCTCGAGCTCACAGTGCCTGGAGCTGCTCTGGGCTCCCTTGGCCACGCAGGCAGGTGACAGAAGCTTCTGGTGCTCTGGGTGTTTCAGGGCCAGTGCGGCCGGTGTCCAGACCCCGGGTGCGGGGACCGAGTCCTGAGGTTACCGAGGTTACCGAGGCGGCTGGTGCGACGGCAGCGGAGCCCTTGGCACCACGGGCACCGCTTGGTCTCCAGAGCGGCCCAGCCTTGACCATGCGCTCCCTGGAACCCTTTGAAAGCCGGGGCTGGAGACACCGAAAACCACCGTCTTGTAATGAAGTGTGGGCTGCCCGGGTGGCACACCCTTACGGACCTGTTTGGGCCTGGGTAGAAATCAGTGTTGGACGTGGCCTTCTGGAAAGTGCTTTTCTGCTTTAATGCAGTTTCTCGTGAGAAAACTCAGGACAGAAAAGCACCTGTTTGTGCCTCTGGATTGCGTTTGAGTTTTCTCAGGAAAGGGGACGATCTTCTCTGGCCAGAGTTGAGGATTCGGTGTTGTGGGAAAGCCGCTGTTTGCCGGGCTGGTTCTGCTCTTGCTTGGAAGACGAGCCGGGAGCTGCTGGTGAAGGGAGCGGGTTTGGGTCTGGCCCAGGAACACCCCGGAGGAGCTGGGAGTTTGTCTCGAGAAGGACGTCGGAGGGAAGGAGACCCGTTCCGCCGGGGTTCAGCTCCTCCAAGCATATCTCGGTGTTTGCCCCCGCAGTGTGCTGGCACACCCTACCAAACGCTTGTCCAGGGAAAATGTTTCCCCTGATGATCCACTTGAACACCAAGTCCCTCACTCGACAGATCCTTGTCAGGACTTTTCCATTAAATCCTGGGAGTTTATTTTAAGGACTGAAACAAAACCCCGCAGCTGGGAGATAAGGGAGCTCAGGGCTCCGGTGAGCTGCGACTCAGCCCCGCGTGGGCTGCTCTGTGTGGCTGCAGGCGCACGGCTGTTCCCGATTAGCATCAGGTCACGGGGTCGCCTGGCGGGTTCTGGCTCCGGCTGGTGCCGGGGTAGCGGTGGCTCCCGAGGGCAGGACGCACGGGGGATCGGGCAGGACGCACGGTGGGATCGGGCAGGACGCACGGGGGACCAGGCAGGACGCACGGGGGACCAGGCAGGACACACGGGAGGATCGGGCAGGATGCATGGAGGATCAGGCAGGATGCACGGGGGGGATCGGGCAGGCTGGGTTTAGCAGCGGCCGGGATTTCTGCACCAACCCAGGCTGGATGTTGTGCGATTACACTTTGCAGGAAGAAGCGCTGCTGCAGCGCCAGCTCTGCTGCTCATCGGCCCCAGCATCGCTCCCTGCTCCAAGTATCAGTTCTTGCTCTCTCTTTTTTCCTTGAAATGAAACGTGTAACGCTGGATCCGGCCCATGAGCTTGTCCGGTTTGGCTGAAATGGCATCTCCCAGCGCAGAATGGCTCAAAAAACCCCTCTTGGTGATCAGATCTAATGTGACATGTTGCTTGGTGCCTTTGAGTGCCAGCTCCTGCATAGCACCGTGTCCTGTGTCCCGCATCCCCTCCGCTGGGTGCTGGAGGCGGGGACAGCACCATTCTGCCAAAGAAAGATGCAGGAGGACAATGGCTTAGGGTGAAACTGCCTTTACCGCTTGGCTGAGCGCCGAGAGCAGACGCTGGTGCTCGTGGTGCTGGGCGCATGGCGATGCCCGGCGGCCCGGTGCGGGAATAAACCCGCTCTTTGGTATCGGAGGTGCAGAAATGTGTCACCCCGCGCTGGCTTTTCAGGGACGGAGAAGGAAGAGCTGCTCATGTGATGGCAGCCAAAGCCTCGCAACGTGCTGCCTTCCCTGCCCGACAGGAGAGGCGGCGCTGAGTCAGGGAGTCCTTCCCTTCCCTTCCCTTCCTGCTGATGTTCTCGATGTTCCTCCTTGGCCCGGTATTTGGTTCAACTGGAAATGGGCTGCTCTCCCAAACTGGGCCTTAAGATTTGGCACCAACCATCTGGGCTCCACAGCAGAACAAGCTGAAAACGGCTGGGGACGAGAGGAGGGCGGTAACGTGGTGGGGACGGCTCTGGAGGACGCGGTGAAGGGTCCGCTCACCTCCGGCTGCGCTGCTGTGGCCTGGCAGCCTGGTCCAGCTTGTCCCCGGTCCGTTCGGATGGAGCTGTCACCATCCAGAGGTGCTGAGAGCTCTGGGTGCTCCCATTCGGGGAACATCTGGAGCAAGTGGAGGTGTTGCTTTGGGTTTGTGGTGAGGTTGGGTGGTGAGCTGAGGTGAGGGGGTGGGCACGGGGTGGCTTAAACCCTCACGGGGTGGCTTGAGGGTGCTTAAGCTTTGCAGACCAACCAAGAGAGTCTTGTCACCCTTCCCTCCATACATGGAGATTTGTTCCAGCCATCTGGAAAATCACCTTTTGGGGTGATTGGCTCAGTGTATGTATGCATAGTAGAATAGTTTATTTATCAAGGTTCCATAAGTAATTGCTGTTTATAAAGAATGGGTAATGTATGAAACATAAACAAGGAATCAGCGTTTGCCCTGAGGAATGTGAATGATTAAGGTTAAGCAAGACAGAGACGGGGCTGCAGGGCCCGGGAGGCAATGAGTGGGTCAGCAGGGCTCATTTGGACATCAGCAGGACGTATTTCAGGCTCGTCGGGCACGCGAGCAGCGTCTGCAGCGGGAAGCAAGCGCGCCGGGCGAGTGACACATGGCGGGGGAATGGCTGATACTGCGGCCGCAGGTGCGACCAGGCAGAGCGGCTGCTTCCTGGTGCCACTGCCAGGTTCGGTCACCGAGTTCGCTTTGGGTTTGAAAAGAAAAGAAGGCGATGACCTATTTTGTTAAATGTTTGCTTTGCTTTTGACAAATTTGGCTGCGGGCCCCTATCCTGCGACAGGAGAGCTGTTCGCCCGCCCGGCGCCACCCGCGCCCCCCGCCAGCCCCTCTCCTGCTCGCTGCTTTCGGGGTGGAACAGCGAGCAGCCGTCAAAATCGCTTCCCCCAAACCAGGCGTCACTCGCAAAGAATTTATAGAAGGGTTTGGGAGGCAGGACGGGACGTGTCCACATGCGCTTCACACTCAGGACGGTTTCCAACCCATCTGCTGCGCTTTTGCTCACATGGTTTACAGGAAACTTCAGGTATTGGGAAAAAAGCAAAGAACCGAGTGGGGCCGATGAAGTGGTGGTGCCATCGGTTGCTCCTGCTGGGAGCTGCAGGCTCTTCCCTTCGTGCCGGAGCCACCGGCCGTGCCAGCGCCGGATCTGCCCCGGGCAGCCGCATCGGCTCCCACATCCTCGTCATTTCGCCTTGGAAACCGCTGCTCGATGTCCAGCCCCGCAGGCTGTCCCGGAGCCCGCGAACGTCCCTCGGCCCCGCGCGTCCCGCGTCAGCCGCGCCGGCAGTGCTGGAAGTGCCCTTTCTATTAATGGTTATTTCTAATAACCTGTCCTGTTACTCTGGCAAATGGCTTCTGGTTTCCCAACATCTCATGAAAAGAGCATAAATGAGACGCGCACCGTGTGCGGATTTACTGCTCGGTGTTTCCCAACCCACAGCGAGCAAATGACTTCATTCCGTTCCGACAGCGCCCGATTAGGATCTGCCTCCGCGCTCTTGTGTCACTTTTAATTAGGCGTTTTGTTTCTGCATTGTGTGTCATTCTCACGTGGTTCGCAGCAGAAATAATGGTGTATTGTGTTTCAGTGGGCACTTGGAACCTTTCGCTCTTAATGAGGTTGGTTGCATGGATATGTATGAGGCCGCCTACCTGGTTTGCAACGTGCAGGTGCTGCGGCTAAAATACACAGGGAGCTTTTTTGCAGGGGAAAAAGACCAATGACGTTGCAGTGGCCGTTAGAGGGTGGACGTTTGGGAGTGGCAGAAATGGGTGGTTTTGCCCCAAGATGGGGATCAGTGGCCGATCGGAGCGATCCCCGCCTGCAGCGGCTTCTCTCCTAAAGCAGCGCAGCGGGAGCGAGCGCAGGCGCTGGAGGGGGCCTTGCATCTCATTCTTCCACTTCCCGCCTCGTGCCCCCTTTGTGGCTGAAGGCAGTGCGGGGCCGTGCCGGCACCCCGGCACAGCTCTCCCGTGCGCGTTGTTGTGCCGCCCGCCAGCAGAGTGGAGCAGGACCCGAATGGCGGCACAGTGACCGTGTCCGTGGCTTTGGCTTTACCCCCGGGGAGCGGTGAACTCCTGCCACCTCCTGCGCGCGGCACAGGCCTGCGGTCGGAGCCGCTTGCCGTCCCGACGTGTCTGCGAGGGAAGCGCTTGGCACGGAGCGCCGTGCCCCGCAGCGCAGCTCGGCAGGTCGGCAGCGGGCGCCGGCGCAAGTCGGCACCTCGAGGCGAGGGGAGGAATCGCCCGCTCGCGTCGCTCGTCGCGGCTCCGCGGGGTTGGCGACGCCGCGGTGCAGCCGGGCCGCGTGTGCCGGGCTGTGTGTGCTGCGTGTGCCCGTGCGGCGGCCCCGACCGACCCTGCGCGCGCATGTGTATGTGTGTGTGTGTCAGGGCCACGCCAGCACTAAGCCGGGAGTGAGCCCGTAATCCCTCGTAAAGCTGCCACCCTGATTCATCCTGATTTTTTAACTCCTGGGGTTAAACTGCACGATTGGTTCATTCCCGGTGCGTGCGGACAGCTGGAGGCTCCGTCCGGCTTCCCAGGGCCCTGATGCTTTTCCTCCCATGCAGGGAAAAGCTCTTCCCGGGCACCGAGGAGCCTCTCAGCGTGCTGGGGAGCTCCTCTCGCTCTTGGCCCTCATTTCTTCTGTTTCCTTTTCCTCCGTGCCGCTCTCCGCCCGCACTGTCCTCACGGAAACCGCCGCAAGGGTGGCTCTGGGGTGCTGGTGGGTGCTGGGACGGAGGACGCTGCTCTGAGCAGCTGGACCTGACCGCCCCCTCCCTTCCCACGCACCTGGCGAGCGTCATTCATGTCATAGGCAGCATGGGCAGGTGCAGGATAATGATAATTGTGATGATTGTCATCGCTGAACATATTGATTGTGCCGGAGCCGGACACACGCCCAGGGCTGGGCGCCCCGGCGGCTCCGGCGCTGCAATCGCGCCCTTTGCTCGCGCTGTAAAACCCGGCAGCGCGGCCCGAGCGGGGAGAGGAGCGGAGCAGGGCGCGGGCTGCGCCTTCCTTTGATTTTCATCTGGAAGCTTCCGGCTGTTGCATTTGGGTTCATCCTGGGCCTGGCTCTGCGTGTCCTGCTGGCTGAGGCGTCAGTGCCGAGATCAGATACCTGCCTGGTGGGAGCGAGCGCAGCCTGGTCACGGGAGCGAGATTCCCCTTGTTTCTGTATTTCCCGTGTTTGCAATTGTAGGAAAAACCCCTTTTCTCTCTGAGAGCTGAATTGGCCCCTCTGTAAGCAGAGATAACCATCTCAGCTCGGTGATTATAGCCGTAATAAAATACTTGTAACGAATCAATCATTGGAATGATTTTCCCGTCTCCGGAGGCTGACTCAGCGGGGTTGGTCCTGCGCCTCTCTGCCTTAGCCCCTCTGCCTTTGCCTTTTTGCTTCTCTGCCTTTCACAAAATCGTCCCCGTGTTCACAGGTTGAGCTGCAAACTCCCGTGTTTACAGGTTGAACGTTAAGTTCCTGCAGGTGCACACGGGAAATGTCCCTGGGCATCCGCCGCGGGGCCGGAGGAACCGCCCGGGAGCCGGGGCTGGGCCGGAGCAGCCTGGAGCCGGCCCTGATGGAGCGTTTGCCACCCAATGGCCCCGAGACTCCATGGAACCTTCAGGCCCCGTTGGTGACGTGTCGCTCCGTGCCGAGGGAGGTGACGCAGGTTTGCTTTCCTGCTGCCTGGCCCCCCTGCCGGCAGGACAGTTTGTCTCTAAACCACCACATGCAGATCTGTGCTTTTCTTGGTTATTTTTCTTCCCTGGGAGCATCTTTTGGGCCAGAGCTCTGTTTGGACAGCTTTGATTTTGCAAATCTCGGAATTCGTAACTGGGGACAGAGGTTGCAGAGCAGTTTTGGTCCCTAGGGTGAAGCTGGTTCTTTGTGTCGGGTGGCGGTTTAGAAGCTCGGTCCCTGTCCACAAGGGCCGTACGGACACGGGTGTTGGATGCTGAGTATTTGGGGGACGTAGGACCTTGATCCTGCCCACCTTGGAGGTGGAGGAGCAGTTGGTGGCAAGTGGCATCGTGCCACTGACTCTGCCCGAGCTGTGTCGGATGAGACGCACTTTGATAAGAGCGTTTCTTATCAGTGACGGTGAGATCAGCTCTCCCCGGCCTTGCTCCATTCACTTTGGGGCATTCTCCTTTAATCTGGGAGTGAGTCAGACCCGCAGGCTCCTGTCATCAGGCCGCGTTCTCTTGCACTGGTTTGATTTCGGGTCCTGTAAACTGATGGTGTTTCCTGACTGCAGTGAAACGACTTCCCAGTTTCCACCAGTGCTGAATGGGGCACTTGAGTTCGCACTGAGTTAATTAAAGAGGAAGATCAGGGAAGATCTTGTGCGATCTCCTTGGCTGGAGCGAGCAGGGATGAGTGTAACCGCAGTGATGGGCTGTGGGCAGAAAGGACCGTCAGCCGCGGTTAAACGCGCTGGTCGAGGTGCAGCCCCCAACCCGGGAAGGGTTTAGCAGGTCCTGGCTGGAGACACGTGGCCTGTGGAGGGATCGCTGTACGATTTCCCTGTGTTTTGGGGCTGGGCAGTGTGAGCTGCGGGCTGGATGTGTCCGCAGCGCTGCGGCCGGATCAGCTGCTGGGAGCTCAGACCAACAGCTCCGGCGAGCGGGACTCAGATCGCGGGGATTCTGGGGGGACATGAACGGTCCGTTCTGTTCCCAGACGTGCCCATTCCAGAACCACGGAGCCCAGCGTTGTGCGCTGCAGTTTCACCTCTGCCCTGAGAATCGCGGTGGTTTCATCTGTTTGTTTGTTTTTCCTTCAGGCTTCGGCCGTGGGAGTGAGTCTCAACTTTCATGTAAAAATTATCCGGGTAATTATGATTATACATAATTATGACTATATTTATAGTTATTCCTTCATGATTTCTTGTAATCATAACATCTTGTAATTTGGGGGAAAGGGGAGAGAAAGCAGCCTTTGGTGCGTGTAGGAGAGGCTGGTGAGGGAGGGCGTCCATAGCCGGGATGCCTGTGCCGTGCGTCAGGCCGGGGCGGTTTTCCAGCCGCCGGTCCATGCGCCGTGTCCCCGGGAAGGATCCCGTGGGCTGGGCCGCTTTGTTTGTCCGGGAGCTCATGGCAACGTCCAGAGGTTCCCTCTCCTTGTGCAAACAGGCCGGGGGCACGTGGGGCGGGAGAACGATGGAGTGGGAGAGCGATGGAGCGGGAGCCTCCACGGCAGCGGCTCCCAGGGGCCTCGGCTGCTCCTGGAGCCGCTGCCGAGTGCTTTTGTGCTGTTACCTGAACGCCGCTGTTCTTTGTGAGTTTCAGCTGACAAGCGTGGCCCGTCCCGAGCCCGAGGTGGATTCTGCAGGGAAGGCGACACGTGGCTCCTGAAGCTGAAGGCCTTGTCGTGGACACAGAGCTGGCCCTGTCACCCCAGAAGAGCTGCCCGCAGCTGTTCCTGCTCCCGTGACGTCCCGTTAGCACCAAGGCTGCTCTGCTCCGTTGCAGAAAGCGGAGGCGTAGCTGGGAGATCGGCGTAGCTGAGGTAAAACACATCCTGCCGGCCTCCAGCACCGAGAGCTGCAGCTGTTGCAGCCGCGGGGCAGTTTGCATGGGGAGCAAAATGCAGCTTCCACATGTGAAACTGCGTGAAGTGGCAGCATGAACAGTACGGTTCCATGTCCCAAGGGCACTGGAACAGAGAGGCCACAGGAGTCATCTCGAGTCCTCAGAAAAGCCACTTGGTTGTGCAAGGCGTGAGGATTTCAGCCCTTTCCGTTGATGCAGAGCAGGACTAGGAGGGTGGAAAAGCCGCTTTCCCGTTGCCGAGACGCGGGGCTGCAGAGCCGCGTCATCGCGCTGAGCTTTACAGCCGAGCGACACAGGCAGTGCAGGACTAAACAAATAATAAAACTGCCTGATAAATATCCACCTCATCCCTGCGGGGCTCGGTCCCGCACCAGGACGCTGACGTGCGGTGCCTGCGCTTGGGACACTGAGCGAACAGGTTCCCCTGGAGCAACCTCCGTATTCACAGGAAAATGAGCTGGACATTTTTATTAATGAGGCTGCTTAGATCCTGATGGCAGCGCAGGCGAATCTTCAGCTGCAGGTGTCAGTGCAGGTGCCGCAGCGTTGGCGTCGCTTTTGGGTGTTAACAAGAATAACAGTGTGACGGTGTCACTGTCACAGCCCCACGAGGGCCCCGTTTGGCTCTTGCAACACCCCAGTCGTGAGACCACCCAAGCACTCCTGGTCGTTAGGACACTAATTAATTAATGACGCAGCGCTGAACACTTTGGAGCCGTAATCCCAACCGAGGGCCGCGCTGCGCACTCACGGCGGGACGGGCGCTCCCTGCCCGGGCTCAGTGCAAACAGCGCGACGTGGGCAGGATGAGCAGCCAGCCCACAGCCGTCCCCGCAGGACGTGTTCTTAGCACACATCTTGCTCACCTGCAAAGATTTCTTCCTCTCCAGCAGCGTGCAGCCATGTTTGATTTTTTAAGGGGTTTTTTTTTGGTGCTTTTTGGACTCAAATTGAGAGTTTGGTTCATTTTCCTGACGTTTCTGGAAGGATTTCTCATTTGTGACTATTGGCTGTCAGGGTGTGTGGGGACTGGGCCGCCTGTGACACCGTCACAGCCTTTGCTTCCCTGCGGGGGTGTGCGTGTTCAGCCGCTCGATTCCACACCATATTGTCACCAAACCTGAATCCCTGGGGTCATTCACATGAGCTTGGAAGCATTTACCGGTCGGTGCGGTTGTGAAACTCCCCCGGGTTACCATGGCGTCCTAACAACACAAGCAAACTCTGCTCCTTGCACCTCTGGATTTGGCTCTGGCTGAGCCTGGCTTGAAACCAGGTGGAATTGGAGAACGGTCACTTTGCAGGGTGGGCTCTGAATGGGCTGGAGCGTTAGCAGGAAGGTAAATGAGCTTTTCCCGAGTCTCCTGTGCTGGTTGTTAAGGCACAGCAGGGAAAGCTTGAACTTTGAATGGGAGACAGACTCATCCATACCTAAAATCAGTGTTGCCGCACAGCAGTAATTAAGATTAGAAAATGGCTTTTCATCGGCCTGGCCCTTGATAGCGCAAAGCGGGTGAAGTTTGGTTCTCTGACGCTGAACTGCAGTTTGTGCTGCCGGAAGCAGCTTTGCCTGTCAGACAGTCGGTCTGGCGGCATGCTCGGGTTTACCGGCTGCGCGGTGCATTGTGTGAAACCCCGGTGTGCGGGTGGAGAGCGGGGCTGGAACGCGGGCTGCTGGACCCGCAGCCGGGGCTGCTCCCGCCTGACTGCGGACCCTGCATCACCCTCTGAGATTCAATTCCTCTCTGTGCCAGACAGGCCAGCGCTGGTGCGAGCGAGCGGCCCGGCGGGGAGCTCGGGAGGACCTGGAGCTGAGGAAAGCAGCTGGAGGCTCCCGCTGGGCCGTTAGCTGTGTGGAGCTCAAACGAGCCCTGTCCATCGGGCCAGGTATAGCTAGGTGTGCATAATGCGCAGGTTTGCTTTCCACTCAGTGGATTGTTTGACTTGGCTGGTGAGAGCCCAGCGTGCAGCGCACGGAGGAACCTTGCCCCGTGCACTTTGTCGGGCTCAATCTCCCCCTCTCCCTCCTTCAAAAAGAGTTTCCTTTTGGTGGCTGGATCTCCCGCCGGCTCGCGTTCTCCCCGCAGAGCAGGAAGCGCATATTTCGAGTGGGCTGTGGCCGGGGTGTGCGGCCAGCGCGGTCGTGCTGTCCCAACGAGGGGAAGAGCCGGAGCGTCACACATTCAGGCCAGACTTTGAAATCTCACGGAGGATTTACGACCTGATAGTAAAGAGATCTGTCCTTCCAAGGCTATTTGAACATGCGGAAAGCCCATAAAGCTAATATTTGTCTCTGCTGCTTCTCCATAGGAACCCAGAAATTTAAGCAGAAACCTGTCCTGTCTGCTTTTGAGTGTGGACCAGCACATTGGGTGGTTCCATGTGCAGGGTGCAGTGCGCCTAAACCACCTTAATTTAGCAATAACAGGAGAGAGACAGTAAAACCGTGGCGTCCAGGGGTGGGCAGCTGCACCACCTTGGTCCCCTGCCCCCTTGGTCTCCTGCCCCCTTGGTCCCCTTCTTGGCACAGCTCCGGTGCTGCAGGCAGAGGACGGGCTGAGTGTCCCCAGGGCTGCAGCTGCTTGGGTTTATGTTCAACTAGGCTGGACCTGGTGCTGAGACCCTGTATCTCCTTTCTGCAGTTTGCACAGGGGAGCTGCCTGCTCAGCATTAGAGATTGATGCCAATTCCCCCTCTTCTCATTTCAACATCTTTTTGGGCGGGGGGGAGGAATGGAGAAGCCTCATGTAGATGTGGGTCGGTGCCGTCCTGTTCGGAGCTCTGCCCGGGAGCCCAGCACAGCCCCTGCCCCGTGTCCCTCGGCCGCACGCGCAGCAGAGGCGACGGGAGCAGCGAACAAAGCAGGTCTGAGTGGGGACACAGTGCCAGGTGTGTCCTGTCCCTGCTGGCCCTTCCCTGCGCCGCCGCTCCGTTCAGCAGGTTGAGGGAGGGTGGGAAGGCAGGCGGGCACACCCAGCTCTCCAGGCAGTAAAACGATCCCTCTTTGCCCTGGGGCCAAGCCCAGCTTGTCTAACGGATAAAAGGAGAAGCAGGCAGGGGAGCTCGCTCACTTCCCTGCTCTCCAGCACAGCTGCCCAGAGCTTTCGAAGGGAAGGGCGGGGGATCCCGAGAACACCCTTGGAGCTGCCATGTCCCGCTCTGTGAGTTTCAGCTCCCGCTCTGCGGCCGTCCCGGGGATCAGCCAAGTGCGGGTCAGCACCGTCTCCTCCACCCGGGGACTCGGAGGGGGCGCCGGCCTGAGCAGGGCAGGTGGCTTCGGCAGCTCCAGCCTCTACAACCTCGGCTCCAGCAAGCGGATCTCCTATGGCGGGGGCAGCTCCCACAGCGTTCGCTCTGGATACGGCTACGGAGGCTTCGGGGGGGTGCCCAGCCCCGCGGGCATTCAGGAGGTGACCATCAACCAGAGCCTCCTGACCCCCCTGAACCTGGAGATCGACCCCAATATCCAGCGGGTGCGCAAGGAGGAGAAGGAGCAGATCAAGACGCTCAACAACAGATTCGCCTCCTTCATCGACAAGGTGAGCGGTTGGGAAGGCTGGTGGCTCTTTGGACCTGCTGGAAAGCAGCTCTGACCCAAAGCTCACTAACCCCGGGGGTGCTCAGGGTCAGGTCCTTAACCACAGTGTGATTTGCCTGCCTCCGTCCAGTAGCTCTTAGTAAGGCCCTGCTTGCATTGCCCTCAGTAAAGGGGTTTGCCCTACTTAGGCCAGTGTTGTACCCCTGTATTTAGCGGGTATTACCAAGCTTTTAGCATCAGATCACCAAATTGAAGGAGGGGGCCTTTGGAGAGGAATCGTCCCCGTAGAACAGACCTTGCTGTGCGTCAGGGCTTGCTGTGTGGGTTTGCACTGCTGTGTCTCTGCAGCTTTGCTCTCTTGTGCTAATCGATCCTGTGACCTGTGTAAACTTCAGCTCTGGCATCCTCAAAATGCAAGGAATCCAGGGCTGGAGCCGGTCAGGCCTGGCCTGGCGGTCTGGGTGCCTTCTGGCAGGTGGCAGATGAGCAGAATCTGCTTATCTGGAGTTCAGACAGAGCCTTTAAGCCCAAGCGGAGCCCCAGAGCAACCGTGCTCCCCCATGGCCTTTATGACCCCCAGAGCTTACATTCTTGGTACAAACAATCGAAATTCTTCAGATACTGCCTCATCCCGGCCCATCCTTCCCCCAGCTCCCAGCGCTGTAGTGCCAGCTCCCCCTTCCTCCCGCTTCCACAAATGACCCTTTGGTTGCTTTCCAGGTCCGGTTCTTGGAGCAACAAAACAAAATGCTGGAGACCAAGTGGAGCCTCCTCCAGGACCAGAAGACGGCCCGGAGTAACATCGCGCCCATGTTCGAGGCGTACATCAGCAACCTGCGGCGGCAGCTGGACGGCTTGCTCAACGACAAAGGGCGGCTGGAGGGCGAGCTCAAGAACATGGAGGATCTTGTTGAGGACTTCAAGACCAAGTAATGTATAATGTTCCCATGTAACGGTGTCGCTGCGCTGGCAGGTTGCTCAGGAGCTTGCCAGAGATGTCCCGGCTTTTCTGCTAGGGAGGGAGAGTTGGTTTTATTCCAGCCAAGAGCTGGGTGTGTAGTCCAGGGATTCTTCTTGCCCAGATCACTCATTCCTGGCACCTTGTTCCCACCTGGTTTTGGTGGCTCCATCCTCCCCGCTTCGCGCTGGGCCCTCTCTGGGCAGGATGTGCCCGGTTGGGTCAGTGGGAGCCCCAGGGCGGCTCCGCAGGTGGCCGAGCTGCTGCTGGTTCGTGCGCCATTTCTGCCATTTCTCAGCGGCTTTCGAGTCCAAACCGTGTCACCTGGGAGGAGTCCCATGAAGAAAGTAGCCTTTGTCCCCGCCTGCGCCCAACCCAGCTTGCAGGGGAATGCCTTTGATAGAAAAAAAGGGATAAAGAAAGAAAAGAGGGAGCTGGCAAACTGGATCAAACAGGAACTGGAAACAAACAGATCTGATAATAGCCAGGGTGTGTTTAGGGAAAGTCAATAGCCCGTGATTCCCAAGAAGCAGCACGGGATGGTGTTTCCCCCAGCCCTGCTCGGTTATCTCTCCTCTCTGCTCATCCCGGGTTGGACTTTATGTCCCTGCAGAAGGAGAACAGTTACACTCAGCTCTCAGCAGGACGCTGGTGTGCGATTGACGCCCGCAAAGCGGTCGCAGGTGTCTGTACTGAGGGTTTGCACAGCGACCCTAGCGTCAGCAGGTGCTCGCATCAGCAGAGAGGGATTTGTTGCACCTGTTCGCATCTCTTCTGCGTTTGTATTTGTTCTCTCTCCTCCCAGGCTCTGCCTTCACACCAATCCTTTCTTTTTTCTGGCAGATATGAAGACGAGATCAACAAGCGCACGGCAGCGGAGAATGAGTTTGTGGTGCTCAAGAAGGTGCGTGCCAGGGGTGTTAGCTGGGCCTGGTGGTGCCTGTTTGCGGCTCTTCTCCCTCTCTTGCCCCCACGCTCCCTTTGCTCCAGCTATGCCCGGGGACCCGCAGGTGAGGAGTCAGAGCTCTGGCTCCTGGCCGGAGCCGCCTCGGTGGAGGCGCTGGAGTCTCTGTGGGAAGCTGGAAGGAGCCTCAGACCCCGCGGGTCTCCTGGGCTGCGGCTGGACCTTCCTTTGGGACAGTTCCTACGGCCTCCCCGACTGTCCAAACCGACACAGTCCGGGAGACCCCACAGAACACACGGGGTCCTGCACACCAGCCACATTTAGTGCACTGGTAGATAACTTTTAGGACACGGTGGGTCATTGGGCAGACAGAGGTGAAGAGGCAGCCTGGGGAGCCTGATGGGCTCGTGCCTGCTTGGGAAGGCATCAGAGGCTGGGTGGACTTAGTCATCAAAGCCCTGGCAATCTCAAGGGATTATCACTCTCTTTTAGGACGTGGATGCCGCCTACATGAACAAAGTGGAGCTGGAGGCCAAGGCGGATGCGCTGACAGATGAGATCGACTTCCTGAGGTCTCTCTATGAAGCGGTAAGGTCCTTCTGCTTCTCGTGGCTGCTGCGATGTGCAAGAGTGAACGGTGACGGGGAAGATGAACGTGCTGTTTGCAGAGACAGGGCAATGGGGACGCGGCGTCTGCCCTCGCGTGAGCGGGAACGAGCCTGCAGTGAAGCGCACGTCCTGTGACCTGTCACAGGGGTTTCTCCTGCCTGGGTTCCGAGAGGGACTGATTGCACACGCAGCCAGTAATTTTGATGCTGTCAGTGTGAAAACGAGGAAAACCAGAATATTCTAGCCAGTGCTGGGGCGTGTTTGTGTGCTGTGCAAGAGAAAGGAAAGCTCCTTGTCCCAGACACCTTTATCCTCCCCATTGTTTGCGAGATAAGAGTTTGGCTGAACCGGACACGTTTCATCCGTGGGTGAGGTGCCTTGGGCGAGGTGCTGGAATTTGGCCCTCGCTTTGTTGTGAAGCTGATGCTCGAGCTTGGCCTAGAGCTGCACGCTGGGTTCTTATCTCGGCAGCGGGGCAAACTAACCTTGCTGTCAGAACGTGGTGATAAGGAGTAGCTCCATTCCTGCTGTTGTTGCTTTGTGCTTTGCAAGGCTGATGTGACTGCGTTGGTTT
The DNA here is from genome assembly GCF_963082525.1 of Nesoenas mayeri. Classification (NCBI taxonomy): domain Eukaryota; kingdom Metazoa; phylum Chordata; class Aves; order Columbiformes; family Columbidae; genus Nesoenas; species Nesoenas mayeri. The sequence goes on along the minus strand of NC_137558.1, from coordinate 445,960 downwards.
CCTTCTAATTAATGAATGTTTTGATCCAATACTTATCTGCCTCCCTTTCCCTTTTTGTCTCAGATTCTCTCTTTAATTGGCTTCCAAAAGAAAGACCAGTGATTAATCATTTTGTTTTTATGCATCTGGCAGGAGCTTCAGGAGCTGCAGGCCCAGATCTCGGACACCTCGGTGGTGCTGTCCATGGACAACAGCCGCAACCTGGACCTGGACAGCATCATCGCCGAGGTCAAAGCGCAGTACGAGGACATCGCCAACCGCAGCCGCGCCGAGGCCGAGGCCTGGTACCAGACCAAGGTGAGTTATGGGCGAGATCAAGGCACTTCCAGCTTCTGTCAGTCTGTGCACCGTGAGTGGGAGAGATTTGTGCGCCATTTAGCTGGTTAATCAACTGCCAGCCTGACTCCATCCTTCTCTTTGCGCTGTTTCGTGTCGCAGTACGAGGCGCTGCAGGTCACTGCTGGGAAACACGGCGACGACCTGCGCAACACGAAGAACGAGATCTCGGAGATCAACCGCGTGATCCAGAGGCTGCAGGGGGAGATTGAGAACGCAAAGGCCCAGGTGAGGAGCTGCGGAGCAGCGGCTCCTGCAGCGCCGGGCGCGGAGCCGAGGGCAGCACGGCGCGTGCAGCAGCCGCTCGGGGTGGCTCTGGTGCTCTCCTCCGTCCTGCCGGAGGACAAACTGTTGTGAGCAGTGTCAGGCTGAGAGGTGGTGATTTGTAGGTGAGCGCAGGACAGGGGGATGCAGCTCCCAAAGGACAAGGCTGCGGGCGGCCTTGCATCCCAGCCGCCTGCGTTCCTCGTACCCTCTTGTGCCATCTTGCTTCTGGGCTCTCTGTCCACTCCCTTTTTGCATAAGGGAACACCATGTTTGGGCACACGAAAGACTTTTCCAGCCACACGGCAGTTGTGTTTGCTTTCTGCGGGAGCTGTTATCGCTTTATCAAACGGCTGGTGGAAGCCAGACCAGCGAGCGGCTCAGACCATATTTGGGGCTGAAACCCGGCTGTGAACAGCCAGAGCTGGAGATAAGCCATCGTGATTCATGCGTTTGTGTTTATTTGGTTTCAGGGCAGGGAGGCTTCAACACACACTTACGAGCAAAGAGCTGACCCAGTGCAGCTCCCTTGAATAATGAATGAGAATATAAAGCGCACGCGTTCATTGTGAGCCCTTCCTGCCAAACGTGGGGCGTTTTTGGAGGCGCGGGGGGCACGGTCGAGGCTGCGTTAGGCTGGCAGCTCGCTGTGGCCCCACAGGGATGGTTTTGGGGCAGGTGTGGGTGTGTTAGCTGCAGGTCTGCTCCAGCCCACGCTCGCCTCACATCAAAGCTCCCCGGAGACCAGCGGGCTCTGAACACGCTCTGAGGCATTAACAGGAGAGAAACCCGAGCTCGCGTGAGCCCTCGTGTTGTGCTGTCGAGTGCGGCGTGGGTGGGCAGAGAGGCTGAGGATCACCCGAGGAAAGTCTTCCGAAAATGTCGCCAGTGGAGAGAAATAGGGTCTGCTTTCCAGCAGAACGTATCTTGGGCCGAGACGAGCTTCCTTTGCCGGCTGGTCTCCATCCAGCACCAAGATAATGCGTAGGCATGAACTTCTTGGGGATGTGAGTTGAGCAGGTGGCGCCGGGCTCTGCAGATACAGAGGTAGCGTGGCCGGTGCAAGTCAGGAGCCCGCGGGCAGTAGCGTCCTCCGCTGAGGTGAGAAGCCACTGACGTTCTCGCTCTGTCCCTCAGCGCGCCAAGCTGGAGACGGCCATCGCCGAGGCCGAGCAGCGCGGCGAGCTGGCGCTCAAGGACGCCAGGGCCAAGCTGGCCGAGCTGGAGGCCGCGCTGCAGCAGGCCAAGGCCGACATGGCCCGGCAGCTGCGCGAGTACCAGGAGCTCATGAACGTCAAGCTGGCCCTGGACATCGAGATCGCGACCTACAGGAAGCTGCTGGAGGGCGAGGAGAGCAGGTGGGGCAACCGGCGGGTTTTACTTGGGGAAGGGTCCGGCCCTTTGTTCCCTTTGCTTGGGGACATCGCGGGGGCCCGATTCCAGGTTCTGCAAGGAAACACAGAAGAGAAGACCTTGCATTTTAAACCAGTTTTTGGCCCTGAAAATTGCTTTGGCTGAAGAGCCAAACTGGCAAGTTCTGGGGAAAATTTGGTGCTTTCAGTGAAAATAAGCAAAGAAGAAAAAGTTGTTTTCCATCCTATGTTTGATGCTGTAGCAGAAAACCTCCAAGTGGCTCAAATCCCCGTGGGATTAGGACAGAGCTCGGCTGCTCTTGCAGCACCCCCAGGTGATAACAGAGCTGGTGAATGTAGGGCCAGAACAAAGCGCTGGATGGCACACTTATCGTGTCTGAATTATTTACAACAGCGGCAATAACTCACTGCCATTGTCTGCACCCGAGGCCCCGGGGGAACACTGAGTAATGCGGAGTCTAACCCGGCCTCTTCCTTTTCACCTTGATGTTTTCCTTCTCCAACAGGTTGGCTGGTGATGGAGTTGGCAGCATCAACATCTGTGAGTTGAGTTTATAATTTATGGCCGTTACGTGTAGCCCATATGCCTCCAGAAAATGGAGGTGGGCGCAGCGGGGCCGCGCGGTGCCCTGCCGCGGTTCCTGCCGCGGTTCCTGCCGCCCATCAATGTCCTCCTTAAATGAGACCCCTTAGGACAGAGGTTGGTGGGGCTGGTGGCTCCATGGCCGAGTTCAGCTCTAAGTCATCTGCACAGCACTTAACTTGGGGGGAATATTGATCTTCCTTCCCACTTTTGTATGGAGAAAAGTGTCCTAATGAGCAAATGCGTTGCCTGGATTGGAAATTGGTGCAAAGCTGATGTGAGAGGGTGGCTTTCCAGCTTGGGAAGCGTTGGGTTCTCACCCTGCCCAGCACTGGGCAGGTGCTGGTGTCTCAGTTGCCATCTGCAGCTCTAAAGCAGTGGCGCTACTTTTCATCCCCTCCATTGCCACTGGGAGCTGGGGAACCACATGCCCACAGCCCCTGGTGCTGCAGGAGATGGGCTGAACATGGTCCGGATCAGGGGGTTCTGAGCCAGACAGAGGGAAGGGGCTGAACCGCTCAGCCCTCGAGAGGATAAGTGCTCTGGGCCACGTGTAACTAGATCAGTTTTGCAGGAGGTTGCAACTTGAAAATGCCCTTTAGTGCGGGTGTGGAGAAGCGCGGTGCTCACGTGTGCTTTGTCTGCCGCAGCCGTGGTCAGCTCCAGCGGCGCAGGGGGCCACGCGGGCCCCGGCGCGTTCCTGGGAGGAGGAATCGGCCTGGGAGCCGGCATGGGCAGCGGCGCGCTCGGCTTCTCCTCGGGGGGCGGCTCCAGATCCTACACCCTCACCACCACCTCGACCAGCCAGAGGAGCTTCCGGAAGTAACCCCGGAGCGGAGATCGGCCGCAGCGCCGCACGGGAGGAGGGAAACCCTAGAAAGAAAAGTCTTGTTGCCTTCCATAGGACAAATTGGCTGCAAAATTTCTGCGGTGATGAATTGGAGTAAGAGATCCCAGAGCACCCGCCCCTGCCGCACGGCGCCTGAGGCTCGGCCCTGCCCTGCGGAGCGGGCGGGAGCCGTTCCGCCCCGCGCACGCTCCAGCCCGGGGTGAAATTCATCCGGTGAAGCAGGAGGGATAACGCTCTTGTGACTCGTGTGCGTGGTACCCCCTGCTCAGGGCTGCATTTCACCCTTTGAAGGGCAAAGCAATCATGTCAGTGGCATTTCTGTTGTGGTTTTGCAAAAAAGACCAGAGGATTATCTCCATCTTAATATGATTTGGAAGACTTTGTTCCCTTGGGCTCCTCAGAAGAGCGCCAACCCTTGTTAAGATTTCAGCCTGGGTTTGTTTTCTGTAAGTAGACCAAGCAGAAAACAGTGAAACTGGTTTGGGTTTCTCCATGTTGTCTTTGGAAGTGGAATTCAACAGTGCTCTGGATGAAGCCGATTTCTTACCCCAGGCAGATTTCCCTTCAGGTTCCTTATAGCAAAGTGACTCATAAACAACCCCCCGTTCCCTTTTCCGTTCCCTTTTCCGTTCCCTTTTCCATTCCCTTTCCCTCTCCTTGAAAGCCCAAAGCTTGAGGGATATGAAGTCAGTAGCGCAGTGGAGTGGGAGGTGCCCCTCACCGTCCTCCGGGCCTGTGTTCCACCCCACGTTGCAAACGTATCCAGTGGTGTCTGGTGTCTTTGCTCCAGCCGGGGAAAAGCGTGTTTGGGTGATGCATCCTTACAATAACCACACGTTCTGCCAAAATGTGTCTTCAGCTTACACGTGCCAGGGAAAACAGTTATGTCGTTACTGCAGTAGGAAGAATCGTTCCGTAAATAACTCAAAGAAACTGCCCAGAATTGTAGTGCGTGCTCAGCCGTGTCCTAGCGCTGTGTCTTTGGTTCGCGTTTGATGCCTTTGTGGTCTGAGACCTTGTCATGAGGCCGTTAATAAAGTTTCCCTATTTCGTGCTTTGCTGAGTTCCTGTGTGTGCTGCGCGGGCAGCTCTGCAGAACGGCCCGTTGTCACCGTCGTGCTGTCCCCGGGCCCCGCTGTCCCCGGACGGGCTCGGGCAGCGTTTGGGGTTTGCTGCCCGCACAGTCTGTCTTTGCGGCGGGCTGATAGGCCTGGTTTTGTTCGGGCACTTGGCTTCAGCTCGGGCCTGAGCGCGGCCCCTCACCGAGCACCGTCGTCCTCCCCCGAGCAGAGGGGAGCGCAGCGCCGGACACCAGGTGCCATTTGTACAACCACAGGATTGGGAGGGACCACAAGGATCGTCTGGTCCAGCCTTTCTTGGGCAAAAGCTCAGTCTAGGCCAGGTAGCCCAGCACCCCAGGTCAATCCCAGATCTTGGTTTAGCCCAAGAAGCTTCTCCAGGAGAAACCCAGGCCAGGCAGCGCCAGGCGAGGGGCCGGGGCTGTGGAGGGAGGCGGGAAGATGCTCCCACCGCGCAGGACGCGCCTGCCGGGCCCCCGAGGGATGTTCTGTCCTCCCGCGCTGAAAAGGAATGAAATGGCACAAAACCAGTATGGGCTGAGTCCCCACTGGGCAGGGAGGAGCAAGCTGGGGGGGCAACTCCTATCCTGGGAAGGCTTCCACCTGAGGAGCCTAATTAGCTTGATGGGAAGCCTAATTGGCTTGATGAGGTTACAAAGGACAACACCCCATACAGGAGAGATGAAAAGAGGTTTTCTGGCTGGCGGTTGTGGTGCTTTGTGCCCCTGTGCCGGGGCGGCCGCGGCCTGGAACGGGTGACACGGGCCGGGTCCCTTTGCTGGGGGATGCGATGGAGCGCTGCCGAGGCCCGAGCAGGACCGGGGCTGGTCCTGAGCTGGTCCTGGGCTCAGCGAGGACAAGGGACGTGAAACGCTCCAGCAGCGCGGGCTGCGCAGCTTTGAGGAGCGCCCGGGCAGCCCCAGGCGCTTCGGGACGGTTTTAGGGGGATTTTGCAATCACTAATAGTAGCACAAAGTTTCAGTTAGATTTGTGCAGGTCGCCGAAGCGTCTCTGCTCAGTCGGTGCCCTCTGAGTTGGTTTGGTTTGGTTTTCCTGGGGAAAAGATCCTCCCTGTCCTAATGGAGACACAACCTGGGAAGCGCCTGTTTGTGCTGCCTTGCCGTGGCGGTGGAACGGATCCTGCTCCTTGTGAATCAAACTCCTTGTGGATCCTGCTCCTCGTGGGACGGCGAGAGCTGCGCCTCCAGCTCCGCGCTGCTCTGGACAGGGGTCAGGACCCTCTCCTTGCACTGCTGCTCAGGTTGTTTAGAGCCCTGTGAGCTTCGTGATCCTGGAGCAGAGACAAGAACTAACCGTCCTTTCCCCAAACGAAGGAGTCCAATGAAGGTAACTGAGTTGCTATGTTAGTTTATTGGAGGTGCAAGATGAAAGGATGAAAGCTGCTGATAAGATAGAAGATCATTAGAAAGAAATCCCTGCTTCCCCTTTTCCTTCCCAAAGAGGGTTTTAGCAGCTCAGTGCACTAGGGGCGGAACAACTGGGGAAGCAATTGGTGCTGGTCCCATGCGCTTAGGGTTGGGTTTGGGTGCCGCGAGCGCGGTCACAGAGGAGCTTTGTGTCCTAGGGCCCGACACGCCGCTGGATCGGTCCCTCTCGCCTGACGCTGGACTGGGCTCCAGACTCTTCCGCTGCGACGGCGTTTGTGGCGGCAGAGCAGCCTGACCCTTAAAAACCCCGAGGGAAGAGAAAGCTGAGGATCAGCGTCACAGCAGGTAACACCCGTACACAGGCGAACTGCCCTCAAACAGCAACCGCCCTTGAGTCTGTCCTTTGGGGCAAATAATCAATGAAATTGATGCCAGGGGTGTATGGTAATGTAAGAGGCTGATAGAACCAGGTGGGTCCAGGGCGGGAGCTGCCAAGACAACTGGGCTGGATAAAGCTCTAATGAAAATACTCTTAGGTAGAAGGTGCCCTCTCGCACACTTCATTTTAATCTTCAATCTGTAGGAGAGGAAGGAGCAGGGAACGGCAGCAAAGGCGACTTGTTTGAACTGTGCAGCTGGAGCAGTGAGGGAGATTTTAGCCCTTCTCGCTCCTGGACTCCCCAGCAGAAACAGCAAAACCCTTGACCATAGAAAAGCCCTTTTTGTGTTCAGATCCACAGGTGTGGAGAATGGGCATGAAGCCTGGGGAGCAGACGCTGCGGCTCCAGCCCAGTCGTTGCTGTGTGTTGGCAGAAAAGCGCGTGCGTTGCTTTGTTTCCAGCATGTTCTCTCTGAGGCTCCTCACGCGGTGCTCCTGACCGCCTGGCTCGCGGACGGCGCCTTCCCGAGTGAGCTCGCGGTGCTCCTGCCGCCCGCGCCGTCCCCGCAGCTCCGCGCCGTGCGCCCCGCGCTGCTCCGGCACGGGGGTCTGCTCAGGGACATGAGGGCGCTCGCAAAGCCGGGCTCAGGGAGGGTGAGACCCCCCTGCGAGCGGCAAATGGCTGCGGAAAGCAGAGCGAAGCTGAGCGTCAGCTTGGGGAATTCCCGCAGAAAAGGCAGCGGGTGCCTGAGTTTGGTAGGAGGTGAAGGCTCCAACTTACAGATGCTGGCGGGGCAGCCGCGTTCTGCGCGGAGCCTGCGGAGAACGGGAAGAGGGTGCACGTGGTCAGCCTGTCCTCAAATGCAAAGCCCTCTAGCCTCAAACGGGAGCTCATCTCCTGCTGTTTGGAGGCCGTTTGGGCGGGTTTGTGCTGGTGGGGTGGGTTAGGACTGATGGGAAGAACTGATCCGCATTGGGACTGGCAGCTCCAAAGCAGCGCTGCCCGGTCAGCGGTTCTTGCAGCACATGCAGCCCTGGGCTGTCACCCACCTGCTCTCCTCGCCCTCCAGCAGCTTCTTGTAGGTGACGATCTCGACGTCCAGGCCCATCCTGACGCTGCTGAGCTCCCGGCAGTCGCGCAGCTGCCGGGCCAGCTCTGCCCTGCTGCGCTGCAGCGCCGTCCGCAGCTCGGAGAGCCTGCGCTCCGCGTCCTGCACGGCCGCTTCCCCGCGCCGCTCAGCGGTGGCCAGTGCGTCCTCCAGCCTGCGGCGCTGCCGGGAGCGACACGGGGTCAGGCCTGGCTGCCTCTTGCTGTCCTCAAACGTGACGTGCCATCAAGAGCTGGGTTTAAAGCGTGGTTGGGAAGTGACCGGTCCCGGCTGCGCTCACCTGGTCCTTGGCTCCGCGGAGGCCTCTGCTCAGGGTCTGGATGCTCCGTGTCAGCTCAGCTATCTTGGTTTTTGTCTCCTGCAGGCTAGCGGCATTCCTGCCTGCAGTCACTTGCAGCTCCTCAAACTAAAACAAGCCCAAAAGACACCTTTGCGTATCCCAAACCCACACAATCGGAGCAAATCAGGAGAGTGGGGGTCATTCTATCGGTCTGCAGTTGGTTTGAAGGGAGAGGCTGCACCAGCCCCTCGCTGTGCCGGGTTTTCTCACCTTGCTCTCGTGCCAGGCCTGCGCTTCCGCCCGGCTCCTGCGGGCGATGTCCTCGTACTGAGCCCTGACGTCTGCAGCGATGCCGCCCAGGTCCTGATCTCGACTGTTGTCCATCTGCAGCACCACCGAAGGCTCCGAGGCGTTCGCCCGCAGCTGCCGGCTTTCCTGGTGAGGACACGGGGTTGAACTGGTCGGAGATGCTGGTCCGGCCCCGAGCTGCTGCGACCACGTTGTGCAGCTCTGTCCCGCTTTGTAGGGACCACGCAGAGATGAAAACACCGCAAGCGGTGACTGCTGCCCCGTGTCACCCCCGCTGCCCATCCCAGAATGCAGCTGGGAGGTGAAATGATGGCCGGGGCACCAGGGGTGCCTCTTACCTCCTCATAGAGCGTTCGCAGGAATCCAACCTCTGCTTTCAGGCTTTCCAGCTTGGCCTCCAGCTCCGCTTTGTGTAAGACAAAGCAGCCCGCGTCCTGGCGACGCGTTGGGGATGGAAGGAGGAAGTTCGTTAGCAGGAGCCGACTCGGGGCTCCCCTTGGGGTGAGGGACTTTTGGTGCCGTGACCGTGCGCCAGCTCCCAATTACGCAGCTGCTGCTGATCTGAGCTCAAGCAAACCCGAGCAGCAGCTCCTGCTCGTACTTGTTTTGTGTGCGGCTTCAGGGAAATAAATCACCGCGTGCACCCCGAAGACCTGAACCCAGGGAGTTCAAACAGCCCCTTGCTCACCTTCTTCAGGGCAGCAAACTCGCTGTGGGCGCGCGGCCGCCGGCTGCGCTCGTCCTTGTACCTGCGTGGGAAAGCGGCAGATTTTCCTTGGAGTTCAGCACAATTACGCCTTTGTTTGGGTTTCTTTCAAGAAGTGAAACTCCTCATCTTAGTTTTCCTTCTCCCCAGAGGATGTTTTGTGCTGCTTTGGTTTGTTTCGTAGCCCATGGGAGAGCAAACATGTTTGCAGAGGCTTCTGCATCTTTTTGAATTTGCAGCAGAACTGTTTTCATTGAACTCGCGTGACAGCAAAGAGCTGCCGAACGTTTCCAAAGGGATTAGGAAGGAGAGAAGGAGAACTGGAAGAGGGACACCCTCTGCTTCCTCCATCTCGCTGTTAATCCTGTATCCCGAAGCCCTGGTAGGTCTCTCCATCTACCTACTGGTTCTCTGGGAGCCATTTACTACCACACAAAGTTCACGCTCCCTGCCTTTTTCCAAGTCCCAAACATTTTGAGCCCCGCACCCCCATTCTCTGGTTTCGCTTACATGTTCCTGTTGTTTTCCAGAAGCTGCTGTGCTGCTCTCAGGTCTGTCTCTAACAGGGCTCTGTCGCAGCCCAGCGCTTCCAGCTGCTCGTGCAGGTGCGCGATGAAGGCCCGGAGCGCGGGCCCAGCGCTGCTCCCGCGGCGCTTCTGACCCTGCAGGAAGCTCCACTTGGTCTCCAGGACCTTGTTCTGCTGCTCCAGGAGCCGAACCTGAATCCCAGAAAGGGAAATAGGAAACAATGAGGGTTAGGAGAGAGCCGGTGCCCGTGGACAGTGGTGACCTGCGCGTCCCTGTTCCTGCTGCGTGTGAGCGCAGCGTCTCCTACTCCAGCCCGCTCGGCTGCGGGGGCTGTTGCTGGGCCACCTGTGTCCAAATGCACAAAAATTAATCACTTCCAAAAATTAGAGATCTGAAGTAAATTTGGGATGTGCAGAGAGGAGCAGGATGGAACTAGGAGGCTGATGGAACTGGCTTTAGTTTGTTCCTGAGCTGTGCTCAGGCCTAGAGATCAGAGCAGCATTTCCTATGCGCGTGCACTGTGGGGCTCAACCGGCACTTATGTGAGTTGCCCTCAATGCCTAAACTGAGTTGTCCCGTAGGGACTCCGGGCTGGGCTCCTGCGCTGGCCCGCGGTGCCGCAGCCGGGCCGGGGCGCCCCGCTCACCTTGTCGATGAAAGACGCAAACTTGTTGTTGAGGGTCTTGATCTGCTCCTTCTCTTGGAGCTTCACCGCCTGCACGTTGGCATCGAGCCGCGGGCAGAGCGGCCGGAGCAGCTGCTCGTTGCTGGTGACGGGCGCGATGGTGCGTGGCCTGGGCGCCCCCCCCGCCCTGCAGCCAAAGCCAGCGCTCCTGCAGCCCAGCCCCGCGCCGGCTGCACCGACGCCGTATCCGCCCCTGGGAGCAGGGCGCCGTCCAGCAGCCCCCGCGGGCCTGCAGCCCTCCAGGCTCCGGCTGCTGGAGCAGCCCGCGCCGCGGTTCCCCACGGCACCTCCGCAGTTCCCCACGGCACCTCCGCGGTGACACGAGGCAGCGCTGGAGCTGCGGCGGTTCCGGGGAAGAGCTACGGAGGAAGAGCCGAAGCTCCTGCCGGTGCGGCCGGAGCCGCCGCTGCGGGAGCAGCGGGACATGGTGCTGGTGGGAGAGGGACGGTGCCGGCGAGGTGCTGGGAGCGGGCTCGGGGTGCAGCTCCTCTGACCACACTGCAGCACCTGCTTCCTTTTATTTGCATGGAAAACAGGGCGAGGCTGCGTGAAACTTCCACAAAATGAACGTGATGCAAAGGATGCGAGCTGCTTAGCATACGCCGCGCTCAGCGCCAGGGAGAGCGGAGCTGCTCTGCCCCAGAAAGCTCTGAAGAATGCGGTTCAGGCAGAAGAATCATGTTTGGGTCTTGCGTAACAGCAGCAGAAATTAGGGGAGCTGTGTGGGTGAATTTCCAGGAGACGCTAAAAATTGTGTGTTCCCTTTTTCTAGGTTGCGTGAAGTGGGACTGAGACTTCGGGGGTGTAAACTGCTTCTCTGTCCAAGGAGCTTCATGTTTGCTGGTACCTCAGCTTGCAAGCAAGAGCCGTGGAGGAGGATGCGACTCAACCTGCTGTTTGACACGAGCCAGCAGTGACACACGTGGGTCTCCTGAACCAAGGCTTGCAGGCAGGTCAGTGGGAAATGACCAAGTGTGGTTGGTTCTGTCTATAGAAAACCAACACATTTTAATGCCGGTGGGGCCAAATCTCCCGCTCAAGCGGATTTCTGTGCAGGTTGCTGATGTGTTTTCCAACATGGTACAATCATTTATTGGGGGAGTTGCCGATCAGTTGCAATCGAAACCGATGCTTGGCACGCAGTAGCTTTTGCAGACACCCTTATTAGCCGAATCCTCCGCAAAGCGACGTCTCCCGTTCCCATCCCTCGGCGTGGAGGTTGTTCCCGCCGGTTCGGGGCTGGGCTGTGGCGCTCCCCGCGGCGCCGGAGCCGCTCGCGCGCGTGTCCCCGTTCCTGGAAGGCCGAGCTGGCGCGGGCCCGCGGCGCCGTGTGGGAGGGCGGCGCGTTTGGTAGGGGCAGGGTAGGAGTTTCAAACAAGTGATTTGGGGTTGTTTACAGCGTTTCTTTCCTCTTCCCTGTTCGGTGGTTGGTTACAATTGCAAAGCAAAATTACAGCTTTGCTGGAGGGATGTGGGAACTCTCGGGCGCTTCGGCTCCAGGGCTCGCAAACATCCTTCGAGGAACGGGACGTGGGAAGGTCTGGCGTTAATCTGGTGATTCTCCTCAAGCTTCGTGTGCCAGAGCACGTTGCTCCAGACCGTAGTTGCGTTTTCTGGCTCTCCGGCTGCGTCTCCTCTCTCCACGTTGTCACCCCAGGAAGCGCGTTCTGCTTTGGATGGGACGGCGGACACCAGATGCAGCTGTTTAGCTCTTCTGGGCCGAAACCTGAGGCCAGGGCTTGCAGAAAGCCGACAGAGGAGAGAGCGGCGGCGGGTAGAGCTGCAGCAGGGAAGGCGGCTGAAAATGTTGGTGAACTGACGCAAAAGAAATATGTTTTGAGCTGCCTTGGGTGCGTGCGGACGCGTGAACGAGTCCTGGCCAAGGGCTGTTGCTCGGTCCCCTCACTTGACTCACGTGTGAATAGGGACCAGGCGTTTCACTGGGCTGACAAAGGTGACGGTGGCCGAGCCTTTGGCTTGACAAGCCCTGAGGCTCCCAAGGCATCATCTTTATCCGTTGGGGTCTGCGGTTGGGGAAACCCAAGTGCCTGGGTGTGCGAGGAGATTTGGCTTTGTCAGGCGTTTGGGTCCATCAGTGCTGGGAAGCGCTTTGGAAGTGTCACCTTTTAGGACAGGGCTCCCGGTGGCATTGGCTGCGTTGCAGGGGCGCAGACTGCGCGGGGTGGGGGTTCGCTGTGTGACTGTATTTCCTCCTCACGCATCCCGCAGGGCTGTTCCCGCACCCACCTGCTCTCTCCTCCACCAGCAGCTCCCCGTGCGTCGCGATCTCCGTGTCCAGGGCCCGTTTAACGCTCAGGAGCTGCCGGTGCTCGCCAACCACATTCTGCTTCAGCTTTTGCAGGGAAAGCCGCGGCTCGGGGAGCTTGCGCTCAGCATCCTCCACAGCCCCGTGCTCCTCAGCCTCAGCGATGCCTCTTCCCTTCGCATCTCTGCGGGTGGGAGCTTTTCATTCCTGCTGCTATTTGCATGTGCTTTGACTGGTTCTGAGCTCCTGAATCTGCCCGTCTGCAGGGGCCTGCGCTGGGGACAGATGGACAGATGGAGAAGGGCTGCAGGGTGGCAGAGCATCTAGTGGAGCGAGGTGTGTGAACCCCGATCTCGTCTGGGACCAGGGGACCAGGACGCGCCTGGGTTCTGGCTTTTGAATGGAAGTTCCTTCTGCAGCGAGAAGGAGCTGCCGAGGGCTGGCACGCTGGCACAGCCGCGTGTTTCTGCTTCAAGGAGCGATGACTCCACCTTCGCTAAGTGCTTTGCCCAGCTTGGCACTGCGGGATGAAAAGGCTTATTTGCATTCAAATGCCTTTTGCCTTTAAAAAGTGTGTCCCTCCTTTGTTGTTGGCGCCTCAGCTTCTTCAGCAACACCAGGTTGTTCTCTGCAGTCCCGCGCTTGTTGATCTCCTTGATCTCTTTGTTGGTGTTGGGAAGGGGAGATGAAGGTGCCGCGGCACCACAGCCCCCCGTCCTCCTGCATTCATCGCAGGGCGCTCATGGGGACCCTAAAGAGTTGGTTCCCAGGGGCGTTTGCCACCGATCTTTGGAGGAAACAACAAAACAGCTGCCTAACAACACGTCTGTCCTTGCTAGCTCAGTGCGTGGGTTGTACATGGTGGTATTACATACAGGTCTCAGTGATCCTGTATCCTGGGAAGGGCTGCAGAGCAGCGCTGGCCGCGGAGCGATGCCCGGCTCCAGCGAAACCATTAAACGGGCAGATGAAAGGCAGGAGTTCAAAGGCAGGAGTCCGTGCAGCTAATGAAACATCAGCCTTTCATGGCCCTTTCATGGGGGAAGATTTCTTCACATCAGGAATATCCAACCCTGAAAATAATTTCCATTGAGTCCCAGCCCGTATATAGATTTGTGGGTCTCTAAGCTCTTAGCCACATAGAAGGGCAAAATTAATTTGGCATATGTCTGATTTCTAATTGCTGTTGCCGTGTGGATTAGTGTTTGACTCAGAAGAGCGAAGCGTTAGGAAGAAGACTTTGGGATCCCCAGCGTTTACAATAAGCGAAGGTAGGAAGGTAGGAAGAGCAGATTCCGAGGTCCGAGGCCTGGGGACCTTATCAGTCCCAAAGAGGTTGAGTTGGGGGTTTAATGAGTCTTTTCCATTTCTAATTATGGCAGTGATGGCACTTTATTAGTCTGTGCGCCTCATGCGTGTTCAGAACAGTGTGAGCTGAAGTTCTTGCTTTCTTGGGAAAAAAACAGATTTATTTCCTTAAATGACTTTATTTCCTTAAACCTTGAAAGACTACAGGGGTCTGGGTGCGAAAAGGCGGAGGTGCAGCACCGCGGGGACTGAGACACAGGATGTTTCCTCTAGTGCCTGCGAGGAAGAGCAGATGTTTGCCCGTCCCGTGGAAGATGCTGATGCTGAAATAACTTGGCTCACACTAATCTGAACGGAACATCCATGTTCCTGTTGGGTATGAGGTGTCCGGGGTGCGGAGGAAGGAAAGGCCTCAGCTGGTCCGTGTCTGACTCCTGTTTTCCTTCAGCTCTGCTCTGCTGTGCCAACCGCTCCTGGAAAGTGGAATTAAAAGCAGGATGCGACAGAATTAACTCCACGTGCCTTTTATTGGGTGAACCCTGGGAAATGAGGATTTCAGAGACAATAAACAGGAGCATGAGATGTTTTATATAAATAAGGACAGACAGCTCTGACTTCCAAATCTGGTGCAAGTAACAGGGTGAGGACTGCACACAACACACGCGGAAACTCGGCGCGGTGCTGGTGTCCGGCTTTAATAGCACTGCTTGCTTGCAGAGGTGGTGGAGACGTATTTAACGCTGGAGCTGCTTCCACCGACCACGCAGGACCTGGCGGCGCCTTGTCCACCGGTTCCTGCAGCACAGATTCCGTCTCCGAGGCCGAAGTTCAGACAGTTCCCGGCTCCGTAACCGGCTCCCGCGGCCGTTCTGGTCACAGCTGTGGGAGGAGAGCACCCGGTGCAGGGCCGGCGCGGGCAGCGGGCCCTGAAGCGCCCTGTGCAGGGGCGGCGCGGGCAGCGGGCCCTGAGCCGGGGGTACACGCACCGGGCACCAGAGTCCCTTTATGAGTTACTTACAGATATTGACTGCGCTGGCAGCTTCTCCAGAGAGCCTGTTGGGGAGCAAAATGGCACAGTAAGGATTCGAGGAGAACCCGTGCGCAGGAGCTGCTTGAAAAGGCAGGAGAGTTTCCTTGGAAGGTTTTTAGTGGAAAGTTTGCACAGAAGGTGAATTTCCCAATTGTCTTCATGGGCAATCGCTTGGCTTTAAACAGGCTTGGGAACGTGGGAGCCCTGGGGTCTCTTCTAAACCCGCCAAGGGTCTGTGACAGCGCTGGGAACGGGGATGGGAGGCGCCCACCTGCTCTCCTCGCCCTCCAGCAGCTTCCTGTAGGTCGCGATCTCGATGTCCAGGGCCAGCTTGACGTTCATGAGCTCCTGGTACTCACGCAGCTGCCGGGCCAGCTCGGCCTTGGCCTGCTGCAGCGCGGCCTCCAGCTCGTTCAGCTTGGCCCTGGCGTCCTTGACGGCCGCGTCCCCGCGCTGCTCGGCGTCCGCGATGGCCGCCTCCAAACCACAGCACTGCGGGGAAAACAGCGGTTGCCTTCCCCCCCTAGAGCACAGACCACTTCTGTGTCCCCTGAGGTTGTGATGCCCGGTCTACATGAGAAGAATTTGGGTTAATGTCCCTAGGTGTGATCTTAACGATCGTTGAATTGATGCAAGTCCCGGGCCAGGTCCCAGCCTGCATTTCCACACCTCTTCACATCTCCTTAGGTTTACTGGTACTGCGTGAAGTTACTCTTAGTGATGTTACTGCACTGAGAGAAGTGCTGTCCTATTCATTCCAGCAGAACCCCCTGAGATGCCCTTGTTTTCGTTCCCCGGCGCTGACCCAGCGGTCAGACCACGCTCAGGGTTTTGTCTTGGGCGTTTCGCTGCCCTTTACCTGTTTCTTGACGCTGTCGATTTCGGAGTGCAGGCGCTGGACGTGGCGGTTGAGCTCGGAGATCTCCTGCTTGGTGCTGCGGAGGTCGTCCCCGTGCCTGCCCGCCGTAGCCTGCAGCTCCTCGTACTGTCAGGGGAGAGGGGAATACACGGGGTTTGGAGCAGGTGGAACAGGGGGATGTGGGTGTTATACAAATCACAGTGGGACCCGCTTTCCCTTGGGGTTTAGGGCAGGGAATGCAGGTTCCCGTTGCGGAGCCTGCGCGGGTGCTCACCCTGGTTTGGTACCAGGCCTCGGCCTCGGCGCGGCTGCGCTTGGCAACATCCTCGTACTGCGCCTTCACCTCGGCGATGATCCCGTCCAGGTCCAGGCTGCGGCTGTTGTCCATGCTCAGCACCACCGAGGTGTCGGAGATCTGGCTCTGCAGCTGCGACAGCTCCTGCGAAACAGCGCGTGGTTCCGTGAGTCCTGAGCCGCGAGTGTCGCTCGGAGGGAGGAAACGCCCCGAGTTAGAGGCTAAATCTGGGTGGATAAAGGGATTTTTCCAAGCAGGTTTCAGGCAGGGTTAAAGCAGCAGGCAGAAAGGGGAAAGCATTGAATTATTGAGTGCAACAGAGTGGGGGATGATCAGTCCTGAGCATCCGAGGGGGGAAAGGAATGCATTGGAAACTGGGAGGAGGGTGCAAGTGCTGGTGCTTACGGCTTCGTAGAGGGCTCTGAGGAAATCTATCTCCTCCGCAAGCGAGTCCAGCCTGGCCTGCAGCTCCGTCCTGCTCGTGTAGGCAGCGTCCACCTCCTGCGGGAAACACCACGAAGCCACAGTTCACGCAGAGCTGGCGGCGGCGCTTCTGGCTGTTCCCGCAGCCTGGGCACCCACCTTCTTCAGCACCACAAACTCGTTCTCGGCAGCTGTGTGCTTGTTGATCTCCTCTTCGTACCTGCGGGGTGGAAACGCACGGGCACTCTGGGCTCGGACAGAGTTATTTTGTGTTTTCAGGACCCGCTCTGATGTTTTTCTGTGCACAGTTGGGTACTTTGGTCTCTGAGTGTTAAAATTTTCTCCCTGTGACTTTCAGCCATGGGGAGGTGAGGCTGAATGTGTCTCCTATTAAGCTTAACCTGGGCCTTACTCAGAAGATGCTATCAGCAAGAAGGGCTTATTGCAGCAGGGCGCAGACGGACAGACTTACTTGCTCTTGAGCTCCTGGGCCAGGCTCTGCACCTTGCTCAGCTCCGCGGCCAAGCTGTGCCGCTCCGCCAGCAGACGGTCCAGCTGCCTGCGGAGGTTGCTGGTGTAGGTCTCAAAAAGGGGCTCGATGTTGTTCCCGACCGTTTTGTTCCCCTGTTCTTGCAGAAGGGCCCACTTGGTCTCCAGGACCTTGTTTTGTTGCTCGAGGAATCGGACCTGGATAGGGAGGGATGGTTCAGAAACAGGGACTTTAGGAGGGTTTTCCTTAGAGAGGCAAAGTGCGATCCTGCGAGGACTCTTCACACAGGTGTTGCACATCTGATATTCACATTCCTGCTCTCTTTGCAAACTCTGCTTCCTCTCACCCTCTGGCACCATCTTCCCCGTTGGCTGCTCTCCCCTCAGCACCAGCGTGAGGGCTGAATGGGCTCAAAGCTGGAACCCCTCAGGTTTTATTCCCAAGCTGCTGATGCTGTAAATTATGGGACAAGAGCAGCAAAACTGCTGAGAAAGATGTAATTGCCCTTCTTTGTGCCAGCCCACCAAGGAGTCAACACAGCATAGCCAAGAGATGTCTCACCTTGTCGATGAAAGAGGCGAATTTGTTGTTGAGGGTTTGAATCTGGTCCTTCTCCTCCTTTCGAATGCTCTGGATGGTGGGGTCGATCTCCAGGTTGAGGGGTTTCAGCAGGCTCTGGTTGATGGAGACGGCTTGGATGCCCCCGGCAGGGACAGCGGGGAACGCGGGGCCGCCCGCGGCGCCACCAAACCCAAAGGCACCAGCAGCTGCGGGTCCGTAGAAGCCAGCACCTCTTGCAGCCACCGCGATCCTCCTGCATCCCCCGAGACTGTAGAGGCTTCTGCTTCCAAACCCTCCGGCAAACCTCCGGTACCCGGCCATGCTGCAGGTTGCCCCTTGGGACACGGAGCCTACGCAGAAGCTGGTGCTGCCGGCGTTCGGGGTGAAGGCAGAAGCGGCGCTGAAGCCGGTTTTGCTCTGGTTCCTCGCGGCGCACAGGCGAGACATGGCAGCCGATGGGAGCAGGGGGAGCGGCAGGAAGAACGAAGCAGGAGTGAAGTTGTGCTCCCCGGGCTGCGACCGGCCCTTTTATAGCTCCCCGAGCCGGGGATGGGTCCGCACTGCTCATCCTGCTGATGAACCGGGCTCGGCACCCCCGGCAGCACGGCGGACGGTGAGTTCACCGCGAGCACCGATGAGGCACTCGCAAAGTGCAGGAGTTGCATTTTTTTTGTGACAGTCACAATCTGGCTGTCGAAATAATCTGAGAAAACACTGAATACTCCTGCCCACCCCTGGCCCGCTCCCTGCGCTCCCCTCTGCAGGCAGATGGTTCCCACGGTGGGCAAGCGCTCGCTCATCTCTGTTTCACGGATTAATCAATGCCCTTGCGCAAGGCTGTTCCGCGGCGCCGCTCTCGCGGGTCCCTGTTCCTGCTGCTGTGGTTTGGAGCGAACCCAGCGGGGCAGCGGCGCCGCAGGCCGCGGCTTGCCAGAGGTCTGGACTCTTGTTCTCATGCCCAAACAGGAGTCGTTTAAACCAGGGCTGGTGGAGAAGAGAGAAAGGAGATGGAGGGAAAGGCACAGGGGTGATGGGGCTTTAGGAGGATTTTAAACCATCAGCTGTCAAAAACCAGCTGGGGAGCAGAAAATACACGGAGAGTAATTTCATGAATGGCATTTTCAGACCTTTGTGCGAAAAGTGTCTACGTGTCGTTCTGATTCAGGCTGACGAGAAGTGATGAAATACCAGAGTGACCAGAGGGAGATACCGTTGGCCGTGACGACACTAAACGTGAGTTGGCGATTTCTCACAGCTTCGCCTTCGCAGGTTTCGAGCTGTTTCCTGGCTCAGGGAGTGAAGTCCGTTCCCAGGCTGCCCTCCCCACGCCTCTTGTTTTTCCCCCAGATCTCTTATGCACAAGAAGCCCAGGCCTTGGGGCGCAGCCTTGGGCCGTGGGTCACAGATGGTCCCCGTGCTCTTCATCCGCACGGCACCGGGGCCGGTCCCACGGCGCGTTCTCTGGTGAAGTTACAGCGAGCAGCACTTCTCAAGAGAGGAGCTTCTGTGGCTGAGCTGTGCAAGTGAGCTCAGGCTTACGGCTAAGTCTGTCCTAAAGAGCTCTGTAAAAACATTACGGGTAGCAATTAGCAATCAGTTCCCTCCATGCATTGCAAATCCCAGCCCCTGAGTGCAAGCACCTTCCGTTTCATTGTGCCTGAGGTTTTAATCCGGGCCGTGCTGGAGTTAACGAGGACCGTCCTGTGCCACTGCAGTACCAGCCCCGGGCCACGGCCGCGGCTGTTGAACTTGGCTGTTGGGATGGTATGCAGGAGGTGACATCCGCGGTGACCGGACGGCTGTGCGCTGCTCACGTACAGACACACGGACCTTTGCCAGGGTGGCTTCTTGTATTTTGCTTAAAAAGCGATGCCCTGGGAGAGCAAATGTTGTGGGCCCAGCCTTTCCCGTGCCAGACGAAGGGCTTTGTAATCTCAGTTTTATGACCCGGGCGTTGACGCAACGGATGGCATCCGTCCCGCGTGCCCGTCGGCTGCGAGCGGTGCATCCTCTGCTTGGGGAGTGTTTGGGCAGCGGAAATGATGGGAAACTGCTGGTCTGAAGGAAAACCTGACCCGAGCGTGTCGTCCGGGCGCTGCCCGTTGCCCTGTGTTCTCTGCCGTCCCTGGGACTCGCGAGGTACACGGGGCGAGGGTTGGGACTTTCTCCCGATGGCGCCTGTTGGTGGGCTCAGTCGCTCCCGAGCCCCCAGCCTGCTTTTCCTTCTCACTTAATTTCTCCCGATTAGCCAGAACCACGTCTGAAATTGCTGCGCCTCCTGCTTCTCCACCTTCCCTAAACAAGGTCTTGTCTCCAGCGTATTCTGGGACTGTGAAGAGTGGATCTTGATATCTTTCCTTTTCCAACAGGTATCCTGTTCTTGGATGTTATTTACAGCTGTTGGAAGGGCGACATGGCGTTCAGCGGAGTGTGTGAACGCACGTGGACCTGACCCTCCACTGATAGTGAAGAAGGCGGAATATCGGCATCAAGAGCCAAGATAAACCCCTGAACCTGCGTGGCCGGCGCTCGGAGCGGAGGGGACGCTCAACCCGCCCAGGCTGCTGGTCGCTGCCCAGCACCGGTGCTCAGGTGAGCCGGGTGCGGTCAAAGGGCTCTGGGGGTGGCTGATCACCTGAACGAGTCGGGCGGTTGCTCTGACTCCCCTGGTAATTAGTTCCCTATTGTCAGGAGTCTGTGCAGGTACACGACACCTGGCACGGCCCCGTGCCCCCGGGAGCCCGGGCTGCTGGCTGCCGCGGAGCGAATGCGTCCGAGGCCGCTTCCCCGTGCCGGTCCTGCCTTGGCGTGCCCCGTGTTTGGCTTCGGGTGTTTACAGTGGGGGGAACACGGGAATGATGTGCCGAGCTCCCTCGGAGCTGCGCTGTGCCCGTGTGCTCTGGCTGCCGCGGGACACGGTCAGGAAATGGGAATGAGGAGCAAAGGTCTGCGCCTTTAACTGGGCAGGGTCCTGGCAAAAGTGCTTGTTATCTGCATTTGCATTTGTTGTTCCCCATCTTTAATTAAAAGGTCCACGCAATAGAATAAATTACATATGCATTTTTATTAGACGAACACCAGAAAGTGAAGAGAGACAAACAGTCATGGGACACGCTTTATATACAAAATCTGGCCAAAAAAATGCTGAGCTGTGACAAGCAAGTTGCGAATTTAAAGCAGCGGGACTCGTGTTGGGCGGCAGAGCCCCGTGCGACACGTGCCAGACAACGCGGCGCAGGGAGCGTTCCTAAAGCGAGGCGAGGGCGGCCCCGCGCCGCTGGCCCGCTCTGCTTTAGCGAAGGACCAGCGCTAAGGTGGCTTCTGGCGAGTGGAAGGGAAACTCTTAGCTTCTGTAGCTTCTTCTGGTGGAGGAGGTGGAGACGAACTTGACGCTGGAGCTGCTGCCGCCCGCCAGGCCGGCGCTGCCCACCGCGGGGCCGCCGGCGCAGCCGAAGCTGCTCCCCATGGCGCACATTCCCCCGCTCATGCTCAGGTTGCTGCCTCCTCCGTAGCCCGTTCCCACCGTTGTCCTGGTCACGGCTGCGGGAAGGAGAAGGGAAAGCGCTCAGTTTTGTGGGCATTGGCTCCTTGGCGCAGAGACGCGCTAACGCGCAACTCACGTAACTGCGTGTAGCTTAGAGACTTACAGATATTCACTGGGACGCCGTCTCCAGCCAGCCTGGTAGGGGACAGACAAGGGAAGAGGGTGAGAAATCACAGAGCGATAGAATCATCGTCTGCTGATACCGGGGGGAAAATCTAGGGTACATTTCCTTTGGGGAGAAGATAAACTTGGTGCGATTCAGGGACGCTTTGTGCGATGACGTCCTTTAGCTGGGACGACCTTCCCTCCCGCGTCCCCGGTGCCGTGCTGAGCGTTTCCAAACCGCTGAGTGTTTCCAGGGCTTAAACCGGGACTCGAGGGGTCGTGTTTCCCACCCACCTGCTCTCCTCGCCCTCCAGCAGCTTCCTGTAGGTCGCGATCTCGATGTCCAGGGCCAGCTTGACGTTCATGAGCTCCTGGTACTCGCGCAGCTGCCGGGCCAGGTCGGCCTTGGCCTGCTGCAGCGCGTCCTCCAGCTCGGCCAGCTTGGCCTTGGCGTCCTTGAGCGCCAGCTCCCCGCGCTCCTCGGCCTCGGCGATGGCCGCTTTCATGCTGGCACACTGCGGAGGAGAAACCGCTGCTCAGATTCCCCACACAAGACCCAGGTTTGTTCTTGGCCTGCCCTGAAACTACACGGCTTTATTCCAGCACCATCAGCATAACCAGCGACAGCTCTGTTCTTGAGATAAAAAGGGCAAAACTGAGCAGAACTCGCATAACTTGCCTCTGGTCTTTTTCCTTCCTCTCCGTTGCAAGTCTAGGGGTAAAGCAGTTAAAAGTGGGGGCTTTGCTGCCCTTTACCTGTTTCTTGACGCTGTCGATTTCGGAGCGCAGGCGCTGGACGTGGCGGTTGAGCTCGGAGATCTCCTGCTTGGTGCTGCGGAGGTCGTCCCCGTGCCTGCCCGCCGTAGCCTGCAGCTCCTCGTACTGTCAGGGGAGAGGAACCGTCAGCCGAGGGAAAAACCCACCGTTTTGGGGTCAGGCGGGTGCCCGGGAGCGCGGGGCCCCCCCCGCCCGGCAGCTGCGGCGCGCGGTGCAACATCCGAGAAGGTTTTATTGGAACAGTCGGTCTTGATCTGTTCAAGACAAGACATGAAGATAACAGCCCGGGAACCCCCCTGTTCCTTCACCTTGGTCTGATACCAGGACTCGGCCTCGGCGCGGCTGCGGTTGGCGATGTCCTCGTACTGCGCCTTCACCTCGGCGATGATCCCGTCCAGGTCCAGGTTGCGGTTGTTGTCCATGGTCAGCACCACCGAGGTGTCGGAGATCTGGGTCTGCATCTGCGAGAGCTCCTGCAAGGGGCCCGGGGCCGGGTGAGCTCACCCGCCCGGGAGATGCCGTTTCATCCCCCCCATGAACGTGCAGACCTGGGAGAGGCTGCAGATCGTTATCGCGGCAGCTCAGACGCTTGGTAGAGCTCGAAAGGATTTAGCATCTCCCGGGGGGAGAAATTACCGGCTTTCCGAGAAACGGAGGGAGGGGAGCCCCGAGCCGGGGGGTTGTGCTCACCGCTTCGTAGAGGGCTCTCAGGAAATTGATTTCTTCAACCAGCGCGTCCGCCTTGGCTTGTAACTCCACCTTGTTCATATAGGCAGCATCCACGTCCTGGAGGACGAGACATTTAGGGAATGTGTTTTAAACTCTTATTAGCAAGTCGGGAACGTGCAGATCTCTGCAATGACAGGCCAGGGAGGAAGCACGGAACAAAAAGCATTTGGCCTACAAAGGGCTGGAATTGTGATCAGAGCTCTGCAAATAACGCTGAGGTGTTGGGCTGGGATCCGCTCTCACCTTCTTGAGTGTCACGAACTCGTTCTCTGCCACCGTGCGCCTGTTGATCTCGTCCTCGTACCTGCAGGAGGGAGCCGGGAGCAGCATTTGTTTAGGCAGGTAGCAGGCGGGGGTGATCTGAGTGTGCTGGAATGAACTTCCTTAAGAGCATTTTGCATACAATGTTCTTTTCTCCTACAGAGCATCTGAATAAGAGACCATGAGCGTGTTCCTGGGCTAAACTAGTCAAAACAAGTACATCAAAAAGTTTTATAGAGTCTATTCTCTTTCTGCTATTCTAGCCATCAGTCGTGCTCGCTGTGCCCGTCCCGGGCGGATGGAGCGAGCTGTCCTGAGACTCGCAGACCTGCCGTGTCATTGCTTTTTCTCGGTAGGTAATTTAGTTAATAAGCCTTTGATCATATTCCAAATTATTCCCTGAATGTTTGTGCATTTGGAACTGTTACTTCGTTACCGTTTGTCTTGAGAAAATGTCACAGCCTTCGCTGTCGGGAATTCTCGCGTTCCGGACTTGCCCGGTTTGGGTTAAGGGTGCTGGGCGGAAATTGCTGCGCTGGCCAGGTAAGGGCAGTGACTTACTTCTTCTTGAAGTCCTCCACCAGGTACTGCGTGTTGAGCAGCTCTCCCTCCAGCCGGCCCTTGTCGCCCAGCAGGCTGTTCAGCTGCACCCGCAGGTTGTTGATGTAGGTCTCAAAGAGCGGCTCCACGTTGTTCCTCACCGTTTTGAGCCCCTGCTCCTGCAGCAGGCTCCACTTGGTCTCCAGCACTTTGTTTTGCTGCTCGAGGAATCGGACCTGCAAGCAGAAATATCCCGAAGGTGTTTGGATGGGACGGGGGCTCTCGCTTCCCGTGCGAACGGGGCGTCGCGCTCCAGCCGAGGGGGAACTTCTCTTCCCAGCTGGTTTTGTAGCCAAATTCTCACCTGGTACAAGAAAACAAGTGGCTACCTGGCTGCGGGGACCCTGCTCAGTGCTGCAAACACTCTGCAATGACCGTGGACTTCCCTGCGTGATTGCTTTGCTAACTCAGGACGAGGTACCTGCGTTTTGTGAGGAGCGCCTGCACAATCAGGTGAGGAGCGCAACAGGGTTGCACTTTGCTCTCGTTTTTTTCAGTAAATACAGTCAAATGCCATTTCTCCCTTCCCTCAGCACAGCTCCCCCACCCCACAGAACCCCAAATGGTGCAGTGTTTTCCTTGAAATCAGAGCAGCTGCTTGACCAGAACAGAAGCCGAGCATCTAAATACCCAGGCAGTGAAGCGGGCAGGCAGTGCCGTGCAGGCAGTGCCGTGCAGGCAGTGCCGTGCAGGCAGTGCCGTGCAGGCAGTGCCGTGCAGGCAGTGCTGGGCTTTGCCGTTCTGAACCAGCCGTCCGAACGTGCCGCTGCTGTCGCAGCGATAACTTCACGTGCCCTGGAGGAGAACTCAGGGAACGAGCAGCCTGCATCTCCCTCCCGCAATTCACGGGATTCCCTTCTGCATCGCTCGCATCTCACTTGAACCCTCTGAAACCGTTCCCAGGCCCGGGGGAGGGAGCCCGGCGGCTGCGGGGGGACGGGGTGCTGTCCGCGTTCTGCGCTGCCTGCGCAGCGTCAGGCGGCCAAGGAGGAGAACCCCGAGTACCGGATGATTAATTCATAGCAACCGCTACGCGGCAGGTACCGTTCCCTGGGGTTTCCGGGGACCGAGCATCTTCAGGCTCATTCCTCGCGTCTTTTCCTCCTTGAGCAGCTTATGTGCTCAGAAACAGCTAAAGAAAGAGTCCTCGTCAAAAAGAATCAGGATAAGATTAGGGAAGCTCATGTCTCACCTTGTCAATGAAGGAGGCGAATTTGTTGTTGAGGGTTTTGATTTGTTCCTTCTCCTCCTTTCGGATCCTTTGGATGTTGGGGTCGATCTCCAGGTTGAGGGGTTTCAACAGGCTCTGGTTGATGGACACTTCTTGGATGCCCCCGGCTGGGAACCCAGGGCCACCAAATGCGCCGTAGCCAAAGCCACCGCCATACACGCTGCCGGCGCCAAAACCTCCGTAGAAGCTGCCGCCCCGTCCAGCCACCGAGATCCTCTTGCATCCCCCCACGTTGTAGAGGCTTTTGCTTCCGAAGCCACCACCGACCCTGGCGAAGCCGCTGCCGGCGTTGCAGCTGCCGACGCGGGTGACGGAGCGGGAGCTGAAGCTGGTGCGGCAGGTGTTGGGGACGATGGCCGAGGCGGCGCTGAAGCCGCTTCTCCCCCTCTGGATGCGGACGGTGGACTGGCGAGACATGGCTGGCACTTCGGGCGGGTGGATGCTGCGCAACAGGAGCGGCGGCGCTGGCCTGGAAGGAGGAGGAGGAGGAGGGAGCAGGAGAGATGAACCTGTGCTCTGCACGGGCTCCGAGAGCCCTTTTATGCATTTGTGAGACTGGGATGGGTTTGATGAGGTTGGATCATCCTTCTGATTAATTAAGCTTGGCATGTCCAACAGCATTCTGGAGGGTGAACTCACTCCGCACACACGCCCTGCTGAAATAATGCAGCCGGGTTCTGAGCAACAGGGCTATTGTTGGGGAATAACTGTCGCCCCGTGCCGCCTCTGGAGCCAGGCAGACTCCGGCAGAGCGCTGGAAAGTGCCCGTGAGTCACTGCGCACGGGAGGAAAACACCGTTCACAGCGCCCGGCACCGCGAAACTTCATCCCTGGGGATTGGTTTTGCTCCTTTTCTGTTTGCGTTAACGAGTTACGGTGCTGTAGGAAGGAACCCCTGTCGGGCAGGGCCGTGGTCTACAGCCAGCCCTGCACTTCATCCTGGTGGTTGTGATAGATACTGCGTGCTTCCCTCCATCCCGCACAGTGTCCCAATGTACCTGCAGAAACAGCTCCACTTCCATCCCTAGATAAGCTCAGCTCCCTGAGCTGCTCTCTTCTGAAAATCCTGCTTCTGCAGGCTTCTTCCATCCCCAAATAGATATATATATATATATATATATAGATATAGATATATAGATATATATGAATGAAAATGGAATGTTTTGACAAGGTCTATATTCACCTGTGGATTTTGGCAGCTGCCACTGAGCTCTGTCACAAATAGTTGTGCTACTAACTCAGCTGTGAAGATTCGGATGTCGGTGTTTTAATAGGACAGAAACAAACAGACAAAATAGGAAGAAGGATGTGGGAGCAGGAGCTGCTCTGCGTGCGGTGGCACTATGGCAATGGGCACTGTGGGGCTGCTCCGCGTGCAGTGGCTCTATGGCAATGGGCGCTCTGGGGCTGCTCCGCATGCGGTGGCTCTATGGCAATGGGCGCTCCAGGGTGGCTCTATGGCAATGGGTGCTCCAGGGTGGCTCTATGGCAATGGGCGCTCCAGGGTGGCTCTATGGCAATGGGCACTCCGGGGTGGCTCTATGGCAATGGGCGCTCCAGGGCTGCTCCCTCGCCCCGTTCACAAACACCCCGTAGTTTCCCAGCGATGGGACCGGCTCAGTCAGTGCCGCGCGTGCAGGTCCCCGGTCGCGCACACGGTCCGGCTGCAGGTGCCAGCGCAGCCCTTTGCTGTGCGCTCAGCACGGCTGGTAGTTTAACGAGTCAAATAGGAAAACATGAAAAACAATTCATTTTTCAGGCCAGCGAGTGTTTGTGGCCCTCGTGTGCTTCGGGGTGTGCAGGAGAGGATGATTCATACCTGATTTATTTACCCAAGAGAGTGAACTTGCAGACGCAACCCCCCAAACAGCTTCCCCGGGTTGTGTGCGCGTCCGAGCGGCTGCTGCGGTGTGGGAACAACGTGATAGTGAGGAACGACGTGATATTGAGCAACAACGTGATACCGAGGAATGTCGTGATACTGAGGAATGACATGATACTGAGGAATGACGTGACACTGAGGAACGTATCTGTGCTTCCATCTCCCCCGTCTCGCAAGGTGGCCGGGTAAGGAAACTCCCAGATATTCTATGTGCCCCCTTGTTTCCCCAGCACCTCGCTCCAGCGCTGCAGTTGAGTTTCTAAACAAAAAGGGCGGGGGGGCGGTAAATAGCAATCGTGAGTTCACTTTGGTGGCGTTTTAAGGGCTGGATCCTGCAGGTCTTGCGCCCGTGGGAGCCGGGGGGGGTTGGAGCCAGCGGCTCTGCGCCCAAAGGCAGCGGGTTGTCGATCGCCCTGAGGGTTTTCCCCTCCGATCGACAGGTGTCACGACTTGATTTCCCCCACGCAACGTGCTGGGTTTATGTTACAGACACAAGTCTCAGAGAGAAAAGCATTGGAAGGGTGCTGCAAGGTGGCAGCTTTTGAAGCTGCGGCAGCTCCGCGGGAAGTCGCTCCTGGGGCGCGCTCGTCTCAGACCCGTGTCCCCAGCGCTTTCCTGTGTTCCCGTGTGTTTGGGGGATCCTCGTGTCCCCAGCGCTTTCCTGTGTTCCCGTGTGTTTGGGGTGATCCCCGTGTCCCCAGCACTGTCCCATGTGTTCAGGGGATCCCCATATCCCCAGCACTGTCCTGTGTTCCCATATGTTTGGGGGATCCCCATGTTCCCGGCACTGTCCCGTGTGTTCAGGGGATCCTTGTGTCCCCAGCACTGTCCCGTGTTCCCGTGTGTTCGGGGATCCCCTCCCAGTGGATCCCAGCGGATCCCCGGCCGCGAAGCCCCTGCAGAGGTTCGCGGCTCCGGCGTGGGCAGAGCTGACTCAGGGTGCTGAAACCCACCCGCGCTTACTAACAGCGTGATGCGTCAGTACTTTCCCTTTCCCCCTCGGGCTCCTTTTTTACATATGAAACTTGTCTTTTTTGGCTAAAGAATACGCCAACTGCGTTGGAGTCCATTGTTAATAATAGTAATAACGCAGCTCCTCCAACCGAGTGAAAAGAAATTAATTTCTTTCCATTTCACATTTGCAGCAGGGCGGAGGTGATGCGGTTGTCACTCATCTGGAAGGAATTTAGAGGTAATTACCGAAGGCAGGACTGTGAGCACAGGAGCTGCAGCTACAGGTCTGGGGTACAGGCAATGGGGGGGCCCGGCTCTGTTGGCGCAACACGGGGTTTCCAGGGAGCTCCCGGGAGCGTCTCCCCTGCACCTGCAGCTCCAGACACGCCGCGGGTTTGCTGCTCCGCTGCAGATAACTCGCTCCGATACGAACTCTTCCTCCTTCGCCGCTCCCCCGTAGTTTTTCCTCCAGATCAAACAAAAGGCGCCGCGGCTGGGCAGGTCCCCCGGGCCGGGTCCGTCCGCGAGGTCAGACCGATGCCAAAAGGCTCTTCCCTTCCCCTCTTGTTTCGTGGTCCCAGGCCGAGCAGAGGGATGCGCGTCCCCGACCCAGCGGCAGGAGGGCCCGTTGCACCCTGTTGTAACCCAGGAGTAGAATCTTGGCCGGGTTTGGTTCTGACATCACACCGATATCAAGGTAATAACTCAGAGAGCGGGAACGTGAGTTCTGGCTCTGTCAGGGCAGCTCCAGCCCCTTAGTGAGAAATCGGAGGCGCTTGCTGTGCACGCAGCCGGCGAGGGGGACGGAGCGGGAGCCCTTGGCGGTGCTGGGCGCCCTTGGTCAGACTGGGCTGGAGTTTTCACGCGTGCCTCTTGTGTGTTTTGTTTGCGAAAAAGTGCATTTACTTGCAAAATAAGAGTGTGACTTACTAACTTGGGTCGGTTCACCTGTGCTACCTAATCTCAGTTTAATTATCAGCAAAGTCAAGGCTGTAATTTAGGTTAATTGCTTAAATTAAAGCCTTTGGGTTAAACTTGGGCTGCTAACCTAAATTCAAACCCTACTCATTTTGACCGTAATTTACTATTTCATCCCAAGCTAATGAAGTCCCGCCGGTCACCCTGAGCCTTTTCCACGAGGAACCGCGCGACTCGGAGCGTCCCGGCGCCGCGGGGGCCTCGGGGACGGTTCCCGGGGTGAACGGGGGGTCCCGCAGCCCCCGGAGCCGTTCCCAGCAGTGTCCGCGGGCCGGGCAGCTCTGGCTGCGGGATGCTTTGAAGTGGAGGCGTGAGCTGCTTTGTGCAGATGATGGTGTTCTGGCAGCGCGGGGCACCGCTGCAGCCGGTACCTTCGCCTGCACCAGTGCCATTGGTGCCAGGCATTTTGTGCGGAGCGGGGAGGCCTCGTTTCCCTGGTGCATCTTGAAAGAGCCTCTGGCTCTAGGTGGGTATGAGCTGATGTATCCTTTACTCTATTTTATATGTAGCACCGTACCCAAAGAAACCTAAATACCCCAAACTGCGTTGTAATGCTTTGTCTTTAATCCCCGAGTAGGGCTGCTGGGGCTCACGTGGAGAGCAAAGATCTTCCGCAAGGTCATCGCAGCAGCGTTGCAGCGTCGCCTCCTTTCTCGTGGCCCCAGGGTGTGTCTTTCCTCCGATACAGAAAATCCAGCCCTGGAAGGTCCCGGTGTCTCGGGTCACTGTGGCTGCTCGTGGCGCGTCCCCCAGCTCCATCGCTCCGTCCTGCTGCTGCTGCCGCTCTGCTGGCAAAGAGCCGGAGCGGGAGGTTTGATTTCTCCGCGTTGAGCGCAGCGGGACGTGCGCGGCACCGTGCTCAGAGCCGGTAAGATAAACAGGGATTATTCACCTGTCCTGGGGAGTGTGTCCGGCCACGCCGCGGCCGTGTCACGAGCGCTGGTGTTGGTTTACGGCGCGGTGTGGCACACGAGCCCCGCGGCCACAGCGCCGTCCCCAGCCGCTCCGGGAGCGCAGCGCCGTGTCGCTGCTCGGCTTAAATAGCAAAGCTCGGTCCAGACAGGTGGCAGCTGGGAGTATTGTTCTGCTGCTGGTTTTGCTGCGTTACCCCCCTGCAGCCATTTTGTGTCTCATTTCATTTGCAGGCTGCGGAAACCATTTGCAAATTAAAACAAAATCATTTTCTTTGATGAAAATTCTGCTTTTGAGTCCAAAAGCTGCAAAGTTTCGTTTGGGAAATGTGGAGGGGAGATGTTTCAGCATTTCAGAGGCGTGATCATTCCCATATGAAACGCTGAAATTAAGTGTTTGGTTTAGAAAAGTACTTCACCTAACGTTTGAGTTCCTGGCTAAAACCACTGGTTGAGTTTGAGTGGAGTGAGTGAGGTTTTCTGCTCCCTGTGGATCCCAAGGGGAAGAGGCGCCGGGGTGGGCTCTTCACGCTGCGGAAACACGAGACCGAGAGCTGCTCGAGCCCCTTTGGTTTTCCTGGCAGGACCCGCGGTGGCGGAGGGACCCGCGGTGGCAGGGAGACCCGCGGTGGCAGGGGGACCCACGGTCGCAGCGGGACCGGCAGCGGCGCCCAGGCCTGGTGGGGGCCCCTGTTGGAGCCCATGGCGCAGCAGCCTGCAGTGTCCGCTCTGTGCAAAACAAAACCCAAGCCCTTGATTGATAAATAAAACACACATATAGCTTAGCACCAGCAGCCCAGCTGGGATGCCTTTGCAAGCTGCACCCTATTTCCTTAAGACAGTCCAAGAAACATGGTCAGGTGCTTGAAAACTGGCACAAGCTGTTGAACAGATGAAGCCAAACCCCCTCACCCTTCGCAAGCGCTCCTGGGGGGCCAGCGGGTGTCCCGACCGTCCAAATCCATCGTGTCTGCCCGTCCCGGGTGCTGGAGGGGCAGTCCCAGCTGTGCCCCCACCCAGCCCCGCGGGGGTCCCCGGGGGTCCCACTCCTCGCAGGGTGGGCCCTGGGGGTCCCACTCCTCGCAGGGTGACACGGGGCTGTTCTCTTGCTCTGGGCCCCCACCTGCTGGAGACACCCGCTGGCTCCTGGGTGCGCGCTGG
The DNA here is from genome assembly GCF_963082525.1 of Nesoenas mayeri. Classification (NCBI taxonomy): domain Eukaryota; kingdom Metazoa; phylum Chordata; class Aves; order Columbiformes; family Columbidae; genus Nesoenas; species Nesoenas mayeri. The sequence goes on along the minus strand of NC_137558.1, from coordinate 415,726 downwards.
CTCGGGCTCCCACCTCCCAGGATTCCCAGCGGGATCGGGGACCAGGGAGCCCGGGAACGGTTCAGGTTCAGGTTCATTCAGAATGAAGCTGAGGCCCCAAAGGGCCCTTCAGAGCCGCAGCTCTGTGCGGGGTTTGTGTGCGCTGGGGAAAACCCCATGCGCAAATGCTGCACGTGCAGATTTTGGGCACTTTGCCCCGTGTCCGCCCCCCTTTGCCGGTGCTGGTTCCTCCTGTTTGTGTGAACTGAACTGAGCTGTGTCCCCATCTGCTAGTCAGGAGTCCCGGCTAAACCCTCTGGCTTGGCCCGCGGCAGCTCGTCCCCTCCCTGCCTCAGGTCTCCGTCCATCCCGCCCGCCTTCCCGCCCTCCGCAGCCCGTCCCGGAGCCCGAGTGCTAAACCCGAGTTGTGTTTCAACCCGTCAGCACCCAGAGCAGCGGAGAAGAAAAGCCAAAAAAGCAGCAGGTTTTTAAAAATGAGAAATGCTCTTTATTGGACCGTACAGTGCGGTGGGGCTGGGGCGAAGAGGCTGTAGCCACCAGGACGAGGATTTGGAAGTCGGGGTGGCGATTGATGTGCACAGAAAGCGATAACCGCTCCCGCAGGCGCCCAAGCAAACAGGAGGGGCTGGGAGAAATCTTGACTTGCAGGCAGGAGATGCGAAGGTTGTGACACGTTGCAGGCAGAGGCTTTTAGAGCACCGTGGAGCTCTTTTCCTTGCTGAGGACCTGGGCCTGTGGTTTCACGAGGCCGTCACCCCGGTTTTAGAGGAATGACACGGGACCGTGGCCAAGCGCGGCTGCTCCCCTCAGCAAAGCGCGTCCACGTGGCTTTGAACGCCCGACTCCGGGGGAGGACAAGGACTGTGCTGGAAAAGGGCCAGCGCGGGGGCCAGGCGGCTTCCAGAGCCCTGCCGGCGCCCTGCTACAACCTCTGCTTTGGCCAAAGGTGCTCCGGGCAATCGCGACGGGGTCCTGCTCGTCCTCCCCTGCCCCGGAGGCGGAGGGGGACGGCCGGAGGAGGAGAGAGGGTCTAGCGCAGCTATTTACACCGTTGATTCGTAGGGCAGCACTTGCTTTCGGAAGGAGGGAGGTCGCGGTGGCGTCCGCGCAGGCGGCCCCGGGCTCGCCTTCCTTATCTGACGGTCTTTTTGCTGGTGGTGGTCTTGGAAACGATCCTGACGCTGCCGCCCGCGCTGGAGCCCACACCTCGGCTGCTCCCGGAGCTGAAGCTGCTGCCCCCGCCGTAGCCGAGCCCCCCGCCGAAGCCGCCACTCCCGCCGCCGAAGCCGCCGCCGCTGCTGCTCGTGCTGTAGCCGCCGCTGCTGTAGCCGCCGCTGTAGCCGCCGCCCATGCCCAGGGAGCCGCCGCTGCCGTAGCCCATCCCGCTGGAGGTGCTGACCACGGCTGCAGGGACACGACACCCGCGTCAGGTCCCGCCAGCTGCCCCAGCCCAGGGGACCTCCTGGCAGCGGGTTGGGCTAAATGGCCTCAGAAAGGTTCTTTCCAACCCAAATTACTCTATGGCCTGCACCATCACCCCTGCGGTGAGGGGGAGCGAGCAGGGTGGAAGCGGGAGATACTTACAGACGCTCACGGCTCCGACTCCCTCTCCAGCGAGCCTGTAGGGAAAGGGGAACATAAGGAGTAACGCCAAAGTACAGACGAGATCTAACATGCGCCACTGGAGCACCTGCTTAGGCCTTTGTGGCCATCAGCAGGGACTGTCCTCAGCTGGGCTACGTCCGTATCGCAGATAAAAATGCTCATTTTTATCTGCATCAGGTGCCAGGAACTGGAGAAACTGATCTTTTCCTACAAAACTCCCAGCTGAACGTATCCCTTTCTCTGCCCATTTCCCATCGCCCGGTGCTGCAGCCGCGGGGCTGAGCTGCTGTTCGCGCCCCAGGAGACGCCCGCGGCTCCGCGGAGCAGCGCCCAGGACCCGTGTCCTCGTCCCCACCTGCTCTCCTCGCCCTCCAGCAGCTTCCTGTAGGTCGCGATCTCGATGTCCAGGGCCAGCTTGACGTTCATGAGCTCCTGGTACTCACGCAGCTGCCGGGCCAGGTCGGCCTTTGCCTTCTGCAGCGCGTCCTCCAGCTCGGCCAGCTTGGCCTTGGCGTCCTTGAGCGCCAGCTCCCCGCGCTCCTCGGCCTCGGCGATGGCCGCTTGCAGGTTTGCACACTAGAAACAAGGAAAATGGATTGTCATTTCACTTTGGCCACCCAAAACTCATCCCTGAGTATCGCTGTGAGATTGCAGGTAGTGGCTGGTGGCTCCTGGGATTGCACTGAGAGGTCATGATGGGCCATTAAGAAGGTGTTGTAGGGTGGGTGACATAATCTTGTCCCCCAAGAAACGGAGAGACCTCTGCATGTCTCCGCTTTGCTCCACACCTTTTCAGGGCAGCTTAGTAGTTCACAATTTGCTTCCCCAGCAAGAAAGCAGTTCTCACAGCACATCCCTGCCCGGAGGGACCCTCTCTGGTGGGCAGAGACGAGGTGGCCGTGTCCTCCTGTGCCAGGACCTGCCTCCTGGCCACCGTCACCTCCCGCCGCCCCGCAGCTGCTCTGCGGGAGCGTCCCCCTCCTACCTGTTTCTTCACGCTCTCGATCTCGTTGCGCAGCCTCTGGACCACCCGGTTAATCTCCGAGATCTCCATCTTGGTGTTCCGCAGGTCGTCGCCGTGCCGGCCCGCCGAGACCTGCAGCTCCTCGTACTGGTGTGCGGGAAGGGGGAGAGCACAGTGAGGGCAGCGCAGGGGACTTGGGCACAAAGCGCAGCTTAAGGGGTGGGGGACAAAGTTCCTCTGAGCAACATGCCCATGGAATGACAGCGTTTGCCCTTAGTTATCAGTATATGCTAAAATTGGATTGCTTAGAGCACCTCTGGGTTGTCACCTGCTCTTAAGGACCTGGAAGGAGAAGAAGCTCTCCATGTCTAAGGCCAGATCTGCCGGTGGCTCTTTGTGAGCCCAGGCTTAAGACATTAAAGCGCCTTTCTCCTGGTTCCACCGCAAGGGCTCTGGGGCTGGCCAAGCGTGGGGTCCCCAGGCTCGCAGCGGGGGTCTGCACGTGATTGCAACATGCGCAGAAAGACGAATTCATCTGCGGGTGATGCTGGAACCTTCCCAGCAGCTGCTGGGGCCGCGCGCTGCGCTGGGTCACCCACCTTGGTCTGGTACCAGGCCTCGGCCTCGGCGCGGCTGCGGTTGGCGATGTCCTCGTACTGCGCCTTCACCTCCGCGATGATGCTGTTGAGGTCCAGGCTGCGGTTGTTGTCCATGGACAGCACCACCGAGGTGTCGGACACCTGCTGCTGCATCTGGGATAATTCCTGCAGAAGGTGCAAAGAATGGAGTTAGTGCTCTGGGATCTGGAGCAGAACCTGCACAGACGGGGGCAGCTCGGGAGCCCCCTCTGCCAAACCCTCTTCTTGCATTTTCCCTGCTCTGTTTCTACCTCTTTCCCCTTTCTTATCTAATGCCTGTGTTACAGTGTCCAGACGGTGGTGACCGCGCTCTCCGTGACCGCTCGCAGCGCCGAGCACGGCAGCCGGAGCCTTGGGGAGCGCGGCCGGCGCCACCTCCACTTACCGCCTCGTAGAGAGCGCGCAGGAAGTTGATCTCGTCCGCCAGCCCGTCTGCCTTGGCCTGCAGCTCCACCTTGTTCATGTAAGCGCCGTCCACGTCCTAAGGAGAAGAGAACCAAAGGCTTTGGTGAAGCCGCAAGCCAGAGGGACAGGGGACGCCAGCGCGACCGTCTCTCCGCGTCCAGGTCTGTCATTCCTTAGGCTTGTTTTTATACTGTTGCCATCAAGGCTTTTTTTTTGAATATCGGACATTTCCTGTGAGCCGGGACCAGGGATGTGAGCTGGGAGTTAAACTGGGTCACATGAGGCCAAAGGGTTTGTAACCGCAGCTGCAGGCGCTTCCTTCAGAAAACAGGGCAGCGCCCTGGAGCTTTTTCTGTTGGTGGCTCAGAGACCCCACTGTCCACCCATAACTCACCTTCTTGAGGACCACGAACTCGTTCTCTGCACCAGTGCGCCGGTTGATCTCATCTTCGTATCTGTGTGGATAACGGAGCAAGAGGGTTTGGGTAGAGAGCAGAGATGGAGCCGCTCACTCCCAAATCAGTGCTTGCGGCTCACGGGTATATCCCGTATTCCCACCCGTTCACCGGCAGAGCAGACGCAGAGCAAATAGTTCGTGGGTCTGAACCTGCGGGACTCCCAGCTAAAAGGAACAGGTTTGAATCCTCGCCGTTAGAGTCGCGTTCGTACATAAGCGTGTGTGGGATCAGAGCCCGTGGGAGCAGGAGCTGGAATTCCTGGTGACCTTCGCCCAACAGCAAGTGATGCAAAGGGCTTTCAACAAAGCTGCATCTGCTCACGTATAATAACGTAACAATTTGATGTTTGATATTCTAATAATGCCAATGGCTCTGAACAACCCGCTGCAGCATTTAACTTAAAAGAAATCTGTGATTCTTTAGCCGTGGTTGTGCAAGAGCACATCGTGATGCCTCAAGACTTCTGTGGAAGTTTTTGTGGCTCTGAGCAACATCCTCTCATCAGATAATCAGGGCAGGGCTTAGCTAGAGAGGAGACGGGACACGCAGGCTCTTGAGGCGAAGCCCTGGCTTTTCCAGGCAGGTTCGTGCCGGTCCCGCAGCTCACGTTGCCGGCAGCGTCCCTGCAGCCGCAGCCGCGAGCGGACACGGGAGGAAACGCCAACTCTGGACTGGGAACCAGCTCCGGACTTGAAATAAGAGCTGTTCCCTATCCCAGCCGGTAGCTCCAAAACCCAGAAGGCATCTTTTGTCATTTTTGGCCTGATCGGTAGTTCTCAGAGCCTATAATCCATATCTAGACCTGAGGTGCACCCAAGCACAACGCGCCAGAAGCCGTGTCCGTCCCTCCCGTCTGCCCCAAGCGCTGTCTCCCTGTCCCTGCCAAAAAAATCTGTCTCTCCACACAGTTAACTGTAACGTTTGAATACGTCGGGCCTGCGGGGCGTTTTCCTCAGGCGGGACTTGGCCAGATCTGGTTGAATAAGGGCGAGATTGTTCTTGCCAGGCTGCAGCAGCTGCAGCTGAAGCGCCACGCCTGAAAAACCACCTGAATGCCCCTGGAGTCGGCAGACGCTGCGTGACGTGCTCGGAGCGACCCGGCGCCCCGCGGCAGGGGACCCGGCCCCTCCCCGGAGTCTCCCCTGCCCAGAGCCAGGGGCAAGCGCGGCCACCCCGGCTCGCGAAGGGCTGGGGTTGCTTTGCAAAAACAGAAATGGGGGTTTTGGAGCTGGCGCTTTATCATGTGTCTCGTTCCCCTGTTACGCTCCCGAGTGACGCGTTTTTCTGTCCCCAGGTGTGTTACTTGGGAGGCTCAAGGGACCAGACTGTGACCCCGGGTACACCGTGAGTTCTGTGCTGGACGCTGATCCTGGCCCTAAGAAATCCGCCCTGACCAGAGGTAATTCTGAGACCAGGCTTTGCTTTCGCACCTTGGCGTTGCAAACTGGCGGAGGAACCCGGTTCGAACACGGGGCGTGCACCAGCCGGCGTGAGCTGCCTGCCCCGCTTCTCACGGGTTTTAATCATTTCTACTACGGAGCGCAGTTCCTTACTTGTTCTTGAAGTCTTCCACCATGTCCTGCATGCTCCTGAGCTCGGTGTCCAGCCGGCTCCGCTCCCCCATGAGGCTGTCGAGCTGCCGGCGCAGGTTGTTGATGTAGGACTCGAAAAGGGGCTCCAGGGACTTCCTGGTGACGGTGTGACCCTGCTCCTGCAGGAGGGTCCACTTGGTCTCCAGCACCTTGTTCTGCTGCTCCAAAAAGCGCACCTGGGGAGAAAGGAGAGGCAGACGCGCTCAGGCGCCGCGCGGACCGTCCGCTGCGGGAAACGTGCGACTGGTCACCGCGGAAAGCAAAGGGCGGGAGATGCTGGGGCAGTTCGGCGGAATCATTAAGATCTGCCTAATTTAGGGCACCAGATTCTAGAAAGTATTGAAAGCATCTAAGGTGTTTAGAGGGTTTATTTTCAGGAGCTATTACGCAGGCCGGACATCTGTGTTTGCAGCTTTGGGTGTTTCTCCCACAACAGATGCTCAGCCCACCTTACTGGTTTAAACTGGTGTTATCCCATGGTAGAGCTTTGCTGTTTCACAGCCAGTAAATCCATCCGGCCCCAGGGTGTTTCTTACAGGGAGGAGGGGGATTTACTTTCTCAGGAAAATGAAGCACTGAAACCTCCTCCTTGCAAAGGGGAAGCGTGAGCCGGTTGTGCGTTTTTGGCCAAGCCCTCGCTGTTTGCCCGGATCAGTTCGGGCAAGCCCCGAAATCCAAAGGAAGCTTCTTCCTCTTGTTTCTCCCCGAGGCAACTGATACCACGCAGGGCTGATGCTAAGGATCAAACTCTCACCTTGTCGATGAAAGAGGCGAATTTGTTGTTGAGGGTCTTGATCTGCTCCCGCTCCTGCGTTCGCACCTTCTGGATTTCGGGGTCGATGTCCAGCTTGAGAGGCGCCAGGAGGCTCTGATTGACCGTCACTTCTTGGATGCCGCCAGGTGGGCAGACAGGGAACCCGGGGCCACCTCGACCGCCAAATCCGGGACCTCCCAGCCCAAATCCACTGCCCAGCCCGTAGCCGCCACCACCACCAGCTCCTCCTAAGCCAAAACCAGCGCCTGCTCCACCACCATAGCCAAGAGCAAAGCCGGCTCCTCCACCGAAGCCGTATCCACCACCGGCTCCGCTCCGCAGACCTCCGCCGACCGAGCCGAAGGAAATTCTTTTGCTTCCACCTAGGTTATAGAGACTTCTGCTGCCGAAGCCGGCGCCGGCGCCGAAGCCCCCTCCTCCTCCGGCTCTTCCTCCTCCAACTCTGGAGACAGAGACAGAGCTAAAACTGCTCCTGCTGCCACCGCCACCTCCGACGATAGCGGAGCCCGAGCTGAAGCCCCTCATGCCCCCTCCGGTGGATGATCTGAAAGAGACTCGGCTCATGGCGGCTCGTTCAGCAAAGAGCAGGAGAAAGGAGAAAACAAAAAAGGCTGGTGAAGGAAAGCTGCGTGGCAGGAAAGGAGCAGAGGGCAAGGGAGCCAGAAACCCCAGTGATGGGAGAGCCGGGAGCCTCCTCTTTTATCTGCTTGGAAAACTTGGCACGGGGGTTCAGAACTTGACGTGCCTTGCAGCAACTTGCCTTGTCAAACACACCTCAGCTGCGGCGCGGCGCGGAAAAATGCATTGTTTGCAGGCAGGAAAGTAACGGAGCGCGGGAGCTGCCCCGGCAGCCGCTCTGAGTCACCGAACCAGAGTCGAACCGGCCGGCGCGCCGGGGACAGGACCCAACACGATCCCGGGACCCCGGCAGCCGCTCGCTTGAGCGCCATCCCCTGCGCCGCAGCTCCGGCAAGGGCGGCTTTAGCGTTTCGCAAGCGGGGCAGCATCACCGGGGGTTTCCAGCGGGGCCGAGGGCGGTTTTGGTTCTCAGCACAGCTCCCGTGGTTGATTTCTCTGGAAAGGGAGCTGAGCGATCGCGGGCTCGCGGAGCTGAGCTGAGCGGAGCTCGTCTGCGACCTTACCAAAAAGTGGTCTCATTGCTGGGGAAACGGAGCAGTTAGTGCGGCTTCCAAAGACAGCGAATAAACCCCTTTTCCTAAATGACTCCAGATCACATTAAATAGTTCTGCGAGACTTATAAAATATTTATTAGAGAGGTGCTTAAGTGATTGTACGTTTGAGTCTCCTGGTCAGCTCAGGGTTCAAAGGCTGCCTGTGAAGTGGGATTTTTAGCCCTTTTTTCCGCCCCCCTGTGTTTCACCAGCAGTTTCCACGTCGGTGCTGCTCCGAGATGTCCCGTGGAGGGGAGTTCACCCGCTTTTCTGGCAGCTCCCCCCCCGCTTCCCCCCCCGAGATCGTTCAGTCGGAGATTTATTCTGAAATAGCCTTTTCCCTTTCATCTCGGGCGAACCCTCGCCCAGCAGCTCCCACCGAGGGGTTTGTGCTTCAGGTGTGGAGGCGAGAGGGCTGGGGACCGTGTCCCCCGTGTCCCCCGTGTCCCCCGTGTCCCCCGTGTCCCCCGTGTCCCCCGTGTCCGTGGGACCAGACACGGGTTACAAGAGCAAATCCCCTCCCTCCCGCCCCAAACCTGCAGGGTTCTGCGGCCCCGGGTCAGATGAGGCGGCAGCGCGGGGTGAGGAAACCGAGTCAAAATGGTTCCCGAAATCAGCTCCGTAAGCAATAAGCAATGGAGCAGCTCAAGGGGATTTGCTGCCTCTCAGGGCTTGTTTCTGTTGATGCGTTTCCAGCTGCCGCTCGCTCTGTCTGGGAACCTGGAAGAGCCTGAGCACAAGGGGGCGGCTTTTTATTGTTTTGTGTTGCTTTTTTGCTGGTTTTTCCTTTTTCTGGTTGCAATCAGCAGGAGGCGGCGCTCTCAGCCATTGGCCCCCGCGGCAGCGCCATCGCTGCCCGGTGCCAGGGCCTGAGTCACCGGCGCCCGCGGCGCCGCGGCCGAGCCCGGGAGCCCATCCCTGCCGCGCTCTTGCCAAAGTGCGGTTCTTGTCTCTTCTGGAAGGGCGGTAGCAGGGGGTGCTCAAGGGGGTGCTCTCGCCTCGCCCGTGGAGACCGGGAACCTCCTGGCGCTGGAAACATGGAGTTTGGCAGGAAAAGCCACATTGCACATCGCAGCCACTGAGCCCGCGCTGGGGCAACACGGAGACAGGTACCCCTGACACGGCCCCGTGGGGTGGTGTGTGTCGGAAATCACTCGGTTCTCTGACACACAGGCAGCGACACGGGGGCAGGTACCCCCGCCATGGGGGCAGGTACCCCCGACACGGCCCCGTGGGGTGCTGTGTGTCAGAAATCACTCGGTTCTCTGACACGCAGGGCAGGGGGAGATTTGCGTTCCTGAGCTGCAGATGCAAATTGGCGCCGGTGCGCTGGCTCCTGCCCCTGCCTTCCAAAGAACTATGCAAAGTCACACCTGGGAGCCGGAGCTGCAAGCGTTTAATTAAAGCGAAGAAAGGATTCGTGTTGGAGGCGCTCATTACCTGCCCAGCTCTTCTAGGAAAGCCTGTTGCTGCAGACAACAGTAATTAAGTGGAGTATTACAAAGGGTTTGGGAGAGTAAAGCGGGTGATGGTTTAGGCACCAAAACAAGGGAAATTCTGCAGCGTCTCTGGTCCCGGGCGGTTTCCTCGTGTCGCTCACACGCTCGGGGCCCCGGAGCTGCCGGTGGTTGTGGGGGGACACGTGTGTCCCCATGGGGGGGTGCGGTAATTTGGAGGCAGGATGAGGGTGTCGCTGGGGCTGCAAAGGGAGCAGGAACGGGGCCAGACAACATGTTGTTTTATGTTTTATGTATTTTTCAGCACAGGCTGGAGGAAAAACATCCCAAAGGTTTCAGGTTAGTTAAGGTTAGATCCTCGTCAGCTGTGTTAACTCGTTAGCTGCGTTAACTCAACTCCTCACACCTGTGCCGGCGCACAGCCTCACAGCCACGCACACCAGCACACCAGCACACCCGCACACAGCCGCACACCCGCACAGCCACGCACACCCGCACAGCCGTGCACGCCCGCACACAGCCACACACCCGCACAGCCATGCACACCCGCACAGCCGCGCACACCCGCACAGCTGCAGAAGGACCCTCTGCCCCAGCGGTTGTTTAGAATTTACACTTTAGAATGTGAGTGGGCAAGGGGGCTGTTCCGCGGCATGATGCTGCTCTCCCGTGCTGAGGGCTGTTTGTCTCCAGGAGGGGCCTCGCGCTCCCAAACCGCTGCCGGGGGTCTCTCAGCGACCTCCTGGGCAGAAAAACAACCCATGTTTCTGACCAAGATGAGCTGCGTAGCTCCAAGGGGCGAGTTCGGGTCATCACGCCATGCGGGAGCTGATGTGTGTTCCACCCATCCCTGGGCTTCCATGGGCCAGAGCTGAGCTGAACCCCGAGCTGCTGCGTCTCCACTGCGGTGTGATCGGTGCCGACGGTGACAAACGCTGCTCGGCCTCGGTGTGATCTGTGCCAACGGTAACAAACGCTGCTCGGCCTCGGTGTGATCTGTGCTGATGGTGACAAACGCTGCTCAGCCTCGCCCAGAGCACACAAATGGAAATGAAAATCAAAGATCAATTCCCCATTCAGAAAATCACTATGGCGCGTTTTCTTTCTAATCCCATTTCAGGTGCTGCGGGAGATGTGGCTGTCACGTGTTCTGCTGCTTTTCCGGAGCAGTGATGCGACGCTGGAGATGTGCGGTCGAGGAGCCGGAGCGAGGTGGGTGCGGGGCTGGGGGTGCGGGAGGGGCGCGAGGCGGAGGGCCTGGGGAGGGTCCGCTCTCATTTTTACTCGGGCGGTGCCGCGTTCTTCAGGCTTTGGCTCTTGATGCTCTTTTTGCTGGAGGAGGTTTTGGAGACGATCTTCACGCCCGGGTTGCTGCCTTTTGCGCTTCCGGAGCTGAAATTCCCCCCACTGGTGCTCAGGCCGCTGCCGCCACCGTAGCCGAGAGCGCTCGCGGTGCCGAGAGCGCTGCCCCCTCCCAGCCCCCCGCCCAGGGCCCCTCCGGCCCCGAGTCCCAGTCCTCCTCCGCTTCCAAAGCCGTAGCCTCCACCACCGCCTCCTCCGAGACCAAAACCGCTTCCACCGCCTCCTCCGAGACCAAAACCGCTTCCACCGCCTCCTCCAAGGCTGAAGCTGCTTCCGCCGCCTCCTCCGCTTAGGCTCAGTCCACCAAATCCTCCTCCTAAGCCAGCTCCGCCAGCCACGCTGGAGCTGGAGCTGATGACAGCTGCAAGAAAAAGGAACCAGAGGGTTGGACATGTTGGCCCGTCACCGTCATCTGGACCGTGCACCCAACTTCTGTCCCCTGTGGAAGCCACCGGTGCTGGTGGAGTGCTGGGCGCAGAACGTCTCATATTGGGCAAAACCTCCCTTTTCCTGGGGCTGCTTGCAGCCCAAAGCAAGACAAGCACTGTGGTACTTACAATAGCTGATGGGGTTGAGTCCCTCGCCGCTCAGCCTGTCGGGGGGCAGAAAATGGAGAGGTTGGAGCAAAATGAAGGAGATGGGCAGGGGAACGAGCTGCTGGCAGCGACCAGGTGATAATCGCTGTTATTCCTGCATGGGTTTTGCCCCCACCTGCTCTCCTCGCCCTCCAGCAGCTTCCTGTAGGTCGCGATCTCGATGTCCAGGGCCAGCTTGACGTTCATGAGCTCCTGGTACTCGCGCAGCTGCCGGGCCATGTCGGCCTTGGCCTTCTGCAGCGCGTCCTCCAGCTCGATCACCTTGGCCTTGGCGTCCTTGAGCGCCAGCTCGCCGCGCTCCTCGGCGTCCGCGACGGCCGTCTGCAGGGCGGCGCACTGCAAGAGCAGGGGTTGGGCAGCCTGAGCGCTGCTTCGCTTTTGGGGTAAGAGCAGCCTAAGGAAGAAAACGGTTCTGCTCGGGGTGTTAATGAAGAACGTGGTAGCTGAGGTTGTTCACCCGCAGCTGAAATTTCTGGAGTGGAAATTCCAGCCTGGAAAGAATTATTTAATACATGTTGCAGTGTGGTGCCCTTTGCAGGAGGGAATTTGGTGCGTGTGGTGAGGCACATGGTGCTCTGCGGCTGCTAAAGCAGCACGATCAGCGAGGCAGAGCTGCGGTTGGAAGGAGCCAGGGAAGGGGGCTCCGCCGGCTCGGTTGGCTGTTCCTACCTGGTTCCTGGTGTTCTCAATCTCCGAGCGGATCCTCTGGATCAGCCGGTTGAGCTCCGAGATCTCCCCCTTGGTGTTGCGCAGGTCGTCCCCGTGCTTCCCGGCCGTGGCCTGCAGCTCCTCGAACTGCGGGCACAGCGGGGAGTGAAGCCTCCGAGGCGGCCGGGTGGACACGCTGTGACTCGGGTGCATTTCTGGGGACATTTACCCCAGAAATGACCCCTCTGGGTCTGTTCACCTTGGTCTGGTACCAGGCCTCGGCCTCGGCGCGGCTGCGGTTGGCGATGTCCTCGTACTGCGCTTTGACCTCGGCGATGATGCTGCTGAGGTCCAGGTTGCGGTTGTTGTCCATGGACAGAACGACGGCCGTGTCGGACACCTGCGCGCTGAGCTGAGCCAGCTCCTGCGGGGACGCACACGGGACCCGGGCTGCACTCACCTTTCAAATGCCGTGGGTGGGGACAGTCACTGTCCGGGAGGAGGACAGGACGGGAGCGGGAGGACGGTGTCCGTACCGCGTCATAGAGGGCGCGCAGGAAGCTGAGCTCGTCGGTCAGCGCATCCACCTTGGCCTCCAGCTCCACTTTGCTCATGTAAGCAGCGTCCACGTCCTGGAAAAGAGCAATGCAGGGACACCTGCAGAACCTGGGGCCTCTTGGGCTCAGCCAAGAGCTGGCCCAGCCTGGCGCTGGAGCTGCCGGGGTCGCCGTGCGCTTGGCGTCCGTCATACTTCATCTCACCCACCTTCTTCAGCACCACGAATTCGTTCTCCGCTGCAGTGCGGCGGTTGATTTCCTCCTCATATCTGCGGGGAAAAGGGAAAACGTGCTGGGTCGGACCTCGGTAAGCGGAAAAGTTGTATGAGTAGGACCATGAGGTTATCTGGGCTGGGTACGGCCATTCCAGATCAGCCTCAGCACCGCCCGGCTCGAATCTGCGAGAATTCTGTTCCCCAAAGCGCTGAAATGACGCGTGCACAGGCCGCAGGTGGAACAAGGAGGGTGAAGCTGCTTTAGAGGCTTTTCCTTTGCAAGCATCGTCACAATTTGTGACTAATCGAGCTTAATCCCACCGCCTAAGGCTGAACCGAACGGTTGGCGCCCCGTTTCACCCCCGGGTGCCCGGCTGTGCCGCCAGCAGGCGCTCACTTGTTCTTGAAGTCCTCGACCAGGTCCTGCGTGTTCTTGAGCTCCCCGTCCATGCGGCCCCTCTCGGCCAGCAGGTTGCCGAGCTGCCGCCGCAGGTTGCCGATGTACGCCTCGAACAGCGGCTCCAGGCTGCTCTTGCCCAAGTTGTTCTTCTGCCCCTGGTCTTGCAGGAGGGTCCATTTGGTCTCCAGCACCTTGTTCTGCTGCTCCAGGAAACGAACCTGAGCGGTGGGAGGCACGAGGGATGCTCATGGGCAACTGGGACTGACGTGCGGCTCAAACCAAGGAAACCCCAGAGCAGGAGTGAATCCAGCTGTGAGGATCCCCCGGATTATCCAGGGTGACCTCAGCCGGCCCAGTCTGCCCTCAGCGCATGGTTTTCTTTTAGAGCCGGTTTAATTTAGCACGCTAACGAGCGATCATTAGAAAAGGTGGGTTCGGCTCTTTGATCGCTTGCTTTCTTTAACATCCTTCGCTTTTCTTTCTTTGTGAGAGATATTTATCTTCCTTCATTAAGGCTAAGATCTGAGTACTACAGGTTGAAAGACAAGGGCTTAATTGCCTTTCCTTTTGCTCATATATACTAGATAGTCACCCAGGTAAAAGCCAAGGAGGGACCTAAGTTGAGGCAATATCAAAAGGACTTCAGTTCGCAGGCAGTAAAGCAGTTGGGACTAACAGGTCTGCCGTGATGCCCTGCAGAGATGGCTGGCTTGCTCCATTTGAGCTCAAATATCTCATTTCTCAGGCACAAAGCCTCGATCTAATCCCCTTTTGCCAGGTTCTAGCCTGGTTTTCTGCCTTGTAACTGTCGAGCAGAATGTTCTTTTTTGGTTACTTTCCTGAGCACGTGCAGGTAAGAAACAGGCACTAGACTGCAGGTGTCTGGAGCTGCGCCGTTGTAGCTGCAGGACTGTCCCGCTCCCCATCGGTTCCACAGCGCTTGGCGAAGTCTCACCTTGTCAATGAAAGAGGCAAACTTGTTGTTGAGGGTCTTGATTTGCTCCCTCTCGTCCTTTCGCACCTGGTGGATATTCGGGTCGATCTCCAGGTTCAGCGGCGCCAGCAGACTCTGGTTGATGGTCACTTCCTGGATTGTCCCGACTCCGAGTGGGCTGGCGCCAAATCCCGCGGGGTTCCTGCCACCCCCCAGCCCCACGCCGAACCCTCCCGGCACCCCTGCCCCGCCAAAGCCAAACCCTCCACCGCCAAAGCCGAGCCCGCCAGCACCTCCACCAATGCCAAACCCACCACCACCGAGACCAAGAGCTCCGCCACCACCGAGACCAAGAGCTCCACCACCGAGTCCGTAGCCACCGCCACCTCCCAGGCCAGAGCCACCGCCAGCCCCGCTCCCAAAAGCAGCTCGGTAGCTGCTCCCAACACCGATGGAGATCCTCTTGCTACCGCCGAGGTTGTAGAGGCTCCTGCTGCCAAAGCCACATCCACCACCTCCGCCACCTCCACCACCACCTCCGATGAGCCTCCCAAAGCCGCCTCCACCTCCTCCCGCTCGCGCCACCGACACGGAGCTGAATCCGGCCCTGCTGCCGCTGGGAAGGACGGCGGAGGCCGCACTGTAGGACCGGCCTCCCCCTCCCGCTCTCGTGCTGAACGTTTGCCGGCTCATGGCGGCAGGACCCGGCACCGGTGAGCAGCCGCGATGGGGAGAGCGGCTCTGCTGGAGGGAGCGCGCTGCCCCTTTTATCCCCCACGGATCTGGGCTTGGCTGTGTGGAAGTCCAGCGATCAAGCTGGTGCCTTCATGGTTTTGACGTGCGGGGCGGCCGGCTGTCTGCTCGAGGCTCGTTAAACGCCGATCGCACCCAAACGCGCCCCCGGGCCGGGCCGATCTGCTCAGCCAGAAGAGTTACCTAACTCCCCGATTTTCGGCTCCGCTTAGTGCAAAGCCTCCGTGTGCCCACAGAGGTGTGGTATTTGATTAGCTTGCTGCGAAGCAGAAGAAAATACATTTTAAAAGGTGAGAAAAAGAGAACTGGCCGCTGGTCGCGCTGTGCTGCCGGGACGACGTGGCGGCTCAGCGCAGAGCGCAGGGGAGAGTCCTCAGTTCACCTGAGTGCCAACAAAACCGCTCAATCCGAGCAAAACATTTCACGGGGCTGCAGCCAATTAATGATGCGATCGACACAATTTCATCTTAATGCAAAAAGCGTTTCAATGAGAGAGGCAGACTTTCTGAAAACGCCTTTGCCCGGCTCTGGGAATGGTGTTATTGGCACGTTACCATTAGGATGTAATAATCCTGAGTTTCCAGCTCTGTACAGCTGCCATTTCTCTCAAAGACCTTTGAACCTTTTTGTTCAAAAGGGAAAGATTCAACCAGCATGAAAAGTCCTCCCACAAATTCTCCTTGTTTTACTTCCTGGAGCTCTTGGGGAAAAGAAGAAAGAGCAGATTGGATGGGGTGTGGTGATGTTTTTGGCTTTGTGGAACTGGGATGTTTGGCGCCTTTCATTGCTGGTGTGGGAGCGTTTTTGGCGCTGTAGCGCCGGTGCCGCTGCTGCACCGGTGCCGCTGCAGCGCCGGTACTGCTGCTGCGCCGGTACTGCTGCTGTGCCGGTGCCGCTGCTGTGCCGGTGCCGCTACTGCGCCGGTACTGCTGCTGTGCCGGTACCGCTGCTGTGCCGGTACCGCTGCTGCGCCGTGTGCGTGACCGGAGCTCTAACGCGTGTGCAGGACAGGACAGGGCCCTGCACGCCCGTCAGAACACGCTCGTGTGCTTCGGTGCTGCAGAACCACGGAGTGGGAGCCGAACTCCCACTGGCACCTCTGCAAGAAAATGAAACCAATGCTTTCTGTCCAACTAAAGACCAAATATCTGATTATCTGTGGAAAAACTGCTGCCAGGCAAGCTCAGGCCCCGGGAACTGGGCCACTCAAGAGGATTCGCCGTGCGGTGCAGAATTCTGGGTTGGTACAGGTCGTCTGGCTTCTCTTTGGCGAATGTTGGTCTGAATCCACCCGGATGTCACTTGAAATTCATGAATGTCTCTTGCCATGATTATTTGCATAGAATTCAAAGCGTGGGCGCGATGGGAAAATGAGGTTGTCTTCATGCTTTCTTGACCCCAGCAAAGGCGGATTGTCCTGAAGCTGACAAACGGGTTCTGATCACACATTAGAGCTGAACATATAATGGGATTAAAGGTGGGGTTGCCAAAAGAAAGAGGGAATCGGCCTTCGCGGCTGCACACGCTGGTTCCTCAGCCCGCGGTGCCGAGGCCGGGAACCACCGTCGGTACCGCGCCGTTTGTCGCTGGAGGAGCTGAGGTCCGTGGGCTCGTGTGGATTTTGCATCTGTCAGTTTGGATCAGCTCTACTGATTCTGTCCCTCCACCAAAGGGCGCGTCCGCAGTGACACCGAGCGGGACCTGGCCCCCAAACTGCCCCAAAAAACATGCTGCTGGCCTTTTCTCCTCTCCAAAACAGGCCGGTCTGCATGAAAGTCCTGAAGCAAAGAGCAGCCAACGCGGGTTTTGCAACAGTCGGGCTGAGAAGGGCAGGACGATCAAAGGTTTCTCCCGGGCGGCTCTGGTCCCCGGGGCTTGGGGCAGGTTTGGCTTTGCAGGGAGCTGATCACCATAAATTATGAGCTGTTGGGGCTCTGGGAGCTTCTCGTTTGGGTGTTTCTGCTCCTTATTTGCATACAAACGAGCTGGAGTCGCGGTCGTGCGCATTGAGACAGAAAAGATGAAGATAACCCATTCGAAGAACATCCTCTTGAGGTGGGTGGGTTTTGCCTTCGCAGCCTTCGCCGCCAGCCCAGGCAGCGCTGCTACGGCAGGTCGGCTATTAAAAGTTATTAATGATCTGCTCCCTGCTGATCGCATCCAATAACACACCTTGTTTTCCACCAGAAAAGCACGTCACGCCGGCGTGGACAGACGGAGCCCGGCTGACGGATGGACGCGTCCTCCAGCCACCCAGAGCTCGGGGCGGACAAGCCGTGAGTCAGCAGGGCAGCCCACGAAGGTGAAGTATTAATAATTAATAATAATAAATTACAGCGCCTGGTCCTCAGCGGACGTTTCGTGGGATAAATGAGCTTGTGCTGCTTCCGGGCAGGGTGAGGACGGAGCCATTTCAGAGCAGAATTGTCTCAGCGGCTTTTGGCCGAAACCAGCTGGTGTTCCTGGCATCCAGCTGTGCATCCAGATGTGAACCCAGCTGCACATCCAGCTGTGATGGTGTCACCATGACAAGCCCTTCTCAGCCACATGATCGAGACCTTGCAGTGGGTCACTGTCCCTTGGTAACTGGGGACGCTCGCGGAGAAGAAGGAGGGGACAACCTGATTTCACCAGATTTGGGTCTCCTCAAACAAGGCCAGAGGTTTCCCCCATGCAGGGGCTGCACGGGGGGGACGTGCAGGCCCAGCCTCTGCTTTCCTGTGAGTTCCTGGGTTTCAGGGAGCTTTGGGCATTTGAGGGCGAAAGGCCCCGCTGCCACGTGTTAGGACAGCGCGTTTTTCTCCTGCTCTTTCACAATGAGTCTGGAGGGTGTCGGGGTGGGCGTGGGGTTCTGTTCTCTGGTTCTCTCTGATTTCCTCAAACAAGGGCCCTGGCTGCTCTTTTGCTGTTGCTCTGCCTGCAGAGATGCCGAGCAAGGGGCACGTCCCACGAGTGGTTAACCATCCCACCCACACCGCGTCCCGGCCCCTGTGACCGCGGTCCTCTCCGCTGCCATCAAGCTATGTACGTATGTGTGTATGCAAAGGTGCTCAGGAAGGGAAGCAAAGGCTCCAAAAGCTTTGTTTAAAGCTCCACTTCTTGCGAGCTGCCCACCCACCCACGCGGAGGTTCGCGCTGGGGAAAATGTCCTCACTTTGTAACGCCAGCGAGGGAAATAAAACCCGCGAAGCAAAGCCTGAATTATGCATGTAGTTTATTGAAGGCACAGCTGCAAGTCTGGAGTAAGCGAAGCGTAATCGACTCTGTTCACTTACACATTAGAAGCGTTAAATCCGTCTATCTGGTACACACACAGGAAAAACAACGCATGCATTTAACTACAGAAATATAAGGTGCTCGTCGGTGTGTAATTAAAATCTGCTCTACCAAACCTTGTGTAGCAACTTGGGCCAATTTACATGAGCATTACCAACCCTCTCGTAAACAGGAAAAATTGGATTTTCTGGTGTCATTAAAGAAGTTAAATAATAGCTGCAGCTCCGTCCCAGACAATTAAAATGTGGTTTCTCTTTCTGAAGTCGGGATGACCAAACATTCATCCTTTTGCAATAGCTGCGCTAGGGAAGGTGAATCCCGGCTGGCCGGGGCCAGGCGGAGCAGAGCGCGGTGGAGGCAGGTCCGGGCTGTCCGAGACGGGAATCTCGCCCGCCCAGAGCACGGGGTGGGTCCCCCCAAAAGGGACGTGCGGGAGAAGGTGGGTTTTGGTCATGCAAAGAGTTTTCGGCAGAGCAAGCAGCCGAATCGCGTGGGCACGGGCGGCGCATGGTTGTGTGATCCCTAGAGCTCTCAGAAGGAAGGGGAATACTGGTTTTTCTTATTGCAGAAATGCTGATTGTTTTCAAAGGGGACGTGTCGCCGCCCCCCGGCTCTACCGGGTTGTTCTGACCACGCGCACGGCTGTGCCGAACCTGCTGCCCGCGCCGCACACCCCGGCGCCGGGGATGATGACGGTCCCCGGGCTGCACTGCTCCACGCCGGCACACACCACGTTGCCCAGCGTGGCCACCCCCGGCGCGCACTGCACCCCCTCGGCGCCCGAAATCACCTCCCGGCCCACGCAGCTCACCGCGCTCCTCGCCCCGAAGCCAGCGCCCACCCTGGGGAGGCAATCCACGCTGCGGGTGCTAAAGCCGGTGCCGCCGAAGGAGGAGACCACCCCCAGACCCGCGCCGGCCGCCCCGGTCTTGATGGTGCATTTGCCGCCCAGTCCAGACAGGGATCGGCACTCGCCGACGGTGCCGCCGCCGCTCACCACGGCTGCGGGAGGAAGAACAGGCTCAGTCATTCCCAAAGCAGCTAAAACCCAGCTTATAAGGAAACTTACAAGCTTAAAAGAGTCGTAAGGAAATTAAGGGAATGCTTCGTTAGCTTACCTACGCTCACGGGGTTGCCAGTGCATATCCTGTTAAGAAAAGCAAGACAGAAAGATGGATTTAGGGAAGTTTTCCCCAAATACACACGCAAATAGAGGTGCTGCCAGACACTGGGAGCCCTGCGGGTCCGTCAGCTGCTCTGTGCACCCAGGTGGCTGGTGCTGGGCCAGATTGGCTTTGTGTCCCATCAGTGTCTTAATATCCCATCGATGTCTTAATATCCCACCCTCTGCACCCATGGGGAGAAAAAAGGGGTGATGCTCCCTTCTGCACCCACAGGGAGGAAAACAAGGGTTGCTGCTCCCCTCTGCACCCCGGGACCTGCGTTCAGCCGCGATGTCTCTCTGCTCGCAGGTTTACCCGCGGTGGGCACGAGGTGCAGCGGCTGCTCCCACCTGCTCTCCTCTCCTTCCAGCAGCGTGCGGTACGTGGCGATCTCGATGTCCAGGGCCAGCTTGACGTTGAGCAGCTCCTGGTAGTCGCGCAGCAGACAGGCCATCTTGTCCTTGGCCTGCTGCAGCGCGGTCTGCAGGTCGATCAGCTTCTGCCGGGCGTCCTTGAGGGCGCAGTCACCGCGCTGCTCCGCGTCGCAGATGGCCGTCTGCAGAGCCGCGATCTGCGGGCAGGACGGGTGAGAGCGTGGCCAGCGGGACACAGGGACGGCTCCCTGGGGTTGCTCATAGACCCGCTGTTCCTGAGCTGGGAATGGCCTGCGAGCCGGGCTTGGGCTGCAATTGGGATGGCCCAGGCTGGTTGGGATGAGGGGAGGGACCCAGTGGCTGCACCCCCCTGGGAGGCAAAAGCTGTTTGGTCTACAGAGCAACTGGCCTCTGCTCACTATGAGAGAAATCTGCGGGTATCACAGCAGCTGAGAAGCTGCGAACACGGACACGGGTGTCCCTGCTCACGGCACGGGTTGGACTAGATGACCTCTGAAGGTCCCTTCCAACCCAAACTATTCTGTGATTCCATGTAGATGAGGTTCTGGGGGATGAGGTTTAGAGGTGACTTGACAGTGTGACATTAACAGGTGGACCCAATGATCTTAAAGGTCTTTTCCACCCCAAGTGATTCCATTATTCTATGATGAAGCTGGGGTGGGGATTCTTTGCAGCTGTGAGTGGGGAGGATGAGGCCCGAGAGGTTCCATGCAGCACCCGGCCCTTCGTCCTACCTGCTTCTTCACGTTGTCCGACTCGCACTGCAGCTTCTGGATCATCCTGTTCAGCTCAGCTATCTCGCTCTGGTTGTTCCTCAGGTCGTCGCAGAACTTGCCGCGGCTGCTGTGGAGCTCCTCCAGCTGGCACGGGGACACGATGGCGTTAACACACCCGAATCGTCCCTTCCAGGGGCCGCAGTGACACCGGGGCTCCCGGGACACACCCAGAGGTCACCTCAGCCCAGACAAGGTGCCAGACCCAGGTGGGTCCCGAGCACCTGCCCTTTGGGAAGGGGACGGTGTTCTGGCGTGCGCAGAGGAGACCTCTCTGAACCAACACCGTGAGTTTGTTTTTACTGAAAATACTTAGACAGTTTTAAGTGGGTTTTGGGTTCTTTGGGTTTTTTTGGCATGACTTTCTCTAGCAACCTACAGCACCTGTGCACTGCGGGGTGGGTTGTAAGTTGCATCACGGAGGACAGAAATGGTCCCGGGGGTTCTGTTGGCCAGAAGGTCTCATTGGTGCCTGTGCGGGCGCTGCCAGTACTCACCCTGGTTTGGTAGAAAGCCTCCACTTCAGCCTTGCTCTTCTGGGCGATCTCCTCGTAGCAGCACTCGACGCTCTTGATGATGCCCTCCATGTCCAGGTCGCGGCTGTTGTCCATTTGCACGATGACCGAGGTGTCGCACAGCTGGCAATCCAGCTGCGCTCTCTCCTGCAAGAGCCGCCGCGTGTCAGGCCCCATCCCCCCCGCCACGAGGCTGGTTGGGCCCCTCGAGAAGGTGGGGGGGCGGGGCGGGTTCTCCCCCAGCACCCCGGGGTTCCCCGGGGTGACCGGTTTCCAGGGGCGCACACCACGGGGCTGCCGCGCGGTCCCTGAGCGGGGCAGGAACACTGTAGCAGCCGCTGCCTGCCTGGAACGCAGCGTTTCTGGCCGTGTCAGCAGTTTCTGGGCTGGGAACCCCGCGGGGTGGCAGCTCGGGGCGCCGGCACCTCCAGCCTGGGAGGTGCTGGGCTGGACACGGTGCAAATGCCGGGAGTCCCCTGGGTCGTTTTGGTAAAAACTTGCTGTGATTTAGACAAAAGTGCTGCTTTCACCAAAATATTTTGACCGGTGTAGCTTAAGGAGTGGAGTGTTAAAAATATTGAGGTTTTGAAGAGTGAGATGTTTCAGTGGCTCCCAGGGAAGGTTTGGGTCAGAGTTTGAGGGGTTTTCCTGCAGAAGAGAATGCTCCTTGTTCTCTCTGCAGCCAGGCAACGAAATAGCATCCTTTGCCTTCCTAACGTGTGTGCAGTGGTGTTGCTGTCTAAGAAATACAAAGAGAGTCGGATTTTTGGGACGCAGTTTGAGGAGCTCCTACCTCGGCATAGATGCACTTGAGAAACTCGAGCTGCTGGCGCAGGAGCCCCACGCGAACCTCCAGCTCCTCCTTGGTCAGGTACAGACAGTCCACGTCCTGCGGACACAGCGCGGTCCCGTGAGAAGGGGCAGAGAACAGGGACTGCGGTACAGCCCGTGTTCCCTGTTAGTTTGGGAGAGGCCTCTGGGCTGTTGTTGTTGTGTTCTCCCCATTCCTTGGGTCGCCCCTGTTGTGGGGCTCCCGCCGAGCGCTCGGGCAGGGTGACGGGGCCAGGACGCCCCGTTTTCGCGGTTTCACTCGCGGGACTCACCTTCTTGAGCACCACGAACTCGTTCTCCGCAGCCGTGCGCTTGTTGATCTCATCTTCATACCTGAGAGGAAGGATTGGGTGGGATGCTGAGCCCCACGGGTCCATCCCAGTGCCCGAGCGGCCAGTGCACAACGCGAGCAGCATGATTAACACCTCTCCCTCTTCTCCTTGTACCTCCTTTTTCATTTTTGCTCTCATTCTGCTCTCGCATTATTTTGCTCTCTCACTCCTCCCCGCTGGGCTTGTTCAGCAGTTTCAGCCCATCCACCTCGGTATCGGTGTCTGGAGTGAGGCGGCGGTGAATCGGGCCAAACCACCAGAAAGGCCGAGCCCTGCGCCCGGCTGGAGGACACAGACGCGTTTGCTTTTCCCAGCCCCGCTGCCTCGCCTGGTGTTTTTCTGCAGCATCCAGGACTCTGCTCAGCGTTTATGGGGAAACTGTGGCCAAAGTGCCCCAGGGGGGGTCAGGAGCTTGAGCAACCTCTGAAACTCGCGGGTGCAATGGGCAGGAAAGTCAGCGCGTAATGACCGAGCTAATTGGGACCTGGAAGAACTTTCACAATATGGTTCTGTGAGTCTGACCTGGGTGGTGAAACAATATCTGAGCTGCTCCACTGCAGGAGCTCTGCAGACAGGATGGCGCTGTTATCCTGTGCCCTATACCGCCAGCCCAGTACCCTCGTGCGTGGCTCAGCGGAGCACACGGGGATCTGTTAAGGAATATCTGCAGCTTAGCTTAAGGAAAACCATTCCCACCTTCCCTCTAGGAAGAGAATGAGCCCCAAGGGAGGCCATGTGGGTGAAGCGTGGGCTGGAGACAAATAGGCTGTGGGTTTTGTGGGAGTGGGCAGCAGTGGAGACGGGGTTCGGGGCAGCCAAAGATGCGATGTGCGATGTGGCAAACCAGGGTGGTGTGGGGAGCACTTGGGAGAGGAAACGTGGCTCCTTGTCCCTGTTCCTACGGAAACACGGAGGCTGGAGAGCCCTCACCGCCCCTCCTCGGCGTCTGAGCCGCAGCACCGGGACCCCAGGACTGGAAACCCGTCTGCGCCTTCTCCCCACGTGCCACTTACTTGCACTTGAACTCCTGCACCAGGTCGCGGAGGCAGCGCTCCTCGTTCTCCAGCCTCTCGCGCTCGCCCAGCACGCACTCCAGCTGCTTGCGCAGGTTGCAGATGAAGTTCTCGAACACGGGCTCCAGGTTCCGCCGGGAGGCCGGCAGCACGTACTGCTGCAGCAGCTCCCACTTGGTGGTCAGCACCTTGTTCTGCTGCTCCAGCAGCCGCACCTGGGGAGGCAAGAGACGCCAGAGTCACTCAGCACCCTCCTTGTCCCGGGCACCTCGGCTCCTCCGCTGGAAGGAAGAACAAGATCAGAATGCGCACGTGGGTAAGTGCTGCTTTCTCGGCAGTGTCTCTGCGCTCAGCCCGGTCCTACCCAGGACCGAACCGCATCGCTGTGCGTTTGCTCCGTGCCGAGGCCCATCGGCTGTTTGGCCCGAGCGCAGTTCAGCCCAACGCCACCTCGTCCCACCAGCTCGCTGGTGCAGGATCCGCTGCCTGCTTCGCTCAGCTAATTACAATAATGAGGCTTTTGAGGCACCAAAAGCTCCATCCAGGATCTCATTTGAATGTATCTGATCTAAAGTCTAACCACGGGTATTTATCATGCCTTTCACTTCTAGATTAAAGAGCTCTCCAGTACTTGAGAACCTTTATGGATCATGAATAAGTCATTTTCCAAACAGGAGGAAGCGGAGTGGCTGCTCTGACCTGGGTTTGGTTTTTCCAGCTGCACAACAGCTCACAAAGAGAATCAAGATCAGACAGAGCAAAGGTTCCTCTGCCCTTTGAAAACCATTTCCTAGACTAATCCGTCTCTAAAGAGCAACGACGACCCTCAGGCTCAGCTAAGATAACAGGGATAAATAAGGTCTGCTCAGGAGATCACTGGGTCGTTTCATTGACAGCGGAGGACAAAGAGGTTAAAATTCTTTGTCTCATTTTGACTAGACAGATACACTTTTACATCTCTTTGGTGAAGCACACGAGCTGTTTTAAACATGCCGGAGTCCTTTGGAGTTCAGAGAGCGCTGATGGCAATGTCACATTATACATTTTATACAAGTTCCTACTTTGCCTTTTTACACGTCCGTGTGTCCATCCCTTCTCTGCATCCCCGCAGCCGCTCCCGGTTTAGCTCCTGAGCAGACTGGCGAGCCCCAAAAGCTCAGACACCGGCACGGATCCGAAGTCTCCAGAGCCCCCAGAACCCACTCCGAGATGGAGGAGCCGGCGGGAGCAGCGCCGGTGCTGTCCTAGAGACAGCGCAGCGCGGGGCCACGCCGGACGCCTGCGCGCGGCCGCGGGTCTCACCTTGTCGATGAAGCAGGCGAACTGGTTGTTGAGGTTCTTGATCTGCTCCTTCTCGTGGGTCCGCACTTGGCACTCCTCGGGGTCCACCCCCACGCACAGGGGCTTCAGGAGCTCGGGGTGGATGCTGACCCCCCGAATCCCTTCCGACCGCCCTCCGCCGACGCTGATGCCGCTGCCGATGCCGCCGCCAATGCCACCGCCGATGCCGCCGCCATAGCCTCCGATGGCCACGCCGTCCCCGAGACCTCTGTAGCTGCCCAGGCCCCCATAGCTTCCGCAGTTACCAAAGCCCACGACCGTGCCCACTCCAAAGCGGCCACCGCCGTAAGCGACGCCGCAACGTCCCACGCCGGCTCCGCCGTAGACGCCGACCCCGCTGCGGCAGCTCCCGCCGAAGGAAATCCGCTGGCCCCGGCCCAGGTCGCAGACACTGCGGCTGCTGAAGCCGCCGATGCCGCAGCGCCGGCCCACGGGCTGGCACACCGAGGCCGAGCTGCTGCCGGCCCTGCCCAGCCCGCACACGGCGGACGCCGAGGAGAAGCCGCGGCGGCCCAGCAGGGAGCTGGACGTGTAGCACTGTCGACTCATGGCGGGTGGCGCGGCGGCGGCGAAGCGGAGGAGCGAGCGGAGCAGGGAGGGAGAGGAGAGCAGAGGAGAGAGGAGAGCTCCTGTGGCTGCTCTGGGCACAGCCCTGCTCCTTATATACATTTCAGGAGGTGCCTGAGATGCAAAAATTTAATTTATCCCTGGGTTTGGCCTGCCTGGCAGCAAGGAATGGCTTCCAACATTCTAAACCCACAGCAAACACTTGTATCTCATACGAAATAATGTGGAAATTAAAATAAACTGCTTTGCTTGCAAGCTTCAGTTTCAGGACTTATATTTTACTTAATTAATCTGCTTCCTTATTGTGTAATTATAGTTTAGCAAAATAATTCAAGGGGTTTTTATTCATGGCTTGTTTACGGTTCGGTTTCACCACAGCGTTTAATTATGTTTCAGGACCTCCCGCGAAAATGTCGCAGCGATGCCGCCTCTTCCAGGGGCTCGGGGCCGGCGCTTGAGCAATGACCGGTGGCCATTCGGAGGCGGATCTGCCGAGACGCGGCGCTGACGGTGTCGGGAGCGTCCTCGTGAGCACTTGTTCCTTCTCTCCGGGGTATGACGGTGGCGATTCGGTTGCAGCCACGTTTGCCGGGATGGGTCGCTGGTTTCCGTACTGTGGGGTGTGAGCTGGCGCCGCGGGGGCTGTTCTGGCTGATCGGGGTTCACGCGCATGGGTCGGGGCACAGGCTTTGTGCGCCCCTAGAATCCCGAGAATCAAAGTCAAGGCATTTTGGGGACAGCTTTGCTGCCGATGGTTTATTTGCCGAATTCGGCACCCGGGGACGGCGATAATGTTGTCTGGTGTCTGGGTGTGATGTGAGCGGCGGGTTCACACAGGCGATAGCTGGAGATGCAGCGAATTGTCACAAACAGGTTGAGAAATGCCAGCTGGAGTGCGCCTTTGCCTCTATTCCTGTGACACACCTATTTGAAATTATTCTCGTAATATCTGTTAATGAGAAGGTGCCTACCATCTTAATTAAAATTCTTAAAAAGATTTTTGAATTTGCTTGGAAACAAATAAAGTCCCTTTTTTGCCTTAACAAGGGATCTGATCACAGAATCGCAGGCGATTGCGCAGCTTGCCCTCGGAATCCTTTGCATGTTTGCTGGGGCAAACTGAGCAGGTTCTGGGAGGATTCCCCGCCGCTGCTGCTGCAAACCCGAAGGAGCTTGTCTTGGATTAAAAATCATGCAAATGAATTAGGATTGTTTAGAATATTTGTGGAGTCTCTCCAGGTAAAGATCTTCCTTTATTCTTCTTAACTAGGTCTCGTAACGGGGTGGGATGAACCATAAACACTCTGTACAAGTGCAATGGCGCGGTCGTTCCGTTGTAGCGGCATCGGTGTGCGATGAGCGACTGAGACAGGTGGCGGAGCGGCCGAGCTCGGGGCCGCGTCCCCCGGGATCCCGGCGCCGGCCAGTGCCTCGCGTGTGGGAGGGAAATGGGGAGGTATTGGGAAGTGGACTTTGTGCTGGCGCGCTGGTGCGAGCGCCGGAGGGGACGGGGGCAGCTGGCGCGTGGGCTGAGGCCAAGCCAAGGACACCCGCGGGTGGGCTACGGCACCGCTCAACCTTTAGGCAGGTCCACACAACGTGACTTTTTGAGCTGTTCTAGATGGAGATAGCGACGGGCAAGCTGAGAAACCGGCCGGCTCCTGGCACAAATCCTGCTCCGCACTGCGGTGGCGCGGGGCTGCAGCACTGGGGCCGCTGACGGGCTGTTTCCCGCGGGTGGGAAGCACCAAACCTGTGCCTCAGCCTCCTGGGGAAGCGGCTCCTTCAGCCGCCCAGCCCGGAACGTCAGAGGGAGCCGGTTCGGGGCCGCGCTTGTGGTTTCCATCGGCTGAGCTTTCGCGGAGCCGGTTCACGCTCACGTGGTGGGAGCCCCAAGCGCCGGTTACGGCGACTTCAAAGGAGGCAGCGAGCACCGCGATGCGATTTGGGCTCCTGGAGACAAGGATTGCGATGGCTTCTATAGTATTTGATAACACCGGCCGCACGCACGGCACCGGCTCAAGTCAGGCGCAAACCCCTTCTCCGTGGAGACCTTCTCGTGTCTGTGCTTTGCTCTGGTTGACTGCGGGTCAGACAGCGCTCCGAGAGCTGTAGGAAAGGATTAACCCACTGTTTTCCGGCTGACAGGATTACGCGAAGCTTTAAAGCAGCCCCTCGCACCCAGATTTACCAGCAAAACCCCCGAGGTCCTGGGCCCTGCGTGTGCCTGGGACTGCGGTGGCTTCCGTGAGACTTTGAGATTTACATGTACCCAGCTGCATTAGCATCAATTAATTCTGCCTGAGCACCTCACTAAATTGGGACCTGTTAAGCCGTCCATGCAGACAGGGAGAGCCCGGGGGGCTTTTCCGCCCTCCTGTTAGGATTCCTGTAACAACCCGGCCACCCGAACCTGCTTCTCCCGGAGACAGAACTGCTCTGTGAGACCCCCTTGGAGAAGCCGCGCTGGCCGCGCTCCCTCCCCGCGGGCCGGCCGTGCTGTGGCTCCTTGCAAAAGGGCCCGCGCAGTCACCATTCAACGGGCTCTAACGAGGCCCCAGGACGTTTCCCACCGGTTTTATGGGTCCAAAGGTTCGTGTTCCCGCTCTCAAGTGCAACCTGATTCTGCTCCCACATCAAAGCAGGCGGCGGGTTTGCGTGGAGCGGGTAGAGATGGTGGTCTGGGCGCCTTCCATCCCCACCGGGCACCTTTTCCTCCCCACAGCCTGTTCACCCTCAGCCTGTCGCTGGCCGTTAAAGAGCTTTTGTGCTGCTTTGGGGCAAAAAGATGGACAGGATCATTCCCGAGGTTCCTCCCAGGCTGTTCGGGACCATCAGTGGTCGCAGCATCTGTGTTTGCTCCCAAATGGGACCTTGGCAAAGCCTTTACCCTCCTGCGGGACAGTAACAAACCGTGGGTGACAAATGACAAGATGCTGGTTTTGGGATGTTTGGCAGCCACAGCCGGCTTGGACTCCGAAAACCTCTGTTCTTGTGGTGTTACCAGGTGACCTCAGCCAAGAAACTCTCCTTCGTAGTTCTATTTACCGTCCTATTTTGCAAAAGCCAAATAGGTGTCGTACCCACCGCCACAGGTGTCCTTTGCAACCTTCCTCTCTTTTGCATAGGAATTTGTAAGGCGCTTTTGCATCATCTGCCCAGCCTTGTGCTGACACTGGGGCCCGATGGGCCATTAGGGCTCTGAGTCATGGGCTGGAATGGGTCCAGCGGGTGAAAGCGGAGCCGGGACGGAGCGCTGGGAGCGGCCTCTGCACGGGTTTGCACCGCAAAGCGGGGTTTTCTGCTGCGGAAAGGTGGGCGATCCTTGCCAAATCGGCCGCGGGAACCGCGCTGGATCCTGCGGCGCTGGCTCCCGGGACGCTTTCTTTGTTCAAGCAGCGCGTTGCTCACGCGCAGAGCCGAGCGGGGGCTCCGAGCCGCCTCCGGCACAGCCTGGGAGGGGGCTCAGCACAGAATGGCAACTGGTTCCCATCGATGAGTCTGCGGATCCTCCTCTGTGTGTGCACACGCTGTGTGTGACACCGGCCACAGAAAGCAGCTGTTCAGTGTATGTGGTTCAGGTAATAGAGTTAATTTTGCAAACTTACAAGCAGGTTTCTTAAGAAAAGAAGTGAACTAGAGACAGTGCACAGGCAGCTTGAGGTTTATTGGCGGCGGAGCAGAGAACACGGAGCGTTTACCAGCGATTCCGTCTCCATGCGCCATGGCGATTGAAAAGCGTCACTGCAGAGGGGACAGGGAGGGACGGCCGGTGCACAGCAAACCCTGTTGCTGCCTCGTGAAGGTGACTCGGCAGGTGAGGTAACATGAAAGAACAAAACCACCTGTGGCGTGGGACTCCTCTCACATGAGTTCGGCTTTCTGCAAACAAGTCATGGAGCCGAAGCTGGAGGCACAGGCTCCATGAACAGTCAGCGGGAGAGCTCGCTGTTACCAAGCAAAACATTGTTTTCTGAAGTCACCGGTGCAAGAAAACCCGTGGATGAGGAGTCACCCTGGGCAGGGCCGCGGTGCGAGAGCCGAGGTGGTTCCTGCGCGTTGCTGCCGGCCTCAGCAAAATCAAAGGACAAGGACGACCCAGGAGAAACAACAATGCTGTGCCGCTGAGCAGCTATTCATTACGCTTTCCAGGTGGCCACTCGGATTAAGGAGGTTACGGAAGGCAGAGCTCCTGCAGGATGTATCTATTACCTTAATTAATGGTTGGAGTCACTTTTGTGATTCATTTTGCCACCAACACGCAAAAAGCCCTCGTGCTGTGTCACTCCCGAGGTGACGGCTTGGTGTGTAAGTTCTGTATTAGGGTTAACTCGAGATAAAGAGCAGTATTTGTCCTGGAGGAATTTGCAACCGACTTCTGTTCTGACAGCCCTGATACTCAAAGACCTGCTCCATGTTCCCCGGAGCCCCGGTGCCACCTGCCCTGGAGACATTGGCCACCGCAGCCCTCGCTTCCCCAGCCCAGCCGGCCCGCGGGGCTGTGACCTCTGTTTCCAGAGATTAACCCTGCGAGTTGCTGGTGAGCCACACGTCTGGGGAGATAAAGGCGAGCGAGCAACGGTCGTGATTTCTCCTCTGGTCCGGGAATCCCTCCTGCCGCGCCACGACGCTTCCGAGGCCAGAATTCACGCTTTGATTCCGTGGTGTTTCTGATTCCTTCACTTCTTGGCCTGAACCTGCCAAAGGAAACTGCTCCTCTCATGGCCGGAGCTGCGCCCATGCTGTTCGAGATCAGCCGGGGCTGGGGAACCTGCGGAAACCAGCACTCTTTAACCGGGAAGGGAGGGCAGGACCAGCACGGAAAAGAGACAACCTGCCTGTGAACCACATTGCGTAGCTGTGCCAGCGGGACCCCGGCCCTGCTCTAGGCAGGATAAGAGGAAATATTGAACGTTATTAGGCAAATCTGCTGCTTTCAGGAGAAATGCACTGAAATCTTAGAAATCGCAAATGTAACAGCTGCCCATCCTCCTCCTCCTGCGCTCGCGGGGGCGCCCGCGCTGGTTCCTTTGGGGAAGCCGGTGTTGTTTCTTGAAGCAACATCCGCGCGTCGGTGTGTGGCCTCGTTATTCTCTTTGTTCTGGTTATTATGTGGTTCCTTTTCTCCTCGAACACCCCACGGGGTGCTGTGCCCGTGGGTGACACTGGGAGTGCTGAGCACCCGCCTCTCCTGTTCTGCAGCCAGCAACGCCGCGCGCGGCAATCGCAGTGACCAGGAGGCAGCGTGGCGCTGGGGACACCCCGGTGACACCCTGGTGACTGCGCCCAGCCCACCAGCTCCTCCCCGGCCCAGCAGAACCAGCGTTCCGTGGTTCTCCCTCCCGGGCGTTCCTGCAAACGTCACCCGCTGCCGGCGCGGCAGATCCTGCGGACGGGCCGCCTGGCGAGGGACGCGCCGCTGCCTTTACTTTCCCTTGAATCACCGAGCACGGCAGCCGCGGCCTCGGTGTCCTCATTCCGACGAAGGGCTGACGAGCGCCCAGGGCTCAATGTCCCCAGAGCGTCACTGCCCGTGCAGCAGCTTCTTTCAAGTTGCTCCAAGAGCAGATGATGAAGGGAACCAGGGGCGTCTGAGACTGCCCAGCGCTGCGCCGCGGGGGTCCAGCGCCCTGAAAAAGGGCAGAGCAGGACGGGAAGAGCCCGTCCAGGGGCAGCAGAACATCCCGTATCTTGGGCATGGCGAGAGGAGACAAATGCCTTTTGAGGCTGCGTGGGGTTGTTTGGCTGGTGGTGATTGGCATCTGCTTTGGACATGAAAAACATGGTGGTAACTGTCACACAGACACGGAACAATGAGCAGGTGAAAAAGCTTAAATGACAATCCTGTCTCGGAGAACAGGATTTAATGTAATCCACCTGGATTAATTACCAGGTCAAATATTTCCTGCGAGGTGTTCTCTTCCAGTTGATTGCTGTGGTCGCGCCGTCCCTTCTGCCTCGTGCTGCAGGGACGCGCTGCGGGGGCGGCTCTTGGGGGTGACTCTTGGGGGTGACTCTTGGGGTGGCTCTTGGGGTGACTCTTGGGGTGGCTCCCTCAGAGGTGACTTTCTCGCTGTTCTCTCTGCCCCAGCTCTTCCTTCTCTTCCCACATTCTCGCCTTAGTGTAAAACAGTAAAACCAGTAGTCACTGATCAGGAAAAGTTCCCGAGCTGGTATTACGAGCATTAATGAATGGTTTGAAAACCATTTGAGATGGACCTTTTCCTTTTGCTGCTGTGACAAACTCTGAGGAGCCAGCCCATCCGGCTGTAGAGAAAATAATAACAATAATGCAGCCCTCATTTTCCTCTTTGGTTTGTAAAATTACAGCTAGGAACATTTGGGTGTTGGCTCCGACATGAGGAGGAAAGGAGCTGCCCTTGTTTTGAGAGAAGTCGTATCATCTTCTTTTCTTCTCTCTGTTATTCATCCCACTAAAAGATCATTATTCTCCCACTGCAATTAGGCGGCCGCCTGCTGCCTCCTCGGCTGCGACGGGAGAAGTCGCCCCTGCGAACGCTAGCGAGGGTTTCAGATTCCTGCCCGCGGTTCGTCCCTGCAGCGAGAGACGCTGCGGCCGCAGCCAGGTGAGTGTTTCCTCTCCTCTGGGACATCTTGGTGTCCTGAATTCAATGGTCAGGAGGGGAAAGGTCTGGAAAACCCGGGGCTTGCTGCGCTTTCACCCCCGGGGCTGGGAGCGTCATGCAAACCAGTTCCTGTCTCTCTGTGCCGCGAGGGGTGGGAACGAGGGCAAGACCGACTGGTTGGGTCAAGCAGCAGCTGGTGAGGACTAACGTGGGTCCCAGCACCGCGGCCTCTTCCCCTCCCCTTGCTCAGGAACCGTCTTTTTCAGCAACAGCAAAACCCACTGAAAAGCCTCTGGGACGAAGCCGTCGCTCCGGTGCGGATTGCGGAGGGGCCTCCATGTCGCCACGAGGAGACCCGGACGTGGTGGTTCCTGCCCAGAGCGACGTGTCGACAGGAGGGGACCAGTGGCGTTCAGCAGTCACCGGTGTCGCAGCAGGGCCTCCAGGCCTCGGGCTCGCCTGCTTTCCAAACTGCATTTGCACATGGTGAGTGCGTGAAGCTCGTGCACAGAATCACCCACCTCAGTGGGCTCCATCTCAGCCAGCTGCACCCGCTTAAAATCAGATAAACTGCTGACCTGAGTTTCCTCACCTTTCCACCCCACCTGCCCAGAGTCCGACACGCAGATGGTCGGCATTAGGTGAGACAGTTTCTACTCTTAGCATAGAAACAGCATCTCATGATGCTTGTCCTCGTCCTTGCATCGATCTTTAATATTCACTGGTTTTTTGAGGTCGCGATTAGAATTGTGCCCCGTGAGAGCGGGGATGCGTGGTGCCGCGTGACCTGCGTTTCTTCGTGTGCTGGAGACAGGAGGAAATGGGCTGTGGTGATAACGTCTGCGAAGCCGGCGGGTGATGGGCCGGGCAGATTCCTCTGAGTGGATGCCGGCATCTCCGGCGCTGTCTCCATCGGCACTGCTGTCCCTGCCCCGGGCTGCGGCAGAGCCGGAGACATCCCCTGGATGCAGGTGGAGCCCAGAGCCTGACGCATCTCATGCTGAATTAGGCGCCCGTGTTTGTTGGGATGAATCACCCCATGGAAATGAATTCCATGAAATGAGCCCCTCTCAACCAGCTCTCGGGCTCTGCGTGGGAGGCTTCAAAATTGAGACCAAGCTGATCTCACCCCAAGGGATCTCGTAACTTGTCCCTTTGCCTCTGAGCTAAACAGGGTATGTGTCACATTTGCCAGCCCCGATGCCGCTCGGGCAGAGGTTTTTGTGTCTGAAATGTGTGTCACCGTGGTGGAGCACGAGCCCGTTGAGCCCGGGAGGTCGATTTTGACGTCTGTCTGCGCTTGGCTGCAGACGGATCGGACAAACAGGTTGTTTCGAGGTTCTCCGGGCTGGCAGACTTGTAGACAACATCCTGCAGCACTCAGAGCTATTTGGGGGGTTTCTGGCAATCCTTGACATCAGTTGTTAATTGGGCTATAAAATATCTTACAGGTTGTGATATAAGGAGGGAAATAAAGTCATGTGGTCCGTGGAAAAACTCAAAGGCAAACCCGGTACGTTCAATGCAGTTTATTGAAGGCGCAGTGAGAAGCTGGGACGTTTGAGCAGTGAGTGAAGCTCCGTTCACGTGAGTACAAGATGTCACTGGAAGATTTGTGCACCAGTGACTTCCCTTGGTGTTTTGGGGGGAACGGGGGGGCCGAGCTCTTCTAACAATCAGCGCGCTTTGAACAAGCCACCCCTAACATGCAAAGCAAATGAAAATACTACATATTCATCTGTAAGCAAATGGCTGCAGCGTAACTAGCAGGTGCTCTGCGGGTTGAAATCACCGTGTTTAACATTTCAGCTCAAATTTGCAGCTCAGGGTTTTTCTTTGACAAAAACAGAAAGAAAGAAAAACAAAGCGCAGGGAGCGTAGCGTGCGCGTTGCAGTGAAACCGCCGCTCTCTGTTCTGAAATGCTCTGGGAAGAGAAAGAGGTGTCTCGCGAGGAAGGGCGTTGTTCATGGGTCTGCTGGGTGTGGGAAAGGCCGGAGAGCGCGGTGCGACAAGCAAACCCTAAACGCTGCGATAGTCTGGACAGGAGAGTTCTAGAACACTGAGCTGAGCACCTGCTGGAGAAGCTTGCTGGATGTGTCCTTAGGGTGGGGACTCTGAAACAGAACTTTTCAGGGTACATATCTGACACTAACAAATGTGGGAGTGGGCTTGGTGACCAACGTTGCTACTAGTGGGCAGAGAAACTATCCTGCATCATGCCGGCCGTAGGAAGCGCACGTCTAAGCGTTGTCCTCCGCCGCTGCTGGCTGTGCCACCTCCCCAGCTGATGGCCCTAGGGAACAACACACGGGTCTCTGACAACGCCGTAGTTCCCCACCACGCCGCCGTTGCACCCCAGCGCCTCGGGGCTGTTGGCAACCACGACGGGAGAGCCCCCCAGCTGCCTGACCACGCAGCCCTGGTTTCCGAAGCTGACCACCCCACCGGCCTGGCAAGCCCCCATCCTACCATTCAAGCCCCCGTTGCCCGTGCTGACGACGGTGCGGGCCGGGAACCCCCCGCTCTGGGAGCTGAATCCCCCAGTTTTGCAGCTGACCCCTCCGGCTTGGCAATAGACCTCTGGGACGCACTGCTTGGCCACCGAGCTAATGACTCTTTTGGGATGGATCCCCGCGCTCCGGGAGCTGAATCCTCCGTTCTGGGAGCCGTGTCTTCCCGACCGTCTCCCCAGGGAGCCGTAGCCGCACGCGGCTGCGTTGGCAGCCAGCAGCCCGCAGTCGTCGGGGATGTTGTAGCCGCTGCTGACCACAGCTGCAAGACAGCCCACAGGGTTCGTTCGTTAGGGAGGAAAGCTGGAGGACTATCACCAGGCAAGTTGTTTCATGAGCGACAGAACCGACCCAGCCTGATTTCCTCTGGGTTTGTCCAACGTGTCGGAGCCCCCGCTCCTTCCAGCTCCTCCATGTCCCAACACATCCCCTCCCAGGCCCTCCCGGCTCCCACGCTGATGCTCTGGGGATGTTCTTCCTGGGTTCGGTGCCTGCTGAGCCTGCCAGGACAGCTCACTATTGCCTCCAAGAGCATAAAAGGGTCACAAATTCTACCTTCCCCCCTCCATCTAAAACCTGGTTTGTTTTTGAAACTCAGAGGTGTTTGAGATTTCTGGGTCTGGACTTTCAGCATCGACCTGGGCAGAAATGGCAAAGGGCGGCAGGGGCGGGCAGAAGGTGCTGCTCTGTACACCGGAGTGGATTTCCTAAAATGACAACCCCTCACGTCTGAAAATCTTCAGGTTACTTACACACGCTCACCGGGTTCCCCACACATATCCTGTTAGGGGAGAGAAGAGAAACACGCATTATTCTATTAACCAGCTGCACACACATCTGGAAACCCGACGTTACTCATCACTCCAGCCGCACATCCACCCCACTTAATCCCCTGTCGTAACACGTCTGTGTGTCCCTGGGACAGGAACAGTTTTGCTGGCACCAGGGTGGCCCGTGTGGCCTCCGGCCGTCTCTCCAGCCCGTCTCTGACAGCCCGCAGGATCCTGGAGCTGCACAGCTCACTTGGGAGCTGGAATCAGCCAACATTCAGGAGACAAGGGCCAAGGTCTGTGTTACCCACCTGCTCTCTTCACCCTCCAGGAGCGTCTTGTACGTGGCGATCTCGATGTCCAGGGCCAGCTTGACATTGAGCAGCTCCTGGTAGTCCCGCAGCATGCAGGCCAGCTCGTCCTTGGCCTTCTGGAGGGCGTTCTGCAGCTCCACGTGCTTCTCCCGAGCGTCTTTCAGGGCACAGTCCCCGCGCTGCTCCACGTCACAGATGGAGGTTTGCAGGCAGGAGACCTGTCAGCGGAGAATGAAAGTGCATGTGTCTTCAAGGCTTCGTTTCATAATTCCTGGACATCCTGGTTCCAGATTAATCCGCTATTCCAATTGCAGACAGAGCAAACAACCACAGCCGTCCCTTCTCTCTATCCGCTTTTCAACTGTACAGCCCAGAGCAGGTCTTAGGGACACTAACGGCCAGTCTCATCTTCCCCCATGCCCGAGTTGTCCTCCCAGACGCTGCCCTCCCTGGATCGCCACCTCTCCTACCTGCTTCTTCGCGTTCTCCAGCTCACACTGCAGCTTCTGTATCATCCGGGTGAGCTCTGAAATCTCGCACTTGTTGCTTTGCAGATCATCGCAGTATTTGCCTCTCTTGTCCTGAAGCTCCTGAAACTGGAACCAAGGAAAGAGTCATTGTTTTGACCCGGTAAGCTGCCGGACGGGCACCCAGGTCCTCCTCACCCACCCTGGTTTGGTAGAAAGCGTCAACTTCTTCTTTGCTCTTCTGAGCTATTTCTTGGTACCAGCACTCGACATTCTTGATGATGCTCTCCATGTCCAGGTCGCGGTTGTTGTCCATTTTGACGATGACCGAGGTGTCGCACAGCTGCCGATCCACCTGAGCGCGTTCCTGTGGGTTGGGGAATGGCTTAGTCAGCCGTTAGCAAGTCTCAAGGCTGTTCAGTGGAGGAAGGGCTGGGACACAGAGCCGCACAAGTCGAGCAATGTCCCTCGGTCGGCTCAGCAGAAAATGCTCCCTGTCGGATGAGTTGCCACACGTCGGCTGCTGACCGACATGCTGACCTGCAGCAATTCTGTCCACATCAAGGGCAGGGAACCTGAGTGATGAGCCCCTGCTATCCTGTCATCTTCAGCTGCTTTGCTGATGCTAATGACAGGATTAAGCTGGGAGTTTCTGGAGCTCTAATCAGACAACTGCAATCCGGAGGAACGAGACGGACGCATCTCTGTTCTCGGGGTAGAGTTAGGACACAGCCAATTCATCCCTGCAGCTGCATTAACGAAGGGGGAAACACCCTATTTCCAGCCTAATCATGTTAATTTTCTATCAGCCTTGTAGTTCCATGCTTTCAACTATTCAGGGCTTGCGGGGGGAGATGTCCCAGGGGGATTCCAAGGAATCTGGAGCACCTGAGGGGTGAGACGGCGCCACCGAGCCCTGGGCCGAGCAGAGGAACCCACCTCCTCAAAGACGCATTTCAGCAGCTCCAGCTGCCTCCTCAGCAGATCCACCTTCACCTCCAGCTCCTCCTTGTTCAGGAAGATGCAGTCGGCGTCCTGCAAGAGAGGAGACGCGTCCAGCCCCGGCGCCGGGAGCGCGGAGCCGCGAGGAGACGGGGGCAGCGCCAGGAGCACCGGAACGCGTCCCAGCGGGAGCGCAGGAGCGGGGAGGTGTGAGACGGTGAGTCAAGGTGCCCCGGTGGCTCCTGGACGAGTGGAACGTCCCACTGGGACTTACTGGGATTAGTTTATTTCTTACTTGGGATGTAGCTCCAAACTCAGAACTGACTAATGAGCATTCCAATTATTTTTTTTAATATTGTTAAAATGATTTCTGCTTTTCTGACGTCTAAGTGTGAAGGATGTGAATAAATCAGTGTCTGAGATGGCAGGTATTGCAGTGGGACCCCGCTCACTGTCCCCCTCCCACAAATACACCCTCCCAGTGCAATTCAACATGCAAGTTTTGCTGTAGCAACATAAGCTTTGGGGATACGTTCTTTTTACTTTCTACTTGCACTTGCCTGTTTTTCTGGCCCTCTTTACAGGCATTTGCTGATAATCCACTATTTCAGCCAAGCTCTACCCCAGACAAACCTGCTATAGGTGTAGTGGTTGGTGTATTCGAGCCTCTCACCTTTTTGAGTGCCACAAACTCGTTCTCCACTGTCGTCCGCCTGTTGATTTCCTCCTCATACCTGTTGGGAAAGGCAAAGGGCTGAGCCGGGCGGTGCCATCAGCCCCGCGGGCGCGGAGCACCGGGGAGATGACAGCCCTGGCTCGCTCGAGGCTGCCAGACCGCAGCCGTCGGACCATCCCCGGAGCTGAAGCCACTTGTGAACAACAACATTAACAATGCAAAGAGCTTGCGAGCGAGACGGGAGGACGCAACGTCCCCGAAGGGGCCGCACGCCGGGGAGCGCGGGACGAGCCCGGGGGAGGCGAAGCGCCCAAGGTCCTCACTTGCACTTGAACTCCTCCACCAGCTGGCTGGTGGCACACTCCTCGCTGCCCAGCTTCTGCTTCTCGCAGAGCAGGCAGTCCAGGCGCTTCCGCAGGTCGCAGATGTAGTTCTCGAAGTATAGCTCCAGGTTTTTCCCTTTCTTGGGCAGGACGTATTGCTGCAGGAGGCCCCATTTGGTCTCCAGCACTTTGTTCTGCTGCTCCAGGAACCGGACCTGCAGGCCAGAAAACAGCAACCCTTCCAATAAAGGGGAGCGTGGTATGTCCGCACCTGGTTTGACCGTCATTGTGAAACTGCAGGTGCACTAATGGGATCTTTGGGAAGTGAGCAGTGCTGTACCACAATCATCATAAAATCATCTGCCCTTCTTTAGCAATCTAAAAGTTATGTGTCTAAATTATTTAAACATGTAAAAGTCACATGTCTAAATAGTTTAGAACTTTAAAATTCACATGTCTAAATAATTTAGAACTTTAAAATTCACATATCTAAATTATTTAGAGATTTAAAAGTCACATGCCTAAATCTGCCAGTTAATAGAAATAAAGCTCCTCTGATGCTTTAGGAGGAGATCGAGTCCCAGTGGTGGGACCTGTTTGTCTTTTTCCTACAAAGGCGGCAGCTCAGCGTTGGGTCTCGCGCTGGGGTGCGGCCGTCGGGACGAAGCTCCTCTGCTTCAGGAGTGGGTTTAGAACAGCCGCGGTATTTAAAGACAAAGTGGGGAAAAGGGTCTAAGGGCAGGAATATGAGCCCACCAGAGCCTGCACGGGAAACCCAGAGAGGAAGGGCCATGGCTGCCTTGGCCACGGTGCAAACACCCACGAGGGTGGGGATTCGGGGATTCTCTGCACAGGGACTCAATGGTCCTGTGGGTCCATTCTATGGTTCTGTGAAATACTGGGGCTGTCTGAAACGAGCCCTCGGCCAGCACGGCGGATCCCACCCGCGTGGCTGTGTGGGGTCCGGACCTTTGCGCGGAGCGCGCTGGGTGATCCCAGCATGAGCGGGGCTGGGTGGGGGGAGCTCGGTCGCGCTCGATCTCTCAAAGGTTCGCACTCACCTTGTCGATGAAGCAGGCGAACTGGGTGTTGAGGGTCTTGATCTGTTCCTTCTCCTGACAGCGGATTTCGTGTTCCAGCGGGTCGACCCCGACGCACAGCGGCTTCAGCAGCCGCTCGTCGATGCAGATGCCCTGGATGCCGTCGGCCTTGCGGTCGGGGTAACCTCTCATGATGCTAAATCCGCGGGGGCCGCAGAGGCCGACCCTTCCTCCCACGTTGCCGTAGCCCGCGCCGCCGAAGCCGAACTCTCCGAAGCACCCGGTCCCGCAGACCCCGTTCACGTAGGAGATCCTCCTGCTGGCCCCCAGGTTGCAGACGCTCCGGCTGCTGTAGGCGCCGCAGCGCGCGGGCGGGCAGGCGGAGGCGGCGAAGCTGCGCCCGCAGATCTCCGAAGCCGAGCTGAAGCCTCTTCGTCCCAGGACGGACCGCACCGTGGGCGCCTGTCTGCTCATCCTGGCTCCTCTGGAGGCAAATCGCGAAGTTTGGGGAAGCTCTTCGGCAGGACGGGAGCGGAGGTGCCGCTGAAGTGACACGGTGATGCCGCTGCCCCTTATATACATTTGGGAAGCTGGCCTTGATAGCATCAGGACATTAATTTAAAGCGCTTAAGGGTTTGGTTTGCCTGGCAGCAGTAAATGCTCCTCAGAATGCAAAACAGCCCGGCAAACACTAACTACTGAGGAAATAAAAAGGAATCTAAAAGTGCTCTGTTTGCAAGTTGGCTTAGAATATATTACGGTTTGAAGTGTTCCCCTAACTTACACTAATTATAGTTTAGCAAACATTTTTGAAGAAAGCCTTTGTGATCTGTTTGCAGCGTGTCGTTTGGGGTTTTGTGTCTCATGGGCCCTGTGTGTGATGGCATGTTTTGCAGACTTGCACTTTGTGGGGCTCGTTTCACAATCTCCTTTTTTCTCTCACCAGGCTTGGTTTGGGTGCGGAAAATAACCAAAAGAAAAAAGGCGACTACGGAAAAGCGCCGTGGAAGTCGTGTTGTGATGGATGGATCCTTATGCACCTGAAACATCAGCACATTCACTGAGTTATGGGTCTGGATTCATCTGCAAGGACTCAAAATGCCCCCACAAACACTCCCGTGCAGCATCTCACGCTGAGCTCCGACCACCTCAAACAGCTGGTTGCACCCCGGAACCGCCGCACAGCTCCGTTTTCTCACTCCATTTTTGCTCTTTGCGGTCAGTGACATTTCACTGGGGTAACGCTGTAGATTCTTCAACCGAAGTCCAGTTGACACCATCAAATCTTTGCCCCTCGGAGTTTCTACCCAGCTGATGTCAGAGACTCTTGGATTCATCCCGGTAGCTCTGGAGGAAACAAGGAACAGTAGCACGTTGGGGCCGGTGAGATCCGCCTCGTTCAGACAGCGGCAGCCGAGCGCGGCGACTTTGCCAGACACGTCCTTGACACTCGTGGGGCTGCATCTCCAAGAGAAACAG
This sequence comes from Nesoenas mayeri, assembly GCF_963082525.1. NCBI lineage: Eukaryota > Metazoa > Chordata > Aves > Columbiformes > Columbidae > Nesoenas > Nesoenas mayeri. Next base: position 375,880 of record NC_137558.1, on the reverse strand, counting down.
CCCCCGGTGCCGCTGGAGGGAACGGGTGATTCACCGGGCGCCCGCGCTCGTCCTCCTCCACCAGCAGGGGAAGCCTCAACGGGCGGATGAGACTGGACACCAGATGGTTTTGACTCACGTTGGCCAGGTGAATCCCATCGCCAGCCCGAGGTGAGGACCTGCCACCCATCTCCGGGCCTTCTCCAGCGAACGCTGGGAAAGGGAACAATGGGGCTCTTGCGGCTCTTTGTGTTTGGGAGGAAAAAGGAGACGTTGGGGTGCAAACAGCTCGATGTCCTCAGCCCCTCCTGAGCAAAGCGGAGCAATGCTTGGAAAGTCTGCGTGGTTTATTATACATAGAGCTGTGGTACACGGAGACACCGTCATCCCTCATCCTCATTAACCCCCTCCAAAAACATCGTACAGGAGTTAGGGTCAACGCAAACCATAAAACCAGCACTAAACCTCCTTAAAACGTTAAACCTTCTAATACCAAGTGCTTAAAAAGAGGCGCACAGCAACACCATAGGACGTGACTCCGGCACCGAGCTTTGCCAGGCTATTAATTGAACGCGTAATTGCAGCGTGCGTGAGTTTGAGGGGCTGCTGGTATGAATTAGTTGCGTAAACTGGTACTTTTGCCCTGTACGGATGGGATAATTCACCGTAGTTACAGTGTGACTCTCAGATTACACCTTGTTTGTAGTATTTGAGGCTGGCAGTTTACACCGGGTGCCGGAGCCGTTGCCAGTATCAGGTAAAGCAAATATTAGAGGCTTCAAGCCAAAGCTCGTGAGTTCTGAGGAACAACGCGCGTTGTGCCTGTTGGTACCCACGGTGTCGGGAACCGGCGGTTGCTGCGAGTGTGGATGTGGGAAATGGGGCAGCACGCTGAAAACATCCCGTGTCTTTGAGTCAAGGAAAAGAAAAAGGGGAAGGGCTGAGGAAGCAAAGAGGAAAATGTTCTGATGAGGGGCTGGATGGAGCTGCGATCGCTCCTTTGTCAGCGTTCTCCTCAATGTGCTGCTGAAAATAGCATCCATTATAAACATGTGAAGTTCCCTCATTTGTTTGTTGCTGCTGGAGGTGAATCCGAAGCAGCTCTTTCCAAGCGCGTTTCGTGCGATAGTCCCGAGGAGGTTCCCTCTCTGTAATTACCCGCAGCCGTAGGAAACTCGTTGCACTCGGATGGGGCTACGGCAGGAACCCACCTGCGCTGGGACCATTAGTAGCTGGAAAACCAGGTTGTAACGTGTATTTTTACACACAGAGTTTCATGGACGGTATAGACTCTTGTCTCTGAGACGTTAAAGACTTTATTTGATTAGTGCAGCCTTGTTTCCTGTATCTACAGCCAGAGTTGTCCAAGGAACTCAATCTGGTGGTTTTCCTCTTGCAACCCCACGTCCGCTCTGTGTGACGGGATTTTCAAAGGATGTTCCTCGTCAAACACGGGGCCCGGGAGCCCCTTCCTCCCCGCTCCACCATCAAACCGCCGAGGATCCTCATTCCGGCTCTGGAGCGGGCTGGGCGGGAGATCGGCATCTCCAGACGGTGACTCACCGCACCCACACGGGCGGAATCCGGCTCCGGAGGGACCTTCTCGCTCCTGCCGGACGGCACAGCCCGTCTAGACAGACAGACAGACACCCGGCCGGGCGCCCCGGCCGCTCCGAACCTGGGCTGGAATGGGTCCCGCCCTTTGGGCGCCAAATTTCTGCAGCGCCTTTGAAGTCCTAATGAGAGCGCTCGGCATCACGCGCTGCCCCTCGCCAGGCGCACGTCCTATCTCCTGCTCAACCCGGCTTTGCGGCAGAGCCGAGGGTCGCGTTGGTCCTCGTGCCGGTGCCTTCCTCCCGCGGCGGGACTGAGGGTGGGAGTCCTGGCGGGACGGCGAAGCAAAGAGAGCAGAAAGGGACAGGTGAAGATGTGGCGGCCGCGATGGGGTCGCAGCCACGCCGCGGTGAAGCCCCAGGCAGGGGTGGGGCTTGGGCAGAGCTGGTTTTCCGAGCCGCGCGGAGGAGCCGCCCCTGCAGAGTCCCATCAAAGTGAAGCTCTCACTGAACTAACTTATCAGCCCCTGCAGCGTGAGGAAGCAGCACCAGCTCTGCGTCATTGCCCCGATTTACCCTTTTCCTGTATAAAAACTGAGGGGTTTGTCTATTTTCAGTGGGAACTCCGTAACCTTTACGAGATACATGAACCCCCCTGAATGGATATTTATGGCTCCTCAATCATTCTTTTCTTGTCAAATCTTTCTCGTGGTTTTTCCATTAAAGATCGTGGCTGTTTATTTCTGTGCTCCTTGTATTTTATTGGGAAATAGCATCTTATCACGGGCAAGGAAAGCTCTTCCAGCTTGGAGGCACAATAACAGCTCTGATGGGAAAGTCCTTCCCTCTGGATCCCCTTTTGAAATCCCGAATTTCTACAATGGTGCTGACAAACCCAACAAAGTGCATTCCTGAGGTTTTTCCCTTCGTGACCCTATTGCGCCGGGTTTGGAGGAGGTGCGGAATCGGTTCCCATCACACCTCTGCGGTCAGCACGCTATAGACATGCAAAGAGACCGAGATGGCTCCGCTATGAATCTTTAAACACCCATTGAACAGCATTGAGCCAAATCTAGTGCAAATCAGCATAGATGAGTTTTAAAGGTTTCATGGTTTAAATGGCACAGGTGGGATCTCCAGGGTGCTCTGGGCAGCCCCGCCGCCCCTGCCCAGTCGTTGGCACTTCTGACCAGCAGATACATCCTGTCTGATGTGGGAATGAGGGAACTTGTGTCTTCCTGGGGAAAAACCAAGTGACGACACGTTGTTTGTTCTCCACGCGGTTTATCGGGAAAAGAGCAAAAATGTTTAAAGCTCTTGAGTCATCAAGATGTAAGTGAAGGTGCAGTGATTTATGCGTATGTCAGGACACTGCAGAGCCAATAGGAGCATAAGCGATGTAATTACTCTTTGCTGACTCCAGAAGGGGAAATGTGTTTTGTTTTCTTTTAATTGAGGTTTTCTTTCTGATGTGCCTGACCAAACAGCTCCGAGACGGTGCCTGAAAAGCCTCCTGGCGTCCGGCCTGCCCCGGTGACCCCGACCAAACAGCTCTGAGACGGTGCCCAAAGAGTCTCCTGGTTCCAGGTGACCCCCACGTCCCACCGTCGCCCAAATTCCCGCAGATTTGGGTGAAACGGCGGGTCCTGCAGAACTCCCTTCCGGAAACACTTCCCGGGGTGCTCCGAATTAAATACCCTGACTTGTGCCATAGATAGAAAAGGCTTAATGGGGAAAAGCACCTGGCAGGCCGGTGGGACCGGGAAGGAGTGACGATACGTGCTCCAGCTCACCCGCCCTTCAAAGCAGCAGAAATCAAAAGGAGCATGTTTTGTGTGTTCTGAGTGTCCCTGTTTTGATGTGATCCAGCCGAGTTCCTCTGATGTGGGTTCGTGTCGCTGCTTTCATGATGTTCCTGTACCCGTTTTGCCTTTTCCCTGCGTGTCTCTTGGGTGTCACCCACTCGGTGTCGCACGCCAGTGGTCACGGGGGGACACAGATGGGGACACCGGGAGTCCTGCTGTCCCTGCACTTTCCTTTCTTCTGAACGTCCCCAGTTGGAAGTTTTGTTGTTTGGGGTTTTTTTGGTGTTTTTTAGGAAAGCCACATTTCTAAATTCTGAATTCTAAAATCTAATCTAAATTCTAAATTCTGAAACCAAATGTGAATTCTGAACTAGCACAGAAAAGCTGGACCTGTCCCCGGCCTGCCCAGCCGTGCTTAAGTCTTGTTTCGAGGATACCAATACTTTGTTCTAATTAGAGCTAATAATTAAGGTTTTCCATTACTTCCCGTTATAAACTATATAATGAATTAGATGGTCTGGAAATCCTACCAGTTTCTACGGGTGCCGAATTACTGGTGAGTCATAATTCTACCCTATGTATTGGGTGCTTTGAACCTGTGTCGAATGCTTTGTCTCCTGCCAGAATTCTCGCTGCAGCAATTTTGGTGACTTTCCGAGCGGCCGTAGATAATCCAGCAACCTCATTTGGTGCAATTAGTTCTTTGCTGTAATCAAACGACCAGCAGAGAACAGGCGGGCAGAGGATCCTCCGTCCCTGCCGGGCACCATGGGGACCGTGACGTGGCGTCTCACATCTGGGGTCCATCACTGCTCCGTCACGTCTCCTGCTGCTGTACCTGAGCGCAAAGTGGTTATTTGTGATTAACAACCCTCCACAGGCCATTGTCAGTTAATGATGGTGACTGGCCGGGCAAGACTCGGCTCTTCCAAACCGCGATGCTGGGTCTGCTGAGAGACAAATGCATCTGAGAACCTTCTCCTTCCTCATCGAGTCCAGAAACTTCTAGAATCACCAGCTTAGACTTGGCCGCCCAACTTTTAGAAGAACAAATAAGTGTAGCTGCCTTTCTCATTAAGTTGTCTGCTCTGATTGTGTAGAACGCACCAAAAAACAAGTCTTGGGTGGAGAAGGCAATAAATAGCCTTGGAAAGAGGAAGCTCGGCCACAACTTAGTGCTCGTTAATGGTTTAATTGGGAACAGCTGTAGGCTGGGCCTTGGTGGGCCCAGCAATCAGGATCCTTCCTGGTGGTCAGGGCTGCCCTCTGGTTCCGTCCTTTGTATCTCAGCCCTGAACTGGAATCCCCTGGGATACCTGCAGGCTGGTGAAGGATCGATTGGGGCTGCTCAGCAGAGGAGGCTGGTGGGTTGGACTAAGTTGGGCGTATCTGACTGTCGATGTGGGGCCGGGGTCGCGTCTCTGTCCTCGGGGCTCCTCGCCAAAGGCTCTTGCGACTCAGAAAGGCGTCGGTTCCATTTCAGGAATGGTCCCCTGCTATTGTGCTGTCCTGGTCCTTCACTTCTCAACAGGCTCAAACCTTGTTCAGGTTTTTTTGGCAATTAATTACTTAAGCATTTCAAGCTCCTGAAATCCAGTAGTGTCACGTTTACCTTTCTTTCTTTTTTTTTTTTTTTTTTTGCTTTTGCAGGGATTTTTTTCCTTTTTTGCCTTTTTCCCCTTTCTGTTCTTTTTTCCTTTTCCTTTTGGCTTTTCCCTCTCCTCGCTCCCTGGGCTCCTGGGAGGGGCTTTGTCACCACCTTTTGCAAGCAGATCGACACAACCCCAAACCGGTCCCCAGAGACCTCGCTGGCGTGCACACGGTGCCGGAGCGTTCCTCGTGCCTCACCGGTCGCAGACATTGGGCGCTGGAGCAGCTCGGCCCGCGCCCAGCGAGGGGTAATTGACGGCTGAAGGAGCTGGAAAGACAACTCGCTTAATTGCAGGTTCTTGACAGCGCTATCAATTACACCCACGCGGGAGCGATTGAAGTCCTGGGTGCCTCCCTGGGCGCTGGAGCCCCAGCGGGGCCGCGGTGGTGCCGGAGCGGGGCCGAGCCTGGGGACACTTCCCCGGAGCTGCTCTGGCTCCGTCTTCATTGTTTGCCTCCGGTTTGTCTCTGCTTGGTCTCCCGGTACCCGGTGGTTCTCCCGAGGGGGCCGGGGCTCTGCAGGTACCTCCCGCCACCGGGGACACCGCGGCTCCTTTCGAGCCAGAAATGGCTCAGAGCTTTGGGTTTGGAGCCCGCGGGCTTGCGGATGGTTTCAAAAGCTGTTTGTTTGTTTCACACAGATACACTTTGATAAGCAAAACTCCTGACTCGGGTTTTCATGCCACCCGTCCGGATCAGCCTCACCCGAGTCCCCACGTCCCCTGGTGACCCTGAGGCCCCGCAAGGCAGATGATGCCACCTGGTGCCACCCGTGGGCCCTTCCCGCGTGGCTCCGGCTGGAATTCGGAGGATCACAAGGTTGGTTCTGCGCTCCCTCCCGACTTCGCCCCATCCCACCCAGTTTGCTGCAGGACACCAGGGTTTGTGCGTCACTCAACAGTGGGGTGTCCAGGTTTAAAACACACCAGATCTTCACCTACGCCCATGGAGCTGGTGGATCTCGGTGGACTCGTGTCGGTTGTGTTTGCTGAGGGCTGCATGTGGGCACCAGGGGAGCAGCTCCCGGCATAATCACAGCTCATTAATTACTTCTAATCACCAGGAATTTTGGAAGGAGGCCCAGCGATGAAGACAGGAGGCCCACAAATTTCATGATGCTACAATGTGGCCCTGACTAATTTCGTGGCTTTTTGCCAAAGTAAATCAGGAGGGAACTTCTTGTTCTGGCCACATTGGCACAGTGACAAGGGCTCGAGCCAGAACTCCATCAGTTAGACTGGGAGAGCTGGCACAAAACCCAGCTCAACGCCACCGTGGTGCAGCTCTGTTCTCCCACTAGGTGGTGCTATCTAATGCATCTTGAGCTTCCCTGTCCACATGGGTTCTTGGTGGTGACATGAGCCCGTTCACAGCTGGTTCCACATTCAGAAAGCCCTTCAGGATGCCACTCGCACCTGTAGAGGGCAACATTCAGAGGCCGGGACAGCGTTAGCCATCCAGCTCGCCCAGGTGAGACTCGCGCCACCCACACGCTGAGCCCACGGGTGGGACCCGCGTGGGTGGAAACACGGGCTTATCTCAGCAGGGTTTGGAAGGCACCCTGCAGGTTTCACACCCCATGGCTGCTCCACAGCTGGCAGGGGCCTCCGCAGGTGACAAGGGCAGCGACAACCCACTTCTCACCGAAATGTGGCTCCTGGACCTCCCCGCGTGCCGGGAACTCACGGCTTCCCCCAGGCTGTGCCGGAGAGGTGGGACTTAGCCCTTTGTGGCTCCACATCCACCTTCTCCAATGGTCTCCGTGGCTCTAGCACTACCTGCAGACGGGTGTCCACAGTGGGTGTCCCACTGAGCTGAGGACCCCGCTCCCTGGGGAGGAGGTGCCGCCCCCGCGACTCCGCACAGGCGGTTTCTTTGAAAAACGGCAGAAAAGCTCCAACTTTCCCTCCGAGTGGGGAACAGACATGAAATGCTCCCGGTGGGATTGTGACACTCAGTTACCCAAGAGGAGCGTCGCTGAATCAGGTGACACGGCTGCGTGGAGCTTCTCAGCCTTGCCTGGTAATCTCAGCTGCTCTTTTCCTGAGGCTGGATCGCAGCTCCAGTAACCATTTATATATTCAGAGTTCTTTCCAAGTGTTCATGACGCACATCAGCTCCCACCCACCCACAGACCAACACGGACGCTGCGCATCCTTTCAAGTTTTTATTTGCCAAAGAAAAGGGTCCCAAATAGCCCAAGGGGAAGATCTCACAGAAAGGCTGAGGAAGCGGTAGAACCACCACAACATTGTCACAGAACAGAGGTGGCGACGGACACACCTGGGGGTGGCCATGCAAGGAAACAGAGCGCGGGGTGCTGGGTGACACATTTGGACGAGTGGGGGCACGTGGTTGGGAGAAAAGCCACCCTTGCCTCCAATAGGAAGGGGAACATCTTCCAAGTCCACTGGCAGCATTTCCATTCAAATATTAATTCTGGGACTCATCTTCAGAGGAACCGGAGCCACGGCGACACACGTACGAGTAGCCCTGGCTCCCAGAATAGCAAACATCTTCAGAGCAGCATTCTCCGGTCTCAGCGCCGCACACGTAACTCCCAGCACCACAGCTCCCGCCCCCATAACCCCCTTCCCCTCCAGAGCAGACCCCACCTCCAGAACCAAACCCCCCACCGCCAGGGCTGCAGACACCCCCGGAGCTGGGGGCCCAACTTCCACAGCTGGAGCCACCTCCAGAGCTGGAGCCTCCATGACCGCATCTCCCTCCAGAGATGGAGCCTCTCCTACCAGAGCTGCTGCCACCTCCAGAGCTCATCCCACCACTGTGGGGACTGCATCTGCCACTGCCAGAGCTGGATCCCCACCCTCCAGAGCTGGAGCCTCCATGACCTGAGCTTCCTGCATAGCTGAACCCTCCATGACCTGAGCTGCCTCCAGAGCTGGAGCCTCTTCTACCAGAGCTGCTGCCACCTCCAGAGCTGGATGCTCCATGACCTGAGCTTCCTCCTATTCCATGACCAGAGCATTCTCCACCTCCAGAGCTGGAGCCTCCATGACCTGAGCTGTGACTATCTCCATAGCTGGAACCCCCATGACCTGAGCTTCCTCCAGAGCTGGAACCTCCATGACCTGAGCTTCCTCCTCCTCCAGAGCTGGATCCCCAACCTCCAGAGCTGGAACCTCCATGACCTGAGCTTCCTCCAGAGCTGGAGCCTCCATGACCTGAGCTTCCTCCTCCTCCAGAGCTGGATCCCCAACCTCCAGAGCTGGAGCCTCCATGACCTGAGCTGCCTCCTATTCCATGGCCAGAGCTTCCTCCTCCTCCTCCAGAGCTGGAGCCTCCATGAACTGAGCTGCCTCCTATTCCATGACCTGAGCTTCTGCCACCTCCAGAGCTGGATCCCCAACCTCCAGAGCTGTGGCCACCTCCAGAGCTGGAGCCTCCATGACCTGAGCTGCCTCCTATTCCATGACCTGAGCTGCCTCCTATTCCGTGGCCAGAGCATTCTCCACCTCCATAGCTGGAACTCCCATGACCTGAGCTTCCTCCAGAGCTGAAGCCTCCATGACCTGAGCTGCCTCCTATTCCATGGCCAGAGCTTCCTCCACCTCCAGAGCTAGATCCCCAACCTCCAGAGCTGTGGCCACCTCCAGAGCTGGAGCCTCCATGACCTGAGCTTCCTCCAGAGATGGAGCCTCTCCTACCAGAGATGCTGCCACCTCCAGAGCTGCCTCCTATTCCATGACCAGAGCATTCTCCACCTCCAGAGCTGGAGCCTCCATGACCTGAGCTTCCTCCAGAGATGGAGCCTCTCCTACCAGAGCTGCTGCCACCTCCAGAGCTCATCCCACCACTGTGGGGACTGCATCTGCCACTGCCAGAGCTGGATCCCCAACCTCCAGAGCTGGAGCCTCCATGACCTGAGCTGCCTCCTATTCCATGGCCAGAGCTGGATCCCCAACCTCCAGAGCTGTGGCCACCTCCAGAGCTGGAGCCTCCATGACCTGAGCTGCCTCCTATTCCATGACCAGAGCTTCCTCCACCTCCAGAGCTGGAGCCTCCGTGACCTGAGCTTCCTCCAGAGATGGAACCTCTCCTACCAGAGCTGCTGCCACCTCCAGAGCTCATCCCTCCACTGTGGGGACTGCATCTGCCACTGCCAGAGCTGGATCTCCAACCTCCAGAGCTAGAGCCTCCATGACCTGAGCTGTGGCTACCTCCAGAGCTGGAGCCTCCATGACCTGAGCTTCCTCCAGAGATGGAGCCTCTCCTACCAGAGCTGCTGCCACCTCCAGAGCTCATCCCTCCACTATAGGGACTGCATCTGCCACTGCCAGAGCTAGAGCCTCCATGACCTGAGCTTCCTCCTATTCCATGGCCAGAGCTTCCTCCACCTCCAGAGCTGGATCCCCAACCTCCAGAGCTGTGGCCACGTCCAGAGCTGGAGCCTCCATGACCTGAGCTTCCTCCAGAGATGGAACCTCTCCTACCAGAGCTGCTGCCACCTCCAGAGCTCATCCCACCACTGTGGGGACTGCATCTGCCACTGCCAGAGCTGGATCCCCAACCTCCAGAGCTGGAGCCTCCATGACCTGAGCTGCCTCCTATTCCATGGCCAGAGCTGGATCCCCAACCTCCAGAGCTGTGGCCACCTCCAGAGCTGGAGTCTCCATGACCTGAGCTGCCTCCTATTCCATGATCAGAGCATTCTCCACCTCCAGAGCTGGAGCTTCCATGACCTGAGCTGTGGCCACCTCCATAGCTGGAACCCCCATGACCTGAGCTTCCTCCTGTTCCATGACCTGAGCTTCCGCCACTACCATAGCTGGGGCCTCCATGGCCAGAGCTTCCTCCACCTCCAGAGCTGGAGCCTCCATGACCTGAGCTTCCGCCACCTCCAGAGCTGGAGCCTCGATGACCTGAGCTTCCTCCAGAGATGGAGCCTCTCCTACCGGAGCTGCTGCCACCTCCAGAGCTCATCCCTCCACTGTGGGGACTGCATCTGCCACTGCCAGAGCTGGATCCCCAACCTCCAGAGCTGGAGCCTCCATGACCTGAGCTTCCTCCTGTTCCATGACCAGAGCATTCTCCACCTCCAGAGCTGGAGCCTCCATGACCTGAGCTTCCTCCTGTTCCATGACCTGAGCTTCCACCACTACCATAGCTGGAGCCTCCATGACCTGAGCTGCCTCCTATTCCATGGCCAGAGCTTCCTCCACCTCCATAGCTGGAGCCTCCATGACCTGAGCTGCCTCCTATTCCATGACCAGAGCATTCTCCACCTCCAGAGCTGGAGCCTCCATGACCTGAGCTTCCTCCAGAGATGGAGCCTCTCCTACCAGAGCTGCTGCCACCTCCAGAGCTCACCCCTCCACTATAGGGACTGCATCTGCCACTGCTAGAGCTGGAGCCTCCATGACCTGAGCTGCCTCCTATTCCATGGCCAGAGCTTCCTCCTCCTCCTCCAGAGCTGGAGCCTCCATGACCTGAGCTTCCTCCACCTCCCGAGCTGGATCCCCAACCTCCAGAGCTGTGGCCACCTCCATAGCTGGAGCTTCCATGACCTGAGCTTCCTCCAGAGATGGAGCCTCTCCTACCAGAGCTGCTTCCACCTCCAGAGCTCATCCCACCACTGTGGTGACTGCATCTGCCACTGCCAGAGCTGGATCCCCAACCACCAGAGCTGGAGCCTCCATGACCTGAACTTCCTCCTATTCCATGACCAGAGCTTCCTCCACCTCCAGAGCTGGAGCCTCCATGACCCGAGCTGTGGCCACCTCCATAGCTGGAACCCCCATGACCTGAGCTTCCTCCAGAGATGGAGCCTCTCCTACCAGAGCTGCTGCCACCTCCAGAGCTCATCCCTCCACTGTGGGGACTGCATCTGCCACTGCCAGAGCTGGATCCCCACCCTCCAGAGCTGGAGCCTCCATGACCTGAGCTGCCTCCTATTCCATGATCAGAGCATTCTCCACCTCCAGAGCTGGAGCCTCCATGACCTGAGCTTCCTCCTGTTCCATGACCTGAGCTTCCACCACTACCATAACTGGAGCCTCCATGACCTGAGCTGCCTCCTATTCCATGATCAGAGCATTCTCCACCTCCAGAGCTGGAGTCTCCATGACCTGAGCTTCCTCTTGTTCCATGACCTGAGCTTCCACCACTACCATAGCTGGAGCCTCCATGACCTGAGCTGCCTCCTATTCCATGGCCAAAGCTTCCGCCACCTCCATAGCTGGAGCCTCCATGACCTGAGCTGCTTCCTATTCCATGACCAGAGCATTCTCCACCTCCAGAGCTGGAGCCACCATGACCTGAGCTGTGGCCACCTCCAGAGCTGGAACCCCCATGACCTGAGCTTCCTCCAGAGATGGAACCTCTCCTACCAGAGCTGCTGCCACCTCTAGAGCTCATCCCTCCACTGTGGGGACTGCATCTGCCACTGCCAGAGCTGGATCCCCAACCTCCAGAGCTGGAGCCTCCATGACCTGAGCTGCCTCCTATTCCATGGCCAGAGCTTCCTCCACCTCCAGAGCTGGATCCCCAACCTCCAGAGCTGGAGCCTCCATGACCTGAGCTTCCTCCAGAGATGGAGCCTCTCCTACCAGAGCTGCTGCCACCTCCAGAGCTCATCCCACCACTGTGGGGACTGCATCTGCCACTGCCAGAGCTGGATCCCCAACCTCCAGAGCTGGAACCTCCATGACCTGAGCTTCCTCCTATTCCGTGACCAGAGCATTCTCCACCTCCAGAGCTGGAGCCTCCATGACCTGAGCTTCCTCCTGTTCCATAACCTGAGCTTCCACCACTACCATAGCTGGAGCCTCCATGACCTGAGCTGCCTCCTATTCCATGGCCAGAGCTTCCGCCACCTCCATAGCTGGAGCCTCCATGACCTGAGCTGCTTCCTATTCCATGACCAGAGCATTCTCCACCTCCAGAGCTGGAGCCACCATGACCTGAGCTGTGGCCACCTCCATAGCTGGAACCCCCATGACCTGAGCTTCCTCCAGAGATGGAACCTCTCCTACCAGAGCTGCTGCCACCTCCAGAGCTCATCCCTCCACTGTGGGGACTGCATCTGCCACTGCCAGAGCTGGATCCCCAACCTCCAGAGCTGGAGCCTCCATGACCTGAGCTGCCTCCTATTCCATGGCCAGAGCTTCCTCCACCTCCAGAGCTGGATCCCCAACCTCCAGAGCTGGAGTCTCCATGACCTGAGCTTCCTCCAGAGATGGAGCCTCTCCTACCAGAGCTGCTGCCACCTCCAGAGCTCATCCCTCCACTGTGGGGACTGCATCTGCCACTGCCAGAGCTGGATCCCCAACCTCCAGAGCTGGAGCCTCCATGACCTGAGCTGCCTCCTATTCCATGGCCAGAGCATTCTCCACCTCCAGAGCTGGAGCCTCCATGACCTGAGCTGCCTCCTATTCCATGGCCAGAGCTTCCTCCACCTCCAGAGCTGGATCCCCAGCCTCCAGAGCTGGATCCTCCATGACCCGAGCTGTGGCCACCTCCATAGCTGGAACCCCCATGACCTGAGCTTCCTCCAGAGCTGGAACCTCCATGACCTGAGCTTCCTCCAGAGATGGAGCCTCTCCTACCAGAGCTGCTGCCACCTCCAGAGCTCATCCCTCCACTGTGGGGACTGCATCTGCCACTGCCAGAGCTGGATCCCCAGCCTCCAGAGCTGGAGCCTCCATGACCTGAACTTCCTCCTATTCCATGGCCAGAGCTTCCTCCACCTCCAGAGCTGGATCCCCAACCTCCATAGCTGGAGCCTCCATGACCTGAGCTTCCTCCTATTCCATGGCCAGAGCATTCTCCACCTCCAGAGCTGGAACCCCCATGACCTGAGCTTCCTCCAGAGATGGAGCCTCTCCTACCAGAGCTGCTGCCACCTCTAGAGCTTATCCCTCCACTATAGGGACTGCATCTGCCACTGCCAGAGCTGGAGCCTCCATGACCTGAGCTGCCTCCTATTCCATGGCCAGAGCATTCTCCACCTCCAGAGCTGGAGCCTCCATGACCTGAGCTTCCTCCAGAGATGGAGCCTCTCCTACCAGAGCTGCTGCCACCTCCAGAGCTCATCCCACCACTGTGGGGACTGCATCTGCCACTGCCAGAGCTGGATCCCCAACCTCCAGAGCTGGACCCTCCATGACCTGAGCTGCCTCCTCCTCCAGAGCTAGATCCCCAGCCTCCAGAGCTGGAGCCTCCATGACCTGAGCTGCCTCCTATTCCATGACCAGAGCATTCTCCACCTCCAGAGCTGGAGCCTCCATGACCTGAGCTTCCTCCAGAGATGGAGCTTCTCCTACCAGAGCTGCTGCCACCTCCAGAGCTCATTCCTCCACTATAGGGACTGCATCTGCCACTGCCAGAGCTGCCTCCTATTCCATGACCTGAGCTGCCTCCTATTCCATGACCAGAGCTACCTCCACCTCCATAGCTGGAGCCTCCATGACTTGAGCTGCCTCCTATTCCATGGCCAGAGCTTCCTCCACCTCCAGAGCTGGAGCCTCCATGACCTGAGCTTCCTCCACCTCCAGAGCTGGATCCCCAGCCTCCAGAGCTGGAGCCTCCATGACCTGAGCTGCCTCCTATTCCATGACCAGAGCATTCTCCACCTCCAGAGCTGGAGCCTCCATGACCTGAGATGCCTCCTATTCCATGACCAGAGCTTCCTCCACCTCCAGAGCTGGAGCCTCCGTGACCTGAGCTTCCTCCAGAGATGGAGCCCCTTCTGCCAGAGCTGCTGCCACCTCCAGAGCTCATCCCACCACTGTGGGGACTGCATCTGCCACTGCCAGAGCTTCCTCCTATTCCATGACCAGAGCTTCCTCCACCTCCAGAGCTGGATCCCCAACCTCCAGAGCTTCCTCCTCCTCCAGAGCTGGAACTTCCATGACTATAGCTTCCTCCAGAGATGGAGCCTCTCCTACCAGAGCTGCTGCCACTTCCAGAGCTCATCCCTCCACTATAGGGACTGCATCTGCCACTGCCAGAGCTGGATCCTCCATGACCTGAGCTTCCTCCACCTCCAGAGCTGGAGCTTCCATGACCTGAGCTTCCTCCTATTCCAGGACCAGAGCTTCCTCCACCTCCGTAGCTGGAACCCCCATGACCTGAGCTTCCTCCAGAAATGGAGCCTCTCCTACCGGAGCTGCTGACACCTCCAGAGCTCATCCCTCCACTGTGGGGACTGCATCTGCCACTGCCACAGCTGGATCCCCAACCTCCAGAGCTGGAGCCTCCATGACCTGAGCTTCCTCCTGTTCCATGACCTGAACTTCCGCCACAACCGTAGCTGGAGCCTCCATGACCTGAGCTGCCTCCAGAGATGGAGCCTCTCCTACCAGAGCTGCTGCCACCTCCAGAGCTCATTCCTCCACTATAGGGACTGCATCTGCCACTGCCGGAGCTGGAGCCTCCATGACCTGAGCTGCCTCCTATTCCATGACCTGAGCTGCCTCCTATTCCATGACCTGAGCTGCCTCCTATTCCATGACCTGAGCTGCCTCCTCCTTTACAAGTGGACCCTCCACTGCCAGAGCTGGATCCCCCGCCTCCAGAGCTTCCTCCACCTCCAGAGATGGAGCCTTTACTGCCTGAGCTGCCTCCTGAGATGGACCCACCACTACCAGAGCTGGATCCTCCATGTCCTGAGCTTCCTCCTCCTTTACAAGTGGACCCGCCACTGCCAGAGCTGGATCCCCCGCCTCCAGAGCTTCCTCCACCTCCAGAGATGGAGCCTTTATTGCCTGAGCTGCCTCCTGAGATGGACCCACCACTGCCAGAGCTGGATCCTCCATGTCCTGAGCTTCCTCCTCCTTTACAAGTGGACCCGCCACTGCCAGAGCTGGATCCCCCGCCTCCAGAGCTTCCTCCACCTCCAGAGATGGAGCCTTTATTGCCTGAGCTGCCTCCTGAGATGGACCCACCACTGCCAGAGCTGGATCCTCCATGTCCTGAGCTTCCTCCTCCCTTACAAGTGGACCCGCCACTGCCAGAGCTGGATCCCCATCCTCCAGAGCTTCCTCCACCTCCAGAGATGGAGCCTTTACTGCCTGAGCTGCCTCCTGAGATGGACCCACCACTGCCAGAGCTGGATCCCCACCCTCCAGAGCTTCCTCCACCTCCGGAGGTGGAGCCTTTACTGCCTGAGCTGCCTCCGGAGATGGACCCACCACTGCCACAGCTGGATCCCCACCCTCCAGAGCTTCCTCCACCTCCGGAGGTGGAGCCTTTACTGCCGGAGATGGATCCCCCTTTTCCAGAGCTTCCTCCAGCTCCAGAGATGGAACCTTTACCACTTGAGCTTCCTCCAGAGGTGGAACCGCCACTGCCAGAGCTGCATCCCCAGCCTCCAGAGCTGTGGCCACCTCCAGAGCTGGAGCCTTTGCTTCCTGAGCTTCCTCCTCCTCCATGACTTGAGCTTCCTTTTCCTCCCTTACAAGTGGAGCCGCCGCTGGAGCCCCATCCTCCAGAGCTTCCTCCGGAGATCGACCCTTTCCTTCCGTCCTGGCTGGCACCACCAGAGCTCGACCCGCCCTTCCCGCTCTTCACCCCTCCAGGTCCTGCTCCATAGACTCCGGTAGCGCTCACGCTGTGCTCAATGACACCTGCAAGAAGTGGAAATTACGGTCACTTTACTCTTTACAGACCTAAGAACTGTAAGACCCGCTGCTCAAAGTACTTATGCATGGCCATCGTAGCAGCTCTGGTGGCCCTTCCGTTAGGAGAGCCCAGAGTGCGGGTTCCTTTCTCCTTCAGCTGGCCTATCCCCACAGCTTTTAGGACGGGATTTATTGGTCTTTTCCGTTGAGTTCTGACATGCAGCCCCTAGGTCTGCAGAATAAGTCAGGTCCTGCTCACTTCCTGCAGGTTTGGTTGGAATAGCCCAAAAATGTCCTAAGTCAGTAGCTCAACGTTGACATGTTAATGTCACATACATGTTAATGCATGTACACGTGTGCTCACACACAGTCACGTGAGACTATGATTTGCTTCATTTCCTTGGGATCTAAGGCAGGAGCTAAGGTAGGTTTTTCTGGCGGTAGGTGTTGAGCACCACAGACAACAAAACGGTATCGGTGCCCTTAAAAAGCAAAGCAAAGCGTGGGGATACTTACAGACTGTGGCTGGTGAGCCCTCCTGGATCCTGCGGAGGAAAAGGGAAGGTGAGACAACGCCGCCAAGAAAGGTGAAGGTCAGGCAGGGGATGAAGAGCGGGACGCGCTGCCTCTTGCGGGTCCTCCTCCCAGGATGGGCAGGTTGCACCTACCTGGCCTCCTCCTCGTCGAGGAGTGAGCGGTACATGGCGATCTCAATATCCAGGGCCAGCTTCGCATTGAGCAGCTCCTGGTAGTCGCGGAGCAGCGATGCCAGCTCGTCCCGGGCCCGCTGCAGCGCGGTCTCCAGCTCCTGCAGCTGCTGCCGCCCGTCGCCGAGCGCCGCGCTCCCGCGCTGCTCCGCGTCCTGCACGCCGTCCCGGAGGCTGCGGTTCTGCGGGCACAGAGCGCTCGTGTCCGCGGCCCCAAATGGGAACTGGGACTCCCAAACCCCTCTGGCATGTCTTGGAAACCAGGAGACCCCCTCAATGGCTGAGCCCAGCTGTGCTAATGAACCCCAATTAAATCCCAGTGTCGACAGCCAAAATCTAAACCTGCTTCATTTTGAAGAGCAAACAGCATCTCTAGGTTTGTCTCCAGAGGACAAGTCACCTCGTACTGCACTGAGTCCCCATCTCAAAGTGACCCAAATGATTTTTATGTTGGAAAGCACCAGCTTTACCCGTTTTCTCGCAGTTTCGATCTCTTGTTGCAGCCGCTCGATCTGCCGCGCCAGCTCCTGGATTTCCTGGTAGCTGTTCCTCACGCGCTCTCGCTGGTCGACCCACAGCTCCTGGAGGTCCCGGTACTGGCATGTGGGGGAGAAAACAGATGTTCCGGTTCTGTTTCCGCTAGGCAGGCGGGTTTTTCTCACCATCTCACTGGTGTCTGCTCACCCTGCCCTGGTACATGGCGTCCACTTCAGCCTTGCTCCTCTGCGCAATGGCCTCGTACTCCTGCCTGACCTCTTCGATGATGCCGTCCATGTTCACGTCTCTGTCGTCCACCAACAGAACGACGTCGGTGTTGCCGACTACAGTTCGCAGCTGGGAGAGCTCCTGCAAGGAAACCAGATCTTGGATTTGTGGCGTTTTCAAGAGTCTCTTCCAGCCTCCGTGACACACCAGACTCCCATTGTGCTCGCAAATCAAAAAGGACCTTATCGTATCAGGTGCCGGGGTGATCCACTCATCACCCTACAGAGCCCCGTTCGCGTGAAATTTCTGGGAACCTTCAACAGATTCTGGTCCTTCAGGCCCTGGGGTGGCTCAGATTAACTGAGGACATACTCACAGCCTCGTGTAAGCACCTCAGGAACTCGAGCTGCTGCTTCAGGATTTCCACCCGCACATCAAACTCCATTTTCCCCATGTAGGCGTCGTCCAGCTCCTGTGAAACAAACAGGTGTATTTGTATTTATTTGAGGGCAAACTGCCCACCGAACGCAATTCTAGCAAGACGTGGTGTGATTCCTTAAAACCTTCATTTCTGGAGCCAAATAATGGCCCACGAATCTCAGTTTTCATTTGAAAAGCCATTTCTCTCCTGTCTTGCAGTAAAAAGCTCCAGTTTTCAGTGACTCAAGTTAGTTAAGCAAAGACCCCACATTTGAAAACCTCTGTTATTCCTTTATTTCTGAGGCTTCGATTCAGCTCAGTGTCTGGGGTTACTGCACCTTTTTAAGCTCCACGAACTCCTCTTCTTTGGACGCGTGCTTGTTGATCTCGTCCTCGAATCTGTCACGGCAGAGAAGACACAGGGAGCTCATTGCCCGTGTTGCTTGTTTTGTTCAAAGGGAATCATTTGCAAAGGGAACGTGTCACGTTTTCGTTTAACCGCAACCTCTGGCAGCCTCTGCAGCACCACGCGCCGCGCTGGCCAGCGTGCGCCCCGCCGCGCCTTCCCGGAGCGAGAGCACTCACCTCTGCTTGTAGCCCTGGACCAGCTGGAGCAGGCCCTGGGCCTCGGGGTCCAGCTGCTCGCGCTGCTCGCGCAGCGTCTCCAGCTGCCGCCGCAGGTTGCTGACGTGCGCCTGGAAGAAGGAGGCGACGCTCCGGGCGTCCTCTGGCCGCGCGCTCCGCCGCTGCAGCAGCTCCCACTTGGCCACCAGCGCCTGGTTCTGCCGCTCCAGACACTGGACCTGGGGGGCGAGCGGGAGAGCATCGTGGGCCCCACGGAGCTTTGGGCAGCGCCAGCGCAGTCCCAATGGGTGTTTCCAGCACGGGAACACCCGGGGGTTCATCTCCCGCTGCGGCGCGGGAGGCGTCTCAGGCTAAGGAGGGGACGGCTCCTTTTCCCCGTCTCTTGCATAAGAAGGGTGTGATTTTACCGCTGCTTCTCAAAGCTGAGACTCAAATCTCTGCTGGCTTTTCATCTCTTAAATGCACGATATTTAGGGGGATGACTGAGGGGGAGGGAGACTTCAGCTGTTTCTGAAGCACTTTAGACACTCAAATACATGAGAAGAGCTAAACTCCTCTCAGGAGACCACACAAGCCCAGTCTCTTCATAGACAGACCTTGCTTTAAAGAGGCTTAGAAAGCCCTAGAACACGGTATTTTGGGAAAACCAGAGGGACGGCGTCTCCGCAGCCGGGACACTGAACCTGGCGGCTGACACCCAGAAGGTTTAAAGAACACCAGCTTCTGGGTGTAACCAACACCTTTTGCGTAGGGTAATACAGGGAGCCCTCAAGTCTTCACGCGTAACCAGCGGTGGAGCAGACACGCCACCTCCAGCGGAGGCTCGTGTCGGGGCTGCGGGGCGAGAGCGTCCCTGGGGCTCTTTTGTTCCCATGTCTGTGAGCAGAAAGGAGCGAGAAGGTGGAACTGCGGTGGTTAACGTGTCGTGGTGAAACCAAGGGAAGAGGTGAAGAAGAAACGTGCGGGGTCCACTGGCCACCCGGGACCTCCAAGCAGAGAAGTCACGAGTTGCTTTGTGGCGCGGATTTTGCTTTGCAGGAACACATCAAGGATACCCGAATGCATCCCCCGTTTTTCATGCTCGCATCAACCACCCCCAGGCCTGGAACGTTACGAGACAAGCAGAAACCCTTTCCCTCAAAAGACAAGTGAGTTAATGTGCCAGTGACATCCCAGCAGCTCGTTATGGTCCTGCCACAGACAACGACTCCAGAGATACTTATCCCAGGGCTAAAGGTGATTCATGCAGCGGCTTTTATGGCAAACTGTTAAGAACTTCTCACCAGCCCCAGGGAATCCAGCCAGTGCTGCGGGTTTTGGGGAGGAAGACGCAACGTGAAGGTGTCCCCGTGGCTCACGCAGGCAGAGCAGCCCCCGTGTTCCCCAGGACAACAAGAGAAAAGAGAACAGGGACTCACCTTGTCGATGAACGACGCGAATTTGTCATTGAGAGCCTTGATCTGCTCCTTCTCGTCTGACCGCGCTCGCTGGAACTCGGGGTCGACTTCGACGTGCATTGGCCGCAGCAGGTTGGTGTTGACACGGACCCCCTCGATGCGGACGCCGGCCTGGCCCAGACCCCGCCCGGCGCCGCGGTCACCGGAGCAGCTCCTGCCCGCGGCTCCTCCGCACGCGCTGCCGAGCCCCGATTCGGCACCGAGAGCAGCGCCCACAGAATACCCCCTTCCTCCAAAGCCCGTGTCAACGTATCTCCTCCCACCAAACCCCAGGCACCTTCCATATCCTACTTCTCCATAGCCTCCACCAGTGGGAACACTCCTGAACCCACCGAGGTTGTGGAGACTCCTGCTGCCATAACCATACCCATAACCACCGTATCTATCTCCTCTATTGTCTTCGTAGTAGCTTACAGGGAATGAACTTCTCCAGCCGCCCCATGGGCCACAGTGAGCAGAAGAAGAGCTGAAGTTTCCACTCCCAAATCTGAAAAAGTGTTGGCTCATAGCGGCGCTTGCGGAGCGTCGAGACGAGGGAGCAGGTGGAGGAGGTGGTGAAACGGAGGAGAAATGAGAGCGAAGGATCCTCAGCTCCTCTGGTGGTGCTGATGGAAGTTCTCCTTTATATGGTCTGGAGGAGTTAGTCCCCATTCCATGGTAATTAGCAGGTCTGTTAATGTTGTTATTGGGTTTGGTTCATCAGGCAGCAATTAATGGCTGCCCGCGGAGAGGTCGAAGTAAACACGGCACCGGTGGCACCGTTGTGAAATCCCCCGGATCCTGCCTGACTCACGCGCTTTGCTCAGGTGGGAGCGCGCCTCGTTAGCCTGCCCTCCATCACCAACCACAGCTCGCACAGTTATCCGTGCGCGTTGCTGCCGTTCGCTCGCTCTCCGCCTTCCCCACCGCTTTGCTCTTCCACTTCACAAGGGACAAGACCGCAGTGTTGTCCCGGCATGGACTCGGCGGCACCGGCTGCAGCTCCCGCGGCTTCCCCCTTGGCTTTTGTCTCCTTCCCCATATACCCCACCAGGGAGGTGTCGGGATCTGCTCTTCTTAATCATGGCATTAAAATTACAATTGAAATCTACCTTTGGCTAATATGGCCGAAGCAGCATCCGGACAACAGAAATAACGGAACCTCTCTGTGTCAATTCAGGCTTTAAATAAATGGATGTGAGTTTCCAGTGGGAAAGAGAAAGCTCTGAGGTAGACTTTAATCAAGGAAACCAAACTTGTGATGATGAGTGGTGGTGAGGAGGGACCTTATGGAGCAGCTGACCCCGCAGCCCCGCATGCCGGGCTCCCGGCCCTGGCGCCGTGTGGCTCCGGCTTCCCGCGTGACGCCGTGAGCGAAACGCGCCTCGGAACCCCCATGGAGCGCGAGCAGGGACAGTTCGTTACACCAGCTCCGCTAGAGCAGCCGATGTGTCGGGAATGGACCAGGGCTTGGGTGCTCAGCCTTTCCCAGAGCGACACGGCGCCTTCCAGGCAGCTGGATGAGAAATTCCCTCCTCCCATACCCAGACTGGTCTCTCACAGCCCTACACCGGGAACGGCAACTGGGGGCCCAGACCTTCCACTTGTGCTGCTTGTCTGCAGTTAAACTCCACTAGTTACCTACATGTACTGAGAATTTCAACCAAGTTTCCCAGCGAATTTCCCTTTTTTAAGATACCTAAATAAACTATGTACCTATAAAAAATCTGTCCAGTTTGGCTCAGTGTTTCCTGCACGCTGGTATCTCAAGAGAAACCCACACAAATTCCCCTCCTTCGCTGCCGTATTTCAGCCACGCTGACGGTGCTTTCAGAGCTGTATCCGCCCCCTGCAAAACTGTGTGGGATCAGCTATAAAAAAATGCTGAGACTGCAAATCCTGTGTGCCCTTGAGCTTTATTGGGGTCAGGTGAGGATTAAGAGGAGAGTGTGTGACATCCTGTCAGGAGGAGATGAGGCTCCGTGGGCATCACCCATGATTTCCTTGTGACGTCTTAGCCAAAACGGCCCTTTTGCCCGGCTTAGATAACGATTCCTCAGCAACACGTACAAGACTTTCTAAAAGCTTGCTGGTTTTCCTCTATATGTTGAGGTTTTGGGTGGTTGCTCTGGGTGCAATGAACCTCCATGCTCTTCCTCCTCTCAGAGCGGCTCCCTCTGATGCGATGGTTCAGATCGTCCATGTTGATCTCGTTACCACCCGGGAAAGGAAACACCCACGGACCGAACGAGCCAGCTTCGCATGGAGCAATGGTTCGGTAGATGTCTATCCAAAAATCACTGCCCTAAATACATACATCAGCTCGCTGCGTGAAGCAAACTGGTTGGCAGTTCGTGCAGAACCACGGTGTTGATCTCCCAGGCTGCTGTGTCTTGCTTGGGAAGCTGTCCCCCTTGAGCAGGTGTCCTCCTGGAGCAGGTGTCCTGCTTGGGAAGGTGTCCTTGACCAAGTGTCCTCCTGGAGCAGGTGTCCTCCTTGGGAGGGCCCCTGCAAGCCCTGCAGCCATCCAACCCCCCCCGTGCCACATAATCCAGAGCACGGGACGTGGGCTGCTGTTGTGATTGATGTCTCTGGCACCAGCTCAGCCTTGGCACCGCAGTCCAAGCCGCGCCTGGACCTGTCGAGCTGGCTCCAGAAGCAGAGATGCAGCCAAAGAGATGTTCCTGCATCCCGCAGAGGACTGGGGAGCGGCCACGGTGCCCTCGTCCTCCCCACCGTGAGTCGGCACCGCCGGTGGACGCGCCCGGGGAGATGCCGCTCTGGTCCTTGACAGGGAACAGCCAAACAGCTACAACGCACACGGACTGAAGGACCCTGGTCCAACAGGCGTCCTTCCCGTGCAGGTGGTTGTCGCAGGGACTGCCGAGGACGAGCATTTCGGACCATAAAGACAATTCGCAAACAGACCCAAGCTCTAGTTCTTCGGGCACAACCGGTGCAGGAACCTGCACAGCCCATGCCTGCGAAATATGTTGTACTAATAAATTACAGAGACAGTCTGAGGTGGGAGCACAAGGCTGAGCCCACCCTGTGGTCGGAACGTGGAGCTCAGACCCGGGTCCGGGTGGGACTGGAGCTGCTGCTGGACCATTCCAGGCCTGTCCTAGGGCTTGGGTTTGGGCTTGGGTTTAGAATCAGGTCTAGGCTCGGGTCATTGAGGCTCGGGTCTAGGCTCGAGTCTAGGCTCGGTTCTAGATTTGGTTCTAGACTTGGTTCTAGATTTGGTTCTAGACTTGGTTCCCGGCTCGGGTCTAGATTCGGTTCTAGGCTTTGTTCCAGGCTCTGGTCTAGATTTGAGTCTAGGCTCGGGTTTAGACTCTGGTTTAGGCTCGGGCCTGGCCTGCCACCAGCACCATCTGCCTGATGAGCCGAGCTCTTACACGGGCTCCGGCACCTCATTGTGGGTGCCGGGGAGGCCCCGGGACGCTACATGGGCAGAAATTACTCATCAAGAAAAAGCAGCGTGAAAGTATGAGACACAGCCTCGAACCTGCTATTACCGCTCCAGATCGCCCGGCCGGGTTTGTCATTAGCTGTCTCCAAATAACATCCCATTCCAGCCCAATTAATTTGATTAACGCTGGGCCGGATTCTTCTCCGGCGCTGGGAGGAGCGAGAGCCGATCCGGGGTGAATCGGCCCCGGCGGCGCCACCGCGTGCGTTGGCGCTGCAGCCGCGGTGTCTGCCGCATCACGTAGACACGAGAAGGCCTGTGAAGGTCTGTACCGCAGGGTCCTGTCACCGGACGAACAAAACGAATGAGGAAGAAGCCACAGTTCTTACTGGAACTGGCATCACTTTCGTGTTGCTTTTGCTATTTTCCCCCAAATATTTCTCTCAGCTGACACACCCGACGTTTACACCAGGCTACAATATGTTTATTGGCTTGTTTGAATGGACGTTGCTGATTCTGACATTTATAGGTTGGGGTGGGAGAGATCGAGAAGTCGCCTCCTACGTCCACGACACGTCCGGCCTGAGGCGGTGCGAACGCCGCGGGATCCTGGGGACAACGCGGGACGGCGGGGCAGGGGTGGCGGTCCCGGCATGGTGAACCCGGGTGGACGCCGGAGCCGCGGGCTCCGTCCCGCAGGAAACCACGGGCGTGGGTTCCCGGGAGCTTGTCCATGGAGCGCTGCTCTAGGCTCTAGGTTTGGGTCTAGGCTCGGTTCTAGGTTTGGTTCTAGGTCTGGTTCTAGGCTTGGTTCTAGACTCGGTTCTAGGCTTGGTTCTAGATCTGGTTCTAGACTTGGTTCTAGACTCGGGTCTAGGTTTGGGTCTAGGCTCGGGTTTAGACTCTGGTTTAGGCTCGGGCCTGGACCAGCGAGTGTTCTTCCACTACAAAACAAAGTCCTGCTTCGCCTTGCAGTCCGTTAACAGATGACTAATGGCTGTTTTAATAAATGGCTAATTATTCTGGGTTAACAGGAAGGTAAACAACTCAATAACTTACTCGTTACCAGCTATAATATTAAATCATCTATTCAGAAAATACTAATTATAATTATGATATGTTAATCTCTTATTTCCCCCACGAGAATGCAAAAGTATCAATTGAATATGATGCTTCTGTTGCAGTTGCTATAGCAGCTGCGGTGAGTGAAGGAAGCAGGAGCTCCTTACTTATTTTTATTATTATAATCATTTTATTGGCGAGGCCGAGCTGCTCCCGGTGCCGCCGGCGCTGCAGCCAGTGCTCTTGAGCCGGGGCAGGCAGAGGTGAAACCTCCAAAGGGCTTCAAGAGGAGAGATAAGGCTGAAAATATATAGATATACATTATTTCTCTAAACAAGAGGATGAAGAGGAAATCGGGTTGAACTCGGGGCTAAATGCACCAGGTGTCATGAGAAAATGTGATTTTTGCTGTTTGTGACCGAGAGTGTGTCAATAACATCCTGAAACAGCTGGAAATCGCTCCGGCAGATGTTCGGAGTCCGGTAAACAAGGCGATTACCCGTGGGGGCCGCTGCCCCGGCTGCGCAGTCACCACACCCAGCCACTCACAGCACTGGGCTGGCCTGCTAATTGGGTTAATTAATCCGCTCAAGGTCAGACTTGGTGATCAATTGAGCAAATGGCACTTTTGCAGCTGCCGGAGCCGTGGTCGCTGCCTTGCGAGCAGCCGCGTGGGATGACGAACGGGGGAAGGGAAAACAACCCAAAAAGCACCAGAACATGGGTTGTTTTGGGGCCGGACCATTCCCAAATTGTCACCGAAACTCTTTGGAGCCACGATTCTGCGGGCTCTGCACCCCAGGGAGAAGCTGCTGAGCATCTGCAGCAAAGAGCCATGTAGATCTGTATTTTATGCATTTCACATCTTTTCTGGGCCCTCTGGTGGCGCCTGGCACAGTCTGTTCTAAAGAAAATAAAATAAAATAAAATAAAAATAATAATAATAATAATGAGCACCATGGCCGGGGGAAGCCCAGAGCCTGAGTTTGCACACGTAAATCACGTTTCCTGCCCGCGCCGCGCTCCGTCGCGTCCACCACGAGCGCGGGGGCGTCTGCGCCGGATCTGCACGGTGACCGAGCCAAGGGAGCGATCTGGGCAGCCCTCCCATCATAAACATGATTAGTGCCAATTAAAAACTCATTACAGCTGTAATTACAGCCACTATAAGGGCCACCTGGATTCACTCCCCAATAAGCTCGTAAAGTATCACACCTGTTATATATCTTTCCATGTCTTAATGCAGAGAATATTGCAGCATTCACGCCCTCTAGACGGGCACGGACCCGCTGTCGGCTCCTCTCGGCACAGACAGCGCTCGTCCTTCTCTGCAGGAAACCACAACTTACAAACCAACAAACAATGTACTTAACCTGTATTTTTATTGAGTTATATAGAAAACCAGAACTTAAAAACCAACAAAACCCACATTTCTTTTGTATTTTCTCTCCTACGTGTCCAAAATGACAATGGCTCTACCAAAAAGTATTGGAGACTTGTCCTTGCTCGATCACACCGGGGCTGCTTCACAAGTAAATTTGCTCATTTTAAGCAAAACAGGCCCCATTGCTGCAAACACGGTTTATTTTCATGCTGGAGTGGCCGCGAGGCGGTGCCCAGCGCGATGCCCAGCGCGGTGCCCGGCTGCTCGATCCCCCACCCGAGCGCCACGTCCCGAGCAATTAGCGCTTTCATGAGCGCAGCAGATGGGAAGATAAACCTGGCAGTGCTCCATGGACAAGCTCCCGGGAACCCACGCCCGTGGTTTCCTGCGGGACGGAGCCCACGACTCCAGCGTCCACCCAGGTTCACCGCGCCGGGACCGCCATCCCTGCCCCGCTGTCCCGCGTTGTCCCCAGGAACCCGCAGCGTTCGCACCGCCTCAGGCCGGACGTGTCGTGGACGTAGGAGGCGACTTCTCGGTCTCTCCCACCCCAACCTATAAATGTCAGGATCAGCAACGTCCATTCAAACAAGCCAATAAACATATTGTAGCCTGGTGTAAACGTCGGGTGTGTCAGCTGAGAGAAATATTTGGGGGAAAATAGCAAAAGCAACACGAAAGTGATGCCAGTTCCAGTAAGAACTGTGGCTTCTTCCTCATTCGTTTTGTTCGTCCGGTGACAGGACCCTGCGGTACAGACCTTCACAGGCCTTCTCGTGTCTACGTGATGCGGCAGACACCGCGGCTGCAGCGCCAACGCACGCGGTGGCGCCGCCGGGGCCGATTCACCCCGGATCGGCTCTCGCTCCTCCCAGCGCCGGAGAAGAATCCGGCCCAGCGTTAATCAAATTAATTGGGCTGGAATGGGATGTTATTTGGAGACAGCTAATGACAAACCCGGCCGGGCGATCTGGAGCGGTAATAGCAGGTTCGAGGCTGTGTCTCATACTTTCACGCTGCTTTTTCTTGATGAGTAATTTCTGCCCATGTAGCGTCCTGGGGCCTCCTCGGCACCCACGATGAGGTGCCGGAGCCCGTGTAAGAGCTCGGCTCATCAGGCAGATGGTGCTGGTGGCCCTTGTGCCAGCCAAGGGTGGAGGACAACCCCTGACCATGGGTGCACCAACCCCTGTCCACGGCTCCACCAACCCCTGTCCACAGCTGCATCAACCCCTGGCCCCGGGTGCACCAACCCCTGGCCCCGTCTGCACCGATGCCCCCGTCCCTGTTCTCCTCCCCCACCGAGGTCTCCAAGGCACCTTCGGAGCTGCAGCGTGGAGTGAGGCACCAGCTGCGTGGCCTCCTGAGGTGGCACCGGCACCACGTCCCCATGGCCGCGGTGGAGCCGCCACAGCCCGGCGGCTCTGGTGACACCACCCAGCCCAACTACAGGCACCGCCGGCCCTTGTAGTGAAGGACGAGGCGTGTTCTCCCGCCCTTGAGCGATGAGACGGCACACAGACCTCTTTTCATCTCTCTGCACTTTATTGGTAACGAAGGAAGTGGCGGGAAAGGGGCGCGGTGGAAAGCAGCCGTGCGGCAGGGTCACGCAGCAGAGCGCTGGCAATAAGGCTGAACATGCGTCAGGTGTGAAGGAGGAGAGGGAAAGGAATCTATAAAATATCGAAGCTGCCAAACGACTCCACCGAAGGAAGGTGGACATCTGCAGAAACCTGTCTCTCCCTCCCAAATCTGACCATGAGACATTATCACGTTGCTTCTGCGTGCGCAAACCCCTCATGTAGCTGAAACAAGCATGTGGGCAACGTGCAGGACGCGCGGAGGTGCGAGGGAAACGCGGCTGTTGAAAAACAGACCCTAAGGGGTGAAGAGAAAGAGCGGTTCGATCCACCCCTCCCCGGGCAGCAGGAGGGGTCCCCGTACCCATGGGGGGAAGATCTTGCACCCCGGAGGCCGGCGGGGCTCGGCGAGGAGCTTTGCCGAAGGACGGTGGTTACCCACAAACCCCCCCGGGCAGGAGGGTTTAGGGAGGGTGGGAGCTATGGGGGACACAGTTTGTTTCTCCGCTGGGCTCGGGACGGACGGGGCTGTGCTGCTGGCTGCAGGAGACGCTGCTTTCCTCGGAGGGACCGCGGTCAGCGCTCAGTACTTCACCCCCGACGACTTGACCGTGGTGGTTGTGACGCATCTGCGCACCGAGGAGCCGCCCGCGGACACGAAGTTTCCTCCTCCGGAGCTGCAGATCCTTCCACTCCCAGAGGAGAAGCCGCCGCTGAGGATTCCGGCTCCCACGCCGCAGCTGCCCCCGATGACGCTTCCTCCCCCCACGGCGCACACGCCTCCTCCCGCGGCACTGCCGGCTCCGAAGCCACCGGCTCTGCTGCTGGCGACGGTGGTTCTGCCAACCACAGCTGCAAGAGAAGGGCAGAGTCACCAGACAGCGAGGGACAGCCTGGAACCCTCACCAGCCCCCGTGGAACAGTGTGCGGAGAGCAGGGTGTGCAGGTACTCACAGACATTGACGTTGGACGGGTTGTCTCCACAGAGCCTGTGTGGGAAAGGGACACAAGCTGTAAATCTGGTACAATAGATTTCATAGATAACATTAAGCTCAGTGCAATCTCCCAAGTGCTCCTTTCATTTCCTGATCCACATGGTATCAATCAAAACCACCAAGAAATATTCCCTGTGGGGACCAGGTTTCTAGTCGGGGTTTAAAAACTTGGGGGGAAAATGGAAGCAGATCAGATTCCAAACAAAATGGGTTGTGAGAGGTGGTCAGACCTCGGTCTGTCCCAGGGGGAGATGGCGCCGTGGCCAGACCACGCTGATGGGAGCTCCCACCTGTTCTCCTCTCCCTCCAGCAGCTTCCTGTACATGGCGATCTCCACGTCCAGCGCGATCTTGATGTTCAGCAGCTCCTGGTACTCCTTCAGCAGGCGAGCCAGCTCCTCCTTGTCTTTGCTCAGGGCACACTCCAGCTCCTCCAGCTTCCTCCTGGCATCCTTCAGGGCTATTTCTCCCCGCTCCTCGGCCTCGGCAATCGCCGACTGCAGATGCTGGTTCTGAGCAAGGAAAAAGCAAATAAAGTCTCAGTTCTCATCTGCAAAGGCTCCACTGGATCCGTCCTCAAGGCACAAACGGGGTGGACAATAGGCAGGAATCATCAGTCCTCTCCAAAATCTCCTTCACACTGTCCTTATATCACCACCGAGCTCAGCTGCGAGCCAGCCCGGTGCCGTCACCCCACGAATGCTGAGGAGCCCCTACCTGCTTCTTCACGTTCTCGATCTCCGCCCGCAGCCTCTGGACATTCCTGGTCAGCTCTTGGATCTCGATCTTGGTGTTGCGGAGGTTGTCCCCGTGCCTCCCAGCGGTGTTCTGCAGCTCTTCATACTGAGGTGTGGAGACAAAGCCACCATCAGTGACACGACCCACCCAGATCTCAAGTGGCAACCAACACCACCCAGGGTTCCTTGGCCGCCTCCCCGCTCACCCGGCTCTGGTACCACGCCTCGGCCTCGGCCCGGCTGTTCTGCGCGATCTGCTCGTACTGCCGCCTCACGTCCTCGATGATGCTGTCCAGGTCCAGGTGGCGGTTGTTGTCCATGGACACCACCACCGACAGGTCCCGGCTGATCGTCTGCATCTGAGCCAGCTCCTGCAGCCAAGGCAGGAGTTAACCCGACCGTCCAAGGTGGGGAAACGAGCAGCAGCTCCAGCAGCCTCTCCAGACCAACTCCACGGGCGCCCAGCCCAACCCCAGCGCACTCCATCGAGCTCTTACCTCCTCGTAGATGCACCTCAGGAAGCTGATTTCATCCGTCAGAGCTCCCACCCTGGCTTCCAACTCTACTTTAGTCATGTAGGCACAGTCCACATCCTAAAGGAAAGATCATATAGATAAACAGCTTCACCCCATCCCAGAAGAGCAGCCAGTTGGCTGTTGGCAGCCAGTTCTTCCTGCTGGAAGGTGTCCATCTTGATGTTGCCTCCTTCCAATGTATTTCCAGCCTGTACCCGCAAATTCCCTCTGCTGGGTCTCTGTGACTCACCTTCTTGAGCACCACGAACTCATTCTCAGCAGCTGTGCGCCTGTTGATCTCTTCTTCATACCTGTTGAAGCGGACAAGACAAGGTGAGTCTCTTGTACTGTCAACCATTGGGACCCCGTTCCCTCCACGGCACCCTCAGACTCGTTTCTAGAGGGAAGACATTGTGGGGATCTCGAAGCCACCTTAGCTCTCTCGCCTTGGTTCTCCTTTCCTCCTCGGCCCGTGCCCGCACTCACTTGGTTTTGTACTCCTCCACGTACTGCCGCATGTTCTGCAGCTCCGACTCCAGCTGGCCCCTCTGGCCCAGCAGGGTCTCCAGCCTCCGCCGCAGGTTCTGGATGTAGTTCTCGAAGATGGTGTCCAGGTTCTTCCTGGGCCCCGCGGGCCCTTGCTGCTGCAGCAGCTCCCACTTGGTGGCCAGGACCTTGTTCTGCTGCTCCAGGAACCGGACCTGAACGCGCACAGCGGGTGTGAGGGATATTCCCCCAGGACACATCACACCACTCAAACCTCCCTCACGTTCGAGAGGCCAAGGAATCCGTCCCTAATCCCCACAAGACCACGGCCCCTTGAAAGCCAGTTTTCCAAAGCAAATTTTCTTCCCTTATTTCTCCTTTTATTTTTTTGATTATCCTTGAATTTCTCCTCTTTTTTCTCCCTACATTTCTGCTCTTTTTTTTAATAATCTACTGGAATGATTAAGTTCCAGATTTACAGCTTATTGTCATTTCCAATTGCAAATTTTTCCATGCATTAACTTGCGAAAGCATGAGATGAGTTTTTTACCTTCCCGTGAAGTAAATCCCACCTGTCTCAATTTACGAGAACGTTCCTCCTTCCAGGTACAAAACATGTTCAACACATATGTCGTGTATTAGAAAAGCCTCGGAGCCCCCATCCCACAGCAAATGCCGTCCAGCCTCTCAC
This sequence comes from Nesoenas mayeri, assembly GCF_963082525.1. NCBI lineage: Eukaryota > Metazoa > Chordata > Aves > Columbiformes > Columbidae > Nesoenas > Nesoenas mayeri. The sequence continues at coordinate 345,593 of NC_137558.1, read as the reverse complement.
CTTGTCAATGAAGGAGGCGAACTGGTTGTTGAGGGTCTTGATCTGCTCCTTCTCCTGGCACTTCACTTGCTGGATCTGGGGGTCGATGTCGACACGGACCGGCCGCAGGAGGGTCTGGTCCACCTGCACGGGCTGGATCCCTCCCGGGAATCCGGGGCCACCTCTCACGGGGCCACCGAAGCTGCCTATTCCTGCACCAATGACACCTCCACCAACGCTGCCAAATCCTCCTCCGTAACCTCCACCGAAGCCACCGATCCTACATCCATATCCACCGCCGTAAGAGCCACCCATGGAAATCCTTGCGCCGCCACCCAAGTTGTGGAGGCTCCTGCTGCTGAAAGCTCCGCAGTGCCCGCTGCCCCCCGTCCCCCGGGACGTGGAGAAGGAGCTGTAGCTGATCCTGGTTCTGCCGCCGCTTCCTCCGAAGCCGCCGCCAATGGCCGAGCAAGAGCTGTATCCCCTCCTGCTGCCGCCTCCGAAGCTCCTGCAGATGGACTGCCGAGACATGGCTGTCGCTCCCGAGTGAGGCAAAGCCGAGACGAGCAAAGGACCAACGGAGCGGTGCTGCGGAGGGATGGGTGCCGAGAGAAGTGTGCACGGTCTTCTCTGGCTCCACGGCTCCAGGCATTCCCTTTTATCTGTTTCTGGAGGTGGGCTGGGTCTGCATGGGCGTGAAGAGGAAACAAATTTACTGTCTTCATCAGCTTGGTGCGGTTAACAGATTTTTGCCAAATTGTTCACTCCACCCAGAAATACGCTTTGCAACGCAGAAGAGAATAAAAGAGCAAGAGCACTGAAACAGGTCTCAATGAGTAAGTGGACTCTCATATCTTTATGGCATCTGTAAAAATATGTTTTACATGGATGTAGTCATGTTCTTGCCTCCTCCCACCTTTCTATCTGTTCTTAACGACTTTGCAGTTTGTTGGATGACACTCAGTGTCAAGCAAGCATTTTGGTGAAAACCACCTAGAATGAGACTTTCACAATTCCCCCGAGCACGCCTCAAATCTGCTTCTTAAGTGGAAAATTGCTGATGTCTTTCAAGAGGCAGTTTCCCATTATAGAGCAAAAATACCACACATTAGCATTCGACAACAGTCAGCGTTTCCTTTGTGCCCGGGAGGAGGTGCGTCGCTGCTCCGCAGAGCGCAGCGCTGGAGACGCGAGGCGCGAGAGCCGCTGCCAGGGCACGGTCCTGCCTCTGGGAGCCTGAGAGCGCCCGTACCGAGACGGAGCACCCGGGCGGGATGAGCAAGAGAACAAGGATGTGGAAGCTCCTTCCTGGTGCTTTCTGGATGGCCACAGGGATTGCCAAACCCGCGGAGGAACAAAAGGATGCTCCGGGCGCTAGAGATGGTGCCGATGGCTGAGGACAGACAGACGGCAGAGAAACGCGGGCAGGGATCACAACGACTTCTTAAAATAATCCCTATTTTTTTCACTGAAGTTGGTGGGCAAATGATCAGGCTGAGCTCGTCACGCTTAATTTTGAAAGAAGGGGCAACTAAAAGGTAGAAGCAGCTCTGACGCTTTCTTAAGTGATAACAGTTAAGTATTGCTGTACATGGAGTGGGCTTCAAGAAGTGCGGCCTCCTTGACCGCAGTAAATCGGGGTGGGGAGAGAAGGGGTGCTGACCATATTCACTTAGAAAGATGTATTTTTAAGACCCAAAACCAATGTCTCTTTTCTTGCACAAGCTATCTGGTGGGGATGTAGAGAGTTCACCTGAAAGACAACCTGCAACATCTTCTGGGTCTCATTAGTCAAATATTCATTTTACTTACAGGTATGAAATTTAAGAAGGAAAACACAGTATTTTCCTGGTTCTTAGTTCCTGAAAATCATCAATAAATGTGAAGGGAAATACATTTGAAAGCCTCTGGGGGTTCCAGCAGTCCAATATTAGACTATGTTTAAGTTTCTAAAGCAGAATGTACCTGTGTTTGAATTTTCACAATCACCAAGGAGACTTGTGCAAGACTCGATAATAGACTTCATCCACAGACACTTCAAACCCTCTGAACAAACCGCCCGGAGAATCCCTTCCAAAAGCCACCAGAGGAGTCAGAAATGCAAATGTCATCAGTGTTCAGAGGTGGAGGCGGCCGGACAACACGGGCTCCCCATAGAGTGGGGTGTAGGTGGAGAACGTTGCCCTTGAGGGATCAAATAACGGTTGGCCAAGGGTTCTCCTGCCCTTGAGGGACCCAAGTCATGGTTGGCCAAGGGTTCTCCAGACAAGGACAGCTGGAGAAGGGGCAGCAGGGAGGGGACGCCTTCCCTCGCAAAGTCAGTGCAAATGAAGAAGCTCTTGCTTCTTGGTCGCCACCCCAAGATGGAGAGTTCTGCGCTCCAGGTCACCGCCCGGCCCGGAGCGCCCGCTCGCCACGAGCAGTCCCGGGGGCCGAGGGCACCTGCGTTTGGTCACAGCAAACAGGTCGTCTCTCCCGCGGCCGCCTCCAGGTTGCCAGACACACCGGAGCTGCCTCCTCTGGCCGTGCCGGCCCGCGTGGCGGCTCCAGGACCAGGGGAAGATCTGTTAAGTCAGCCGAATGCCTGGATGCTGACCGCATTGGGCACATACAGATAAGACGCCCAGATTGAGTCACTCTGACGTCTTCAGACGAGATGTGCAGATTATGCCGAACCTGGAGTCACTTCAGCCTCCTCCAGGTAGAACTCGATAGGCAGCCTGGGCTCAGCCGTTCCTTCAGATCTCTTACGCAAGGAGCTGCGCGCAGCAAAATCACCAACACCGGCAAAATGTAAACTCTGCAGAAAAGGCAGATGAAAACCAAGCCCGGCTGCAGCTCCAGGTCTCACCAAACAAAGAGACTCTGGCAGTGCAGAGAATGTTGCAACGAGTGCTCACAACAACGCCTACTACATCATACTTGAGATGCTAAAGCCGAGAAGAAACAGCCTCTTAACATTAAGTACAAAAATAGGCGCCTCTTGCCCCGGGCCAAAGCCCAGAGAGCTGCCGACTGCACCCGGTTCTCAGGGGCATCGCCTTCCCACAGGCTCTGCTGGCCCAGCCCGGCCCGGCCCCAGCTCCAGCGCCCTCCCGCTGGGCTCCAAGGAACAGGCGTCCTGGGAAAGCCCCGGAGCCGCTGCCGCTGCCTTGCTGGGCCCTTCCCGAGGCTGCGGCTTCCTGACCTGCTGGGGGACACCGGCACCTCACAAACAGGTGTTGGGGGCCTCCTGAGCCACTACTGAAAGTGTTTTCTGCCCCTGCGACACCTTCTTGTGCTGGGAGAACCAAAGCACAGATCAAACACGCCGGCGTTCTGCTCCCGGTCCTGCTCCTGCGCCCCCTCCTCAGGCCACACCTGATCTCTGCCCCTCGCTCTCAGTGCAAAGAGACCCTGGGGGAATTAACGGGCTTTTCAGGGAGCTGGCGGGTCCCTGAGCCCACGGGTTCAGGTCAATCCCGCCCTCCAGCCCGTCGTGTTCCCTCTGCTGGTCAGTGGTGGGGCGGCTGAGCTGGTGGCTCTGGTGCCGGGCTCTGCGGCCGACATGGCCATGGCGGACCTGTACAGCAGGGGCGGCTGCTCGGCCAGCGCCCACGCCCGCCCTCCCCCAGCGCAGACCTGCCCTCCCGCCTCTGCCCGCGGGGCCGCTGCTCCTGCTCTGCCCGCGCACGGCAGCGCTGCTCAGGGCAGACGACGGCGGAGCGGCCATGGCGGGCGCCCGGCCGCGCTGGCTGGTGCAATGGCCGAGGAGCCAGGACCGGGACGGTGCTCCTGCCCCGGCCAAGTTGCTGCCCGTGGCGGGCGGGGGCATCCAGAACTCTCCGTTCTAGGTACGGCACCGTGTTTTCGGGCACCGCGGTGATGGGGACGAGGCAAGAGGCATCACCCGGGCTTGGACGCTTGCTCGGCTCCCTCCACACACCCGTTCGGTTCCCCAAACAGTCACAACACGTTCAACAGCGCAACCCACACCTTGCACCAAGTCGCTTCCCCGACACCTGAACCGCCTTGCCTAGAAGTGCTTTCCCACGCCACGACACCAAGACATGGAGAATGTTCTCTGCAATTTATTGAGAATGGCAACACGTAACAGAAGAGGGAGGGCGCTGGGGACACGAGGACAGAGGGGACACAGGCGCTTTATACACATTTGCCTTGGGCAGCCAGAAATGTACAACGCAGCGAGAAAGGCAGAGCGGTGCCCTCCTGCAAACCAGCTCCCGTGACGGGCGCCCACGAGGGACACTGCGCTTACTCAGGTGGGGATTTCGTCCCTGGGCCTGGGACTAACGAGCAGCTCGCCAGGGCTGCTGACGGGACGTGGCGTTGCCAGCAGACCCCCTGGTGGCACCGGGCCAGGCAGATGAGCCGGTGCGTGCTGGGCCATGGGGGACACAGTTCATTGCATTGCGGGACACCGGAGCTGGGTTTAAGGAGGCTGGGCTGCTGCCGGGAGGAGACGGGAGACGCTTCTTTCTTGTTTCCACCTGGGCTTGGGGCTCAGAATCTCACTCCCGAAGATTTGACAGAGGTGGTCGTGACACATCTCCGTACAGAGGACGATCCCCCCCCGGAGCTGAAGCCGCCTCCAGAGCCGCACATCCTCCCGCTTCCAGAAGAGAAGCCACCGCCGTACGATCCTCCTCCCATTCCACCGCTGCTGCCCATGCTTCCCACTCCAAAGCTTCCTCCTCCTCCGCACACTCCTCCTCCCATTCCTCCTCCCATGCCGCTGCCGCCTCCGAATCCTCCTCCCATGCCGCTGCCGCCTCCGAATCCTCCTCCCATGCCTCCTCTGCCTCCGGTGATGGTGGTCCTGCCTACCACGGCTGGGAGAGAAGCACAGGTTACGTACCCGCTGCCCACAGGCAGATCCGCCTCCAGACAGACGTGGTCTGCCCCGGCTTCGTGAGGAAAGCAACGCAGATACTTACAGACATTGACGTTGGACATGCCATCGTTGCACAGCCTGGGGGGGAAACATGACCAGTTAATCCTACAGGAAGTACATGTTTCTTCAGTTGACGATTTCCCTTTCTTTCATAGAATCACAGAACAGTTTGGGCTGAAGGACCTTCCCAGCTCCCCCAGGTCCCCCTGCCATGACAGGGACATCTTCACCAGCTCAGGGTGCTCAGAGCCCATCCAGCCTGGCCTGGGATGTCTCAGGGATGGCTCATCCACCACCTCTCTGGGCAACCTGGGCCGGGTCTTCAACAATTTCAGTGTAAAAACTTTGTTCCTGAATTTTCTTCCTTTTTTACAAGGCCTATATTCCCCACTCTTTACGAATTTCTCAATTATTCTTTAAAATAAATGAGCAATCTTGAACTTAACATTCTTAGAAGAAATACAAAACCCATTTCTATTTAATGCTAATCAATAGAGCATGAGTGATGCAAAATGTATCCTTAGAGCGCATGCAAAGATTCTACCCACCAATAGTACAGTTTGTCCAGGAAGCAGATAAAGACACAGAAAAGAAATGAGGCACCTGTTCTCCTCTCCCTCCAGCAGCTTCCTGTACATGGCGATCTCCACGTCCAGCGCGATCTTGATGTTCAGCAGCTCCTGGTACTCCTTCAGCAGGCGAGCCAGCTCCTCCTTGTCTTTGTTCAGAGCACACTCCAGCTCCTCCAGCTTTTTCCTGGCATCCTTGAGGGCCATCTCGCCCCGCTCCTCGGCCTCGGCAATCGCCGACTGCAGCTGCTGGTTCTGAGCAAGAAAGAGAAGGAAACAGTTCTCAGTTCTCGTCTGCAAAGGCTCCGCTGGATCCGTCCTCAAGGTACAAACGGGGCAGACAATAGGCAGGAATCATCAGTCTCCTTAGATCCCCACCGAGCTCAGCTGCGAGCCAGCCCGGTGCCGTCACCCCACGAATGCTGAGGAGCCCCTACCTGCTTCTTCACGTTCTCGATCTCCGCCCGCAGCCTCTGGACGTTCCTGGTCAGCTCTTGGATCTCAATCTTGGTGTTGCGGAGGCTGTCTCCATGTCTTCCAGCGGTGTTCTGCAGCTCTTCATACTGAGGTGTGGAGACAAAGCCACCATCAGTGACACGACCCACCCAGATCTCAGGAGGTTCCTCCCTCTGTGGCGAGGGAGGCAGCCAGCAGCTCCCGCTGTCCCCGCTCACCCGGCTCTGGTACCACGCCTCGGCCTCAGCCCGGCTGCTCTGCGCGATCTGCTCGTACTGCCGCCTGACCTCCTCGATGATGCTCTCCATGTCCAGGTGGCGGTTGTTGTCCATGGACACCACCACCGACAGGTCCCGGCTGATCGTCTGCATCTGAGCCAGCTCCTGCAGCCAAGACCGACGCCCAAGTTACTGTCAAGACTAAATCCACTTGGGCTCCCACTCCAACCCCAGTGTCTTTGGTCACCACGCGCCTCATCGCAACCCCAGTCAGCCCAGGGGAAGAGCTCTTACCTCCTCGTAGATGCACCTCAGGAAGTTGATTTCATCCGTCAGAGCTCCCACCTTGGCTTCCAACTCTACTTTAGTCATGTAGGCACAGTCCACATCCTAAAGGAAAGATCATATAGATAAACAGCTTCACCCCATCCCAGAATGGCTGTTGGCCGCCAGTTCCCGCGGGTGGAAGATGCCCATCTTGATGCTACCTCCTTCCAATGTATTTCCAGCCTGTCCTGTCCCTGCAAATTCCCTCTGCTGGGTCTCTGTGACTCACCTTCTTGAGCACCACGAACTCATTCTCAGCAGCTGTGCGCCTGTTGATCTCTTCTTCATACCTGTTGGAGTGGACAAGACAAGGTGAGTCTCCTGGATTCTTCATCAGTCAACCACTGGGACCCCCTTCCCTCCACGGCACCCTCAGACCCGTTTCTACAGAGGGAAGACATTGTGGGGATCTCCAAGCCGCCTTAGCTCTCTCGCCTTGGTTCTCCTTTCCTCCTCGGCCCGTGCCCGCACTCACTTGTTTTTGTAGTCCTCCACGTACTGCCGCATGTTCTGCAGCTCCGATTCCAGCTGCCCACGCTGTGACAGGATGCTGTCCAGCCTCCGCCGCAGGTTCTGGATGTAGTTCTCGAAGATGGTGTCCAGGTTCTTCCTGGGCCCCGCGGGCCCTTGCTGCTGCAGCAGCTCCCACTTGGTGGAGAGGACCTTGTTCTGCTGCTCCAGGAACCGGACCTGGAAGCGCACAGCGGGTGTGAGGGATATTCCCCCAGGACACATCACAGTGCTCTCTTTGGCATGAAAATAATCCGAGAGTGTGGAAAGTTATTTGTAGAGTCAGTTCCTTGAAGATAAAGTTTCATCAAAATAAAAGTACCTTAGCGAGGACTCTTGAAAACTTATTGTACAATGATGACTTTACCCTGAATCGCTAGAAATGAGGCTGGAGAGATGACTGGGCAATGGAATCTACAGGATGCCCTGCAGATCTTGTTAATCTCTCACTAGCACTAAAACCTTGTCTGCTATGCTACTTAATAAGACCTTAACAGCAACTTTCTGCTAAAGCATCAGTCGTGCAAACTTCAGCAAGTACTCGTTGTAAGAAAAAACGTTCCCTTTCCCCAGCGCAGGAAAGGCGCTCGAAACACCCGACTCCCAGCAAGCACTGAAGTCTCACCTTGTCGATGAAGGAGGCAAACTGGTTGTTGAGGGTCTTGATCTGCTCCTTCTCCTGGTTTTTGACTTGCTGGATCTGGGGGTCGATCTCGACGTGGACCGGCCGCAGGAGGCTCGGGTCAACCTGCACCGGCTGGATGCCCCCGGGGAAGCCGGGGCCGCCGAAGCCGCCCATTCCTCCACCGCCCATTCCACCGCCGCCCATTCCTCCACCAAAGCCGCCCATTCCGCCACCACCCATTCCTCCACCAAAGCCACCCATTCCTCCTCCATAGCCGCCCATTCCGCCTCCATAGCCACCCATTCCTCCTCCGTAGCCTCCACCAAAGCCACCCATTCTGCCTCCATATCCGCCGCCGTAACATCCACCCACGGCGATTCCTCTGCTGCCACCCATGTTATGGAGGCTCCTGCTTCCAAACCCCCCGCAGTGTCCACCTCCTCCACCTCCCCTGGACGAGGAGTATGAGCTGTAGCTGATCCTGCTCCGGCCGCCACCTCCTCCAAAGCCACCACCGATGGCCGAGCAAGAGCTGTAGCCCCTTCTGCTTCCACCCCCAAAGCTTCTGCAGGTCGACTGCCGAGACATGGCTGCTGCTTCCGAGCGAGTCAAGAACCGAGGAGACAGGAAAGGTCGAGGGTGCTGTGCTGCTGAAGGACAGGTGTGCAGAGAAGTGCCTGTGATCCTCTCTGGCTCCGCGGCTCCGGCGCTGCCTTTTATTCCTGCTGGCGGTGGGCTGGGGCGCCCGGGCGGGAAGGTGGAAACCGCTTCATTATTTTCATCAGCGCGGCATTGTTGACAGATTCCCCGTTTGGCTTTGCCATATTTGGGCCTGCCTAAAACACGCCCTGCAATACGGAGTGAATAAGAGAACAGTGAAACAGGTCTCGGTGACTAAGTGGACTCTTGCATCTTTATGACATTTTCAAAATCATCTTTTACGATGGTGCACTCTTCTGCAGCCCCTCGTGGGATTTCCAGCCTTCATTAATGGTTGCCAATAGCTCCAGATACAGATCTTTCCAATCAAAGCTCCATGAAAGGAGCAGTTTTGATGAAATCCCAGCTATAAAATAGCTTTCACAATTGCTTAAACACACCCTAAATCCCCTTTTTATATGTCAAAATTGCCTTTGGCATTCTAGAAGTTTCCCAATCTTGAGCGGGAACTCACGGCAGCGAAGTCGAGTCTCCTCAGACTCAGCACATTCTGCTGCTGGGAAGGAGCCGCTGCTCCCGGGGCTGCGCCGGAGCCGCTCGGCGTGGGAGCGTCTTCTGGAGACTCAACGCCCTCCAACGGGATCCCCCGAGTCTGTGACCACCGACCGGGGCCGCGGGTGGTGCTGGAGCAGGGGAGAGGAGACCGGAGCCCCCGCGCTGCTCCTCTGCGTGTGTCCGGTGGCGACGGGCAGTGCCGACCCGGGAACAGCCGAGGGACACGCTGGGCAGCTGCTTTGGTGACAGAGGCTGCGGACAGACGGACAAGCACTATGGAAGTGGAAGGACAGAGGGACAGCTCAAGGTGGTGAGGGGTTCCTGCTGCTCTGATGGGGGTTGCTGAGCTCCTGTCGACCTCGTTGTTTCCAAACATGGGACGGCTGAAGCAGAAGAAGTCTTTGAGGAACGGAGGTATTAATATTGCAGCCTCTAAGGCACGGTGTGTCCTCTGGATCCCAGGTGTTCTGCCGGGAAAGGAACATGTTTTAGAAATGTATCCTGTAGAAAGTCTCTGAAATAAAGGAGCTGGTTTCTGGGATAGTACGTAAGTGAAAATTTAAATGGTTACTCCTAAGGTTGCCCATCGCAACTGACAAACGCAACCACTGAGGTGCGGAGTTCTGAGCAAACTGCACTATAGGCGCTGGGTGAACGAGATTGAGGTCTGGAAATACCACTTACAAGGCATTGTGAAAATACTGCATGTCTGGATATAATCGACCAAACAGATATCTAACTTAAGGAATGAAACATACAATTTTTCACATTTTCACTAGATATTAACCAGCAGAAGTAAAAAGTGACAGAGAAGATACACATTACATCCACTCAAAATATGTAAAACAATAATGAATATTTATTTAAGGTCATCCAAAAGACCTACATGTGAATATATACATACATAAGGAATTTTCAGAATCCTCTGTAAGACTTGTGCAACTCGGTTGTTGTTTGAAAGTGTCGTTCCATGGCCCGCAGCCACGGATCCTTCAAACTCTTCAATAATCAGCCCGGAGAGTCATTGTAAAAGCCACCAGAGGAGTCAGAAATGCAAATGTCACTGGTGTTCAGAGGGGGAGGCGGCCGGACAACACGGGCTCTCCATAGAGTGGGGTGTAAGTGGAGAACGTTGCCCTTGAGGGATCAAATAACGTTGGCCAAGGGTTCTCCTGCCCTTGAGGGACCCAAGTCATGGTTGGCCAAGGGTTCTCCAGACAAGGACAGCTGGAGAAGGGGCAGCAGGGAGGGGACGCCTTCCCTCGCAAAGTCAGTGCAAATGAAGAAGCTCTTGCTTCTTGGTCGCCACCCCAAGATGGAGAGTTCTGCGCTCCAGGTCACCGCCCGGCCCGGAGCGCCCGCTCGCCACGAGCAGTCCCGGGGGCCGAGGGCACCTGCGTTTGGTCACAGCAAACAGGTCGTCTCTCCCGCGGCCGCCTCCAGGTTGCCAGACACACCGGAGCTGCCTCCTCTGGCCGTGCCGGCCCGCGTGGCGGCTCCAGGACCAGGGGAAGATCTGTTAAGTCAGCCGAATGCCTGGATGCTGACCGCATTGGGCACATACAGATAAGACGCCCAGATTGAGTCACTCTGACGTCTTCAGACGAGATGTGCAGATTATGCCGAACCTGGAGTCACTTCAGCCTCCTCCAGGTAGGATTCAGTACCAAACTGGGGCTCCAGCCGCTCCTTCAGATCTCTTACACAACTGTATTAAATAAAATCACCAACACCGGCAAAATGTAAACTCTGCAGAAAAGGCAGATGAAAACCAAGCCCGGCTGCAGCTCCAGGTCTCACCAAACAAAGAGACTCTGGCAGTGCAGAGAATGTTGCAACGAGTGCTCACAACAACGCCTACTACATCATACTTGAGATGCTAAAGCCGAGAAGAAACAGCCTCTTAACATTAAGTACAAAAATAGGCGCCTCTTGCCCCGGGCCAAAGACCAGAGAGCTGCCGACTGCACCCGGTTCTCAGGGGCATCGCCTTCCCACAGGCTCTGCTGGCCCAGCCCGGCCCGGCCCCAGCTCCAGCGCCCTCCCGCTGGGCTCCAAGGAACAGGCGTCCTGGGAAAGCCCCGGAGCCGCTGCCGCTGCCTTGCTGGGCCCTTCCCGAGGCTGCGGCTTCCTGACCTGCTGGGGGACACCGGCACCTCACAAACAGGTGTTGGGGGCCTCCTGAGCCACTACTGAAAGTGTTTTCTGCCCCTGCGACACCTTCTTGTGCTGGGGGAACCAAAGCACAGATCAAACACGCCGGCGTTCTGCTCCCGGTCCTGCTCCTGCGCCCCCTCCTCAGGCCACACCTGATCTCTGCCCCTCGCTCTCGGTGCAAAGAGACCCTGGGGGAATTAACGGGCTTTTCAGGGAGCTGGCGGGTCCCTGAGCCCACGGCTTCAGGTCAATCCCGCCCTCCAGCCCGTCGTGTTCCCTCTGCTGGTCAGTGGTGGGGCGGCTGAGCTGGTGGCTCTGGTGCCGGGCTCTGCGGCCGACATGGCCATGGCGGACCTGTACAGCAGGGGCGGCTGCTCGGCCAGCGCCCACGCCCGCCCTCCCCCAGCGCAGACCTGCCCTCCCGCCTCTGCCCGCGGGGCCGCTGCTCCTGCTCTGCCCGCGCACGGCAGCGCTGCTCAGGGCAGACGACGGCGGAGCGGCCATGGCGGGCGCCCGGCCGCGCTGGCTGGTGCAATGGCCGAGGAGCCAGGACCGGGACGGTGCTCCTGCCCCGGCCAAGTTGCTGCCCGTGGCGGGCGGGGGCATCCAGAACTCTCCGTTCTAGGTACGGCACCGTGTTTTCGGGCACCGCGGTGATGGGGACGAGGCAAGAGGCATCACCCGGGCTTGGACGCTTGCTCGGCTCCCTCCACACACCCGTTTGGTTCCCCAAACAGTCACAACACGTTCAACAGCGCAACCCACACCTTGCACCAAGTCGCTTCCCCAACACCTGAACCGCCTTGCCTAGAAGTGCTTTCCCACGCCACGACACCAAGACATGGAGAATGTTCTCTGCAATTTATTGAGAATGGCAACACGTAACAGAAGAGGGAGGGCGCTGGGGACACGAAGACAGAGGGGACACAGGCGCTTTATACACATTTGCCTTGGGCAGCCAGAAATGTACAACGCAGCGAGAAAGGCAGAGCGGTGCCCTCCTGCAAACCAGCTCCCGTGACGGGCGCCCACGAGGGACACTGCGCTTGCTCAGGTGGGGATTTCGTCCCTGGGCCTGGGACTAACGAGCAGCTCGCCAGGGCTGCTGACGGGACGTGGCGTTGCCAGCAGACCCCCTGGTGGCACCGGGCCAGGCAGATGAGCCGGTGCGTGCTGGGCCATGGGGGACACAGTTCATTGCATTGCGGGACACCGGAGCTGGGTTTAAGGAGGCTGGGCTGCTGCCGGGAGGAGACGGGAGACGCTTCTTTCTTGTTTCCACCTGGGCTTGGGGCTCAGAATCTCACTCCCGAAGATTTGACAGAGGTGGTCGTGACACATCTCCGTACAGAGGACGATCCCCCCCCGGAGCTGAAGCCGCCTCCAGAGCCGCACATCCTCCCGCTTCCAGAAGAGAAGCCACCGCCGAACATTCCTCCTCCCATTCCACCGCTGCTGCCCATGCTTCCTCCTCCAAAGCTTCCTCCTCCTCCGCACACTCCTCCTCCCATTCCTCCTCCCATGCCGCTGCCGCCTCCGAATCCTCCTCCCATGCCGCTGCCACCTCCGAATCCTCCTCCCATGCCTCCTCTGCCTCCGGTGATGGTGGTCCTGCCTACCACGGCTGGGAGAGAAGCACAGGTTACGTACCCGCTGCCCACAGGCAGATCCGCCTCCAGACAGACGTGGTCTGCCCCGGCTTCGTGAGGAAAGCAATGCAGATACTTACAGACATTGACGTTGGACATGCCATCGTTGCACAGCCTGGGGGGGAAATTGGTATATTTTAATTACGCAACAAAACAACCATTATAAAAACTGAGAAGTGTATTTTCATTATCAAACCATTTCCCTGATCCATCCTTGTCAGCAACTTTGGTGTCACCTTGAGATTCCACCGGTAACATCCAGCCCAGATCCCAACAACCGTCTCAAACCCGGAGCCAACGTTCACCTGTTCTCCTCTCCCTCCAGCAGCTTCCTGTACATGGCGATCTCCACGTCCAGCGCGATCTTGATGTTCAGCAGCTCCTGGTACTCCTTCAGCAGGCGAGCCAGCTCCTCCTTGTCTTTGCTCAGGGCACCTTCCAGCTCCTCCAGCTTTATCCTGGCATCCTTCAGGGCCATCTCGCCCCGCTCCTCGGCCTCGGCAATCGCCGACTGCAGATGCTGGTTCTGAGCAAGAAGAAAGGGCAGTTTCTCAGATCTCATTTAGTCACTTTGGATCAGCCCTCGAACCCCAAGTGGAGGAATCAAGGAACAAAAGATGTGTCATTTAGTTGACCCACATATGGTCGTTTGTGTTCCCCGCTGATGCCCGTGTCCTGTGAGACACCAACAACCCCTACCTGCTTCTTCGCGTTCTCGATCTCTGCCCGCAGCCTCTGGACGTTCCTGGTCAGCTCTTGGATCTCGATCTTGGTGTTACGGAGGTTGTCCCCGTGCCTCCCAGCGGTGCTCTGCAGCTGCTCATACTGAGGGCAGCAAGACAAGCAGACCTTGGTGAACCGTTCCTGGTGCCCAGACACGGACCGTCAGCAGTTTCGTGGCTCACGTGCTGCTACAAGCAACTTTCACCTTGGTCATGGATGCCCAGCTCAATGTAAAAGGTGGTTCTGAGACTCAAATATTATTAGTTTTGAACTTTGAAGTGGATCTTAGTCACACTAATGAGCATCCCTTGGCTTCTTAAAAGCTTCTTTGGGCAGGCATGTTCTAGTCAAGGCACGTTTTTGAACCATCTTTGCTGAGAAGCTTTTAGCACACACCAAAGTGGGATTCTGGACACCGTGACCACAGTGACTCCGGTCCCTCAAAAGCAGCACGACTCCTGTTGGGACTCCCTTGGCTGAGCCCCAGCGCCGTCAGCCCCGGAGACGCCTCGCTGGGTCAGAAACGACCCGCGAGGTGCAGCCGCCCGGGCGGCGCGAGCGCCCCCTCACCTGGCTCTGGTACCACGCCTCGGCCTCGGCCCGGCTGCTCTGCGCGATCTGCTCGTACTGCCGCCTCACGTCCTCGATGATGCTGTCCAGGTCCAGGTGGCGGTTGTTGTCCATGGACACCACCACCGACAGGTCCCGGCTGATCGTCTGCATCTGAGCCAGCTCCTGCAGCCAAGGCAGGAGTTAACCCGACCGGCCGAGGTGGGGAAACGAGCAGCAGCTCCAGCAGCCTCTCCAGACCAACTCCACGGGCGCCCAACCCAACCCCGGTGTCCCCCATCGCAGCTCCAGACAAAGGGGAGCCCTTACCTCCTCGTACATGCACTTCAAGAAGTTGATTTCGTCGGTCAGAGCTCCCACCCTGGCTTCCAGCTCTACTTTAGTCATGTAGGCAGAGTCCACGTCCTGGAGATGACAGAGAACAGTTTCATTTCCTCTTGGAAACCCTTCGGGACCATGGAAATTACAGCTGAGGGTAAGAACTGGGGCGGTGTGATTCAGGGATGCAAATCAAACACAAAGGGCTTCAAATGGCAGCCCACAGATGCTGTAATCTCCCCGAATTCCCCCAAAGCACAGGCGAAGCCTGATATTCCAGCCACCGTGGGGCTGACTCACCTTCTTGAGCACCACGAACTCGTTCTCGGCCGTCGTGCGCCTGTTGATCTCTTCCTCATACCTGTGGAGAGTGAAAACACAAGCTGAGTTTCCTGAATTTTCCTGCCTAGGGCCATGCTAAACAAACCAAAAGACAGAAAAACAGTAATAAGACATTTAGACTCAAAATACTGTGTCTACAATTGCCATAAGAAGCATGTGTGTGTGAAGAGCGATGATGACCAAGCCGCTTGACCTGCTTGTGGCGCAGCCCGTCCCCGCACTCACTTGTTTTTGTAGTCCTCGACGTACTGCTGCATGTTCTGCAGCTCCGACTCCAGCTGCCCGCGCTGCGACAGGATGGCGTCCAGCTGCCGCCGCAGGTTCTGGATGTAGTTCTCGAAGATGGCGTCCAGGTTCTTCCTGGGCCCCGTGGGCCCTTGCTGCTGCAGCAGCTCCCACTTGGTGGCCAGGACCTTGTTCTGCTGCTCCAGGAACCGGACCTGCAAGACAACAGCGGAGGACCCGCCGTGACTCGCGGAGCAACGGGACTCCCGTGGATCATTCTCCTCCGCACTGACATGAGACAACCAGCTCAGTTTTGGTTTAATTTCTGGTGCTTAAACTGCAAGATCAGCAAAAGGAGGAAGCTTCTAATTCACACTCAAGTAAAAGGAGCTTTGAAACACAGCACCATCTCCAAGCACATTCCCACTGCAGGTTGTGTAGATAGCTTGCACTTCTAGTCCAGATTTAAAAGCCTGGACATTTGAAAACAAAGAGGAAATAAGAATATATTAGTGAATACTCGAAGGGGAAGGTGTTTGGAAGGAGAGGGATAGAGAAGGGAAAGCTTGTGCTTGAGACCTGCAGAAGTTTGGAGGCGTTGAGCCTGCTTGCAAGAACAACCTATTAGTTGAGCCTGGTGCAACAGGCTGGGTTGAAGCCCTGAAGACATGGCTTTGATCTCATATGGCAGAGAGATTCTCATCTCCGCTCCAGCAGAGCTTAATAAAAGACTCTGCTCAAGCTCCTCAGCCTCCTGACACTCAGCTCTGAGCGGGCGTCTCTGCAGGGCTCGGAGGTTCCTCGCTGTTTGGAGCCTCAGGACGCACAGTCCCACCCTCTCACCTTGTCGATGAAGGAGGCGAATTGGTTGTTAAGAGTCTTGATCTGCTCCTTCTCCTGGTTTTTGACTTGCTGGATCTGGGGGTCGATCTCGACATGGACCGGCTGTAGGAGCGTGTGGTCGACCTGCACCGGTTGGATCCCAGGGCCACCTCTACCGGGGCCACCAAAGCCTGGGCCACCGAAGCCGCCCATTCCTCCGCCATAACCGCCCATTCCTCCACCGTAACCGCCCATTCCTCCGCCATAACCGCCCATTCCTCCACCAAAGCCACCCATGCCTCCACCACCGCCCATTCCTCCAAAGCCGCCCATTCCTCCTCCGCCCATTCCTCCACCAAAGCTGCCCAGTCCGCCTCCGTAGCCTCCACCAAAGCCAACCATCCTGCCTCCGTATCCTCCACCGCCATAACATCCACCCATGGAAATCCTTGCACTGCCACCCAGGTTATGGAGACTCTTGCTGGTAAACCCTCCACAGCGTCCACCACCTCCGAATCCCCGGGACACAGAGAACGAGCTGTAGCTGCTCCTGCTCCGGCCGCCACCTCCTCCAAAGCCACCAGCGATGGCCGAGCAAGAGCTGTAGCCCCTGCGGCTCCCTCCTCCGAAGCTTCTGCAGACAGATTGCCGAGACATGGCCGCTGCTTCCGAGCGAGCTGGGCGGCGGGCGGGCGAGGAGGGCGAGCGGGGCGTACGGTGCGAGGCGGGTGCGGGCGGAAGGGAGCGCGTCCCTATGGCTGCGGGGCCGCGGATGCTCCTTTTATCCGCTCCTGGCGGTGGGCCGGGTCTGCAGGGGCGGGAGGAGGAGGCAGCTCCTGTCTTCATCAGCCTGGCGTGGTTTACAGATTTTCATCTTCAATTTGCCAAACATTGACCCTACCCAGAAACACACCCTATAACGCAGGGGAAAATTAAACCAGATACAGCTGTGCCCAGCTGGTGGCAGCGCTCAGTGACTAAGAACCCCGACGCTCCTGTGGGACAGTAACAGTCTCCCTGGGACGTTCGGCTGCTCTCTGGTTCTGCCTTTCATCCCTTGCGGTTGTTTCCCTGCCCGCGTTTATCTATATTCTGATCTCCATGGCAAGCCCGTGGCAGCCGAGCACTTGGCTCATGCCAAGTTGTAGCACGGCTTTCACAACTCCCAAAACACACCTGTGCTACACCCTTGGTCTTCTTTTACATGGAAAATTGCCTTTGGGTTCGAGAAGTCGTTTCTCAATCTACAGCTGGGGCTCAGCAAATTGCATTTTGATGAGGCTCTGCGCCTTTTCGATAAATAAAACCTCACCAGAAACGGGATCCAGCGGCTGGCGCTGGAAACTCATTGAGTGTTGGACCAGACTCCTGCTGATGTGAGTCCTGGAGCCTTCGTGCCAAAGTCCCAGCGCCGGGGAGGAAACGCTGTGAGTGTCACAGCTGGGAAAGCCCTTTCGGCTCCTCCGAAGGCTCCAGGACCGTGTGAAGGGCCCCAGGGGACACCATGATGGGAAGAGCGGACAGACAGACGGACGGCTCTAACAGAAGGACGCATGCAAAGTCGCGCTGCCCACATAATAAACCCTGTAACCGTTTGAATGCAATGAGCTCGGCTCTTTCTGTACAGACACACGGGACGAGGGCAGAGGGCACAACTTTGCCGCACGGAGACGTGCGCTTCCCCGGCCCGGCGCTCTCCGGTGTCCGTGTGCAGACACTGGTGTGTTTTGGTTGCAGGGTGCCGAGCCCTCCCGCAGGCGCATCGGCCGCTTTCCTTCTCAAGCTGATTTGAAAGTCATCACCAGATTTTAGGCAGAAGCTTCTCAGAACACCCCGGGTTTGGTGTATTGAGAAAGGATCAGCTTATGAGTTAAACTCGCAGCAACAAGCCATGACCCATCACGCACTCATCCTTTTGTCTTGCAGAGCCTGCTTATCAAACACCAATTACTGTCTTTCTTTTTCTATTGAGAAACTCCTTTTTCCCTTAGTTTTCAACATTTTAAAGCCACTCCAGAAACTCTGAGGTTCAACCATCTTTATCACGACTGAGGCATCTGCCTGCACGAGGTTCCCATGGGACGCGGGTAATTAAGTGTTTCCTGAAAATCCACACTGGCAGCTCCTGGTGTCTCCAGGTGCTCCGAGCTCCTCCGCACGGATCGCCCAGACACCCATTCCCAGAGTCCCGGGACCTGGGCTGTGGCACAACCGCAGCCCAACCGGCATTTCCACCGCAAACACGCGTCCCTGCGCACCCTGCCCGGCGCACCGTCCCCGGCACCGCCGCGGGCCGGGGGCACACGGGGGAGCGGGTCAGGGATGGAAACAGCTCAGAAACACCAATGACAACCACCGGTCACGGTGGGACCGAAGGGAATAGGGCGGCTGGGGGCTGGTGGCTGCACAACGTGGTTTATTCACAATAAACGTGTGGACTCGAAGGTCCCGTGTGCCTCGTTGGTCTTCGGCAAGACTTTGTCTCCTAAACACCACAGTTGTGACGATCCCTGCCCAGCCCGGGGGCGCGGAGCCGACCCCACACGTCCCTGCAGCCCAGAGCCCGAGGACGTGACCAACGTCTGGTCCCGGGCGAAGGCGGGAGCCGCTTCCCAACAGCCCTTCTCGAGCCGGGGAGACGCAAGAGCCGGCAGCGCCGTGTTCGCGGAGCCGGCGGCCAACGCGTCCCGTATCGACCGAACACGCTCCGCCGCCGCGCCGCGAGGGCCTGGCGGGCGCTGCGGGTCTGCGGCTGCCGCAGATACCATCACATACACGCACGCACCAATGCACACGCATTGAACAACGCCTTCCCTCGCCGCCCTCCGCATTACCAAACACCTGCTTACGTTATTCTGGGGGGGTTGTTGTGGTTTTTCCTCTTTCTGTGGGTGGGATGAAGTGATAAGGTTTTCAGGTTCCCGGCGCTGCGGGAGGCGGCGCCTGAGCCGGCGGAGGCTGCGGAGCCCGGCGCCCGCGGGTAACGCGCCCGGTGGGCTGAGTCACGGCCGCGTCTCCAGCCGAGCCTGGGAAACCAAACCGGGATATCGACACCATCACCCGCTCCAATGCAAAGGCAGCGCTGGACCGCAGGGACCTCCAGCATCATCGTTCCCAAACCCTAAATTCAGGAAAATCACCCTCCGGCCCAAAGTGTTCTGTGCTTCTATGGAAACAGTGGGGCAGGAATGCAGGAAAAGCTGCTCAAGCCTCGAGTGCTCGGGGGGATCCCGCTCCATCGGTAGCGCTGCCCGGCGGGCTGTGCTGAGCTTGGGAAACGGCTTCGGCCGCGGGAAGGGGGATTTCTGGGCAAAAAAGGCCAAGAAAAGCATTTAGTTCACACAGCTCCCACTGACATGTTTTCACCTTAGAGGAGGCTTTTAAAACGGGGGGAAATCATCACAAAATTAAAAGAAACTTATTTCAGGCCACGTCAAATGTTCTCCCTCCCCTGACAAAAGGCAGAAATTCTGTCACATCTCGGTCCAGCCCAGGAGAATTTTCCCCCAGTTGCCAGTGGAATCACAGGAACCAGCGGCGGCCGCTTTCTGGTGCCTGTTTGGTCCGACCTTCCAGCATCTGTACCCGCCCGGGAGCCTTTTGGCTCCTGTCACCTGCCCCGGTGTCGGGAGCCGCTGCCCCGGTGTCGGGAGCCGTTTGCTGGAGGCCAATTACACAGCGGCTGCTGGACCGGGGTGATTCTGCGGGAATTTCATTCAACACTGTCCCAGGTCCCTTTGCAGCCCCACACGCTCTTTCCCCGC
Organism: Nesoenas mayeri; assembly: GCF_963082525.1. Lineage (NCBI taxonomy): Eukaryota > Metazoa > Chordata > Aves > Columbiformes > Columbidae > Nesoenas > Nesoenas mayeri. The sequence goes on along the minus strand of NC_137558.1, from coordinate 326,230 downwards.
TGCGCCGCCGTCCCCGCCGCGGTGACATGCCCCTGCTGGCAGCCGTGCCACGTTCCGCCCGCGCTGGTGTCTTCAGCATTTACAAACAGGGAGCGGGCACGGGAGAAGTGCAGTGACTCACCGGCACGGCGCAGCGAGTCTGCGGTTGGCCATGGATGTGACTCAAAGTCTCCTGAGCGGAGGTCAAACCGCACCGCGAGGTGTTTTTGGCTCTAAATGTACAGGTCATCAGAAATATTCCACTCTTGTGGGGAGGTAGGGCTTGACGGGGCTGAGATCCTGCTCTTCCCATGGTCTCATTTACCTTTACGAGGTGATTTAAAAGCAGCCCGTGGGTCCCTGGCCGGCGCAGATGACGGGGCTGGCTTCAGCGTGCGGACACCGAGGAATCAGCTCCGAGGTAGCTGGAGGGGCCATGATCGCCCCTCTCCCTTCGCACCGTCCCTTGGAGGATGCTCCAAAAGCACCCAGGGCTGGGCGACGTCTTTGCCACCGCGGCACCGGGACCAGCCCGGGGGACAAGGGGACACGGGTGGAGGAGGAGGAGATGAGGAGCGTCCCAAGTTGGCCAACACAAGCAGGGGAAGGGCCTGGAGAAAGGGCAAGGGAACCGTCTCCTGCCATCGACTGAGCTCCAAAGTCCCGCTCGGGGTCCACCTGCCTCTGTGGCCCCGGGAGACCCCGCAGGAGGGCAGAGAAGAGCGTTGGGGTTCGACCCAACCGCCTCTTTCCTCCTCTCCGCCCGTTCCCACGGTGCCGCTCCAGAAACCCCGCGTGTTTCGCTGACTCAGCCGGATCAGACCATCCCATCGGCAATTTCACCACCCAGCCACAACCCGGCGAGACCGCGCTCCCCGCTGCCAAGCGCACGGCCGCCCCGGTTCCCGGCAGGACGGGAGCCCCGGCCGCGCGGCCGCGTCCGTTCCTTCAGGTGCGAACTTCAAAGGGCAGGAGAAAGTCAGGCACCGTTTTCAGATCTCAGCAGCATTTTCAGGTCTTGTTGCAACACGAAACCCTTTGGTCAGAGAGCAAACCCACACAAGCGTGCTGCCTCTAGCGTTTATTGGGGTATGGCACACGCCAAAGGAGAAAGGCTTCAGCAAACAAGCACAATTGTTCCCATGATCACAGGGAAAGGGAAACTGGGAGCAAAGCGAACGTTCGACAACAGCTTCTGAAGGACGTGGGTGAAACTGCTGCTGTCCCGCTTGGGAAAGAGCCAAAGGAAAACAAACCACGGGGTGCTGCGGAGCTGGAGCCCCGGCCGGCGAGCAGCACCCAGTGAAACCGCACCAGGCGCTGGGCCCGGCGCGAGGTCCCGAGCGATCCGGCTGCTCGCAGGAGTGAGTCCCGGGCAGCTCGTGCGCCGGCCCCGTGCCCGCGGTGCCGCTCCCCTCGGGGCCTCGGCCCTTTCCCCCGGCCGCGGTTGGGACCCCCGGTGGCCGGGCAGGTCCAGTGGCCCCGCGCCTGGTGCCAGCGGCTCCGGAGCCGAGCGCTGGGAAGCGAGGAGCTCAAACTGTGCTGAGAACCTCGGGCGGCAGCTGCTGAAATTGCACTTTTTTGGTGGGTTCTGAAGGATGGGGGACGGTTAAATTAAACGACTTCTCGTCGCCTCAGTGAGGAAGGAGGGGGTGGTGGCCATCGGGGCTTTGCTTCCTTTCTCCCTTGGGTGCTGGGGGATGTTCTGCTTGCTCAGACCCTCCGGCTGCCGGGGCTGGACGTCACGGTGGTGCCAGAGCCGCCCACCACCGAGCTACACCCGCCGCCCACGGAGCAGAACCCGGCCCCTCCGGACCCCACGGCCCCTCCGGCACCCATCCCGCTCCCTCCAAGGCTGTAGCAGAATCCGGCTCCGCCTGTGTTGCAGCTGCCTCTGCCGCTGCCGAACCGCATCCCTCCTCCGTGGCACATCCCGCTGCCGTATCCGCCGCCCACGGACGTGCTGCTGCCGCCCACCACAGCTGCGCAGGAGGACACGAGGTTACCTCTGATGGCACCGTGAAGCCTGGGAGCACCCGTCCAGGCATCCATCCGTCCCTCCATCCATCCATCCGTCCGTCGCCCATCCATCCATCCCTCCCAGCCACCGCGCTCCTCCAGGAGCAGGAATGGTACTTACAGATGCTCACGGCGCTCTGGCACTCTCCGGACATCCTACAAGGAAAAGAAACGCAGCGTCAGCTCCAGCCAGAGCAGCTGGACCGGTCCATGGACTGGTCCAGCTCCACAAAGCCAGGCCTGGTCCATCAGAGCGTGGGCATAAACCACGGCAGCTATGGGGCCATAGCCCATGGCTAACAGCAACACCACGGGCGTTTTAACAGAGACGTGACATGCCACGTTGTCCCCGTTGGCTCAGCAGGACACGACCAAGCTCTCACTGCCTCCTCACCCACCTGCACTCCTCTCCTTCCAGCAGCTTCCTGTAGGTCGCGATCTCAACGTCCAGGGCCAGCTTGACGTTCATGAGCTCCTGGTACTCGCGCAGCTGCTGCGCCATGTCCGTCTTGGCCTTCTGCATGGCCGCCTCCAGCTCGGCCAGCTTGGCCCTGGCGTCCTTGAGCGCCAGCTCGCCGCGCTGCTCGGCGTCGGCGATGGAGCTCTGCAGGGTCTCACACTGGAGAACGAGACGTGCGTGTGGTGAGAGGGGCCAGGGCAACCGCTCGGACGTGAGCCCACGGTCCCAGGTCGCCCGGGCTCAGCTCCCCACAACTACGACACGTCCCGTCCTGTTTACGATGACTGTTTGCAGCTTATTTGCTTTTCGGGAGGCTCTGAAGGGCTTTACCAAGAGCTCACACCCATTTCTCAAAAGAAACCTCAGCCCCTACCTGTTTCTTCACGCTGTCGATCTCAGCCCGTATCCTCTGGATCATGCGGTTGATCTCGGAGATCTCGGTCTTCGTGTCCCTGAGTTTGTCGCCGTGCTTGCCCGCGGTGACCTGCAGCTCTTCGTACTGGTGGCCAGAGGCGGGAGGAGAACGTCAGGCCCACCGTGGTCTGAGCTGCCACCGGTTACTCGTCCACCTCCCCAACCACCCGTGGTCAAACCGAGCTGTGCAGCACCCACCTTGGAGCGGTACCAGCACTCGGCCTCGGCGCGGCTGCGGTTGGCGATCTCCTCGTACTGCGCCTTCACCTCGGCAATGATGCTGTCCAGGTCCAGGTTGCGGTTGTTGTCCATGGACAGCACCACCGAGGTGTCGGAGACGGTCTTCTGCATCTGACTCAGCTCCTGGAATTCCCGCCACATCTGGATTTAGCCCCACCGCCGTTTACAGCAACACTGCAACCCCTCTCCCCGCATCCCCACCGCCGTTCCCGGTGGCACCGCAACCCCTCTCCCCGTGTCCCCGCCGCGGGGCGGCCGCAGCGCTCACCATCTCGTAGACGCTCTGCAGGAAGTTCATCTCATCCGCCAGAGAATCCAGCTTCGCCTGAAGATCCACCTTGGTCATGTAGGCTCCGTCCACGTCCTGTGGGAGAAACGGGCGCTGAGAGCTCCTGCTCCGCTTCATCCGCCCCCGACTCGTGAGCCCCGGCGGCCCCCACACGTCGGGGCGTCCTCGCTCGCACCCGGCGCTGGCGACGCCGCGCTGGTGGGAGCAAAACGCCCTCTGAGCCAAGACGTGTCTTGTGTTCATAAACCGAACGGGACTTTACCTTCTTGAGGAGCACGAAATCGTTCTCGGCAGCTGTCCGCTTGTTTATTTCCTCTTCGTACCTGTTGATTATAAGAGCAGATTGAATCTGCTTGTTTTGGCGCCGGCCGCTGCTGGCAACTCGGCGCTGTTGGCCCCGAGACTAATGAGGGCGGCAGAAATAGAGCTGCCATGAGGGAGATTTATGGACAAGCGCCGGCGCTTGGCCTCTGCGGGCGAGTCCTGGCTCCTGCGCCCGCCCGAGGAACCCGGACCCGCCTGAGCCCTCCGGGTGCCGCGGCCACCCCGGCTCCTCCTGTGAGACCCGCGGACCCGGGTCCTCCTGTGGGCCACGGCCACCTGCCCCTGGGGCGGGCAAGCAGGGGGTCTCCAGCACCACATCTGCTCTGAGCCTCAGCAGAACGAGCGCTGGGGGGTCTCCAGCGCCCCATCTGCTCTGAGCCTCAGCAGAACGAGCGCTGGGGGGTCTCCAGCGCCCCATCTGCTCTGAGCCTCAGCAGAACGAGCGCTGGGGGGTCTCCAGCGCCCCATCTGCTCTGAGCCTCAGCAGAACGAGCACTGGGGCTGATTCTGCTGAGCTCCAGACCCATCCCACTGTTCCTCACAAGCCCGGAGGAAGCAGCTCTGCGGCTCCTGTGCCGATGGGAACGGGCCCAGGTTACACCAAAAAAATCAATAAACTATGGCAGGAGAATAATCTGGTTTCTTTCTGCCCCACATGGCCTTTCAAAGAAAGCCCAGAGCTTCGGGTCGTGAGGGACACTGGGGAATGCGCTGAGGAGGGACACGTTCCCTGCCGTGAGGAGGGAACCCGAGCGGAAATCCATGAGGAAATTATAGCAGGGTTTAGCAACTGATCTCATTAGTTCATTAAGTCGTAATGTCATGGATTCCCAAGCGAGGAAGACGAGGATCTGCTGTGGTGACAATCGTGACTCTGCCAGCAACACATATTGACAAAAACCTGGAAAACTCAGGTGACAAAAACTTCCCCAAAGCATTTTACGTTTTCTACTCATTGAAACAAAGGCGATGTTGCCGAGTCTTGTGGTTCCTCGACTTCCCCGGCTGTTCCAAGTGAGTTTTAGCCTCGTACCTGTTCTTGAAGTCCTCCAGCATGTCCTGGAAGCCCTTGAGCTCCGCCTGCAGCTGCTGCTTCTCGGTGGCCAGCGCATCCAGCTGCTTCCTGAGCCGCGCCAGGAACGCCTCGAACACGGGCTCCAGGCCCCGGCCCGCGGGCCCCGCGCCCCCCTGCTCCTGCAGCAGCTTCCACTTGGTCTCCAGGATGCGGTTCTGCTGCTCCAGGAACCGGACCTGGAGCGTGGCGGGGGCGCAAAGAGTCAGCTCCTCCCAAAGGGACTCTTTTGTGGATTTCTTGCCATAGTTTTCCCCACTGGTGGGTTTGACCGTCCTGCCCGTTCCCCTGCGCAGGTCCCGCGGGTGGGACCGCAGCCCGGGGACGGGGGCAGCGCTGGGGCACCGTCCCGCTCCCACCCACGGCCTCCGGGCGGGAGAAACAGCGAATTTCAGCACTTCAGGGTTTTCTCTTTAAAACCAGCACGAAACGCCCCGAGGCCTCGACCCGCACACACGGCCCAGCAGGTCCCTCTGGGGTCTGCACGGGGGTCCCAGCAGCAGGGCTGGCGCCGCGGAACCAGGGACCCCCTCCTGGGCTGCTCAGGAACCCCGGGGAAGTCACTTCTCCAGCCACCACCCCTCCTGGGGCCATTTTGGGCAACTTTGGCTCTCTGGGTGCTATTGGGTAAGTATCTGATGGTGATCACAGCCAGCCCGAGCCACGGGGAGCTCGGCCCTCCGCGCCCGGGTCATTCTCACCTTGTCGATGAAGGAGGCGAACTTGTTGTTGAGCTGCTTCATCTCCTCCCGCTCTTGTGTTCGCACCTTCTGGATTTCGGGGTCGATGGCCAGGTTGAGGGGGGTCAGCAGGCTCTGGTTGATGGTCACCTCCCTGATGCCGCCCGGCGGGCAGGGGGGGAAGCCCTGGCCTCCCATCCCGACGTCAAACCCGCCACCAAAGCCCCCAAAGCCCCCGCCGAACCCTGCGCCAGCGCCGTAGCCAAAGCCTCCCTGGCCGCCAGCCCCGAAACCTCTGCAGACACCAGCGCTGCCCCCGAAGCCCCCCAGGGAGGTGCTTTTGCTCCCTCCCAGGCAATAGAGGCTCCTGCTGCTGAAGCCGCCGGCGCCGCCGGGTCCTCTGCAGGATCCGCGGGACACGGAGCCAAACGTGACCCTGTTCTTGCCCCCGAAGCAAGCGGAGCTGGAGCTGAAGCCCCTGCCGAGCGCACAAGACTGGCGAGACATGGCGATGGGCACGGGAGTTGAGCGGCGCGGAGAGAAGAGCCGAGCGGCGGTCGGGAGGGAGAGGAGGTGAGTCCTGCGGGTGCCGTGCCCGGGTCCCCCTTTTTATGCGCTCAAGGTGTTGGCCGCATGTCAGGGGAGTGGAGACACCTCTGTTTTTTCTGCTTCTCTTCATTGTTCCGGGCTTGGAAGGATGCCCTCTTCCCCGTGCCACCGCCGGGACCTCCTCCCAGCACTCCCTCGAGAGCTCGGGGAAACAAAGCCATTGTTGGCCCCAAATCGTGTTTCTTTAGCCACAGCTGTCAGCTCATCGCGGGCCCGAGCGTCCCGTGGCGATGATGCGGCGATGACGCGGCGCCGCCGGCCCCGCGGCTCGTGGTGCCCGCGGGGACACCCGGGGCAGCCGCCCCGCTCGCCCTGCGGTGCTCGGTTCACCGAACCCCAATGAAACGCGGCTCCCGGCACAGCCGGTGCACCCGGGTCCACCCCGATCAGCCGAGGCGTCGCTTGTGTGGTCCAGACCTCTTTCACAACCAGAGAGCGCCAGCCGAGCCGGGGCTATGAAACCAGCTCCATGTCAATAAAGGGGACTCGGGGACAGTTTTAAGAAGGTTTTAAAGCCATTTTGGAGCACTGGCTGGCGCATTGAGCTGGAGGGACACGGGGGTGCAGAACTGGAGTATCTCCATGTTCCCGTGTTTCGCACCCTTGGCCGCAGCTCAGGGGGCTCAATCACCCTCATCAGGGACCTTCCCTCCTCATCCTCGCGGGGTCTCCGGCCCCAAGCCCCAGCGCGTGGCGCTCGGTGAAGCCGCGTTCACTCATCAGCGGCCCCATTGTTTGACAAGAAACACGGCTTAATTGCTTAACTGCTTTTAATTTCTATTGTAAGGAGCAGAGGTGTGTGAAGGTGCCGTCCGACCCGGGAGCCCGTTCATCCCGCCAGGAAAGAGACGGAAATGCCCTAAAACTTCCCCCCAAACCACAAGCTGCGGCGGAGCCGTGGCAGCAGCCGAGGCTGTCGTTACCCCTTTCGCTGGAGACGCTTGCGGGACAGGTTTGGGGAACCGGTTTCGGCCCCGAACCCGTTCACCTCTCGCTTTTGCTTTTTCTTTATCTTCTGCAAACACGCGGATTTCGCTGCATCCCTCGGGGCTCGAGGGCGACTCCTCCCGCGGCCCCCGGCGCCCGGTCTGCAGGGCTCCCACCCACGGGGGTTGCGTTGCAAGGAATGGGGGGATCATCTTTCCCCTTGGGAACGAGCGTCCTGCACACGGTCCCACCAGGAAACACCCCACGCACGGCCCCGGGATGAGCATCTTTCCCCTTGGGAACAAGTGTCCTGCACACGGTCCCACTGGGAAACGCCCCACGCGCGGCCCTGGGATGAGCGGGTGAGGACACGGTGGGGACAGCGGGTGGGACGCAGTGGGGACAGCGGGAGGGACACAGTGGGGACAGCGGGTGGGACGCGGCTCCAGTGGCTCTGGCCGGGGGAGGGGGCGGCTGCGGCTCCCGACCTCACGCGACCAGCGGAGCCGCCGAGGAAGAGGAGGAGCCGGTTGGAGCCCGGGGAGCCGCCAGGGTGCCCAGGAACGGCGCTGAGCTCCAACACGGGGGGAACCCAGCCGGGCAGGGGGCGCTTCCCAAACCCACCCGCGTCCCCGGGATCAGCACGGGATCACGGAGCGGGGTGGGCTGCAGGGACCTTCAGAGGGGACGTGTCCCACGAGCAGGGACGCCGTCAGCAGCTCCGGGCGCTCAGAGCCCGTCGTGTCCCAGGGACGGTTCACCCAGGGTGCTCTGGGCTCCCGGGGTGTCACCGCCCGCCCCTCGGGCGCCCCGGTGCTCGCTGGGACCATTAACACACCCGGAGCGGAGCCAGGGATGGGGGTGGACCCCGGCACCCCTGCCCCGGGACGGTGGCCGAGTGGCAAAGACTCATTGTGGTTGGAAAAGACCCTCAAGCGTTTCCAGTCCAACCACAACCCCCCCGCTCTGACCCTGTCCCCGAGACCCTCATCCATTCACCCCCCAGGGACGGTGACCCCGGCCCTGCCCTGGGCAGCTTGGTCAACACCCTTTGGGGAACAACTCACCCCGAATTCCCACCCTCAGCCTCCCCTGGCGCAACCTGAGGCCGTTGTGTCTCATCCTGTCCACGCACAGGCACCCCCTGCGTCCCCACGGGGGACCAAAGCAGCGGCACCCGAGCTGCAGCCCCCGCAACCACAGCCAGGGCAACACAGAACCCAAATGCACCTGGTTTCACCCCAAAGCGGCGGTGGGACCGTGTTCAACTGGGAAAGCCCCACAGCGCCCAAGAGCGAAGGCGCTGGAGGCCGCTCAGCCGGCGATTACCGACCGGCAAATTGCAGGGCTGGGAAAGCCAGGGAAGCAGAAGGAACAAGGTGGGTCCCGAGATCAAAGCGGGAGTTGCGGAAGACGGGGCGGCACCGCCGCGCGACGGCCCCGGCGCGGCTCAGCGCGGCCTGGGAACCGGCCCCGCACCCGCGGCCCATCGCTGTGCGCTGCCGCCCCTGTCACCGCTGTCCCCATCACCCACGGGGTCACCCGCTGCCCATCGCTGTGCGCTGCCGCCACCCCCGGTCACCACTGTCCCATCACCCACAGGGTCACCGTTGTCCCCATCATCCCCGGGGTCACTGCTGCCCATCGCTGTGCGCTGCCGCCCCAGTCACCGCTGTCCCATCACCCACAGGGTCACCCGCTGTCCCCATCATCCCTGGGGTCACCCGCTGCCCATCGCTGTGCGCTGCCGACACCCCAGTCACCGCTGTCCCCATCACCCACGGGGTCACCGCTGTCCCCATCACTGTGCACTGCCACCACCCCGGGTCACCGCTGTCCCCATCACCCGCAGAGTCACCTGCTGTCTCCAGCACCCGCAGGGTCACCCGCTGTCCCCGACACCCCTGGGGTCACCCGCTTCCCATCACCTCCCCGGGGTCACCGCTGCCCCTGGCACCCACGGTGTCACCCGCTGTCCCCAGCACCCCCGGGGTCACCCGCTGTCTCCATCACCCCTGGGTGTGGACGCTGTCCGAGCATCCCCCTCCAGTGGGAAAACCAGGGACGGGGCCCCCACGACATGAGTATTGGGGATAACTTGGACGGGGAGCAGGGACCCCCTGGGGAGCCGCGGAGCCGCTCGCAGGGAGGGGGGGGCGGGATTTACCCCAACAGGGGCGGATTGAGCCCGGGGTCCCGCAGCCTCTTAGCAGCCCAGGCAGGGCCCACCAACAACCGTCCCGCGGGACAAACAGCCGCTGGACACCCGGCACCGGTTGTTCCCCCATCCGCACCAGGGGGAACGGGGACACCGGAACAGGGCGAGTTCTGGGGGAAATGGAAAAGCTTCGGGGGGTGCAGGGATGGGGAGTGCGGGGTCAGGGGGTGCAGGCTCGGGGGGTGCAGGGATGGGGAGTGCGGGGCTCGGGGGGTGCGGGGTCAGGGGGTGCGGGGATGGGGAGTGCGGGGTCAGGGGGGTGCGGGGTCAGGGGGTGCGGGGATGGGGAGTGCGGGGATGGGGAGTGCGGGGATGGGGAGTGCGGGGCTCGGGGGGTGCAGGGTCAGGGGAGTGCGGGGTCAGGGGGTGCGAGGATGGGGAGTGCGGGGTCAGGGAAGTGCAGGACTCGGGGGGCGCAGGGTCAGGGGGTGCGGGTTCAGGGGGATGCGGGGCTCGGGGGGTGCGGGGTCAGGGGGTGCGGGGGGCAGCCCTGCGGGCGGGGCGCAGGGTGTGCGTGTGAAAACCCGGCGCTGAGCTCGGGCGGATCCCGGCCCGGCGCTAATTACAGAGCTGAGCCCGGGCAAGCCCGGTCCTGCCGCTGCGCCCCGAGCCGCGCCCGGGCCCGCGGGACCAGCCCCCCCGACGAGCCCCCCCGTGCGCAGGGCCCTGTGCCCCCGCCCCCCGTGTCCCCCCGGGGCTGCTCCTCCCACCGCCCCCCACAGCATCGCATCCAAAGGGGACCCCGGAGCGCTGGTGGCTTTGGGGTGAACGGGCTTGTTCTGCTGGTGCTTTGGGGCGGGAAAGGGGCTCGTAGGGTCCTGCGGGGTCAGAAATGGGAGTTCGGGTCCCATCGCTGGCAGGAAAGTTTGGGGGGGACACAAAACACCCCGCAGCCCCAGAGGAACCCAGGCGTCCGGGTGAACCCTCCCGGCTCCCCCCCCGTGACCTCGGGCGCCCCAAAAGGAGCAGGGACACCCCCCAGCCCCGGGGGTACCCGAGAAACACGTGGGAGCCCCCGCACGTGGGTCGGTGAGTCACGGCCCCACCCGCGGAACGAGCCGGGTGGGGTCCCGGCCCGCCCTGCCCCCCCGGGCGGTTTACGGGGTTCAATCCAGCCTGGGGGTCCCCAAGCTGCGCCCCCGCGCCTGTTTCACCACCCAGGGCGACACCTTTTCTGGAGGGGACAGGGGGGGTCACCGCCCGGTGCCCCTGGGTCCCACAAAGCCGCGGGGTGACGCCAGGGACCCCCGCGCTGTGTGTCCCCCGCAGCGTCCCCAGTCCCGCAGGGTGGGGTGACACTGAAACCAGGGGTGTCACCACAACCCCGCCCGCAACGAAGTGCCGCCCAAAACCTGCCCCCCCCGCCCTGCCCGCGGGATCAGCCCGGGCAGCACCCATGGGTGCCGGGCTCCGGGCGCCCCCCCCTGGGGAAGGGGGTGATGCTGCCGCCCTTGGGCACGCGCTGGTCCCCGCTCCTCTGCCGCCCCCCAGCGGCCGGCGAACCCCGAAACCAGCGCGGGGGGAGCGAAGCGCCTGGGGGCCCCTAAACCGCCCCCCGACCCGGTACCGGCCGCGCTTTGGCCCGAGGGCCCCCCAGACGCTTGGGACCCCCCGGGAATGGGGGGATCGGGGGCTCCAACGCACCCGGGCGCCCCTTCGCATCCCACCAAATGTTTAGGGGGTGCCCGCAAGCCCCTGGGGTGCGAGCTGGCAGGGCGGGGCGCCGCGCATGCGCGGGGAGAGGGGACGGGACCCCCCGGAGCACGTTAATTAGCTGCAGGTGGTAATTGCAGACGGCAGGTGTCACCTCCGGCCCGGGGATGGCAGCGGGAGGTCCCAATTCCGGGAGCACCCAACGCCTTGGGACCCCTGGCCCCACAGCGCGGCCCAACAGCGCAGCCCCCCGCGCCGCTGAGGGGTCACCGGAGGTGCCGGGGGGTGCTGAGCCCCCACCCCGAACCCCCGAACTCCCCAGCACATCCCAGGTGAGCAGAATCCGTCCCGCCCGGCGAGCAGCTGCTGCTCATTTGCTAATTATTAACGGGCGGTCAAAGTCCCGTGTGCCGCGCGCCGCCTCGCGGCCGCGGTCCCTGCCCCCCCCCACACGGCCCCGAGCCCCTCCCGCCCGTCTCTGCCACGGCAGCCGCGGTGTCCCCGGTCGTGTCCCCTGTCCCCGCAACCGCGGGGTGGAAAACCCCATCAAACGCGCCCACCCGGCTGTTCCCTGCGCGGGGGGGCCGGGACCCCCGAACTGGGCTGTGTCAGCTTCCCCGTGACCGCGCACCGGTGAGGAACGGGGGGCGTGGGTGGGCACCCGGGGAGGTCCCCTCCTCCCTGGGTGCTTCGGGGTCTCACTTTTGGCACCGCGAACCCCACGGGGGGATCCCGCGGCTTTTCGGGGTGCAGCGGCAGCACCCCGGGGGCTCGACCCCCGCTGAGCCCCCCGGGAGTCCCCGTGAGGGGCGGCCGCGCCGTCACCCGGGTGCCACGGGACCCTCGGTTTGGGGAAAATACCGCAGGATTTGGCCGGTTGGATTTTGAACGCGACCAACTGCACCCTCGTCACGGTCAGCGCTAATGAGCGCTGAAATTAGCAGGGACCGGTCCTGCGGGACACGGCCCCCGGCCCCCCCCGGCCCCAGTGCCCCCCGGCCCCAGGGCAGCAGCTGCGGGCACCAAGACTCCCGAGTTCCGAGGTTTTATTGCAGCAGCGGAGCCCCGGGGCGGGGCCGGGCCCCCCCATTTCACACCCCCAGCACGCGGGAGGGCCAGGACGGACAGAGCAGGGGGGGACAATGGGGGGTGTTGGGGACAATGCGGGGGGGCAGCCCTCGGTGGGGCCGCAGGGGCGCTGGCTCAGGTCGCCCGGGGGGGTGCGGGGGTCCCCCGGGGGGCTCAGCTGGCCAGGATGTCGGAGGACTCGGACACCAGTTTGCCGTCGCGGGTCTCGATCTTCTTGATGACGATGGCGCGAGACTTGGTGAGGGACGAGCTCTCCGGGGCGGGGGGGGACACGGCGTAGCTGGAGCTGGAAAAGGAGGAGCCAAAGCCCCCCCCAAAGCCCGCGCCGAAGCCGGCAGCTGCGGGAGAGGGACCGGCCGTGAGCGCGCTGGCACCCAGCGGTGGCACCCAAGGGGGTCCCTGCTCCCCCCCTCCCGCCTTACCCGAGTACCCCGTGGTCTTGGTGTGGATGCTCAGGTTCTGCATGCCCGACTCCAGCCTGCCAGGACAGAGACTTTTTGGGGTGGATGTGGACAACAACATGCACCAAATATTGAGCAGGGGTTAAGGAACATGACCAAGGGCACACGGGGAGGCGGTGGCAGAGGGACACGAGGTCCTCAGGGCTGTGGCCTCAGCCTGGAGCTGCGGGTCCTGGGGGGGGCTGACAGCACGCCCTGAGCGCGGGGTGGGGGTCGGGGGCCTGTCCCGGTTCTGTTAAACCGAGTTCCAGTGGTTTCCCGCCAGCTGATCGCTCCTCGCCAACCGCGCCCCCCTGAGCGTCAGTGCGCGTGAGGGGGGGCGCAGCCGTGGGGCGCGGGGTCGCTGAGGGGGATGGACGCACATCCTGCGAGGGGCAATGGCAGTGAACTGAGAGTGACCAGCTGAGCACTCCATCCTGTTCACGTGCCACGTCACACAGAACCAGGAGATCACGAGGATCCTGCCCCGTTTCCCTGTGGCGACATTAGGAGGGGACCTGGCAAGTCGTCCCTGCCAACTGAGGCCAGTGACAGGCTGGATCCAGCTCCGCTGGGCTGCAGAGTTCAGTCCGGGACTCCGGGTGCCTGCCCTGCAGCTGTCAGGACTTTCCAGGTTGGTTTTGTGTATTTTGCATTGTTTTCTCTATTTTATCAGTAGCATTAGTAAAACATTTTTAACTTTTCCAGCTCTCTCCTCTCTGTCCTCCTCTGCCCCCGGTCGCCTGTCCATGGTGGGAAGGGGGAGAGGGAGGGGCTGAAAGGAAAAGGGGGTTACCTATACATCTGCCATGGTTCTATTGTCACCTGCAATCAAAACCTGACAGGGACATGCCCAAGGCCGTGTGGGGAGGCAGTGGCAGAGGGATGTGGGGTTCACAGCCTTGAGCTGCGGGTACCCGGGGTGGAGATGCGGAATGTGGAATAAAGGACGTGCCTGGGATGCCGGGTACGGGATATGGGATACGGGATGCGGGTCCCACGGTGTCACCCCCTCCGGGCGCCCCACCTGCTCTCCTCGCCCTCCAGCAGCTTCCTGTAGGTCGCGATCTCGATGTCCAGGGCCAGCTTGACGTTCATGAGCTCCTGGTACTCGCGCAGCTGCCGGGCCATGTCGGCCTTGGCCTGCTGCAGCGCGGCCTCCAGCTCCGCCAGCTTCCCCCGCGCGTCCTTGAGCGCCAGCTCGCCGCGCTCCTCGGCCTCCGCGATGGCCGTCTCCAGGCTGGCTCGCTGTCACCACAGGGGGACATGGAGAGCGGGCTGGGGGTCCCTCGTGCTGCAGCATCCCCGGCGCTCCAGCATCCTTTGTGCTGCAGCGTCCCTTGGCCCCCACGAAGCCACCCAGTGCCCCCAGCACCCCTCGCCCCTAAGAATCCCATGTCCCTGTATCCCGTGTGCCCCCCCAGGATCCGCCACATCCCACCATCCCTCACTGCACCCCCACATTCCCCACGTCCCCCCATCACTCCCCCCAGCATCCCCTGTGCCCCCAGCATCCCCCATGTCCCACTGTCCCTCGCCCCCAGGATATTGATCTCTCCTCCAATCTGGGGCTGCCAAGGGGGGTCCATGGGGTCCCAGGGGGTCCGTGGGGCCGCGGGGGTGGCGGCAGCGGGGGGAGGGGCAGCGTCTCCCCACTTCCACCCCCGGGCGGGGGGGGCTGTTCCCAGACCTGGTTTTTCAGCGCCTCGATCTCCGCCTGGATGCGCTGGATCAGCCTGTTGAGCTCGTTGATCTCGCTGCGGGTGTTGCGCAGGTCGTCCCCGTGCTTCCCCGCCGTGCTCTTCAGCTCCTCATACTGCGGGGGCACCACGCACATGGGGCTGCGGTCCCACCCCCCCGGGGACCCCACAGAGATGGGGCTGTGGTCCCACCCCCCGGGGACCCCACAGAGATGGGGCTGCGGTCCCACCCCCTGGCACCCCAAAGCTGGGGAGCGAAGCGGGGGGACGAGCCCGCGGGGGGGCGCTCGGGGCTGCAGCCGCTCCCACGCAGCAGCCACCTGGGGGCGGGGAGGGGCCGGGGGCGCCGCCCGCCGCACCTTGATCTGGTACATGCTCTCGGCCTCGGCGCGGCTGCGGTTGGCGATGTCCTCGTACTGCGCCTTCACCTCGGCGATGATCCCGTCCATGTCCAGGCTGCGGCTGTTGTCCATGCTCAGCACCACCGAGGTGTCGGAGACGTGCGACTGCAGCACCCGCAGCTCCTGCGGCAGCGCGGAGGGGTCAGGGCGGCCCGGCGCGCGCGGCCCCCCCCCCCCAGCGGCCGGACCCCCGACCTCCTCGTAGAGCTGCCTCAGGAAGCTGATCTCGTCCGTCAGGCTCTCCAGGCGCGACTCCAGCTCCACCTTGCTCATGTACGCCTCGTCCACGTCCTGGGGGAGCACGGCGCTCGTCACCCCCCGCGCCACCGCCCCCCCCAGCTGGGCCCCCCAACTCACCTTTTTGAGCAGGACAAACTCATTTTCCTTCTCGGTGCGGTGGTTGATCTCTTCTTCGTACCTGGGGGAGGAGACGGGGCTTGGAGCCGGGCAGGGGGGACATGGGGACACAGGAGACATGGGGACACAGGGATGGCAGGGTCATGGGGACATGTGGACATGGGGATACAGGGACATGGGGGACACAGGGATGTGGGGACATGGGGAATATGGGATGTGGGGACACAGTGATGCAGGGACACAGGACCCCCTCTCGCAGTGGCAGACCCCCCATTCCTGCCCAAAGCCACCCCAATGACACCCAAAGAGGACCGTCCATCCCCAGCCCCCCACCCCCAGGGACACGGAGCCCCCAGGGACACGGAGCCCCCGGGGACACGGAGCCCCCCAGGAGATGGAGCCCCCGGGGACACGGAGCCCCCCAGGACATGGAGCCCCCGGCCGGCGCCAGCACTGACTTGTTCTTGAACTCCTCCACCAGCCCCTCCATGCTGCCCAGCTCGGCCTCCAGGCGCAGGCGCTCCTGGCCCAGCCCGTCCAGCTGCCGCCGCAGGCTGGCGATGTAGCCCTCGAACAGCCCCCCCATGTTGCTGCGGGGGGGCTGCTGGCTCTGCAGGAGGCTCCACTTGGTCTCCAGCATCTTGTTCTGCTGCTCCAGGAACCGCACCTGGCGGGGGGAGGGGAGGGGGTCGTGTCACCCCAACACACGCGGCCTGGGATTCTGTCCTGGGAATGGGGGGACAGAGAGGGGGCAAATCCGGGCTCCTGGGGGCAAATCTGGGGCGCAAGGCTGGGGGTCCTGGGTACAAGGCTGGGGGTCCTGGGTGCTGCTTTGCGAGGGCAGACAGACTGAGGGTTCCCGGGTGCAAAATTGGGGTGCTGGGAGCAAGACCAATTGGGGGGCAGGGCTGAGGGGTCCTTCTCCAAGGGGTCACAATGTCCCCGAGGGGCTCAGGATGTACCGGGAGCGTCCGGGAGGTCCCTGAGGGGCTCGGGAGGTCCCTGAGAGGGTCTCAGTGTCCCCAAGGGGGTCTCAATGTTCCCAAGGGGGTCAGGATGTACTTGAGGGGTCCAGGAGGTCCCTGAGGGGGTCTCAGTGTCCCCAAGGGGGTCTCAATGTCCCCAAGGGGGTTGGGAGGTCCCTGGAGGGGTCCGAAGGTCCCCGAGGGGCTCAGGAGGTCCCTGAGGGGCTCTCAATGTCCCCAAGGAGCTCAGGGTGTGTCCAGAGGGGTCTGAATGTCCCCAGGGGGCTCCGGAGGTCCCGGGGGTCCCAGCTCGGCCCACCTTGTCGATGAAGGAGGCGAACTTGTTGTTGAGCGTCTTGATCTGCTCCTTCTCCTCCTTGCGCACGCGCTGGATGCTGGGGTCGATCTCCAGGTTCAGGGGGGTCAGCAGGCTCTGGTTGACGCTGACGGCCGCGATGCCGCCGCCCGCGCCCGCCGCGGCCCCGGCGCCCCGGTACAGCCCGGCCCCGAAGCGGCTCCCGCCGTAGGCGCCGAAGGCCGAGGCCGCGCTCATCCTCACGGCCGGGCCCGCCGTGTAGGAGCGGGAGCTGAAGGAGCGGCCGGGGCCGGCGGAGCCGCCGCTGCTGCGGACGCTCTTCCTGGTGATGGTGACCGACATGGTGCCACGGGCCGGGACACAGGTGGGCAGGCGGCGGGAAGTGGGAAAGGAGGTCGGCAAATGGAAAAGGAGGGTGGAAAATGGGGAAGGAGGCTGGAAAACGGGAAAAGAAGTTGGAAAATGGGGAAAGGAAGTTTTAAAGTGGGGAAGAAGGTTGGAAAGTGGGGAAGAAGGTGGGAAAATGGGGAAGAAGGTTGGAAAGTGGGGAAGGAAGTTGGAAAACGAGGAAGGAAGTTTTCAAGCGGGGAAGGAAGCTGGAAATGGGCAAGAAGGTTGGAAAACGAGCAGGCAAGTCGCACGGAGGTTGCGAGCTGAGCGAGAAGGTGGCGGAGGGTGCAAAAGGGTTTGCGAGCAGGTCGCGGTGGGGCGGCCGCGCGGGGCGGGCGCAGCAGGGGCAGCAGGAGCAGCAGCAGCAGCAGCAGCAGGAGCAGGAGGGTGGTGTTGGCAGGAGCGGCGGGGCCGGCAGAGCGGGGCCGGCAGAGCGGGTGCGGGGGGGCGGCGGCGCTGGGGCGGCCGCGCTGGGGTTGGCGCAGCCGGGCTGGAGGCGGCGGCCCGACCGGCAGGACGGGTTGGGGGGGCCGGGCGGGGCGGGGTGAGCGGCTCCGGTTTATATCCCCGAGCCGGGGGAGGGACCGGCGGGGGGGGCCGGGAAGCCCCGGGAAGCGGCACCTGCTGCTGCGCTTTAACCCCTTCGGGGGACCCGCCGGGATGCGCCGGGATGTACCAGGATCCACTGGGATGTACCGGGATCCACTGGGACGTGCCGGGACCCGCCGGGATGTACCGGGACCCGCCGGGATGTGCCGGGACCCGCCGGGATGTACCGGGATCTGCTGGGACGTACCGGGACCCGCCGGGCCGGGTCCGGGTCGCGCCCCCCGGGTGGTCCCGCAGGCGATGGGGACAGCGAGGAGGAGAACGGGGCGCAGGGGAGGCGGGGGCGCTCACCCCAAGAGCCGGTGTCTGGTGCCCCATTGGCACTCTGAGCCCCCAGGGCGTGTCCCCAGTTTATATCCCCAGCCCCATGTCCCCAACCTACATTCCAAGTTTGTGTCCCCGAGCCCATGTCCCAAATCTACAACCCAGACCTGCACCCCCAAGCCCCTGTACCCCCCGTTGTCCCCAACCCGTGTCCCAGATCCCCTGTTCCAACCCACATCCCGACCGAGCCCCGCGTCCGTCCCCCCGCACGAACCCGCAAAACGGGGAAAACCACCAGAACAGCCCTTGGGCCGGGCCGGGCCGGGCTCGTCCCGCACGGAGCAGCGGGCGCGGGGCCGGGCCGCACCAGGCACCCGCACCCAGGGGGGCCGTTTGGGGCTCGGTTGGGTTTATTGGGTCTTGGGGCGGTTGTGGCTCAGGGGGTGACCAGGAATGTGGGGTAAACCCATGGAGACCCCTCCTCATCCAGCCCCCGTCTCCCCAGGGAGGCCTCTTCATCCCTCCATCCCTCCATCTATCTATCCATCCACCCATCCATCCCTCCCTCCATCCATCCATCCCTCCCTCCATCCACCCATCCCTCTGTCCCTCCATCCATCCCTCTGTCCCTCCATCCATCCCTCTGTCCCTCCATCCACCCCTCCCCGCTGGGACAGACCGACCCCCCCCTCCTGAATCCCCAGCCCCCCCAGTCCAGCGCTTGGATCAGCGCCCCCTTGTTGAAGCACGGGGGGTGGGACCCTCCCGAGCTCCCGGCTTTGCACGGGGGGTCTCAAAGGCCCCCAAAGCTGCGACGTGTGAGAGGGGACGGGATCTGCCTCCCCCCCACCCCCGGGGGCTGAAAGCGGCCGCGGCCCGGGGGGGGAGCTGGGACGTTATCCCGCCCCCCCGGGGCCTCCACAGCCCCGGAGGTCGCTCCATCCCCCCCGGACTCTCTGCCCCCCCGGAGGTCGCTCCATCCCCCCCGGACTCTCTGCCCCCCCGGAGGTCGCTCCATCCCCCCCGGACTCTCTGCCCCCCCGGAGGTCGCTCCATCCCCCCCCGGACTCTCTGCCCCCCCGGAGGTCGCTCCATCCCCCCCGGACTCTCTGCCCCCCCGGAGGTCGCTCCATCCCGCCCGGCTCCTCTTATCACGCAGGAATTTGCATTCCAGGCAAATACCTCCGTCCCCACTGAGATACCGGCGCGGGGGGGGCGGGCGCCAGGTCCCGGCGGGACCCCCGACCCCCCCCGAGCCCCCCCGAGCCCCCCGGGCCGGCAGGACGAGTCCTGGACCAGAGGCCGAGCCCCGCTCTGCCTCGTCCCCTTCCCGGGGGACAAACGGGACAGGGAGGGGGCAAAGGAACGTCCCCGCCACCCCCAAAAAGTCGCCCTGAGTGGTCAGCCCACGGGTGGGTGGTCACGCCATGAATCCCCCACGCCTGTCACCCCGGGGTACAGACCCCCCGGTGCCCCCCACTTCCCCGGGGGAGGGCGGCGGGTCCGGCCGCAGCTCCATCGCTCAGGAACGCAGCGGGACTGGAGCCCTGGGGGGACGGGCTGTCCCCTGGTGTCCCCCTGGTGTCCCCGGGGTGTCCTCGGGGTGTCCCCGTGGTGCCCCCACCGCCCGGGGCACATGGGGGTGGGTGGTGGCCCTGGGGGGTCGGAACCGCGGGACCCCCGCTCGGCGGCTCCGGCGCCTCCATTTCCTCGTCCCGCCCGTCCCGTCCCCCCCGCGGTGTCACCCTCGGAGGAGCCGAAATGGCGCAGCTTTGGCAGAGGGACAAACCCCGCGGCGGGAGCGGAGCCCGGGGCGGGAACGGCCAAAATGGGGCAAAACGGGGCAGGAACGGGGCAAAATGGGACTGGAACGGAGCAAAGTGGGGCGGAACGGGGCAAAACGGAGCGGGAACGGGGCAAAATGGGTGAGGAACGGAGCGGGAATGGGGCAGAATGGGGCAGAATGGGGCGGGGGTGACCAAGGGGACGCCGGCACAGGAGACGGGGACAGAGCCCCAGGTTTCCCAGGGAAAAGGGGCCGGGATGGGCCCCCCAAGCGCCGCGCGCACCGCCCCCCCCGCTCTGACTCAGCCCCTCAGGCCCGGCCAGAGCAAACACGGGCAGCGCCGGGGCGCGGGGGGCGCGGACTGCGGGACCCCGTGCGGCCCCGCCCACGCGTGTCCCCGCCGCGCAAAGTGCAGACGTGCGGGGCCGTGCACGGCGGGGGGGGCGAGAGGGTTTGGTTGTGCAAAGGTGTGTTTGTGCAACGGCTCGTGGAACGCGCCCGCGCCTGGAAACGGGCGCTGGTGCAAAAGTGCGCGGTTGTGCGAGGGGCGCGGTTGTGCAAAGGAGCGCGTTCCTGCACGGGGGCACGCTCGTGCAAAGATGCGTGCTCGTGCAAAGCTGCGTGCTCGTGCAAGGGGCGTGCTTGTGCAAAGCTGTGTGCTCGTGCAAAGGTGCGTGCACGTGCAAGGTGCGCTCTTGTGCGCGGCGCATCCCCGTGCGGGGTTCACGCTCCCGAGCGCTGCGGGGTGACCCCCCCCCCAAACCCGGGACGCGCCGGGTCCCCCCAGAGCCGCCGCTGTGACCCCGGGGCCGTGCCCCCCCCAGCCCGCGGGGCCGAGGCGCCGCAGATAACGCTGGAATTTCCCCCCCCCGCGATGCTCCGGCCCCGCCCTGGATCAGCCCCGCGGCGATAAGCGCTGGGGGGGAGCTCGGGGGACCCACAGCCCCCAGCGGGGTGTCCCTGGTCTGGGGGGGAGCCCGGGGTACCCACAGCCCCCAGCGGGGTGTCCCTGGTCTGGGGGGGAGCCTGGGGGGGGATGCCTGGGTCCCCCCTCCCACCTGGGAGAGCCCGGGCGGGATCCTGGAGCGTTGGGCGGGACGAGCCCCCGGGCCGGGCCGGGACTGTCCCACGTCCCCACGGGGGGACCCACACCGACCCCCACGCGGGGCCTCTGGGGTCTCCCCCACTTGTGACCCCCAGGGACAGGGGGGTCCTGCCACCCCCAGGGGTGGGGGGATGTGGGGCTGGCGTGCAAAGGTGGGGACAGCTGGAGCTGGGGGGGGTCCCTAAAATGTGTGGGACCCCCCAAAACATGTGGGACCCCCAAAAACATGTGGCGCTGAGCCTCGTCCCTCTGCCCCAGGGCCCCCAGGTTATGGGGCAGCCCCCACCCTGCACCCCCCGAGAACAAAGCGTTGGGCCGGCTCCAGCCCCACCTTCCCGCGCTGGCCGGAGCGGGGCCGTGGGGAGGGGCCGTGGGGCCGCCCCCTCCTCGCCCCGCTATAAATCACGCCCGTCCCTCCGTGCGTCCATCCATCCGGCTCCGTCCATCCATCCGTCCGGCTTCGTCCGTCCGGCTCCGTGGTCCCGCTCCGCTGCCCCGCACCATGAGCTACTCCCGCAGCACCGTGTACTCCAGCACCCACCGCTCCGGCGGCGCCCGCCGCTTCGCGCCCCTGGGCAGCGCGGCCAGCGTGTACGCCGGCGCGGGGGGCTCGGGCTCCCGCATCTCCGTCACCCGCACCAGCACCCTGAGCAGCGCGGGGGGCAGCTATGGGGGCGGCTATGGGGCCGGCTATGGGGCTGCCCTGGGGGGCAGCGTGTTGCTGTCGGGCTCCGGCGTGGTGACCAACGAGAAGGAGGCGATGCAGGAGCTCAACGACCGCTTGGCCACCTACTTGGAGAAGGTGCGGAGCCTGGAGCAGGAGAACCGGCGCCTGGAGGTGCAGATCCGCGAGGTCATGGCCAAGAGAGGCCCCAGCACCCGGGACTGGAGCCACTACTGGGACGTCATCGAGGAGCTGCGGGACAAGGTGGGGTCCCCACGGCCCCTCGGCGTGCGCGGGGTCCCCAGCGCGGGCGGTGGCAGCGGGGGGTTAAGCATTAACCCGGCGGGTGGTGGGGCTGGGTGGACTTTGCACCCCCGGGATGTCACCGTGTGCGGCGGGACGTCCCTGGGGGCTTCACTTGGCGGGTGAGGGGACATGGCCAAGGGCACGGGGCAAGGCGGTGTCGGAGGGTCCAGTGAGGCCCACACCCTCCAGCATCACCTTCCCAAGGTCACCCAAACCCCAGCCACGCCCGGCCCGGACGCCTGGGTCCCCTCACATGAGCCCCCCCGCTTTATCGCGGTTTTTCCGGGGCGCGGCTCCCCCCCCGCGGGAGCGCGGCGCCTGCCAAGGTGGCACCTGCGCGGGTGACGTGGTGACGTGGGGGCGGCGCGGGGGCCCGCGCCCCGGTGACGGTGTCGTGTCCGTGTGTCTGTCTGCCCCCCCCCACCCCCAGATTTTCGGGGCCACGGTGGACAACGCCCGCGCGGTGCTGCAGATCGACAACGCGCGGCTGGCGGCCGACGACTTCAGGGTCAAGTGAGGGACGGGGACGGGACGGGACGGGACGGGGATGGGGCGGGGGGGAACAAAGGTGGGATTGGAGTGGAAGTGGGGTCGGGGTTGGGAACGGGAATGGGAATAGGGCTGGGAATGGGGGTGGGAATGGGAATAGGGGTGGGAATGAGGTTGGGAACAGAGATGGGGATGGGGATGGGGATGGGGATGGGGACAGGGACAATGAATGGGGAATGGGAATGGGGACAAGAACAGGAATGGGGATGGGGACAGGGGTGGGAATAGGGGTGGGACAGGGATAAGAGCACAGATGGGGACGGGGCAAGGATGGGGATGAGGACAGGGATGGGATGGGATGGGATGGGATGGGATGGGATGGGATGGGATGGGATGGGGTGGGGATGAGGACAAGGATGGGATGGGGTGGGATGGGATGGGGTTGGAGATGGAGCTGAGAGTGGGGATGGGGATGGGAATGGGACAGGGACAAGAGCACAGATGGGGACAAGGACAGGGCTGGGGCTGGAGATGGGGATGGGGATGGGGACAGGGATGGGATGATGGGACAGGGATGATGGGCAGGGCTGGGATGATGGCAGGGCTGGGATGGCGGGCAGGGCCGGGATGGCGGGCAGGGCCGGCGGGCAGGGCCGCGGGCGCTGAGCGCGGTGCCGCAGGTACGAGGCCGAGCTGGCCATCCGCCTGTCGGTGGAGAACGACATCGTGGGGCTGCGCAAGGTGATCGACGACACCAACATGGCGCGGCTGCAGCTGGAGGGCGAGATCGAGGCGCTCAAGGAGGAGCTCATCTTCATGAAGAAGAACCACGAGGAGGTGGGCGGGGGCGGCGGGGACCGGCAGTGACACCGGCTGGGGGGGGCGGCGGGGACCCGTGGTGACACCAGCTGGGGGGGGGATGTTGGGGACCCGCGGTGACACCAGCTGGGGGGGGGGGGATGTTGGGGACCCGCAGTGACACCAGCTGGGGGGGGGGGGGATGTTGGGGACCCGTGGTGACACCAGCTGGGGGATGATGTTGGGGACCCGCGGTGACGCCGGCTGGGGGATGATGTTGGGGACCCGCGGTGACGCCGGCTGGTGGGGGGCGGCGGGGACCCCGCGGTGACACTAGCTAGGGGATGATGTTGGGCACCCCGCGGTGACACCGGCTGGGGGGCAGATGTTGGGGACCCCATGGTGATGCCGGCTGGGAGGGGGGATGTTGGGGACCCCGCGGTGACGCCGGCCGGCGGGGGGGACGGTGGGCCCCCATGGTGACGCCGGCCCCGCCCGTCGCTGCCGCCAGGAGGTGAAGAGCCTGCAGGCGCAGGCGGCCGAGTCGGCGCTGACGGTGGAGGTGGACGCGCCCAAGTCGCAGGACCTGGGCAAGATCATGGCCGAGATCCGCGCGCAGTACGACGCGCTGGCCCAGAAGAACCTGGAGGACCTGGAGAAGCAGTGGGGGCAGCAGGTGGGGCCGGGGTCCCCAGGACACCCACGGGGATTCGGCTCTTGGGGGTGTCGAGCCAAGGGGGGGGACATGAGGGGGAGCCCCAATGTGGGGAGTGTCCCCCGGGGGTCCCCAGTGTGACAGGGGGGCACCCCATGAGGAGCACTCCACCAAATGGGGTCCTGGCCCAAAAGTGGGGACACTCCTGGGAGACCCCCATCCCATAGGGGACCCCGAGACCTGGTGGGGACCTTCCCCAGGGGTTCTTGGTCCAACATCGGGACCTTTCTGGGGTGACCCCATCCCACAGGGGACCCCAAGTGTACAGTGGGGACCTTCTCCGAGGGTTCTTGGTCCAACATCGGGGACACCCCCCGAGGGAAACCCGCCCAGGGCGCCCCCGCGCCGGCCCTTTCCCGGGGGGTCGTGTCCGGCCCTGGGGCCGTTCGGGTGACCCCGTCCCAGCGGCTTCTCCTCCCGGGGCGGCGTCGCCCCCATGCGCTGGGGTGGGCGCTGACCCCGACCCCCACGCGTGACCCCAAGATCACCGAGAGCACCATGGAGATCACGCGGAGCAGCAAGGACGTGGACACGGCGCGCAGCACCGCGCTGGACCTGCGCCGCACCGTGCAGACGCTGGAGATCGACCTGGACTCCCTGCGCAACCAGGTGCGTCCCCGTGGCCCCGCGTCCCCATGTCCCTGTGTCCCCCACTTTCCCCGCGTCCCCTGTGTCCCCCGCGTCCCCCACGTCCCTGTGTCCCCCGTGTTCCCCACATCCCTCACATCCCTCGCATCCCCCACGTCCCCCATGTCCCCCACGTCCCCATGTCCCCATGTTCCCCGCATTTCCATGTCCCCCGTGTCCCTGCGTCCCCCGCGTCCCCTGCATTCCCCACGTCCCCGCATCCCCATGTCCCCCGCATCCCCATGTCCCCCGCATCCCCATGTCCCCCACATCTCCGCGTCCTCCGCATCCCCGCATCCCCCGCGTCCCCTGTGTCCCTGCGTCCCCTGTGTCCACGCGTTCCCCGTGTCCCCTGCGTCCCCCCATTGTCCCCGCATCCCCCACGTCCCCCACATCCCCACGTCCCCGTGTCCCCGCGTCCCCCACATCTGGGCCGCTGTGCTGCGCAGAGGGCCGGGCTGGAGGCGGCGCTGCGGGAGGCCGAGAGCCGCTACGGCGCGCAGCTGGAGCAGCTGCAGGCGCTGGTGCTGCACGCCGAGGCCGAGCTGGCACAGCTGCGCGCGGAGCTGCAGCGCCAGGCCGGCGAGCACCAGGCGCTGCTCAGCGTGCGCGACAAGCTGCAGGCGGAGATCGCGACGTACCGGCAGCTGCTGGACGGCGGGGACGAGTTCAGGTGAGGGGGAGCTCAGGTGAGGGGGGGGAGCTCAGGTGAGGGGGGGGAGCTCAGGTGAGGGGTGGGAGCGGCGGGCTGCACGGGGACAGCGGCGATGGGGCTGCGGGTCCATCGGCCGAGTGCTCTGGGGACAGCGAGGGGACAGCGGTGGCATCCAGCAGGGATGGGTCCCAGGTGATGGGATGTCCAGGTCCCATCCTTCAGGGCACCCTGGAGACAGTGAGGGGACAGCGGTGGCATCCAGAAGGGATGAGTCCCAAGTGATAGGATGTCCCAGGTCCCACCACCCTCAGTTCTCTGGGGACAGTGAGGGGACAGCGGTGACATCCAGCCGGATGAGCCCAACCTGCCGGGTCGCACCGGCCCCATCCTCCAGGACCCTCCAGCTCCGTCACCTCTCGGTCCCTTGGGGTGACACGGAGAAGGGGGGGGGTGACAGCTCCGAGGGGGCGGCACGGGGAAGGGGCACGGCGGGCTGTCCCCGCCCCCTCAGCCGCCCCTGGTCCCGCAGCCTGCAGGACGCCCTGGACAAGGAGAGCACCAGCACCACCACCCAGCGCAGCACCCAGCGGCTGCTGGACGGGAAGGTGGTGACCGAGACCAAGGAGGTGAAGGTGCGGACGTACTGAGCCGCTCAGGGGACCCCCGGCACCCCGGGGACACCTGGACCCCCAGGGACACCTGCAATGCCGGGGGGGCCCCCGGGCTCCCCTCCCCAATAAAATGGCAATTTCACCCCTTGGGGAGGTGTCTCATCTTGGTGTCTTTACCTTTCGGGCGAGGGAACAGGGATGGGGCTGCTGGGAGGGGGAAACTGAGGCACGAGGGGGCGGTGAGAGGCTGGAGAGCCTGGGGGGTGGACAGAGGGATAGACAGAGGGACAGACAGGTGGACAGGTGGGTGGTTTGATGCTGGATGGATGGATGGGTGGACAGACATATGGACAAATGAAGGGACGGAGGGGTGGATGGATGGAAGGATGGACGGAAGGATGGATGGACGGATGGATGGATGGACAGACAGACATATGGATGGGGAGCTGGTAGGTGGGGCGGATGCAAGGCGGGGGCTGCGGCGGATGGACAGGCAGCCGGACAGGACAGACAGACAGCCGCGGGGTCGTTCCCGGGCTCCGGCCGCCTCCCCGTGGCGGAGCCGCCGCTGCCGGGGGGACACGGGGGACGGGGCGGGGGGGCGGGGGGGCGGCGCTGCGCCCCGCGGCTCAGCCTGCAAGGCCGGGGTGCAGCCAGGGGGTGCCGCTGTTTCGCAGGGGGTGCCGGTGTTTTTTGCACGGGGTGCCGGTGTTTTGCAGGGGGTGCCGGTGCTTTGCAGGGGGTGCCGGTGTTTCGCAGGGGGTGCCGGTTTTTTGCACGGAGTGCCGGTGCTTTGCAGGGGGTGCCGGTGTTTTGCGGGAGGTGCCGGTGTTTTGCACGGGGTGCCGGTTTTTTGCAGGGGGTGCCGGTGTTTTGCAGGGGGTGCCGGTGTTTTTTGCAGGGGGTGCCGCTGTTTCGCAGGGGGTGCCGGTTTTTTGCACGGGGTGCCGGTGCTTTGCAGGGGGTGCCGGTGTTTCGCAGGGGGGTGCCGGTTTTTTGCAGG
The DNA here is from genome assembly GCF_963082525.1 of Nesoenas mayeri. Taxonomy (NCBI): domain Eukaryota; kingdom Metazoa; phylum Chordata; class Aves; order Columbiformes; family Columbidae; genus Nesoenas; species Nesoenas mayeri. Next base: position 300,056 of record NC_137558.1, on the reverse strand, counting down.
GGGTGCCGGTTCTTTGCAGGGGGTGCCGGTGTTTTGCAGGGGGTGCCGGTTCTTTGCAGGGGGTGCCGGTGCTCCGCGGGGGGTGCCGGTGCTCCGCACGCCGCCCCGCACACCCAATCGCGGCGCGGGCGGCGCCGCCAAGCGCAGAATCAGCTGCTCCCCCAGCCGGCCCCGCCCCTCTGGAAAGGGGCGGGCCGCTCATAGTCACGTGACGGCGCCATCCGGGTCCTTTGCCTTCTCTGCCTCTTCCCAACATGGCGGCCTCAGGTGAGCGCTGCGCGGCGGCGGCGGTGCCCGGCGGCCTCCGCGGGGCGCGGCCGGCGCCGATGGGGCCCCCCCGGACCGCGCCGGGGCCTTCCGCTCCCCGGGGGGCTGCGGGGGCGGGCGGCAGCGGCGGCAGCGGCGGGACGGGGAGCGGGCGGCGGGACCGGAGAACCGGCCTCCCCCCCCAACACTTCCACCCCGTCCCCTCAGGGCCAGCGCGCGCGGCCGCCGCCTCCCGCCCCCCCCCTTCTTCCCCGCCTCCCTTTGGTGGGGGGGCGCGCGCCGCCGGCGGTGATTGACGTTCCGGGGGGAGCGGGCGGGCGCAGATGGAGGCTCGGGCGCGGCAGTGCGCAGGCGCGGGCGGGGCGGGGGGAGCGGGGCGGCACCCACGTGGGTGCGCGGCGCGCACGCGGTCGGGCGGCCGGTACCGGGGGGCGCGCCGGGGACGGCCCGGGCACCGCAGCCCCGCCGGCGCCGCTCCGCCTGCCCCGCCGCGTACCCTTGGCTCTCCTTGCGGCCGGCGGCGGGCCGGAAACAGGTCGTTTCTTCCCCGGGAACCGGCGGACGCACCGTGCGCGCCCCCCACCGCCGTGGCTTTGTCCCCCGCCCGCTGCTCCCGCCCCGGTTCCCCCCAACATGGTGCTCGGTGCCGGCAGCAGGGGCGGCTCTTCCCTCCCCCGGCCCGCGCTCAGCCTGTTTCCCAGGCTTGCTTCTCCCCAGATAGCCCCCATTGGTAAATCCGGCACCCAGCGCCCTCCCCTGGCCCCGAGGTGTCGGCTCGGGCTCTGAGCCGCTCTCCTCCAGCCGCGGGCGCCATTTGGAGCCCGGTGGGGGGGAGGTGCAGAAATGATTCCTTTTGCTGCCCCACGTCTCTGGGGTTTTCGGAGCTGCCGTGCTCCCGGCTGCCCAGAACCCAGCACCGCCACGGGCACCGCCATGGGCACCGCCTGCCGGAGCTGCGGCACGGGCACCGCCAAGGGCACCACCTGCCGGGGCTGCGGCACGGGCACCACCTGCCGGGGCACCGCCACGGGCACCGCCAAGGGCACCACCTGCCGGGGCTGCGGCACGCTCAGGAGGCTTTGAAACAGGGCAGAACGCTGAAATGGGCCTCGTGGCGGGCAAGGACGCGCTGCCGGGCGGCGAGCGCTGTGCTTGGGCTCCTGAACCCGCGGTGACACCGACACGGCTCCTTCATGCTTCCAAACAGACGGTTTGATGCCACACGCCTTCGCCCTTCTCCGCAGGGCAGGGTGGGCATCGCTGCTGCCCCTGTTCCCCCGGGTGTGCGGGGCTCAGAGCCCCAGGGGAGGTTCTTGGGGCCGATCGTGGCCGCACAACCTTCTGCAAGGTTCCACATGTGCCATTCGGTGACAGAACGGGACCTCAGCCTGTCCCGGGGGCTCAGCTGCCCTTGGCGGGGTCAAACCTGCCCAGGTGGGGCCTCGGCAGGTGCAGCGACACCATCATCCTGCCGCACAAGCTGCTCCGCGCTGGCGCCTCCTGCGCGGGACCCGGCGACGGTTCGACGTGGCCGGAGCCAACCCGGGCTGTGGGTTCTGGGGCCGCCCGCGAGCTGACCCGGGTCATTTGGAAAGGGTTTTTGCCACGGTGGGGAGAGTAAAACAGCCCCGGCCTCCCTTCCTTGGGAGCGGCGCTCGCCGCCGGCGCAGCCTCTCTCCTTCGCCTCTGCCAGGCGGTCGCAGCTCTCCCGGCGTTTTATCCGGCACTGACGTCATTTTTCCATGAGTTTCCCCCTGGCAGACGGAGCGCTGAGTTGTTCCAAAGGGCTGGCGGGGTTCACAGCCGCCGGCCTTCGCCTGCGGTAGAGCCGCGTGCTCTGACAACCAGCGGCAAAATGGGGGGGGCCCAGAGGTGTGTGCAGCCGGGGGTGACGAGGCCCCTGGGCAGCACCTGTGCCGTGTCACCCCCCGATACGGCCACCAACGCGGCGCTGGGGGCTGGAAAGTGTCCCCCAGGGTCAGCGGTGACGATGGAGCAGCTCGTGTGGCTCAGCCGCCATGGTTTACCAGAACCTCGGGGTTAAGGGTCATTTTGGGGCTCAGCTCTTCTCTGACCCTGCCGGAGCCCCGAGGGACGTTGGGAGTGACAATGTGATGACGGTGTCAGGACAGGCGGTGCTGGGAGCTCCATCTTCGCGGGGTGCGGTTCCGCTGCCTTGGAACCCGCGCTCCGCCTAAGGCGGGCGAGCAGCGCCCCCGGAGCGGGTTTGTGCTGGGACGGGGTCCCGGCGCCGTGCCCGGCGCTCGGTCCGTGCGCGCGCTCCCGTTTCCCTGCTGGCCACTGGCGCTGGTGCCGGGGTTTCGGTGCAATAAAAGCGTGTGAAGCCGTGCGGTGAGCAGTCCCTCAGCCCCGCGCCCTGCCAGGCGAGCCGTGGCTAATTAGCGCCCGCAAACGAGCAGCCTGCGAAACTCCCGCGTCGGTTCTTGTTGTCATTAGGGCTGCCGCAGCCTTTCCTGGTTCACGGCCACCCCCCTGGCCGGCAGCCTGGGCCGCGGTGATCCAGCCCACGTCTGTCGTTCCATCCCAGCGCAGATAAGAGCGCGTTTCCAAAAGCACTGGCGCGTTTGCTGGAGCGTCTCGCAGCAGCCGCTCCTGCCCGTTCTGTGGCGAGAAGAGCTGAAGCGCTGCCCAGGGGCTCCCGGCTCCGGGGCTCTGCCCCCGGGGCTCTGCCCGCCGCGGTTTTGGGGGTGAGGGTGCGGTTCTTGCAGGTGAAGGTGCTGGTTTTGCGGGCGAACGCGCGGTGTTTGCAGGCAGAGGAGCTGCTCTGCGGGTGAGCAGCACCGGCTCCTGCTCTGCCGTCACGCCGCAGGGTGGCAGCAATTCCCTCTGCAAGGGAAGGAGAAACCGATACAGGATTCTGCAAACTGCACCGTAACCTGCCTGCCCACAGACACCGCGCGTCCCTGCGCCGCGGGACGGGCTGCAGCCGTGACAAGTACACACGCTGGAGCTGCGACGGAGCCCAAAAGTCCCCACGCTCCCCGAGCTGGAGGGATCTTGGGGTTTATGAAGGTGCTGGTGAGGCCGGTCGGATGGGGCTGCGGGGGATCCCGGCGGCTGCGGGACCCTGTGCCGCGCTCGCCACGTCTCGTCCTCCGTGCACGTGTGGTGGCGTCTCTCCCACCTCCTCCCCCTAGAATAACCAGCCCCCGGGGCTTTGTGGGTCCGGCTGACCCCAAAACCGTGAAATGCGAGTGGTGGAAGCTTTGATTCTCAGCCGCGATGGATTCGAGGCTGTTAATCCCTTTGGAAGTGGAAAATAAACTGGGATGGGTGGCCGGAGTCACGTCCGCTGGCCCAGGCGGCTCCTCCTTCCGCGCCCTCCAACCTGGGTGGTTTTGGGCATCGCTCACCCCGTCCTCTGTTTCCCCTCCAGCAAAGAAGAAGAACAAGAAGGGCAAGACCCTGACCCTGACGGACTTCCTGGCAGAGGACGGTGGCGGCGGCGGGGGCCCGACCTACATCCCCAAGCCCGTCAGCTGGGCCGACGAGACAGACGACCTGGAAGGAGACGGTACCGACTCCCAGACGTTGCTCAGTTTTGGTTTTCGGGGAGTCATTAAGCTCGGAGAGCAAACGGCGGTTCTCGTTAGGAGCGAGACTCGCGGTCTGGCCAGGGGAGGGAGGTTCTCACCCGCCCGGGGAACAGAAATGGGATAAAAGGGCTTTTTGTTGGTGTAACCAGAGCAGAGAAAGGGGAGGGGGGCGGGTTCACCAGAGCCCAGGACTTCACCGGCCATCGCCGTGAATTCTCCCTCTGCAAACATCCATACCGAGCCGCGGTATTTTTCCATGAGATGGGCTGCGATTCAAGCAGGAATTAATCCTGGAAAGGCTTTTAACGCGTTATTAAAAGGTGGCGGGTGAGATGGGCCGCAGCGGTGCTCTCCGGCCTCCCGCGGCGTCTCCGTGGTGGCTGCCGGTGCCGATTGTTCACCCCGGTTCCCGTTTCAGTCTCCACCACTTGGCACAGTAACGACGACGACGTGTACCGGGCCCCCCCGATCGACCGCTCCCTGCTGCCCACGGCCCCGCGCGCCGCGCGCGAGCCCAACATCGACAGGAGCCGCCTCCCGAAGTCGCCGCCCTACACCGCCTTCCTGGGAAACCTGCCCTACGACGTGACCGAGGAGTCCATCAAGGACTTCTTCAGGGGGCTCAACGTGAGTGGCGCTCGGGGCCGTGGGCTGGGGGGCTCCGGGCTGCGGGTCCCCGTTCCCGCTCCGTGAGGCGGCTCCTGCACGAGGAGCTGGAGCCAGTTCAGAGTTGGGGATGGAGCTGGGGAAGGAGGTTGAGGTTGGATGTGGGGAACAGTTTCTTCCCCAAAGGGCTGTGGGGCATTGAACAGGCTGCCCAGGGCAGAGCTGGAGCCGCCATCCCCGGGGGGCTGGACAGACGAGGTTCTCAGGGACGTTTTAGTGCCAGCGTTGGGTGGGCGGTTGGACTCGATGATCTTGAGGGGCTTTTCCACCCAGAACGATTCTGTTTCTCTCTCGCCTTGCTGGTCTCACCTTTTCCCCTCCTCTGCCTGTCTGGGATTTTCTGCCCTTTCTCCAGTGTAACCTCAGGAAGCGCCGCAGCCGCTGCTGACAGGGCTGACGGGCCCGAGCTGGCCCGGAGGCTGGTCCTCCGCGGGGCTTCCCGCGGGAGCGCGCTCGGGACCGGGCGCCCGCGCTGCCGTGGCGATGCTCCGTTTTCCCAGCTTTGAGAATTTTGGATGCCTGGGCTCGTTCGGGGAGGACGAGGCCGGGACAGCGCGCAGCGATGGGAACGGCCGTTTCCATCCCGGGGGTCTGGCTGGTCCGTGCTGCTGGAGCCCGGCACACCGTGCTGACGCAGCGGATAGTTCCCGCGCCGCTGCCCCTGTTTTCCTTCCCAGCTGGTTTGTGTGGCCTTTCCCGCCTGCTGAGGCAGCACCCGCTCCCCCTGCAGCGTGGGCGCAGCTCCGCGGAGCAGGAGGGAGCCCGGCGGCTGCGGCTTCGGCCGCGTCCCGGCAGGAGAGCGAGAAGCGAAGCGGGGTGGCCCTCGCTGGGCAGGTTTTGCTCCGCACCGCTCGCTCCTCCCTTCCCGGCCCCACCGGCGCTGGTTCGAGCGGCGGCTCCTGGCGCGCGGCTCGTCTGAGGGCGGGTTGTGCCGGCACATGGCGAGCTGCGGGTTTTCGGGGCTCCCAGCGGGGAATGAGCTGGAGCCGCTGAACCTCGGGACGCGCAGGGGCGGGGGGGATGTGTCGAAGGCGCAGGCGCGGCGGGGACATCTCAGAGGGCCTGAAGGGACACGGAGGGCTTCGAGTGCGACGTATCGCACGTGACATACGACGTGGCAAAACCAGCAAGCTGTCCCTGCCCCCAGACTCGCGTTGACCACAAAAAGACTTGGTGGGACAGATCTAAAGCTGATTTTTGACAGGGTTTGTTCCTCGGGAGCTTGGATGAGCTCCGGAGCGGGTGGGATGCGGAGGAGCCGGCGCGAGGAGCCCACGGCTGCGGGGTCAGGGTCTGCGGGCGCGGAGCAGCAGCGCCTCCCGGCCCTTCGCTCCCGTCCCCGCGGCAGCTGCTGGGACCTGCAGCTGGGAACCCCCGATGACACCAAATCCTCCAGGCGCGCGTCGGTGGCACTTCTGGTGTCGTGTGTTTGACAGGAGGGTTGAACCTCATCCGCGAGCGGATGAACTGGGTCCCCGATGGCGATGGGGTGTGCGGGTTTGGTGGCTCCATCCCGGCCCGTCGCGGAGCGCGGATCATCACGCGCGTCCCTCTTCCCCGCAGATCAGCGCCGTGCGGTTGCCGCGGGAGCCCACCAACCCCGAGAGGTTGAAAGGGTTTGGTTACGCCGAGTTCGAAGACATCGACTCCTTGTTCCAGGCGCTGAGCCTCAATGAAGAGGTGAGTCCCCGCGCAGAGCAGGCGCCTCACCGGCCGCGTCGGAGGCGTTTTCCTGCGGGGCGGCGGCTGGCCCGGCTCGAGAGACCTTCAGCAGGGCAGAAAGGGCGTTTTAAGGCCGTCAGCCCATGTTGTACCAGCCGCCCGCTCTGCGCTCGGGAATTGTCCCCAAAGCGGCTCCTCTCGCCCCCCACACGTCCTCAGGCCGTGGGGCTCATTTCTCCCTCTTTTTCCAGTCTCTGGGGAACAGGAGGATACGAGTGGATGTTGCCGATCAAGCTCAGGATAAAGGTTTGTATCCCTTCGGCTCGGCTCTCCCGGTCACCGCGTCCTGCGCCGGGTCGGTGACCGGCCCCGCTAGGAGGGGACAGACCGCTGTCGGCACCGCCCCAGGCGCCACGTGTGAGCGCTGCTGCGGGCAGGCCATGCTCGGCGCCCGCGGCGCTGCCGGAGGCCCCGGCCGGGATGTTTTGCCCGCCGGCACTTATCTAAGGGTTCCTCCCACGCCGCGGCCTGTCCCTATCGCGCTAATTGCCTCGGGAAGGGCTCTGCAGCGCGTCGGCGGTTCCGCTGATAGCACGCGGCGCCGGGGAGGCCAGGCCGTGCTCCCGCGGCCGCTCCTCTCGGTGAGCTGCAGCTCCTCCCTCCCCGGCAGATCGGGACGATCGCTGCTTTGGCAGAGACCGCGATCGCTTCCGCGACTCGGAGAGGTTCGAGAGCGACTGGAGGGCCCGTCCCGCCGCCAGCGACAGCTTCGACGACTACCCGCCCCGCAGGGGCGACGACAGCTTCGGGGACAGTGAGTTGGCGAGGGCACGCGGTTCCTCCGTTGCCGTCCCGAAGCGGCGGCTGCGGGGACCTGAACGGGGACACGGACTCGGGCCGCGGCTTCGCTCCTCCCCGGCACACGCATCTCCTGCCAGACTTGGTGGCCGCTTCCTCTGTGTCTGTAGCCCAAAGCCAAATCTGCATCTTTGTGTCCAAACAGCCACTTTTCTGTGGCTTCCCCTGAAAATCTGCGTTACCGTGGTGCCCGAGCGCGGTTTCTTCTGCTCGGTGCTTGGGCGCTGGCAGAGCTCGCTGCCCGGCTCCACTACTGTCAGGGCGCCGCCTCCCAGCTGCCTTTTCCCGCTTTGTTAAGGGGTTAATGACTCTCGCAGCAACGAGCGGCAGGAGGTCAGTGCAGCGGGCGCCGGGTTTCTCACCCCTTGTCCTCCGCAGGGTATCGGGACCGCTACGATGATCGGTATCGCGACGGGCCGCGGAGGGACATGGACCGCGGCTTCGGGGGCAGGGACCGCTACGATGACCGCAGCAGGGACTACGACCGAGGTGGGTGTCCCGGGGCCACCGCGGCACGGTGACTCGGGCTGCCCGGCGCCGCCCGGTCCCTCCTGACGGGGCAGGGGCTGCGCAGGATGAGCTCTTGCTCTTCCTCCCCTGGCGACTCGAGTCCCTGGCCTTGCTCTCGTCCCCAGCAGCGCCCAGCTCGGCCTGGCTTTGAGTGTGAGGCCGTTGTTGTAAAGACGCCTGCAGGAGGCGTTGGGTGGCCTGGACTCGCTGGGTTAACTGGGAAGGGCTTCTCCTCCCGCAGGCTACGACTCCAGGATAGGCAGCGGCAGGAGGGCGTTCGGCAGCGGCTACCGCCGGGACGACGACTACCGGGGCTGCGGCGACCGCTACGACGACCGCTACGACCGGAGGGACGACCGCATGGATCGCTGGAACTCCCGGGACGACTACGGCCGCGACGATTTCCGCCGCGAGGACAGAGGTGGGGCTCGGGGGGTCCCGGCCGCCCCCGGCGCCGCTGCGCGCGGCTCGGCGTGACGTGCGCTCGCTCGGCGGCTCTCGCTCCGTGGCAGGTCCCACGCAGAGGCCGAAGCTGAACCTGAAGCCCCGGAGCGCTCCCAAGGAGGAGGAGGCCACGGTGGCCCCCGCCGCCCAGTCCAGCCGCGCCGCCTCCATCTTCGGGGGCGCCAAACCGGTGGACACGGCGGCGCGGGAGCGCGAGGTGGAGGAGCGGCTGCAGAAGGAGCAGGAGAAGCTGCAGCGGCAGCTGGAGGACGATAAGAGGATAGAAAGACGGCCCCGAGAGAGGTGGGTTGGGGTGGGGGCCTCTGGCGTGAACCCCCACTGGGGGCGTCCTGGTGGTGCTGGGCTCCCTTGGGGACGGTTTGAGGGCACAGCGTCCATCCTGCCGCGTCCTTCTCTCCCCCCTTGGCCCTTCCTCTTGGCAGCGGTGCCGGTGACACTTCTCGGGTGCTCTGAACCCCCCGCTCATCTTCAACCCCCCAAATAACGCGCTCGCCCCTTCCCCCGGCACAGGCACCCCAGCTGGCGCAGCGAGGAGAACCAGGAGCGGTCGCGGACGGGGAGCGAGTCCTCGCAGACCGGCACCTCGGGCCCCCCCGGCGCCGCCGCGGGAACCGGCCCCACGGGCAGGAGTGAGTGCAGCGCGCCGGGCGCCCCCGCGCTGGGCCGCTCCCCGCGCGCCGCTGCAGCTCCCGCGTCCCCCGCAGCCACGCGGAGGCGGGAGAGCGAGAAGTCCCTGGAGAACGAGCCGCTGGCCAAGGAGGACGACGCCGCGGCCCCCAAGGCCAAGGAGGAGAAGCAGCCGCTGAAGGTGATGCCCGCGCCCCCCCCCAAGGAGAACGCCTGGGTGAAGCGCAGCAGCAACCCCCCCGCCCGCTCCCAGAGCTCGGACTCGGAGCAGCACTCGCCCACCAGGTTTGTGCCGGGGGCAGAAAACGAGTCCCCAACTTCTCCCCCCACGCTGTGCCCCCCCGGGTCCGTCCAGCCCCCCAGCAGCAAACGGCTCCCGCTCCTCCACCGGCCTGTTTGTCCTCCCCCCGCCGTTCTGCTGCTCATCACCATTTCCCCACAGCAACCAGACAGCGCCGAGCCCCTCCTTGGAAGACGGGACCCCCCCGAAGGGCGCCCACAGGAGAGGTGAGACCCAAATCTGCGCAGACAGCCCCCAAAAAACAGCCCTGGTAGGGGGGGGTTGTGCTCGGGGGGCTCGCGGACCCCTCACCCCTTTTCCTGCCGCAGGAGATGAGAACAAGCCGGATGGGGGACGGGACGGCGGCTCCAAGGCCCGAAGCGGCAGCTCCAACCGCGGCCCCGGGGATTCCGATCGGTGGGTGATGCCGGGGGGTCCCTGCGCTCCCAGCCCGCATTCGGGGTGCCCCCCAGCTCAGCGGGTCCCTGCGCTCCCAGCCCGCATTCGGGGTGCCCCCCCAGCTCAGCGGGTCCCTGCGCTCCCAGCCCGCATTCGGGGTGCCCCCCAGCTCAGCGGGTCCCTGCGCTCCCAGCCCGCATTCGGGGTGCCCCCCAGCTCAGCGGGTCCCTGCGCTCCCAGCCCGCATTCGGGGTGCCCCCTCAGCTCAGTGGGTCCCCATGCTCCCAGCCCGCATTCGGGGTGCCCCGCCAGTTCAGCAGAGCTGGGCTCCGCTTTAACCTGCGCTGCACAGTCGGGATTAAACCCCAGGCTGTGCTTAAACCCCACTGACCTCCTGAGCGCTGGTTTGCCCTCGAGGCCACGTCTCCCCAGTCTGGTACCGGCCAATGGCAACTGGAGCCGGCTGGGACCTGGAGCCGGCTGGGACCTGGAGCCGCTGGGACCTGGAGCCAGCCGGTGTCTGTCGTTGCAGGAAGGAGAGCAGGAAGGATCACGACTCGCGACCTGCGCCTGAGCCAAAGAAACTGGAGGAGGCCCCCCCCTCCGTGAGTGGCTGTGGGGTGACCCCCGGGCTCCTGGGGGGGCTCTTCTCGCGTTGGTTGTTTCGTTTGGCTTGCGGTGGGGTTGGGGTCACGCGTGTCCCCCCCGCAGTTCAGCCACGCCAGCAAATACGCTGCGCTCTCGGTGGACGGCGAGGACGACGGTGACGACGAGGAGTGCGCCGAGTGACCCCCCCGCGCCCGCCCGAGGACGGAATTCAGACCCACCAAATGCTCTGTGGAGACGAGACGGAAATAAACGTGACCCCCCCCCGGACCGTGTCGCTTCTTAACATGAAACAAAGTGCCCCACGTGAGGAAAGCGGCGCGTTCCGGGGGGACCCCGGGCCGGGGGGGGCGAGGAGCTCCCCCCCGCCCCCGAACGGGGAGGAATTGGGGAACTTGCCCCTCAGTGAACGCCCCCCCCGAGGTGGGGCTGCGGCCGGGGGGCTGCATTTTGGGGGCTCTGCCGGGGTCTCAGATGTGGGCCCTGGGCCCCCCCCCCAGTCCGGCCCTGGAAGGTACCGCCCCCCAGCCCCCCCGCTTCCCCGCTCACGGGTCCCCCCCTCACCCCCCCTCCCCCTTTCCAGACCCCAGAGCGGGAATGACCCGCAGTTGTGCCCCCCACCAAATGCTCCCAGATTTTCCTCTTTTAGCCGAATTTCGCCGTCACCGGCTCGCCGGGGCGGCTCCGGCACGGTGACGCTCGCACGGGGGGGGCCCTAAACCCCCCCTTTTCCCTTTTATCTGGGGAGGAAAGGGGGGGACACCTGCTCTGCCCCCCAGCACCTCCCGGTGAGGCTGGGCTCGTTTTAGCTGGCTGGAGGTGAAGGGGACACGGGGGACGGGGGGGGACACGGGGGACATGGGGGACACGGGGGACATGGGGGACAGTGCCCCCCCCGGGGCTGGCTCCCCCCAGAGAAACCTGTAAAAATGTGTACAAAATAATCTATGAACTCCTTGGTGCGCGGGGGGGCCCGGCCGCGGCCTCACCCTGCGCCCCCCCCTCATTTCTGCTGTTGTTTCCTCCAATAAAAGAATCTAAAACACCTTTTAATGCCCAAATCCTTTTGCCCCCCCCCCTTATTTCCCCCTCCCCATTTTTTCCCCCTTTTTTTCTCTTCCCCCCCCCCCCCGCCTCCAGGGGTCTCTGGGGGGTCCCCGCGGGCTGGAGCCCCAGCCGGGTGTCCCCTGCACCCCCCTCGGGGGCCCCAGATCTCGGGGTGTCCGGCGCTGCCCCCTGTCCCAGCCCGTCCCCCCGTGCCCCCCCGTGGCCCCCCCGCGGGGCGGTGCCGCTCCCGGCGCGGGGGGGCGGTTCAGTGGGTGTTTTTTTTGTGGCCGTTCCCAAGATCTTTGGGAAAAAAAAAGACACGGAACGCGGAGCGGGCGGAACGGGACGCGCGTGGGCCGGGGGGCCGCGCGTGGGCCGGGGGTGGGGCGGTGCGTGGGCCAGGGGGGCGGCCGGGGCTGCGCCCGGCGCTGCTGCCCGGGCCCCCCCGGAGCCGCGAAGGTGCGTTCCCGGGGTCCCTCGTTCCGGGGGGGCCGCGGAGGTGGGTGCGGGGGGCGGCTGGTTCAGCCCTTGCCGGGGGATGAACCCCGCTAAGGGCGTTTCGGGGTGTGCTGGGGGGTCGGGCCGGGGGGGCCGAGCTGCCGGAACCAGGAAGAGCCGCGGCCGCCGTCCCCCTCCCGGCCGGGACGGGGACACCCCGGGGGACCCCGAGAGCGGCGGCGGGGCCGGACCCCCCGCGGGGCCGCTTCTGCACCCCGACCCCTCCCTGCGCCCCCAACCCCCTCCCCGCACCCCGATTTCTGTCCCCGACCCCAAACTGCGCCCTTGCACCCCAAACCCCCTCCCTGCACCCCAGTTCCCTTCCCTGCACCCACACGGTCCCTGTAGCCCCCCCGTCCCCCCCATGTCCCGGCGGCCCCGCGGCCCCGCAGGGGTTAACGGGCCGGGAGGCGGGGGGAGGAGGAGGAAGAGGAGGCGGCACCGGGGGCAGCGGCTCCGCCGCTCCGGCCGCGAACAGCGGGACCGGCGGCGCCGGGGGGTCCCGGCGCCATGAAGGTACGAGACGGGGGTCTGGGGGGGCGCTACTTTTGGGGGTTCCCCGGGGGACACGGAGGCAGCGGCGCCGCCCGTGTCACGAGTGGGCCCGGCGTCGGGCGGCTGCCCCGGTGTCGCTGTCCCGCCCGGGTCCCCCCCGTGTGTCCCCCCGGGTCCCCCCCGTGTCCCCCCCGGCTCTCCGGGCACGGGAAGCGGCTCTTGTGTGCGCGGAAGCCGGGGCGGGTCCGGCCCATCCTCGGGCCGCCCGTCGGTCCCGCAGCCGCTCCCGGACCCCCCGAGCCCCTCCGGACCCCCCCGGGCCCCCCAGATCCCCCCGGAGCCCCCCCGGAGCCCCCCGGAGCCCGGGTCCCCCCGGAGCCCGCCATGAAGCCCCCGGGCGCGGTGGGGACGCTGCTGCGGGCGCTCGGTCGCCGCGATCGCACCGACACGGTAGAGCGGGGGGGTGGTCACCCGTGGGGGTCCCGCGTGGGGTGGGGACCCCCGGGCGGGGGCAGGGGCGGGGGGGGCGTTGCGGCGGGACCCCGCCCACAGGTGTCCCCCTCCTCACGCGTGACGCGCGTTGTTGCGGGCTCACAACGAGGGGTTGGGGTTGGGGGGTCGCGATGCCGCAGCCCCCCCAGCCGCTTTCCCACGCCCCCTCCGCTGTCTCCCCCACTCTCCCACGCCCCCCCCTCCTCTTTTCCCACGCCCCCCCTGTTTTCCCCACTCTCCCTCTTTTCCCACGCTGTCCCCCCCCTTTTCCCGCTCTCCCCCCTCTCCCACCCCCCCCCTCGCCCGTGGGAACTGGCGGGGCTGTCCCAGGGGGGTCGAGCAGCTCCCGCCCCCCCGGGGCCCCGTTTCCTGGGCTGGTCCCGGCCCCGCTTCCTGCGGGACACGGTGTCCCCGGCCGGGGGCCAGGACACGCGGGGGGGCACGGGGGTGACACGGGGACCTGGGACACGCGGCACACGCTGCCGGTTCCCACGGCTCTGCCCCTCTCGTGGGGCGGCTGTGCCTCACTGTCCCTCCGTGGGGCGCGGAGGGGCCGTGTGGGGCAGGGACAGCGTGTCCGTGTGTCCCTGCGTGCGTGGGGTGATCTGTGTCCGTGTGTCCCTGCGCAAACGGGTGACGTGTGTGTCCGTGTGTCCGTGCACCCATGGGGTGACACATGTGTCCGTGTGTCCCTGCGCCCCCGCGCGGGGTGGGGGCACGCGGGGTCCCGGCCCCTGCCCGCCCCAGCGCCGTGTCCCCGCAGCCCCCCGCACCCCACAGCTTCCGGGAGAAGACGTTCCGGCGGGGGGGCGCCTGTGCCGCCTGCCGGGAGCCCCTCGGTCCCCAGGGCCTCGTCTGCAGAGGTGACCCCCCCGAACCCCCCGGGACCCCCCCGGGACCCCCCCGAACCCCCCCGGGACCCCCTGGGACCCACAGCCCCACGGGGCGGGGATGCTGGGAAGGGGGCACTGGGGGGGATGCTGGCGGGGGGGCGCTGGGAGGCCACTGGGAAGGGAGTGCGGGGGGGATGCTGGGGGCACTGGGGGTGCTGGTGGCCTGGACCGGTTCATCCTGGGGGGTCCTGATGTCCGTTTTGCGCCCCCCCCGCAGTGTGCAAGGTCACCAGCCACAAGAAATGCGAGACCAAGGTAGGGGGGCGGGGGGCGGTCGGTGTCCTGCGGTGACACTGTCCCCCCTCCACCGTCCCCCCCTCCACCGTCCCCCCCTCCACCGTCCCCCCCTCCACCGTCCCCCCCTCACTGTCCCCTCCTGGTCCCGGGGTCGGGTGGGTCACACGCACCCCGTGCCCCCCCAGCAGATCTCCGGGTTGGGGGGGTCACATCGCCCGCGTCCCCCCCCAGGCCCCCCCAGGGCCCCCCCGTTGTGCAACGCCGGGCTTGGCCGGCGGCCCGGGCCGCAGCTGGACAGACCGCGGGACGGACGGACGGACACGGGGGGGCACAAGGGGCCAGTGTCCGCGCTCCTGCCCCCCCGCACAGGCGGGCCCGGACGCCTGGGTTCCCCCAGTTCGTCCCCAGCCCGTGTCTCAGTTTCCCCCGGGGGGGGCGGGGATGGGGGGGGGGGGGGGGCGCGTCTGCTTCGGGGAAACTGAGGCAGGAGCGCTGAGGCGCCCGGTGACCGCGGCCCCCGCCCCCCCCGCCGCCTCAATCGGCGCCTCCGTCCGGCCGGGAACCGGCGCAGGAGCAACGCGGGGGGGCGCCGGGGCCCCTCCCCGGCCGCGCGGTGACCCCCCCCCTCCGCACAGGTGACGTCCCCGTGCCACGCGCTGCCCCCCCCCGAGCTGGTAAGTGCTGGGGGAGCCCCCCCGCTATGTGCCCCCCCCCCGTGTGTGCCCCCCCCCCCGTGTGTGCCCCCCCCGGCTGCGGGCGGGAACGGGGAAACTGAGGCAGGGCCGCGCGCCCGCCCCCCCGCCCACAGCCCGCTCTGCCCCCCCAGAGGAGGAACACGGCCCCCCCCGCGCGCCGCAGCGAGCACCTGGTCAGTGGCCGGGACCCCGGGACCCCCCGGGACCCCCGTGACCCCCGTGACCCCCGTGACCCCCGTGACCCCCGTGACCCGCTGTCCCCCCCAGGGCTCCACCAAGTCCCTCAGCAGCCCCCGGCAGCGGAACACGCTGCCCAGGTACGGGGGGGGGGGCGCTTGGGGGGGAAATTGGGGGTGCTGGGGGGGACAGGGGGGTTGGGGGGGAATTAAGGGGTTGGGGGGGCTATGGGGGAACAAGAGGGTCATGGGGGGGGTCTTGGGGGGGGATATCGGGGTTTTGGGGTGCTGTGGTGGGGGGGCGAGCCTGGGGGTCATGGGATGCCATGGGGGGGGATCAGGGGGTTTGGGGTGGAGGTGACGCTGTCTCGGGGGGGGATCTGTCCCGGGGGGTCTGTCCCGGGTGGGGGTGTCGCTGTCCCGGGGGGTCTGTCCCGGGTGGGGGTGACGCTGTCCCGGGGGTCGGTCCCGGGGGGGGGGGCGCTGTCCCGGGTCGGGGGCGCTGTCTCGGGGGCTGACGCTGTCTCGGGGGGGGGCGGTCCCGGGGGGTCTGTCCCGGGTGGGGGTGACGCTGTCTCGGGGGGTCGGTCCCGGGTGGGGGTGACGCTGTCCCGGGGGGTCGGTCCCGGGTGGGCGGTCCCGGGTGGGCTGTCCCGGGGGGTCTGTCGCGGGTGGGGGTGTCGCTGTCCCGGGGGCGGTCCCGGGGGGTCTGTCCCGGGTGGGGGTGACGCTGTCCCGGGGGGTCGGTCCCGGGTGGGCGGTCCCGGGTGGGCTGTCCCGGGGGGCCTGTCCCGGGTGGGGGTGTCGCTGTCCCGGGGGCGGTCCCGGGTGAGCCCGCGGCCCCGCAGGAGCTGCAGCCTGGAGCAGGTGCTGGAGCGGCGGTTCGAGTGCGACCTGACGTACGTGACCGAGCGGATCCTGAGCCTGCGCTTCCCGGCCGCGCTGGACGAGCCGCGCTACCGCGCGCACCTGCGCGACGTGGCCGCGCTGCTGGGCAGCCGCCACCGCGACCGATACATGGTGCGGGACATGGGGACACGGGGGACACGGGGACACGGGGGACAGCAGGACGGGGGACACGGGACATGGGGACACAGGGGACACGGGGACACGGGGACACAGGGACAGCGAGACGGTGACACGGGGACAGCGGGATGGGGGACAGCGGGACAGGGGGGACATGGGGGACAGCGGGACAATGGGGGGATACCAGGGACACCATGGGGACAGCGGGGACACCAGGGGAATACTGGGGACACTATGGGGATACCAGGGACAGTGGGGATACCGTGGGGATACCGTGGGGATACCGGGGACACTGTGGGGATACCAGGGACAGCGGGGACACCGTGGGGATACCGGGGACACCATGGGGACACCGTGGGGATACCGGGGACACTATGGGGATACCAGGGACAGCGGGGACACCGTGGGGATACCGGGGACACCAGGGCAGGGGGAGGCGGAGCCCGAGGGGGCAGAATGGGGTGAGGATGCTGCGGCCTGCGGTGGCAGCACGGGGACAGGATGCTGGTCCACGGGGACAGGATGCTGGTCCATGGGGACAGGACAGCGGGGTCCCCACGGGAGGATGGGGATGGGACATCAGGGTCCATGGGGACATGGTGGGGACGGGACAGTGGGGTCGGTGGGGACAAGTGACAGGTTCGTGTGTCACTCAGCCCCCCCGACCCCTCACCCCCCCCCAGCTGTTCAACCTCTCTGAGAAGCGCCGGGACATCTCCTGCCTGAACCCCAAGGTGAGGGGCGGGTGGGGGTCCCGGGGGGGCTGGGGGTCCCGGGGCGGTTGGGGGTCCCGGGGCGGTTGGGGTCCCGGGGGTCCGGGGGGGCCGTGGCGCTGACGGTGCCCCCCCAGGTGCAGGACTTCGGGTGGCCGGACCTGCACGCCCCCCCCCTGGACAAGCTGTGCTCCATCTGCAAGGCGCTGGAGGCCTGGCTGCGCGCCCACCCCCAGCACGTGGCCGTGCTGCACTGCAAGGTGGGGGCACGGGGGGCACGGGGGGGCTGGGGACATGGGGGGCTATGGGGGGGCACGGGGGGCTGTGGGGGGTTGGGAGCCATGGGGAGCACGGGAGGCTATGGGGGGCTGGGGAGCTGTGGGGTTCATGGGGGGCATGGGGGGCTCTGGGGCCATTGGGGGGGCTATGGGGGGCTTTAGGGGGCCGGGGGCTGTGGAGGGCTCAGGGCCCTATGAGGTGCCATAGGGTGCATAGAGGGAACTTGGGGGTCATGGGGGGAATATGGGGCCACGGGGGGCTCTAGGGGGCTCAGGGCACTATGGGGGGGCGTGGGGAGCTATATGGGGAACTGGGGGGCCATGGGGGGCTATAGGGAACTGGGGGGCCATGGGGGTACTGGGGGGCACTGGGAGGTACTGGGGGTTAAGGCCGCCGCAGGTTGCCGGGGGGGCCCTGACAGCCGCCCCCCCAGGGCAGCAAAGGGCAGACGGGCGTCGTGGTGGCGGCGTACATGCACTACAGCAGAGTGTCCGCCAGGTACGGGGCGGGGGCGGGGGGGGGCGGGGGGTGCCGGGGGTGTGGGGTCCCTGACGCCCCCCCCAGCGCTGACCAGGCCCTGGCGACCCTGATGATGAGGAAATTCTGCGAGGAGAAGGTGGCGGCGGCGCTGCAGCCGTCCCAGCGCAGGTGGGGCCGGGGCACGGGGGGCTATGGGGAATTGGGGGGCATGGGGGGCTATGGGGGACACGGGGGGCTATGGGGGTCGGGGGCCATGGGGGGCTGTGGGGGACACGGGGGGCCGTGGGGGGGCACGAGGGGCTATGGGGGACTAGGGGGGGCTGGGGGCCATAGGGACCACAGGGGGCTATGGGGGCTTGGGGGATCATGGGGAGCATGGGGGGCTGTGGGGAGCATAGGGGGCTATGGGGGGTTGGGGGTCATGGGGGTCCAGGGGGGCTGCTGGACAATAGGGGCAGGTCCCCAACTCCCCGCCTGCTATTGGGGTGCTGGAGCTGTTGGGGTGCTGGGGGGTGGGTGCTGCCCCCTCCGTGCGGGTACATCACCTGTCCGGGGGCTGTTCTTGGGGTTCAGGGGGGTTTGGGGGGCTCAGGGGGGCCCAGGGGGGTGTTTGGGGGGTTCAGGGGGGTTCGGGGGGGCCCAGGGGGGTGTTTGGTGTTCGGGGGGCTCAGGGGGGTGTTCGGGGGGCCCAGGGGGGTGTTGGGGGCGCGGGGCGGTGGGCGCGCTGACCCCCCCGCAGGTACATCGCCTGTTTCGGGGGGCTGCTCTCGGGGAGCATCCGCATGAACAGCAGCCCCGTGTTCCTGCACCACGTGCTGCTGCCCGCGCTGCGCGGCCTCGAGCCGGGAACCGGTCAGTGGGGGCCGGATGTGACCCCCAGATGTGACCCCCAGATGTGACCCCCCCGATGTGACCCCCAGATCTGACCCCCTCGATGTGACCCCCAGATCTGACCCCCCCAAATCTGCCCCCCCCTTTCTCAGGCTTCCAGCCCTTCCTGAAGATCTACCAGTCCCTGCAGCTCGTCTACACCTCCGGGGTCTAGTGAGTGTCCCCCCGTCCCTGTGCCGGGGGGGGTCCCGGGGCCCCCCCTGGTCCTGACACCCCCCCCCCCCCAGCAGCATCTCCGGCCCCGACCCCCAGAGTCTCTGCGTCAGCCTGGAGCCCGCGCTGCTGCTCAAGGGCGACGTGATGGTGAGGGGGGGGGGGAGGCGGGGGTGTGAATGGTGCGGGGGGGGGGGTGTGAATGGTGCAAGGGGGGGTGTGAATGGTGCAAGGGGGGTGTGAATGGTGCAAGGGCGGGGTGTGAATGGTGCGGGGGCGGGGGGGTGGTGTGAATGGTGCAAGGGGGGGTGTGAATGGTGCAAGGGTGGGGTGTGAATGGTGCAAGGGCGGGGTGTGAATGGTGCAAGGGGGGGTGTGAATGGTGCAAGGGGGGTGTGAATGGTGCAAGGGTGGGGTGTGAATGGTGCGAGGGGGGGTGTGAATGGTGCGGGGGGGGGTGTGAACGGTGCCAGCGCTGTGCGTGTGGAGCCGCAGGCAGGGGTTGTACGGAGCGTGTGCAACGAGTGCGTGTGCAAATGGTGCGAGGCGTGGAAGTGCAAGGGGCGCGTGTGTGCAAGTGTTGCACGGGGTGAGTGTGCATGGGGTGAGTGTGCAAAGGGTGCGTGTGCAAGGGCTGTGGCTGCAAGGAATGCGTGTGCAAATGGTGCAAGTGGGGGCGTGTGCACGAGGGGCGTGTGCACGAGGGGCGTGTGCACGCGGGGCGTGTGCACGAGGGGCGCACGTGCAGGGGCCGCGTGCGGGGGCGCTGGGGGCGGGCCCACGCGCGGTGCGGGTGCTGCCCGCGCACGCGCCTCGTGTGCCCCTCCCCCCAGGTGAAGTGCTACCACCGGCGCGCGCGCGGCGCGGGGCGGCACGCGGTGTTCCGCGCGCAGTTCCACACGTGCACCCTGCAGGGGGCGCGGCTGCGCCTGCGCAAGGACGAGCTGGACGACGCCTGCACAGGTGGGGCCGGGGGGTGCTTGGGGGTCCCGGGGGGGCGGGGGACTTGGTGGGGCACGGGGCGCCCAGGATGCCGCAGGACCAGGAGAGTGCGCGCTTGTGGGTACGGGGGTCATGGGGGCTCGGGGCGCAGGGAGTGGGGGTTCAGGGGGTAGGGAATGGGGATTTGGGGGGCGCAGGGCTGGGGGTTGGGGCGCAGGGCCGGGGGTTGGGGCGCAGGGCCGGGGGCGCAGGGACGGGGGCGCAGGCACTGGCGGTTGGGGCGCAGGGAGCAGAGCGCAGGGCGCAGGGCCGGGGGTTGGGGCGCAGGGCCGGGGGTTGGGGCGCAGGGCCGGGGTCCCGTGCCGTGCCCCCAGCCCCGCGTGTCCCCAGACGAGCGCTTCCCCTTCGACGGCACCGTCGAGTTCATCTTCTCCTCCGGCCCCGAGAAGATCAAAGGTTTGCGGGGTGGGAGCCCCGGCCCCCCCGGCCCCCCCGGGCCCCCCCCGCCCCCCGCCGCGCACCCACGCCCTGCCCCCCCAGGGTGGGAGGCCCCGCGCGGCCCCCCCGCCGTGACCGTGGACCTGAGCGTGGGGGACCCCGCGGTGCGCTGGGACTCGTACGAGGGGCTGGACCTGCGGCACCGGGACAGCCGGGAGGGTACGGCCAGCCGGGGGGGCAGCGCCCCGCGGCACCGGGGCCACCCGCCCCCGGGGTCCCCGCGCAGGCACGAGAGTCCCCCCCATCCCCCGGGTCTCCCCGATCCACGGGGTCCCCCCATCCACGGGGTCCCCCCCATCCCCAGGGTCCCCCCTAAACTGAGGGTCTCCCCCAATGTGGGTCTCCCCATGTGGACACGTGGGTCCCCCATGTCCCCGCTATGGGCACCGAGGTCCCCCCATTCCCAGGCCCCCCCAGTCCCCAGGGTCCCCGCCATGGTCACACGGGTGTCCCCCCTCCATTTCGGAGAGCAGAGATGCCCAGGGGGTGGGGGGTGGATCCCCGGGGACTTGGGGGTCCCGGGGGGTTGGGGGATCCCCGGGTGCGGGGGGTGGATCCCCGGGGGTTGGGGGATCCCTGGGGATTTGGGGGGCTCCCGGGGGTCGAGAGTCCCCGGGTGCGGGGGGTGGATCCCTGGGGGTTGGGGGTCCCGAGGGTCCCCGGGTGCGGGGGGTGGATCCCCGGGGGTTGGGGGTCCCGGGGGTCCCCGGGTGCAGGGGTGGATCCCCGGGGTTTGGGGGTCTCGGGGGTCCCCGGGTGCGGGGGGGTGGATCCCCGGGGTTTGGGGGTCCCGGGGGTCCCCGGGTGCGGGGGGTGGATCCCCGGGGTTTGGGGGTCCCGGGGGTCCCCGTGTGCGGGGGTGGATCCCCGGGGGTCCCGGGGCGCGGGCCGGCCCCCACGCTGCCCCGTTGCCCCGCAGACGTGTCGCAGGCGGGGGGGCCGCTGGACGGCGCCGGGAGCGGCTGGGACAGCGACCCCCCGACCCCCCCCCGCGGCCCCGGAACCCCCCCGCGCCGGCCGCCCCCCCCCACGGCCGCCGAGCGGCAGGAGCTGGAGCGGCTGCTGGGGGGGTTCGGGGTGCGGGAGGGGCCCCCCGGGGACAGGGAGACCCCGATTCTGGACGACGAGCGCCCCAGCAGCGCCCCCTGCGGCCCCCCCCGTGTCCCGCGGGAGCACGGCACCCTACGGCTCCCCGGCGTCCCACGGAACCCCAACATTCCAGGGGACCCCGGCGTCCCACGGGTCCCCAGCATCCCATGGGACCACAGCGTCCTATGAGTCTCCAGCGTCCCACGGCACCCCAACATTCCAGGGGTCCCCAGTGTCCCATGGCACCCCAACATTCCAGGGGTCCCCGGTGTCCCATGGGACCCCAACATTCCAGGGGTCCCCGGTGTCCCATGGGACTCCAACATTCCAGGGGTCCCCAGCGTCCCATGGGACCCCAGTATCCCACGGGACCCCGACATCCTATGGGACCACAGCACCCTATGGGTCCCCAACATCCCATGCGTCCCTGACACCTTATGGGACCCCAATACCCCAGGGAACCCCAACATCCCATGAGTCCCCAACACCCTATGGGTCCCCAACATTCCTTGGGTCCCCAATGTCCCATGGGTCCCCAACATTCTATGGGACCCCTGCACCCTATGGTTCCCAAATATCCCATGGGACCCCAACATCCTATGGGTCCCCAACATGCCATGGGACCCCCAATGTCCCACGAGACCCCAACATCCTATGGGTCTCTGATGTCCCACGGGACCCCAACATCCCATAGGAGCGCAGCTCTCTATGGCCCCCCGGCCCCCCCGCTTTGCCGCCGGGCCAGCCTGGCCCCCCCCTGCTCCTGCCACCCCCGCTATGGGGCCGAGAGCGGCCTGGGGGGGCCCGGGGGGGGCGAGAAGCGGGGGGTGCAGCGCTCGCTCTCCGAGGGGCTCCCCCCGTGCGGCTACGGGCGCCGGGGGGGGGGCTGCCTGCTGCTGGAGGAGCTGCCCCCCCCCCTGCCCCTGCCCGGACTGCCAGGGCGCCCCCCCCATTTACGGGGTGCACCTGGAGCGGGGGGGCGAGAGCTGGGGGGGGGCCCCTCGCCCCCCGGCCCCCGGCGAAGCGCTGGAGCCCCCCCCGTGCCCCGCTGCGGCCGCGCCGGGCCGGGGGGGGGACGGGGGCCCCCCGGGACCCCTACGGCAACGTGGGCTACGACCCCCCCGCGCTGGAGGCCCGCGAGGGCTACGGGATCCCCGGGCAGCCCGACCCCCCCGGTGAGGACGGGGACGCGGGGGGCTGGGGGGCTGTGCCCATAGAGGTGCCTGGGGGGTAATGGGGGTGCTGGGGGGGCTCGTGGCCGGGGGGGGTGGGTAGGGGGTTTATGGGGGTGAAGCGGCTATTGGGGTGCATTGGGGGCTGTGGGGGCCGGGGGGGCTCACTGGGGTCTCATCCTGTTCCCCCCGCAGAGCGCAGGAGCCCGGGCGAGGGGGGGCCCTGGCGCGGCCCCCCTGCGGCGCCCCCCCCGCCGCACCAGCCCCCCCGGGACCCCGACCCCCCCAGCACCCTCCGGGGGGGCCCCGCCGAGCCGCCCCCCCCCAGCAGCGCCCACGGGGAGAGCGGGGGAGGTGCCGGGCTCCCCCACCCCCGCCTTCCCCCCCCCCGGCCGCCTACTGCGCCCCCCCCTCCCCGCAGCCCCCCCTGCCCGAGAAGCGCCACCCCCCGGCCCCGGGGGGTCCCCGAGACCGCGCGTCCCCCCCGCAACCACACAGCTCCCCGGGGGGGGGCGCCCACGCGTGCCAGGGCCCCCCCGAGCCGGACGCGCCCACGGGCGTCACTTTCGTGCAAGACACGTCCAAGTTCTGGTACAAACCCGGGCTGTCCCGGGACCAAGGTACGGGGGGCGGGGGCGGGGCGTGGGGACCCCCCCGCACCGCGGTGACACGGGGGGGCGGGGCGTGGGGACCCCCGCACCGGTGACACGGGGGGGCCGGGGGGCGGGGCGTGGGGATGCCTGCCCCGCGGTGACGCGGGGGGCCTGGGGGGGCAGGATGTGCCCCCGCCCCGCGGTGACACGTGGGGTCTGGGGGGGCGGGATGTGCCCCCGCCCCGCGGTGACGCGGGGGGTCTGGGGGGGCGGGATGTGCCCCCGCCCCGCGGTGACGCGGGGGGCCTGGGGGGCGGGATGTGCCCCCGCCCCGCGGTGACGCGGGGGGGCCCGCAGCCGTGTCCCTGCTCAAGGGCCGCCCCCCCGGCGCGTTCCTGGTCCGGCTCAGCAGCAGCTTCCCCGGCGCCTACGGGCTGGCGCTCAAGGTGGCCGCGCCCCCCCCGCGCTGCCGGCCCCCCCACAACGGTACGGACCCCCCGCTCCGCGGACCCTCGGGACCCCCCAGCGGCAGCGTCCCCACCTATTGACCCCTCCCAAACCCTGTGGCCCCCCAGTACCCCATAGACCCCCCCCCCACCCATTGACCCCGCCCGGGGCAGAGCCCTGTGTGAACCCAGGCGTCCGGGGCTGGGGGGGCTGTGTAGGGTGGGTTGGGAGGGGGACAGACACCCATGGGTGCTGACCTGCCCCCCCCCCCCCCCGCCCCCCCCAGGGGACCCCCAGGAGCAGCTGGTCCGACATTTCCTGATCGAGACGGGACCCCGGGGGGTGAAGATCAAGGGGTGTCCGGACGAGCCCCATTTCGGTGAGGGGGGCCCGGGGGGGCAGGGGGTGCAGGGTCTAGGGGGGCAGGGGTGCGGGCTCTGGGGGGGCCGGGGGTGCGGGGTCTCGGGGGGCCGGGGGTGCAGGGTCTGGGGGACCCGGGGGGTGCGGGGTCCGGGGGGGCCGGGGGTGCGGGGTCTGGGGGGCCCGGGGGGTGCGGGGTCCGGGGGGGCCGGGGGTGCGGGGTCTGGGGGGCCCAGGGGGTGCGGGGTCTCGGGGGGCCGGGGGTGCAGGGTCTGGGGGGCCCGGGGGGTGCGGGGGGTGCGGGGTCCGGGGGGGCCGGGGGTGCGGGGTCTGGGGGGCCCGGGGGGTGCGGGGTCCGGGGGGGCCGGGGGTGCGAGGTCTGGGGCCGCGGTCCCTGACGCCCCCCCGCAGGCAGCCTGCCGGCGCTGGTGCTGCAGCACTCCATCACCCCCATCTCGCTGCCCTGCGCCCTGCGCATCCCCAGCAAAGGTGGGTGACCCCCCCCAAAACCCCAGTGACTCCCCAAAACCCCAGTGACCCCCCTCAAAACCCCAGTGTCCCCCCTCAAAAAACCCAGTGTCCCCCCCAAACCACTCCCCCCCCATTCCCCTCCCAAGATGGGGTGCAGACCTTAGCCCCCCCTGCCCCAAAATCCCCCCTCCTCCCAAACCACGGGGGGTCCCGGGGGTCCTGGGGTGGCCCCAGCCTGTGTCCCCCCCAGACCTGCTGGAGGACACTCTGGAGGGGCCCGGCCCCCCCAACATGAGCACGGCGGCCGAGCTGCTGCGCCAGGGAGCCGGTGGGTGCTGGACGGGACCGGGCACGGGGGGCACTGGGACAGAACTGGGGGCACTGGGACAGAACTGGGGGCACTGGGGGCACTGGGACAGAACTGGGGGCACTGGGACAGAACTGGGGGCACTGGGGGCACTGGGACAGAACTGGGGGCACTGGGACAGAACTGGGGGCACTGGGAGCACTGGGGGCACTGGGACGGGGACGTCAGTGGAACTGGGGGCACTGGGAGCACTGGGACTGGACGCATTGGGAGGGGGATCAGAACTGGGAGCACTGGGATGTGGAATCTGAACTGGGAGCACTGGGATGGGGATGTTGGAACTGGGGACACTGGGAGCACGGGGACAGGGGGGTCTGTACCTGCAGTTCGGGGTCCCAGGGGTGGGGGGGATTCCCCTTTCGGGGGGTCCCGTTGTAGGGGGCTCGCATGGGGTCCCGTTGCGGGGGGTCCCGTTGCGGGGGGTCCCGTTGCGGGGGGTCCTGCCGTGGGGTCCCGCGGGGCCCCGCGGTGCCAGCGCGGTGCGCAGCCTGCAGCGTGCGCTTCCTGGGCTCGGTGGAGACGGAGTCGCTGACGGGGCCCCAGGCCGTGGCCAAGGCCGTGGGCAGCGTCCTGGGGGGGCCGCCCCGCGCCCCCCCCTGCACCGTGCACTTCAAGGTGTCGGCCCAGGGCATCACCCTCACGGACAGCGAGCGCAGGTGACCCCCGGCGCCCCCACCCCAAACGGCCCCAAACGGCCCCAAACACCCCCTGAAACAGCCCCAAACACCCCCAAACACCCCCCACCTGAAACACCCCCGAGCATCCTGGGGGTCACACCCCCCCGAACCACCCCCAGAGCGTCCTGGGCCCCCGGGGGGAGCCCCAAATCCCCCTCCAGTGTGTCCCCCCAGCCCAGTGTGACCCTCAGGCGCCCTCACCCCTGGGGGGGCCCGAATCACCCCCTGACCCCCCCCCCCCGCCCCAGGCTGTTCTTCCGCCGCCACTACCCGGTCAGCAGCGTCACCTTCTGCAGCGCCGACCCCCAGCAGCGCAGGTGAGGGGGGGCGGGGGGGGCGGGGCACACGCTGGGGCGGGGCCCAGCTAATCAATTAGTGCCTCGCTAACGAGCCCCCCCCGCAGGTGGACGAACCCCGATGGCACCACCTCTAAGTAAGTGATGGGGACAACACCACGGGGGGGACGACACTGCTGCCCCCCCAGGGTTGGGGACAGCCCTGGGACCCCCCCCAGCTCTGTGCCCCCCCCAGGATCTTCGGCTTCGTGGCCAAGGTGGCGGGGGGGCCGGGGGGGGGCAACGCGTGTCACCTGTTCGCGGAGCTGGACCCCGAGCAGCCGGCCAGCGCCATCGTCACCTTCGTCACCAAGGTCCTGCTGGGCACCCACCGCAAGTGACCCCCCCCTCGGGACCCCGCGAGTGACCCCCCCTGGGCTCCCCCCGCGAGTGACCCCCCCGGCCCCCGCCATGGGGCAGAGAGCAAGGGGGGGACAGCGACCAGGGTGACCCAGGGCCGGGGAGGGGGGACAGTGAGGGGGGGGGACAGAAGGTGAGGGGTGCAGAGAAGCCCTCCCACTTTTTTTTGGGGGGGGGGGCCCCAATAAAGCAAAGTCTATTTTTGTGTAAGAAAGGATTTATATGAGCTTTAGGCAGACGTCTCTAATATATATATATATATATATATATGTTATGGGGGGGCACAGAGCTGTATGGGGGGGTGCCCCCCCAATCCAAAAATGTGCAAATGCCGACAGACACCACCCGGCTCCCGGCTCGTTCTTCCCGCGCCGGCCGGGGGGGCACAGCCGGCCCCTCGCCCCCCCGCGGGGGACGGGGGGGGCACAGCCCCCCGGGGCATGGGGGGGTTACATTCACAACGTGGGGGGGGACAGTGATGGGATGGATGGGGGGGGCAGTGGGGTGGACCCTGAATTACCCCCCCACCCCGTGACCCCCGAAATGGGGCGAGGGGGGGGGGTGCAGGATTGGGACCCCGTGCGGGGGGTGATTGGGACCCCGTGCGGGGGGTGCCCCGTGTGCCCCCTCAGCCGCTCAGGGGGTGCAGGTCGACCTTGACCTTCTCGCCGCTGCTCAGCATCCCCACGGTGGGGAAATACCCCCCGGGGGGCACCAGCGCCTCCTTCTTCCCGATGATCTTCCCGTTGCGCGTGAAGAAAACCTGGGGGGCGCAGACACGGGGGCGCTGGGGGCAGCCAGGGCCCCCCAAAAAATGACCATGGCGGGGGGGGGGGGGTGCCGGCCCAGGAGCGGCCCCAGGGGACGTGCGGGGGGCGCTGGGGGCACGGGGGCTCAGTCCCCCCCGCGGCGGGGGCTCTTACCAGCACCTTCCTGCCCTCGTGCTCCGGCTCCGGCTCCGGCTCCTCCTCGTCGTCGTCCTCGTCGCCGTCGCGGTGCAGGTACAGCACGTTCCGCACCGCGGCCCTCAGCTCCGGCGCCTCGTCGCTGTCACCTGCGGGACGCACCATGGGGGCTCCGCGACCCCCCCTGCCGAGCCCCGGCCCCCCCCCGCCGAGCCCTGCCCCCCCCCGCCGAGCCCCGGCCCCCCCGCCGAGCCCCGGCCCCCCGTACCTTCGCTGTCCAGGCTGTAGTCGCGGGGGAACATGATGCCGCAGCCCATGATGTCCCCTTTGTAGCAGCGGGGGCCGAACGGGTCCCCCACTCCGCTGCCGTGGAAGATCTTCCCGTCATCTGGGGGGACACGCAGGGACGTCACATGACCCGCCCCCCCCCCAGCGCTGGGCGTCACCCCCTGGGGCTGGACCCCTCGTTACCCCCCACGGAGGACAGACCCGCACACGGACGGGAGGGGGAGGATGGAGGATGGGGGGGCAGCATCCGGGGGAGCAAAAGCATCCTGGGGTGGGGGTGCAGCATCCAGGGTGGGGGGCAACATGATGGGTGGGGCCCAGGTGTCAGCATGTGGACTGTGGGGTGTTTTTGGGGGGTCAGCACAACAGACCCAAAGCACCGGGGAGGCTGGGAAAGGGGGGGACACAATAGCAGCGGCACTGAGACCCCTCAATGACCCGGGGGGGTCCTGGGTGTCAGATAACACCGGGGGGTCCCGGAGCCCGGGGGCGGGGGGAAGCGTCCCTGCATTTTGGGGGCTCACCCGCGTGATACGCCACGGAGCCGCGGCTCCAGCCCGGGTGGCGGTTCTTGGGGTAGTCCTGCGGAGAGGAGGGGGTGAGTGGGCGCGGGGCGGCCCCCCCCGCCCCCCGCGGCGCCCACCTTGCGCGCCAGCCCCAGCGCGATGTAGCACTTCTCGCCCGGGTCCACGATCTCCAGCTCGAAGTAGTGGCTGCGGGTGCTGAGCGGGCGCCGCGCCTGCGCCAGCCCCACGTCCACGATGCTCTTGCCCTTGCCCACGTACTCCAGCAGCTGCGGGGGGGGGCGGGCGTCGGCACCGCAGGGGGGCCCAGCTCCAATCCCCCCCCCGTGCTCCCAACCCCCCCGAGCTCCACCCCCTGTGCTCCAACCCCCCCGAGTTCCCCAACCCCCCCCCATGCTCCCAAACCCCCCAAGCTCCAACCCCCTGTGCTCCCCGACCCCCTCGAGCTCCCCAACCCCCCCATGCTCCCCAACCCCCACCCCGTGCTCCCCAACCCCCACTGTGCTCCCAACCCCCCCCGTGCTCCCCAAACAACCCCATGCTCCCAACCCCCCCCGTGCTCCCAACCCCCGCCCCGTGCTCTCCAACCCCCCTGAGCTCCCAACCCCCCCGTGCTCCCAACCCCCCCCACAGCCCCTGCACCCCAACATCGCAGGAGGGAGGGAAGTGGGTTCAGGTTGAACTTGGGGTGGGGACAAACTGGGGGGGGATGTTGCAGGGGGGGCACATGAAAATGGGGGGAACTAAGAGGGGGGGCAGCCCAAAGCTGGGGGAAGCGCAAACGTGGGGGGGACACCCCAAAATGAGGGGAGGGACAGACCCAGCCCTGGGGGTGCAGGGTTCCTGCGGGGGTCTCAAATTTGGGGGGGTCCTAAAGCTGGGGGGTGCAGCATCCCAAACTGGGGAGGCACCTCAAATCTGGGGGGGTGACAGCCTAAACTGGGGGCACGGGGGTGTCCTAAAACTGGGAGGGTGGTGCCCCAACCTGGGGGGGTCCCAATCTGGGGAGGGGCGCACGGCGCTCCCTGCCCCCCCAGAGCCGCCCCCCCGCCGCGGTGCCGGGAAGCGGGGGCGGGGGGGGCGGGGGGGGCGGTGCCGCCCGCGAGGCCGTTGGGCCCGCGCCCGCATTCCCGCCCCCCCGCCGCACAGACACCGCAGACACAAAACAGCCCCTTTGCCCCCAAAACCGCCAGCGAAGGGGGGGCCGGGGGCTCGCACGGGGTGCCCCCCCAGCACCCCTGACAGCGGGGGGCCCCCAGACCTTGAGGGGGGGCCCAGCCCCGCCCCCGGCCAGCGCCGCATTGTTCGGCAGCAGCGGGGGCGGCGGGGCGGGGGGGCTGGAAAATGCCCCCCGGCAAACCCTGAACCGGGGGGGCCGGGGCTGCGGTCCCGGGTTTGCAGAGGGCGGGGGCCCCGCTGGCGCCCCCCCAGCCCGGCCTGCACAGCGCGGGGGCCGGGGGGGGGGTCCCGCTCCGCCGAGTCTGGGGCTGCTGTTGGGGTGGGGGGTGTCGGGGAGGGCGCCCCCACCACGGGGGGTCCTGGGCTGGGGGATCCTAACGGAGGAGATGGGAGCGAGTCTGGGGGCACTGGTGACCCCAAAACAGGCAGCGAGGTGGGGGGGTGCCCCCAGTGCCTGGGGCTGCGTGCGCGGGGGGCACCGCTCTCTGGGGGCCCCCCTGAGACTGGAGGGTGTCACTCACGGTGCCGCAGAGCCCCCCCACGATCACGGGGTGCCACTCACGGTGCACAGAGCCCCCCCACAATCAGGGGGTGCCACTCACGGTGCCGCAGAGCCCCCCCAGCCCGGGTGCCACTCACGGTGCCGCAGAGCCCCCACACGATCACGGGGTGCCACTCACGGTGCACAGAGCCCCCCCAGCCCGGGTGCCACTCATGGAGCACAGAGCCCCCCCACAATGAGGGGGTGCCACTCACGGTGCCGCAGAGCCGCACGTCGTGCAGCCGCCCCCACTCCTCCTCCAGGCTGTCCACCAGCATGGCCGTGTCCTCGTCCTCCGTGCCCAGCTCGGCGTGCAGGTGCAGCCGGACCTCCTCCCCCAGCGAGTGCATCCCCACGGCGGGGAACAGCCCCTCGGGGGACAGCGGCATCACCGTGGAGCCCACCTGCGCTCAGGGGGGTGGGGCGGGGTCAGGGGGGCGCGGGGTGGGGGTCAGGGGGGCGGGGGGGCCGGGGCGCTCACCCGCTTGCCGTTCTTGGTGAAGAACACCTGCGCCGTCTGCACCTCGAAGGAGCCCGGCTCGATGCCGCAGCCGATGCGGTCGCCCGAGCGGCACTTGGTGCCGAACTGCCGGCCCTTGGCGCGGCCGCTGTACAGCCTGGGGGCGGGGGTCCCAGCCGTGGGCGCTCCCGGGGCCCCATGTCCCCAAACCCGCTCCAGGGCCCCCGTGTCCCCAGACCCGCTCCCAGGGCCCGCAGGTCCCAGAGGGTCCCTGTGTCCTGGTGACCCCCTGGATCCCAGCGCCCCGCCCGGGTCCTCGTGGCCCCGCCGGGTCCTGGCAGCCCCCCCCGATCCCAGTGACCCCCCCTCGCTCCCACCCTCGGCATCGCCCACCCTGGAGTGGGGCAGCTCCTCAGACCCCACTGAGTCCCCATGTCCTGTGACCCCTCCCCACGTCCCGGTGACCCCTCCACCCGTGACCGCCCCCCGCTCCTGTCCCGCCCACGGGGCTGGGCAGACCCCCAGCTCCCAGTGATCCAGCAGCACCCCCGGCCCCGCTGAGCCCCCACCTTGTCCCAGTGCCCCCGTGTCCCAGTGCCCCCCCCGTGTCCCGGTGACCCCCCATGTCCTGGTGACCCCGTGTCCCGGTGACCCGCCGTGTCCCGGTGACCCCGTGGGTCCTGCTGACCCCATGTCCTGGTGACCCCCCCATGTTCCGGTGACCCCGTGTCCCGGTGTCCCCCCCGTGTCCCGGTGACCCCCCCGTGTCCCCGTGTCCCCCCCGTGTCCCGGTGACTCCCCCGTGTCCCGGTGCCCCCCCTGTGTCCCGGTGACCCCCCCGTGTCCCGGTGCCCCCGTGTCCCGGTGACCCCCCGTGTCCCGGTGACCCCGTGGGTCCTGCTGACCCCATGTCCTGGTGACCCCCCCATGTCCCGGTGACCCCGTGTCCCGGTGTCCCCCCCGTGTCCCGGTGACCTCCCCGTGTCCCCGTGTCCCCCCCGTGTCCCGGTGACTCCCCCGTGTCCCGGTGCCCCCCCTGTGTCCCGGTGACCCCCCCGTGTCCTGGTGCCCCCCCCGTGTCCCGGTGCCCCCCCACTCACTTCCCGTCATCCGCATGGTAGGCCACGGAGTCGGGCAGCCATCCGGGCTGGTGGTCCAGGCTGTAGTACTGGGGCACGAGCCCCACGGCGATGGTGCCGCGCACGCCGCTGTCCACGATGGACACCTGGGCCACGTGGTGAGCGCCACGCGCCGCGCGGGGGCGCACCCCCTCCCCCCCCCGCCACGCGGGGCGCCCCCCCGACCCTCACCTCGAAGTAGTTGTTGTCGCGGGTGAGCGGGCGCGGCGCCACGTAGCAGCCGACCTCCCCGGAGCCGCCGTGGTAACTGCGGGGCGGGGCGCCGGTCACGCGCGGACGGCGCCCCCCCGCGCGCGGGGCCCCCGCACGCACCTGAGCGTGTCCCCGTCCACCAGGATGTGCTTGGCGCGCTCCTGGTGCCGCACGGCGCGCACCTCGCGGATCTCGCGGATGCGCCGGCGCCAGTTGAGGAAGCGGTAGTGCAGGTGCAGGTCATCCATGGCGCCACGGAGCCTGCGGGCGCGACAGCGGCGGGCAGCCCGCAGCGCCCGCGCCCCGGCACCCACCGCACCCCAGCGGACCCCAACGGACCCCACCGCACCCACCGCACCCCAACGGACCCCACCGCACCCACCGCACCCCAACGGACCCCATCGCACCCCACCGCACCCCACCGGCCCCCACCGCACCCCGACCGGCCCCCCACCGGGCCCCCCTTCCCCACACCCAGACCCCCCAGAGCCCCAAACCGTCCCCCCCGCAGCCTCCCGCACAACCAGCCCCCCCCGCCGCCCCCGCACCCCCCCGGCCTCCCCCACTTTCAGCCCCTCACATCCATGTGCCCCCCCCATTAAACACCCACAACCGGCCCCCACATCGAGCGCTCGCACCCAGAGCCCCCAGCCCCACACCCGGGGCCCCGATCCCGGATCCCCCACACCACTCCCCCCCGTGCCGCCCCCTCACATCCCCCCCCCTCACCGGCCCCGCCCGCCCCGCCATGGACTCGGCGCTCTGGCCGCTCCGGCCCCGCCGCCCGCACTCACATCCGGGTACCCGGCGCTTCCTCCTTCGACACCACCTCCTCCCGCCCACGCCGCGCCGCTGGGCCAATCGCCGCTCGACGCGCTCTAATTGACCGCGCATCACGCCAATCGAAGACCTGAAGAGAGAGCGGGGGCGGAGCCCGCTGGGGGTGTGAGCAGGTCATATGACCACGGATGGGAGCCGGGGGTAAGAGCGAGACAGCGCCCCCTGGGGCGGGGGCGGGGAACTGCGGGTGTGCGCTGGGGGACACCGGGGGGGCTGGGGGTACTGGGGGGACTGAGGAGACTGGGGGGGCTGAGGAGACTGGGGGATACCGGGCTGTGCACTGGGGGATACCGGGCTGTGCACTGGGGGCACTGGCGCGTCGCACTGGGGGCACTGCGGCCACCGGGTCCTGTACTGGGAGCACTGGGGCTGCGCTCCCTGGCGATGCACTGGGGGCACTGGGGGGCACTGGGGGCACTGGGGGCACTGGGGGGCACTGGGGGCACTGGGGGCACTGGGGGCACTGGGGGCACTGGGATCCGGACATTACGCTGGGGGCACTGGAGGGCACTGGGGGCACTGGGGGTCCGGACATTGCGCTGGGGGCACTGGGGGGCACTGGGGGCACTGGGGGCACTGGGGGTCCGGACATTGCGCTGGGGGCACTGGGCTCAGCGCTGGGAGCTCTGGGGCGCCGCGCTGGGGAGCGCTGGAGGCTTTGTACTGGGAGCGCCGGGCAGCGGAACCGGGGACGGTCGGGGGCTCCGGTGGGACCGGAGCGGGCCCGGGAACGGGGGAGCGGGGGCAGCAGGTCCCGGGGGACGCCAGGCCGGGGGCACCTGGCGGGGCGGCCCCGGCGGGGCGGGGGGGCCGGACGCCGTTACTTAAGGGCCGCGGCGGGGCCGGGCCGGGCAGAGCGGGCGGCGGCGGGGACCGGTCCGGTCCGGTCCGGTCCGCTGCGCCCCGGTGCCGGTTCCCCGTCCCGGTGCCGTCCCGGTGCCGTCCCGGTGCCGTCCCGGTGCCGTCCCGGTGCCGCCATGCGGGCGGGCTCTTGGCTGCTGCCGTTGCTGCTGGCGGCGGCGGCGGCTCCGGTCGCCGGTGGCGGCGGCGGCGCGGGGGGCGCGAGGCCGGGCCCGGTGACGGCGGCGCCGCGCGGCCCCGGGGAGCCGTGCGGCGTTTACACCCCGGGCTGCGCGCGCGGGCTCCGCTGCATCCCCCGGCGCGGGGAGCGCGCCCCGCTGCGCGCGCTGCTCCGCGGCACCGGGCTCTGCCGGCCCCTCCGCGCCCGCCCCGCGGCCACCGGAGCCCCCGCGGGTGAGAACCGGGCGGGGGGAGAAACCCCGGGGGATGGAGCGGGGCGGGGGGGCGGCCCGGGGAGCCCTGGAGCAGCGGGGGCGGCCCGGGGAGCTGTCCGGGACGGGGGTGGCGGCACCGGGGAGAGGGTCCCGGAGGCGCCGGGGTGGCCGGGACACGCCCGTAGTACCGGGGGAGCTGTCCGGGGGCACCGGGGCGCTCCCGGGCACCGGGACGGGAACTGGGGCACCGGGAGAGCCCCGTAGCAGCGGGGTCGGTCCGGGGGACGTGTCGGGGACAGGGGTGGGGGCGCCGGGGGGGCCTGAGCCCCCGCGGAGGGACCCCCGGTATCCCAGGGTCATCCCGGGGTGCGGGACAGAGCCGGGGGGGGCGAATCCCGGGGGGAACCGCCGCGTCCGTGGGGCTGCTTGGGAGGCGGGAGATGAGAAACAAGGGGGGGACGCCATGTCCTGAGGGGGGGCGGGGGGACCCCCATATCCTGCGGGGAGGAATGAAAAGGGGGGGGGCGCCCTCAGATCCCGGGGGGGACACGGGGGCAGGCGGGACTGGGGAGGCACGCGCTCTGCATTGACCCCCCCCTTCCCCATGTCCCCCCAGGGGACAGCCCGCAGGAGGGGGCCCCCCCCACGGCGCCCCCCCGGCCCCCCCCGCCTGACGGGCAGGACGAGCTGGAGACGGTGGGTACGGGGGGGAGGGCGGGTTGAGGGTGTCACCGATGTTGGGAGGGGTGTCACCGGCACCGGGGGTGTCGCCGGCACGGGGGCCGGGCTGTGACCCCCGCGGCCCCCAGGCCCCGTGCCGCGGGCACTTGGCCGCCGCGCTGCAGGAGCTGCGGGCCGGGCTGTACCGCTCGGCCGCCGACATCTTCCTGCCCAACTGCGACACGCGCGGCTTCTACCGCCCCAAGCAGGTACGGGGTGCGGGTGCGGGTGCGGGGCACGGCCGGGACACCCCCCCCCCCAGCCCCCGCGTCCCCGGCAGAGCAGCCCTGGGGCGGCAGGAGCTGCGGCGCCTCCGCTGCCCCGCGCGGTGGTTTTGGGGGTGGAGCACCCTGGGTCCCTCCCGCGCCTCAGCTGCCCTGGCCGGGCAGAGCCCCGGGGGTCCGGCCCCCTCACCCCGGTTCTCCCCCCGCAGTGCCGGGCCTCGCAGGGGCCGAAGCGCGGGCAGTGCTGGTGCGTGGACCGCCGGGGGCACCCGCTGGCGGGCACCGAGGGGCACGGGGGGGCCGCCCGCTGCCCCCCCGCCTGAGGGGAGCCCCAAGTACCGCGTCTGGTGGGCAACGGGGCTCCCGCTGCCTCTGCCCCGGAAACTGCCCTCAGACCCCCCCAAGTGCCGCCGGGACCCCAAAACTGCCCCCAAGTGCCCCCCAGAGCGGCCCCCGCACCCCGAACCTGCCCCAGGCCACGCCCCACTTCCAGGCCACGCCTCCATTCATCCAAAGCCACGCCCATCCGCCTCAAAGCCACGCCTCAATCTGCTACAACCACGCCCCACCCATAAGCCACGCCCCCACACGAGACCAAACCACGCCCCGCCTCAAGACACGCCCCGAGCAGAAACCGCGCCTCCACCTGCGGTCTAGCCACACCCACTTGTTCTAAGCCACGCCCCCGTTTCCCGGGAAACGCGGGGACTTCCTGGCGGGAAGCGGCGCGCGGCGCGGGAGCGGAGCGGTGGGGACACGCGGGGACGCGGGGGGATCCACCCCACGGGGGGACCAGGGGCTCCGCCCCCGCGGTGGGGCGGGGGACGTGGGGGGGACCCGGCCCCGGGGCAGTTTGGGGGGCACTGGGGACGCCAGAGAGACCCCCGGGTCTGGGAGTGAACCCGCCCCGGGGGGGGCAGGGCTGACGGAGCCCCGGGCGGTTTGGGGACCCCAGGACTGATGAAGCCCCAGCGCGGTTTGGGGGGGTGGTCCGGGACTGATGGAGCCCCGGGGCGGTTCTGGGGGGTCCGGGACTGATGGAGCCCCGGGGCGGTTCTGGGGGGTCTGGGACTGATGGAGCCCCGGGGCGGTTTGGGTGCCGGGGCGGTGCGGGGTCGCCAGGGCAGTGCGGGGTCGCCAGGGCGGTGCGAGGTCGCCGGGGCAGTTTGGGTGCCGGGGCGGTTTGGGTGCCGGGGCAGTTTGGGTGCCGGGGCAGTTTGGGTGCCGGGGCGGTTTGGGTGCCGGGGCGGTGCGGGGTCGCCGGGGCGGTTTGGGTGCCAGGGCGGCTGTTGCGCCCGGGGCCGTTCGGGCGCCCACACGCTGTGCCCGCAGGGCCATGGCGCGGGGGGAGCGGGAGCTGCTGCTGTCGCTGCAGCGGGACCTGAGCGAGGAGCAGTTCCAGAGCCTCAAGTTCCTGCTGGAGGAGCAGCTGCCGCGGGGGGAGCTGCTCCCGGCCTCGCGCCCCGAGCTGTGCCGCCTGCTGCTGCAGCGCTTCCCGGGCCGGGCGCTGGACGTGCTCGCCGACCTGCTGCCCCGGATCTCCCGCCACGACCTCGTCCGGCGCCACGGGCTGCGCGGCGCCGAGCAGGAGCCGCTGGGAGAGAAGGGGCACGTGGGGGGTCGCCCCGATTCGCCGCCGACCGCAGCGCCCCCAGCCACGTCACCCCCGGCCGTGTCACCCCCGGCCGTGTCACCCCCAGCCACGTCACCCCCAGCCGTGTCGCCGCCGGCCGCGCGTCCGCGGCGCCTGACGGAGCGGGAGTTGATGCAGGTGGCGCAGAAGCTGGGCGGGGAGTGGCAGGAGGTGGGCATCGCGTGCCTGGGCCTGGACAGCAGCCGCCTGGACCAGATCCGGGAGGAGCACCCGCGCAGCGCGGTGCTGCAGAGCTTCGCCATGCTGCTGGACTGGCAGCGCCGCGAGAAGGCGGCGGCCACGGCCCCGCGGCTCCGCGCGCACCTGGCCCCCGCGCGCCTGGCCCCCGAGGTCTTCGACCTCCTGCAGAGCTTCGAGGGCGACTGAGGGGGCGCCCCCCGCGCAGCGCGGGCGGACGGGGAACAGTAAACGCCTTTTATTCCAGTGTGGCCGCACCGAGTCCACCTGCTGTCACCGCGGCTCTGGGGGGGCTCTCACCATAGGCCTGGGGGGGCTCTCACCGCGGCTCTGGGCGGGGGAGCTCACCCGTGGGCCTGGGGGGTGGTGGTTGCCCCCCGGCTCTCACAGGTCCCGTCCCAGCCTCTCGATCTCGTCCAGGAAGAAGTCGAGGTCGGCCGCGGTGACGGCCGGGCTGGTGACGATCTGCCGGAAGAAGTTGACCCTGGCGCCGTGGGGCTGGTAACTCACCATCATGGAGCCCTTCTTCATCATCCGCTCCTTGATGGCGGGGGCCACCTGGGGGGCGAGCGCCGTCACCGGGGGGGCTGGGGGTGATCTGGGGAGCAGCCGGTCCCCCCGCTCACCTTCCCCAGCCTCGGCCAGTAATCGGGGGCGCCCTCCTGGCCCCGCAGGCTGGGGGGCACGAACCAGAAGCAGAGGTTGATGAACTCGGGCTGCGGGAGGGGGAGGAAAAGATCACAGAGCCCCCGGCACCCAGACCCGGGGGGGCCACCCCTGTGCCCCCACCCCCACGTCAGGGCCAGGACTTGAACCCGTAGCTTTCTGCTGCAGGGGCACTGCGCCGCCCCCCGGCATTGTTTTGGGGCAGCGCGGTTCTGCTCCCCGGGGCGCGGTGGTGCCGGGGGGGGGGTAAGGGGGGGACACACAAACCCCCCGCGTTTGCGGTTGTTGAGCCCGGCCGCACCTCTGACACCAGCTGGAACCCGTCCCTGCGCCGCACCTGCTCGGCCAGGTACCTGGGGGGGCGGGGGGTGAGTGTGAGGGCGGGGCGGGGGGCGGGGCGGGGGGCGGGGCAGGGGGCGGGGGGGCACGGCGCTTACCGCGTGCAGGCGAAGGCGCGCTCGACGCGCCGCGCCAGCCCCCGCGTGCCGGCGGCTTTCCAGAGCAGCCAGAGCTTGAGGCAGTCCACGCGCCGGCCGCACTGCGGGCTCTTGTCCCCGGTGTCGTAGGCGACGTCGTAGAACTTGTCGGTCTGGAACAGGTACGTGGCGCCGGCGCCGTGGCAGCGCTGCAGGAGCCCCTGCAGGACGCGGTGTCACCAAAGCGGAGCGGGGGGGCGGGGGGGGCGGGGGCGCGGCGGGGGCTGCGGGTCGTACGGAGCCGTCGCGGAGCAGGAACGCCGAGCACTGCAGCCCCACCGTCAGCATCTTGTGCGGGTTCCAGGCCACCGAGTCGGCCCTGCGGGACAGGGACGTTTGCGGGGACCCGGAGCGGGCGGCGGCGCGTCCAGCGGGGCTGCGGGGTCACTCGCCTCTCGATGCCGGCCAGGAGGTGCCGGTGCCGGCCCGAGAGCAGCGCGCTGCCGCCCCAGGCGGCCTGCGGGGACACGGCTGAGCGAGCGCGGGGAGCGGGCGCGCGCCCCCCCGGCCCCCCGGCCCCCGCGCTCACGTCCACGTGCAGCCAGAGGCCGTGGCGCTGGCAGACGTCGGCGATGGCGCCCACGGGGTCGAAGGCGCCCAGGACGGTGGTGCCGCAGGTGGCGCAGACGAAGAAAGGCTGAGCGCCCTGCGGACGGGACAGCGGCGGGGGGGCCGCGGGGGGGGCGTTGAGATGGGCCGGAGGACAACAGGATGGGCCGGGGACATTGGGACGGGCTGGGGGACATTGGGATGGGCCGGAGAGCCCCAGGCAGCTCCGCCCAGGACTCCGCGTCCCTCACCTCGGCTTTCGCCCTCTCGATCTCCTTCTCCAGCTCCTCCGGGATCATCTTCCCCCTGAGGGACAGAGACTGAGGAGCCATGGCAGTGGGACAGCGCGGGGACAGGGTGGGGACAGCGCAGGGCAGTACGGGGACAGCACAGGGACAGCACAGGGACAGCGCGGGGCAGTACGGGGACAGCACAGGGACAGCACAGGGGCAGCGCGGGGACAGCGCGGGGACAGGGTGGGGATAGTGCAGGGAGAGAGCGGGGACAGCGTGGGGCAGTGTGGGCACAGCGCAGGGACGCAGCGCCGGCTCAGCCCGTGACCCACCTGTCGTCAGTGCCGACCAGGCGCACGTTGTCCGTGCCGATGCCCAGGAACGCGGCTCCTTTCAGCACCGAGTAGTGGCTCTGGGGGGACGGGGCTCAGACCGGGGTGTCACCCTGCCCCCCCTAGCCCCCCCCCTGTACCCCCCCCCCCCCCCGGCGCAGACCTCGCGGGACGCGAACAGGACCAGGCGCGGCAGGGCCCAGTTGCCGCTGCGGCGGCTGTGCGGGAAGCGGTGGAAGCGAGCCACGTTCATGGCGTACATGTTGGACATGGAGCCTCCTGCCGGGACAGCGACGGGGACAGGGACGGGGACAGTGCGGAGGGTGACGAGCCACCGCGGGGGCCGGGGCCGGGGCCAAGGTACCTGGGGCGAAGATGCCGTCCCCGCCGCTCCAGCCCACCAGCTCGCGCAGCTTGGCCAGCACCACGTCCTCCATGAGCACGAACGCCGGGGCGATCTCGTACGTGTACCTGCGGGGACACGGCGCGTGGGGCTCCGGCTGCTCGCGGGCGCCCGCCCCGCGCCCCCCGCCCCCCACCCCGCGTCCCCCGCCCCGCGCCCCCCGCCCCGTGCCGCACTGGCTGGTGTTGAGCGCCTCGGTGAGCAGCCGCCCCGCCAGCGCGTGGTGGTCCAGGCCCGAGAAGAGCTGGTTGAAGAACCGCGGGTGACCTGGGGGGACACGGGGGCGGCGTCAGGGACGGGGGACGGGGGACCCCGGGGCCCCGGCTGCGCGGGGACAAGTGTCACCTGTGGGGTGGGGCCACCCTGGGCGTGGGACGGGGACACGAGTGGGACGTGCTGCACCTGTGACCCCGTGATGGCGCCTGGGCGGGACGGGGGGGCTCAACTGGGGCCAACTGAGCTGAACCAGGATCAATTAGGGCCAAACGGGAGCAGCTGGGACTGAACTGGGATCAAGTCGGGGCTGAGCCAGGACCAGCCCAGCAGCACTGGGCTGCACTGGGACCAACTGGGCTGAACTGGGACCAACTGGGCTGAACTGGGACCAGTGGGCAGAACTGGGACCAGTTGGGCTGCACTGGGACCAACTGGGCTGCACTGGGACCGGCCGGGCCGCACCGGCTGCACCGGCGCTCACCGGTTTTGACGCTGTAGCGCACGAGGTCCCGGCAGCGCCGCAGCAGCCGCGGCGCCGGCTCCCCCTGCTCCTGCAGCTCCAGGTCCAGCAGCGCCCGCAGCTCCGCCGGCTCCTTCCACTCGCACACCTGGGGGACAGCGCGGTCGGTCCCCGGTCCCCGCGCCCCCCCCAGGCCCCCCCGCGCCCCCCGCGGCCCCACCTTGCGCGTCACGTCGGTGCCGCCGCGCACGGCGTCCTCCAGCAGCACCCGCACGGCCGCCCGCAGGAACTCCTCCCCGGCCGCCGCGTCCACGCCGGGACGCGCCAGCTCCTCGCGCTCCGCGGCCGCTCCGGGCGCGGTGCCCTCGGCCATGGGGGGGACACTGGGCACTGTCCCCTCGGCCATGGGGGGCACAGTGGGCGCTGTCCCCTCGGCCATGGGGGGGACACCAGGTGCCGTCCCCTCCGCCATGGGGGGGACAATGGGCGCCGTCCCCTCGGCCATGGGGGGGACAGTGGGCACCGTCCCCTCGGCCATGAGGGGCACAGCGGGCACTGTCCCCTCGGCCATGGGGGGGACAATGGGCACTGTCCCCTCGGCCATGGGGGGCACAGCGGGCGCCGTCCCCTCCGCCATGGGGGGCACAGCGGGCACTGTCCCCTCGGCCATGGGGGGCACAGCGGGCGCTGTCCCCTCCGCCGTGGGCCCGCGGTGCCGCCCGTGTCCCTCCCGCCGGGCGGATCCTCCGCGGGGCCACGTGGCGGGACCGGGACAAAGTGCGAAGAGCAGAGGGGCAGAGGAGCAGCTGCGCGGGGCCGGGGGGGCAGCGCCGGGGGGGCCAAGGGGCTGCGGGGGGAACACCCGGGAGCTGCGGGGGCGGGGTCAGCACAGGCCCGTGTCCCGGGGGTGTCCCCAGTGTCCCCATTGACCCCTCAGGGTGAGGGTGTCCCCATTGTTCCCCCGGGGGGGTGTCCCCAATGTCCCCGGGGGGTGTCCCCATTGACCCCCCGTGGGGTGTCCCCCGCGTCCCCTCAGGGTGGGTGTGTCCCCCGGGGGGTGTCCCCCGTGTCCCCCCCCGCCCCGCGCACAGCTCGGGCCGGCTCTGCCCCAGACCCCCGTGCGCCCGCGGCCCCGGGGACAACGCGGCGTGGGGAGCGGAACCGAACCCACGGGACACAGCGCGACGGGGACACAGCGCGACGGGGACACAGCGCGACGGGGACAGCCCGGGGGCGATGGCGGCGGACGCGCCCCCCGCGGCACGGACGTACGGGCAGCTCTGCGGGGCGGCGCGGCCGGGCGGGGCCCGGGCTCAGGTTTAGGCTCAGGTTCAGGCCCGTGTTCAGGCTCGGGCTCAGGTTTAGGCCCAGGCCCCGGCTCAGGCCGCGCCGCCCGCCCCCGGTTGCCCCGGCAACCGCCCGGCTCCAAGATGGCGGCGGCGCGCGCATGCGCGGCACGTCCACACATCCCGCCCTCCCCCCGCCGGAAGTGCTGGCCGTGGCGGGCGGAGGGGGGGCGGGTATTTCCGGTTCCGGGTCGGCGGCGGCGGCCGAGGAAGGGGGGGCGGCGGCGCCGTTGGCACCGCGGGCGGCGCGGAGCGGCGCGCGGAGGGGCCGCGGCAGGTGCGGGGCGCGCGGGGCGCGGGGGGGCCGGAGCGGGGGGGCCGGGCCGGGGCGGGGGGGCCGGGCTGCGGGGCCGCGCGCCTCACCGGGCCCGGCCGCGCGCGCCGCCGCCGCGGCCCCGCCCACACCGGGAGGGGGAACCGGGGAACGGGGGCAGAGCGCGGGGCGCACGCGCGGGGCCCCCCCCACACACTCCGGGAGGGGCCTCCGTGTCCCCGCCGTGACCCCCCCGCGCTGCCCCCCCCGCACCAGGCCCCCCCCGGCACTTTGTTCCCCCGGATCACGGTTTGTTCCCCACCCCCCCCGGTTGTGACCCCGCCCGCGACACCCTAGTGCCCCCCCCGCCCCCCCCTTAACCCCCAGTCCCGTCACCCCCCCAAAATTGGGCCCCCTGCCCCCAAACTGTGCCCCCCCCGCCCCCCCCCGCCCCGCCCCCCCACCCCCACTGTCCCGGGGGCTCAGCTGGGACAGGGACCCCTGACCCGCCCCCCCCCACATTGCCCCTGGGGGCTCAGCTGGGACAGCCCCCCCGATCCGCCCCGCCCCCCCCTGTCCCGGGGGCTCGGGGGGCGCTCGGGGCCCGGGTGCAGCAGGGCCCCCCGTGACCGCCCCCCCGTCCCCGCAGGCGAAGAGCAGCAGCAGCGTGTGTCCCGGGGGGGGCCGGGGGGGGCGCGGGATGTCCCCCCCCCTCTGACAGCGTCCCAGGCCCGCTGCCGCCCCCCCCCCGCGGCTGCAGGACCGGACATGGCGGCCAAGTGGCGGGTACTGGGCGAACCCGGCAAAATCCGAACCGCGGGCAGGCGCGGGCCCCGGGCCTAACGGCCCCCCCCGAACCGCCCCGCCCTCCATAGCACACCCCCAACCGTCCCCCTGTCCAAACCCCCTGTCGAGGACAGACAGACAGACAGCCCCAAGATGGCTCAGGTAATGAGCCCCACCCCCCCCCCGCACCCCCAGTGCCACCGCCCGGGGTGGGGGGCGCGGGGGGCGGGGATCAGTAAATTCGCCCCCTCCCCCCCCGCCCCCCGCTCCAGGACTCTCCCGTAGACCAGGGGGGGTGGGAGGGGGGCGGGTTGGGGCCCCCCTGCCCCCCGCTGCGGGGGCGGGGGGGGCTGGAGCGCTGTGTCCCCCCCAGGCGAGCCTGCTGGCCTGCGAGGGGCTCTCGGGGGTCTGCCTGGTGCCCACCCCCGCCAGCAAGAAGATGATGCCCAAGGCCGGAGCCAAAGGGGACGCGCGGGACCGGGGGGGCCCCG
Source organism: Nesoenas mayeri (assembly GCF_963082525.1). Lineage (NCBI taxonomy): Eukaryota > Metazoa > Chordata > Aves > Columbiformes > Columbidae > Nesoenas > Nesoenas mayeri. Next base: position 258,484 of record NC_137558.1, on the reverse strand, counting down.
AGCTGCTGGTACGGGGGAGCGGCGCTGGGAGCGGGCGGCAGGGGGCGGGGCCGCGGGGGGCGGGGGCTCCTGCCCCCTCGTCCCCCCTCGTTCTCCCTTCACCTCGCTGGTTCCCCCCGCTCCGGCTTTTCCCCCCTCGCTGGCGTTTCCTGGCGCTTTCTGCTCCTTTTCTGCACTTTTTCCCTTTTAATTCCCTTTTCCCCCTTTCATTAACTTCCCTCTTTACTTTCCCCCCCCCGATAATTTAACCCCCCAATAATTTAACCCCCCCGACGCCCCTTGTGCCCCCAGAGCCTGCGCCAGGACCCCGACAAGCCCCGCGGCGCCCGCAAGGACGACGACCCCCCCGAGGCGCCGCAGCCCAAGAAAGCCATTAAAAAGGCAGGTGGGGGGGCCCCAGCGCCGGGGGGGGACACACAGGGTGGGGGGTGTCACTGTCCCCACTGACCCCCTCTGTCCCAGCACCAAGGGACCCCCCACCCCCCACCAGGAGCATTTCGGGCACAGGTTGGGGTTCTGGGGATGGGGGGGACGCGTTTTGCGCCCCCGTCGCCGCCGGGGGGTCACTGATTGCCCCCCCAGGTGGTGGTGATCAAGCAGAACGGCTCGTTCCAGCTGGGGAGCCCCAAAAACTTCGTGTGCGACCATTGCTGCGGCGCCTTCCGCAGCAGCTACCACCTCAAGCGCCACATCCTCATCCACACCGGTAACGCCGCGTTACCCCGTAACGAGCGCTAATTAACTCCCCCCCGCCCGGTATTAATTACCTGCACCCCCCAGGCGAGAAGCCCTTCGAGTGCAACGTGTGCGACATGCGCTTCATCCAGAAATACCACCTGGAGCGGCACAAGCGCGTCCACAGCGGCGAGAAGCCGTACCAGTGCGAGCGCTGCCTGCAGGTACCGCGCGGGGGGGCCGCGGGGGGGCGCCCCCCGGGAGCCCCCCTGACCGCCCGCCCCCCCGCAGAGCTTCTCGCGGACCGACCGGCTGCTGCGGCACAAGCGCATGTGCCAGGGCTGCCAGACCAAGAGCCCCGACGCGCAGCTGCTGCTCTAGGAGCCCGGCCCCCCCGCGGCTGCTGCTCCAGGAGCCCGGCCCCCCCGCGGCCCGGGGGCCCCCCGCCCCTCCTCTTCCTCGCCCCCCCCGGGCTGCGACCGGACGCACGGCCGCGGCGCTGTAAATAACCCGGAGCTGGAGCGTCCCCCCGCGGAGCTGCCTGCAGACTGACTGCCCCCGCGCCCCCCCGGGCGCTTCATTGACCCCCCCCACCCCCCCGCTCTCAGGAAAGGCTTAAAGCCCTAAGCTGGGCTTAAAGCAGAGCTAAGCCGGGCCTAAAGCTGAGCGCACACGGGACACTGGCAGCCCCGCCGGCTCCGTGCGGGCGCTCGGCTCGGGGGGGGCACCGGAGGAACTGTTTCTACTCCCCCCCCCCGCCTGTTTTTTTGAGGAAAAAAGTAGAGAAACTAGGAAACAGCAGCGTTTGGGGCAGTGGCGCCTCCCCCGGGCGCCTCCACCTCCCCCCCAGGCGCTTCACGGCTTGGGGGGCTGTTTTACTCTGTTCTGTGTGTCGTGGGGCGGGGCCCCGCTCGCTGCCCCCCCGGCCCTGGGGGGGCCGTGACGTGCAGGGGGGGCGAGCACCCCCCAGAAAGCCGCGATATTGGGGGGAAACCGTCGGCTCAACCGGCTCTGGAGCCTCCGCCCCTCGGGGGGGTCACACGTTCTGGGGACAGTCCTGTGCCCCCCCAAGCACAGACCGTTCCCACGCTGGGGGGGCAAAGGGCCCCCCGGGTCCTCACTTGGGGGCCTCGTTTCTCTTGGTGCCACCGCCAGGAGCTCCGGGGGTGACACTGGGGGGTTGTGACATCTCCCATGTCTTGGGGACACCCCCCCCCCCCCCCTCATCCTAAAAAATGTGGGTTTGATGCTGTGAGAAGAGCTTCAGCTCTGACCCCCCCGCCGAGCTCCGTCCCTCTGGATGTGGGGGGGCCAGGACGGGTTTTAGGGGGGGACACAAAAACCCGGGGGGGTGGCCAAAAACGATGGGGGGGGTGACACCGTCTGCACCCACAAAAGTGCAGCAGCTGCATTGGGACCCCCCGGGCCCCCCAAACCAGGGAGGGGACACAGGGACCCCCAGCCCCCGGGCGGGCGGCGCAGGGGACACCCCCTCCTCCCAGCTTCTTTCTTGGGCTATTTTGGTTGCTTTTGGGGTTTAATACACTTATTTTGCTACAGGGGAGGGGGGTGGGGCCGGGGCGTGGCCTCGAGTGGGCGGGGTCGGGGTGTGGCCAGCGGGGGGCGGGGCCCGGGTGGGCGGGGTCGGGCGTGGTTGGGGGCGGGGCCGGGGGGGGCTGGCCCGGTGTGGTTTTCGCGCCCCCCGCAGCCTCTCGGGTTTATTTAAATAAAACTCGTCGGGGTTTTTCTACCTCGGGCTCCGCAGCTTCACTGGGGGGGCGGGGGCGGCCCCCCCGCGGCCACGCGCGGCGTGACGCTGCCACGCGCTGGGGACGCGGCTCCTTTATTGGGGGTTTCCAGCACAAGAACGGGGGGTGGGCTGGACCGGGACCAGGTGAAGCTGGACCGGGACCAACTGGGTGAACTGGAGCCAACCGGGGCTGAACCGGAACCAGGTGAGGCCGGGCTGGGACCTGCTGGCTGAACCGGGACGGGTGTCCCCAGTGTCCCCTCAGTCGGGACAGTACCCGGGGTTGGCCGTGGTGCTGGTGGCACTTCTGAAGAGCGGGTTGTTCTGCGGGGACACGGCGGGTCACAGCCCGGCCGGGGGTCACAGCCATTTGGGGGTCCCCGCCCGGGGTCCCGGGACCGTCACCTGCTCCCGCCGGGACTCGCGCCGGCCCCGCAGCTCCAGCGCCGCCCGCGCCAGCGCCAGCGCCACCAGCCCCAGCGCCACCGGCGCGGCCACCAGCGCGGCCACCAGCGCCGGCGACAGCGCCGCGGCCCCTGCGGAGAGACCGGGGCTGGAGCAGCGGGAACCCCCGGGGGACACGGGACCCCCCCAGCCACCCGCGGGGACACGGGACCCCCCCACAGGGACCCATGGAATCCCGAGAGCCCCCCGCATGGCCACTCATGGGGACCCATGGGTGCAAGGACCCCCCACCCACCGGGTTTTGGGGACCCGAGACCCCCCCCGGCCACCCATGGGGACCCGGGACCCCCCCACAGGGTCCCTTGGGGTGCACGGCCCCCCCGCAGGGGTCCCTGGGGGCACACGGGTGTCCCCCCACTCACCCTCCTCAGCCCAGACCAGCAGAGTCACGTCCCGCTCCTCGTCCCACTCGTGCCCCCGGGGCGCCCCCTCGATGAGGAAGACGAGCACGCGCCCGTCCGGCGTCTCCTGGCGGCACCAGCCCCGGGGGCCCGGGGGGGGCGCGGGGCCGCCGCGCGCGGTGACGCGGGGACAGGCCCGGCTGCAGTTCCCGCGCAGCGGCCCCCGCCCGAAGGCGCCGCAGTCGGCGCAGTCCCTGGGACCCGCGCGCGGTCCGTCAGCCCTGCGGGCTCTGCGGGCTCTGCGGGCCCTGCGGGCTCTGCGGGCTCTGCGGGCTCTGCGGGCTCTGCGGGCCCTGCGGGCTCTGCGGGCTCTGCGGGCTCTGCGGGCCCTGCGCCCCCGGGCCCGCCGCTCACCGGCCACCGCGTCCCCACGGCTGTGTCCCCGGAACTGGCCCACCCCTGTCCCACCCCACCCCTGTCCCCACCCGTTCCCCACCCTGTCCCTGTCCCCACCCCACCCCTGTCCCCACCCGTTCCCCACCCTGTCCCTGTCCCACCCCACCCCTGTCCCACCCCACCCCTGTCCCCACCCTGTCCCTGTCCCCACCCCACCCCTGTCCCCACCCGGTCCCCACCCTGTCACCACCCTGTCACCACTCGGGCCCCACCCGATCCCCACCCAATCCTCACCCGGTCCCCACCCCACCCCTGTCCCCACCCGGTCCCCACCCGGTCCCCACCCGGTCCGCACCCCGTCCCTGTCCCCACCCGGTCCCCCCCTCACCGCAGGCGCCGGCAGGGCGGGTGACAGGAGGGACAGCGCTCGCAGAACGGTCCCTCGTAGCCGGGGTGGCAGCGGCAGGTCCCGCACTCGCAGCTCCCGTGGCCGCTGCACTCGCGCCCCCCCCGCAGGCAGCGCCCCCGGCCCAGGGGACACCCGCAGCCGCGGCCCCCGAACCCCGCGCGGCAGCGGCACGTCCCGCACACGCACTCGCCGCGCTCCGGGCCTGGGGACGCGCCGCTGTCACACGGACACCGGGGACGGGGACGGGACCCCGCGCCGTGGGGACGGGGACATCCGATAGGGAAGGGACCCCAGAGGGACACACGGTGGGGACAGGACCCACCGGGTCAAGGACACGCAGTGGGGACGGGACTCACGGGGACGTTCCACGGGGACAACCCCCCCGCAAGGACGGGAACCCCAAGGACGGGCAGGGCCGTGTCTCCCCCCCTCTCCCCCATCCTCCCCGGTCCCCCCCCGTGTCCCCCCCGTGTCCCCCCATGTCCTCCCGTCTCCCCCCGTCCCCTGTGTCCCCGGTGTCCCACATGTCCCCCGTGTCCCCCCCCCGTCCCCCCATGTCCCCCGTGTCCCCCATGTCCCCCGTGTCCCCCCCCCGTCCCCCCATGTCCCCTGTGTCCCCCATGTCCCCCGTGTCCCCCCCTGTCCCCCCGTGTCCCCACCTCCGCAGGGCAGCCCCTGGTGGCGCTCGCAGGCGCCGCTGCAGGGGGCGCTGGTGCTGTTAGGGGGGCAGCTTCCCCCGGCCCCCCCCGGCCCCTCCTCCTCCGCGCACTCGCAGTGGCGGCCCCGGCGCCCCCCCGGACACCTGGGGGGGCAGCGGCGGTCAGACCCCCCCCGCCCCACAGACTCGCGTGACCCTCGGCACCCCGGTGTCCCCCTGACCCCCCCGCCCCACAGACCCGCGTGACCCTCGGCACCCCGCTGTCCCCAAGTGACCCCACAGACCCCCGCCCTGTGCCCCTCGGCACCCCGGTGTCCCGCTGCCCCTCCCCCGCCATGTCCCACAGACCCCCAAACTGCACCCCCAGCCCACCCACTGCCTCCATCTCACCCCATGGACCCCCAACCTGCTCCATGGGACCCCCACCCCAGAGCGCCCCCGCACCTGCAGAGCCCGCAGAGCAGCGCCCCCCCGTGGCAGCGCGCGCTGCGGGGCGCGCTCTGGGCGCACGGGCACGCGCACAGCGTCCCCAGCTCCAGCGCCAGCTCCTCGGGGGCCCCCAGCGCCCGCACGGTCACGCGCTGCGGGGACTCCAGGCACGCGCCCGCGCGCACCCGCACCGTGAACGTCACCTGGGGGACACCGGGCCGTGGGGACACCCCCGCGGCGCCCCCGCGTCCCCGTCCCGCACCAGGAACCCCCGATGGCCCTTATGTCCCCAGTGCCCTCTCATACACCTTATGTCCCCATAACGTCCCCCTCAAGTGCCCCCCAATGTCCCCTGTGTCCCCAATGTCCCTGCCATGACCCTCCCCATGCCCCACACGTCCCCCCATGCCCATGTCCCCCCACCATGACCCCCCCAATGTCCGTTATGTCCCCAGTGTCCCCCCATACCCATGACCATGTCCTCCGCATGTCCCTTTTGTCCCTCCATGCCCCCCCCACCCCCATGATCCCCAAAGTCCCCCATGCTCTACGTCACCCCAATGTACCCCCCATGCCCCCCCAATCTCCCCCCCATACTCCCCTATGTCCCCCCAGGTTCCCCCACACCATGTCCCTCCTGAAGTCCCCACCCCCTCATGTCCCCCCCCCATGTCCGCCCCCCATGTCCCCCTCCATGTTCCCCCCCATGTCCCCACCTCCTGGTCGACGCGGACGCCGGTGCAGGAGGCGCCGTGGGGCCGGGGGGGGCCGGGGGGGCCCCCGCAATGCGCCTCGAGGCTGAGGCTGATCCCGGGGGGCAGCGGCGAGTGCTGCAGCTCCACCGTGGACAACAGGCTCTGGGGGGCACCCACGGGTGTCAGCAGCCCCGCCCCCCGGGGCCCCAGCCCCCCCCGTCCCCCCACGTTACGCTGTAGGCGTCGGCGATCAGCTGCACCACGTTGCTGGAGTCGTCCCGCAGCTCCCGCACCACGGACCGCGGGATCAGGCGGCTCAGCTCCTGGGGGGCGCGGTCAGGGGGGCGGGGACCCCCAGGGACGCCCCGCATCCCCAGGGACCCCCCGCATCCCCAGGGACTCCCCGCGCACCCAGGGACCCCTCAGAGACCCCCCCAGGGACCCCCCGCATCCCCAGGGACCCTCCGTGCACCCAGGGACCCCTCAGGGACACCCCCAGGGACCCCCGCATCCCCAGGGACCTCCCGCATCCCCAGGGACCCCTCAGGGACCCCCCCCAGGGAACCCCCGCATCCCCAGGGACCCCCCGCGCACCCAGGGACCCCTCAGAGACCCCCCCAGGGACCCCCCCGCATCCCCCAGAGACCGCCCCACACCCCCAGGGATCCCCACGCCCCCAGGGGCCCCCCTCAGGGACCCCCCTGTGCTCCCCATGGACCCCCGCACCCCCAGAGACCCCCCCGTATCCCCAGGGATCCCCCTCAGGGACTCCCCGCATCCCCAGGGACCCTCCACATCCCCAGGGACCCCCCGTGCACCCAGGGATCCTCACACCCCCAGGGACCCCCCAGGGACCCCCCCAGGGACCCCCGCACCCCGGGGACCCCCCACCTGGTAGATGGGGACGTTGGGCCCGGTCACGGCGAAGATGGGCTGGATGTTGGCGGCCGAGAGCACCTGGGCCACGTGTCCCACCGACGGGTAATCCTGCCCAACGGGGGTTGCTGGGACCCCCGAAATCCCCCCCAGAACCACCCCCCCCGAAATCCCCCCAGAACCGCCCCCCCAGAACCGCCCCCCCAGAAATACCCCCCAGAACCCCCCTCGAAATCTCCCCCAGAACCTCCCCCCCCGAAATCCCCCCCAGAACCGCCCCCCAGAAATCCCTTCCCAGAACCCCCTCCCCCGAAATCCCCCCACCCAGAACTCCCCCCTCCCAGAACTTCCCCCCATCCGAAATCCCCCCCCTCACAAATCCCCCCTCCCAGAACTCCCTCCACCCAGAAATCCCCCCCCCAAAATCCCCCAACAAATCACCCCCCCCGAAATCCCCCCTCCCAGAACTCCCCCCCCCGAAATCCCCCGCCCCGTCCCCCCCCGCGCACGTAGCGGTGGCTGCTGGCGTAGACGCCGCGGGGGTCCAGGTGGCAGCGCCCGTCGCAGGGGGCGACGATCCCGCCCAGTTTTCCGTCCCCCGCCGAGTGGAACGTGTCGTCGGACGCGAACAGGAGCAGCCGCGCGCCCCCGCGCCACCCGATGCGCTCCTGGGACGGGGACGGGGACGAGGGCACGGGACACGGGACACGGGACACGGGACACGGGACACGGGACAGGGACGGGGGCACGGGACAGGGACATGGGGACATGGGACACGGGACAGGGACGGGGACGGGGACACGGGACACGGGACACGGGACGGGGACATGGGGACATGGGACACGAACGGGGACGGGGACATGGGACAGGGACAGGGACGGGGACAGGGACACGGAACACGGGACACGGGGACACGGGACACGGGACACGGACGGGGACGGGGACATGGGACAGGGACAGGGACACAGGGACATGGGACGAGGGACACGGGACATGGGACAGGGGGACACGGGGGGACAGGGACACGGGGATATGGGGACATGGGGACACGGGGACACAGGGGGACATGAGGGAACACGGGGACATGGGGGACATGGGGATGGAGGGACATGGGGACGGGGGGACACGGGAACAGGGGAGTGTGCAGGGGCCGTGCGTGTGATTGTGCTGGTCTGGGCTTTCACAATGTCCACGCACGCACACCTGCACACCTGGGCACGTGCAAACCGCGCACACACGCGCACACACGCACACACACACACACCCCGTGCTTGCACGCACACTCGCACTCACACATTTGTTTGCACGCACACTTGCCCGCGGTCTCCGCTGCCCGCGCTCTTGCACAGCCCCGCTTGCACGCTCGCTCTCCGGGCCCACCCGCCCCGTGCCCCCCGTGTCCCACTTATCCCCCGTGCCCCCCGTGTCCCCGTGCCCCTCGTGTCCCCCACCTGGCACTGGGCCACCTGCACGATGGCGTCGAAGCCGCCCTCGGCCGGGTCCAGGTTCCCGGACACGCGCTGGAGCCCCACGCGCTGGGCGAACAGCTCGGGGTCCGCGGTGAGCGGGAGGAGGTGGCGGAAGGCGCGGGGGGGGTCGCAGGGCTCCCCCCGCCCCGGGCAGGGGCTGCGCAGCTTGGCGGGCGCCGTGCTCACGTACGGCAGCACCGGCTTGTCCACGAACGACCCGAAACCTGCCGGGGACACGGGCGTTGGGGGGAGCACCCCACAACCCGCCCCCCGCGAGGGGACCCCGCGTGTCGCCAAGGATGTGACGTGGCGCAGGGTGGCCAGGGGGTCACTTCTCAGCTGGTGCGGGGTCCCGGCACCCCACAATCCGCCCCCCGGGAGGGGACCCCGCGTGTCCCCACCGATGCGGGCGGCGGGGGTGGCGTTGCGCAGCGTCCCCAGGATGTCCCGCGCCAGGCGCCGCAGCGTGGCCAGGTCGTCCCGCATGGAGTAGGACAGGTCCAGCAGGTAGTACAGATCCACGGGGGGCGCCGCCGCCCGCCGGAACCGCACCGGGAAGCTGCGCTCCTCCCCTGGGCGCGGGGGGCGGTCAGGGGTCCTTCCCCCCCGCAGCTGTCGGCACCATCTCCCCGCACCGGAGCCGCCTCCCGCTCCCCCGGCACCGCCCTTCTCCATCACCCCCCGTCCTTCTCCATCACCCCCTGTCCTTCTCCATCACCCCCCGCCCTTCTCCATCACCCCCCCCGTCCTTCTCCATCACCCTCCGCCCTTCTCCATCACCCCCCGCCCTTCTCCATCACCCCCCCCGTCCTTCTCCATCACCCCCCGTCCTTCTCCATCACCTTCCCCCCGCCCTTCTCCATCACCTCCCATCCTTCTCCATCACCCCCCGGTCCTTCTCCATCAACCCCCGCCGTTCTCCATCACCTCCCCCCCCTCCTTCTCCATCACCCCCCCGTCCTTCTCCATCACCCCCCGTCCCTCTCCATCACCCCGCGTCCTTCTCCATCACCCCCCCCATCCTTCTCCACCTCCCCACTCGTTCCTCCTCCCTCCATCCCCATCCATCTCCACGTCCGTCCATCCGTCCGTCCATCCACCTGTCTGTCCATCCATCCTCCCTCTCCCCATCCTCGCTCCCCCCCCCTCCCCCCGTCCCCCCTCACCGGGCCGCAGCTGCACCCGCACGCTCTGGGGGCTGAGCTGGGTGGGCCCCCCCGGGCCCCCCCCCGGCGCGCGGTCCCGCAGCACCCGCACGCTGCCCCGGGGCTGCACCACGGCGCGGGGGGGGCAGCCGGCGCGCTCCAGGGCCTCCCGGGGGGCGCAGCGGGGGGCGCCCGCGCCGCCCCCCCGCGGGAACTCCTGCGGGACACGGAGGTCGATCCCTGCACCCCATCCCCGCCCCCCCCGTGGGAACCGGGCGGGTGCCGGGGCGCGGGGGGGCCGCACCCCCGGCTGTTTGTCACCGAGGTTTTGCTGCTTCCTGGTGACAAACCGCAGCGGCAGGGAGGGTCACGCAAGGGCGGCAGCAGCGGGGCCCGCGGGGGGACAGCGGGGACCCCCCGCAGCACGTGGGACACGCGGGGACAACGGGGACCGCCATGGGACACGGTGCCCCCCCGCACACCGCCGCCCTGTGTCACCCTCAAGGGACGCCAGTGCCCCCCACGCTGCGCCCCAACTGCACCAGCCGCACGGGGACCCCACGGGACCCCACAGGACACAGAGACCCCACGGGACACCGGGGGGGCCCCCACGGCACGTGGCCGCCCGCTGGGGGACCGCAGGGGCTTGGGAACAACCCCCCCCAATCTCAGGGGACCCCCCAGGGACATAGGGACCTCCTGGTAGCCCACTGCCCCCCCTCCCCGTGCCCCCCCAAGGCGGGGACCCCAATTCCACACCGCGACCCCCGGGACACCACGATCCCCCCAGCAGGGGGGGGAACCCCGAGCTGAACCCCGAGAGCCCTGGGGGGCCCGGGAAGGGTCGGGGGGAGTCGGGAGGGGGGTCAGAGTGGGGGGTCGTGGGGGGGTCGGGGTGGAGGAGTCGGGGGAGGGTGTCGGGGGGGTGTCGGGGGGGGGTTGGGGGGGGGGTCGGGGGCCCCCACTCACCGGGTCCTCGCACCAGGCGCATCGCGGGTGCGACCGCACACACGCCTCGCAGGTCGCCTGGGGCTCGCAGGACCCTGGGGACACCCGGGGGTCAGGGGGGTGGGACAAAGGGACCCCCCGGGTGACCTCCCCCCAGCTCACCTGTCCCGGCCCCCCCCGGGGCCGCCAGCAGCAGCGGCAGCAGCAGCAGGAGCCCCCCCGGCCGCCCCATGGTCCCGTCTGCACGGGGGCGGCGCCACATCCTGCCCGGGCGGGGGGACAAGGTGGGGACACGGGGCGTGCGGAACCGGCGTCATCCCCGAGCTCCCGGCCCCTCCCCACGGCTCCCCCGTTCACCCCCGTCCCCCCCGCTTCACCCCGGGGCTCCACAGCCCCCCCCAGTTCAGCCCAGGGCTCCACAGTGCCCCCCAGTGCCCCCCAGTTCACCCCAGGGCTCCCCAATCCCCCCCAGTTCCCCCCAACTTCACCCCCAGACTCAGACCGGGGCTGACGTCACTTTATTGATAAAAAGGGGGGGGGACAGTGGCAGAGGCCGAACAACCTCGTTACATCTTATTATGAGAGAGACCCCCCCGCGGGGAGGGGGGGCAAATGGCTCCAGTGACAACAACGGGCCCCCCCACGTCACTCACCCCCAACATCATCCCCGACATCACCCCCCAGCTCATCCCACCCCCCAAAAAGACAGTCCAAGTTCCCCCGGGGGCACCAAACCCTTGGGGGGTCTGGAGCCCCCAGCAGCACAGGGGGATCGGGGGGGGGGTGTCAGAAATCGGGGTCCTCGGAGTCCCCCGGGGGGGGCGGCTCGTCGCGGGCCCCCCCCCAGACGAAGCGGTAATTGTCCTCCAGGGCCTGCTGCCGCCGCCGCTCCTTCTGCGCCTCCTCCGTGCCCTGCAGCTGGGGACACGGGGGACACGGTCACGGGGACACGGGGGTCACGGTCATGGGGACACAGGTCATGGGGGACACCGGCACAGTCACGGGGACACAGTCATGGGGGACACGGTCATGGGGGACACGGGGGACACGGTCACGGGGACACGGGGGTCACGGTCATGGTCACGGGGACACGGTCATGGGGGGACATGAGAGTCATGGTCACGGGGGGACACGGGGGTCATGGTCACAGGGGTCATGGTCATGGGGGGACACGGGGGTCATGATGGGCACACACAGGGGTCATGGTGGGGACACCCCCTGCCTGGGGACACCCACCCCCCGCACAGCTGCAGCACCCGGGCTGCCCCCATGTCCCAGTGACCCCCCCCGTGCCCCAGTGTCCCGCCTCCTGTCCCTCACTGTCCCCCCCGTGTCCCCACCAGGATGTTGAAGAAGATGTCCTTCAGGTTCCTGGTGTCCTCCTCCGACAGCCACTGCGCCTCGTCCTCGTCGCCCCCCCCCGCTGTCACGATCTTGATCTCGATCTTCCCTGGGGGGGGCACACACAGGGGGTCACGGGGACCCCAAAGTCTGCGTCCCGCCCCCCGGAGCGCCGCCGGTACCTTCGGCCCGCAGCCCCTCCTTGGCCAGCAGCTCCCGCACTTCGCTCTCCACGTTCTCCGGCGGGGGGGGGTCCCGTCTTGGGGGGTCCCAGCGCCCGATCCTGCTGACCCTCACCCGCAGCCGCCCCTCAGCCTTCCTCCCGGCCCCCTCCTCTTCCTCCTTGTCCCCCCCCCGCGAGCCCCCCCCGTCCAGCTTGTCCATCAGGCGGTTGAGGGTGGAGGCCAAAGACTTGGACGCCTGGTTACGGTCGAACTCGCCCTTCAGCCCCTCGGTCTCCAGCTCGTCCTCCACCTTTGGGGGGACAAAAAGGGTCGGGGGGGTCTCACCCTGCCCGGGGGTCCCAGCCTGCCCGGGGGTCCCATCCTGCCCGGGGGTCCCCGGGCGGTGACACACACACCTCGTTGATGATGTTGTCGAACTCCTTCTCCATCTCGGTCTTCACCTCCTCCTTGAGCTGCGCCATCTGCTCGCGGGGCAGGACAATGGCCTCCAGGTCCTTCTCGAAGCCACCCAGAAGGTCCCCGTCGTCCTCCTCGTCCTCCTCTTCCTCCTTCTCGGCTTCTCCCGGCGCTGGGGGCTCCTCAGGCCGCGGGGGGGGCGCGGGAACCTTCGCCTCCTCCTCGCTCGCCTGCTCCTTGGCCTGGGGGGGCGGCTCCTGTCACCGTCCCGCGGTGACAACGGAGACGGGCGCCTGGGGGGCCGGACCCCCCGCGCGTCCCCACCTTCCGCGTGCTCTCCTTCAGCTCCTCGATGAACTGCAGCAGGTCCCCGGGGCTGCGCAGCACCTTGAAGTGGATCTTCTTCTGCGGATCTGCAGGGGACAGCGACAAGGGACGAAGGATGGGGACAAGGGACAAAGGGTGGGGACAGCGGACGGCGGGTGGGGACAGCGGACGGCGCATGGGGACAGCGAGGTGCAGCGGGGGACAGACCGGCCAGCAGCGGCCACCAGCCCTGGGGACTCACCAGCCATCTTTGGGGACGGTTCCTCCACCTGCGGGGACAGGGACAAGGTGACAGAGCCCGAAACTGCTCCTGCAATGTCACCACCTCGCCGGCGGCCTCGAGGACGTCCCAGGGCCGCCCCGGGGCCGCGGGGACTCACCGTGGCGCCGGCCCCCTCGCTCACCCGCTCCCAAAGGGCCGCGTCCCGGCCGGGCTCCGGCTCCGGCTCGTCCCCCGGCGCGGCTGGAGGGGACGGAGGGACGGCGTGAGGGGGCGCGGGGGCTGCGGCGCCACCAGCAGGGCGAAAGGAGGTGACAGGGGCCGTACCGTCCCTGCGGGCCGCGGGCGTCCCCTCGGGGGGCTGCGGGGGGGCCTGGGCGTCCCTCTCGCTCCACAGCCTGGTGTCCAAGGTCCTGAGCTCCTCCGAGATCTCCTCCACCTTGCGCTTGGTGTCGGCTTCGGGACGGGGAGGGGGCGCAGGTGACACCCCCGGAGCGGGTCCCCGACCCCCCAGCTCCCTCAGCCGCTCCCCAAAGCTTCTCCAGCCCCTCCCGGGCTGGATTTGTAACTATCGATTCCCGCAGAGCGTTGATAACGATATTAAACTGGCCCCGGTATGTTAAGCTGGGCCCAGAATATTAAACTGTCCAGACGTTACTAAGCTGGGCCCGGCACATTAAGCTGTCCTTGGAATATTAAACTGGCCCCAGAATAGTCAACTGGCTCCAGAATATTACGCTAGTGCCACAATATTAAGCCGGCCCCAGTATAATTAAACCGGCCCTGATATCTTAAGCCAGTCCCAGAATATTGAACTGGCCTCAGAATATTAAGCTGGCCCCAGTATAATGAAGCCGGCCCTGGTATCTTAAGCCGTTCCCAGGCGGTTAAGCTGGCCCAGCCCCGCGCAGGATCTGCCCGCTCCCCGCTCGCGGCCCCGGCACTCACAGACTTGTGCGCGCACGTACTGCACGTACTGCGCGGGGCTGAGCGCGGGCTGGCAGCGGATGGGCTGCGGCGCGGCGCGCGCCGGCGGCCGCAGGAACGGGTGGTGGCAGATGCGCGTGGTGTGCACCGTCAGCACGTAGGAGCAGGACTGCGGCTCGTCCACCCGCGCGATGTAGTCGCCGGCGCCCTCCTCGCACAGGAACTGCGCCGGGGGACACCGGCGTGAGGCGGCGCCGCGGCGGGGACACTGGGGGCACCGCGGCGGGGACAGCGGGGGCCGCGGCGGGGACAGCGGGGGCCGCGGCGTTGGGGACAGCGGGGGCCGCGGCGTTGGGGACAGCGGGGGCCGCGGCGGTCGCACTCACGCGGACTTCGGCCTCTCTGGCGCGGCCGGTGAGGTCGCAGCGGGAGCCATTGACGTAGCTCTGGCTGTGGTAGCGCTTCAGCTGGTGCTGCTTGGTGGCCTGGGGACAGCGGGACGGTGAGCAGGGGACAGGGGCGCCCCGGGCCCCCCGGCGTCCCGCGCCCAACCTTGGCCGTCTCGTCGTTCCAGTCGAACGCCGAGTGGTAGTAGCCGAGGAACAGGACGTCGCCTTTGATCTCCGACTCTGCGGCAGAGGCACCGGGGTGGGGACACCGTGGCACCCGGGACGACCCCCGGGGACAACCCGCCCCCTCCCCGACGTCGTGTCACCGTCCCCACCGGCACCTTCAACGTGGTACTGCTGGATGTGCTTCCCGTAGCAAAACTCGTACGTCCACCAATCCTTGGTCTGAAAACGGGGGAAAAGGGAAAAGGAGAGCGTGCCGGGCGCGGCGGGCGGGCTGGGGCGCCCCCGGCCCCCGCACCTTGAGCAGACAGGGGGCGGCCGCCATGGGGCGCAGCAGCTCGGCCACGCCGGAGCCGTTGTAGAGCGCGGCGTCGTCCTCGGCGGCCGGCGGGCGCACGGCCGCGCGCGGGAGGCGGCACTCGTAGCGCTGCTTGAACCGGGACGCCACCGTCACCACGTCCTCCGCCGGGCGCTGCACAGCGGGGACACCGGGTCGGTCGGGGGGACACGGGGTCGGTCGGGGGGGCACAGCGGGGTCGGTTGGGGGGGCACAGCGGGGTCGGTTTTGGGGGGACACAGTGGGGCCGGCGTGCAAGGGACATGGGGTCGGCGTGTGGGGAGCACACAACGGGGTTGGTCGGGGGGGACACAGGGTCGGTTTGGGTGGGGACACGGGGTCGCTTGGGGGGGGGGGACACGGGGCCGGTTTTGGGGGGGGACACGGGGCCGGTTTTGGGGGGGGACACGGGGCCGGTCGGGGGGGGTCACGGGGCTGGCCGGTTTGGGGGGACACGGGGCCGGTCGGGGGGTCACGGGGGGTCGGTTTGGGGGGGTCACGGGGGGTCGGTTTGGGGGGGGTCACGGGGGGTCGGTTTGGGGGGGGTCACGGGGCCGGTCGGTTTGGGGGGGTCACGGGGCCGGTCGGTCTGGGGGGGGTCACGGCCGCCGTGCCGCCTCTCCCGCTCTCGCCGCGCGGGCTGGGGGTTCGGCCCACGGGGAGGGGGCGGCACAGCCGTGTCACCGCTGCCCCCGCGGCTCCGGGCCCCCCCGCCTCGCGGGCTCCGCGCCGGGGGCGGTGACGGGACACGCGGCGGCAGCTGCAGCCCCGACCCGCGGGCTGACCCGGGCGGGACAGCGGCCCCTCCCGCCGCCCCGGGACTTGGCCCCGGAGCCTCCGGGACGAGCTGGGGCGTCACGGTCACCGCGGGGACCCCGGGACCGGGGCGGGGGAGGTCACCGGGACACCGACCCGGCCCGGCCCGGAGCGCCCGCAGGACCCGGACAGGTACGGCACCCCGGACCGCGTCCCGACCCCGGACCGTGTCCCGATCCCGGACCGCGTCCCGACCCCGGACCGTGTCCCGACCCCGGACCGCGTCCCGACCCCGGACCGCGTCCCGACCCCGGACCGTGTCCCGACCCCGGACCGCGTCCCGATCCCGGACCGCGTCCCGATCCCGGACCGTGTCCCCACCCTGACACGACCCCGGCCCCAGAGGGTCCCCCGGCCGGTGCCCCGACCCCCACGCTGGTGTCCCGGTCTCGCGTGGGACCGGCGTCCCCGGTCCCGCCCGGCGCCCGTCCCGTCGCCACGCACCTGCCCGGCCAGCACGGGCTCGGCCAGGATCTCCAGCCCGTACTTGAGCTCGCTGAGCTCCTGCAGGTTGAGGGCGGCGCGGGCCCCGCGCAGCGGCCGCCCCGGGCCCAGCACCGCCAGCACCGCCAGCAGCACCGGGCCCGGGCCCGGGCCCCGCCGCGCCGCCATCTTCCCCCCCGCCGCCGCTTCCGCCCGCCGCCTCCTCGCTCCCGCCCCGCCCGCTGGCGACCCGCATGCTGATTGGGACGTCGTACTGCCCGTCACGCCCCTCTCGCCTTCTATTGGTTGAAGCCGGGAGATTACGCGACTGGGCTTGAGGCCGCGGTGGGTGGGCGGTGGCCGCGCCAGAGTGTGAGGCGATTGGGCTGAGTCAGCTCATGCGGCGGCCAATGGCGAGGCGGGGCGCAGCCGCTCCCGGTGACGCAACGCCAGGCTCTTAAAGGCGCAGGGGCGGCTTCTGCCCATTGGCCGAGAGGGATGCAGGCGATCCCGGCCGCCTGATTGGTGGAAGGAGACAGAGCATCCCGGGGGGGGGGGGGGGCGAAATCACGTGATTACCGAAGCCAGGAAGGGGGGGGGGGGGGTCCGGCTCCGTTCCAGGGTGAGCCCCCCCCCGCCGTGGGAGCCCCAAGCGCGGACCCGCGTGAGGTGTGTGTGTGTGTGTCCACCCCGAGACCCCGCCCTGGGCGTGGGTCCCAGCGGGCCCCCCAATATCTCCCTGAGTCCCCCAGCACCTCCCCACGTCCCCCCATGTCCCAGGTACCTCAGCACCCCCCGATGCGTCTCCCCCCGCGTCCCCAAATCTCCCCCCGGAGCCCCCAAGTGCCCCCAATCTCCCCCCCCCGCCCAGAACCCCTCAGCCTTCCCCCCCCCCCAGCCGTGCCCCCCCACTAGCATTCTCCCAACCACCCCCCAGCATCCCCTCTCCCCTCCAAGCTCCCCCAGCCCCCCCCGTCCGCAGGCAGCCCAGGCCCGGCCCCCCCGTTCCCCCCACGGCTCAATGGCCCCGTTGTTCCCCCCACGCGTGGGCACAAAGCGCGGCCTGTGGCAGCCGGACCCGCGCTGGGGGGGTGCGGCTCATCTCCCCCCGCCTGGGACACGCCCGACCCCCGCCCGCCCCGATGCGACGGTGACGGCGACAACCGCCCCCTCCCCGCTTTGTGCGTCCCCCCCGCCCCTCCCGGGGCTGCGGCGCTGCCGTTCCCGTCCGGGGCCGCCGGGGGCGCCCATCGCCCCCCGCCCCCCCCGCTGCCGGTGCCGCTGCGAGCGCGGGGACCCGCCGGCGGAGCCAGGTAGGGCCGAGCGACCCCCTCCCCCCGCTGTCGCGACATGTCGCGGCGGGCGCGGCACCTGCCACCGCCCCTCGGCAAAACGGCCCCCCCGCCAGGCCCCCCCGCACCCCCAGGGCCGCCGGCGCCACCGAAGCTCCGGACACCCCCGACACCCCATCCCCGGGACCCCCATCCGCGGACCCCCATCCCCTGCCCCCCCATCCTCATGCACGCTGTCCCCGTCCCCCGCCGCCCCAGCCCCGCTCCCCCCCCCAGCCGCCCCCGGCCCCTCTCTGGCCTCCCCCGCATCCCCCAAACACCCCAGTCCCCCCGGACCCATCGCACCCCCCGCCACTGCCTGAGGGCCCCCCCATCCTGCCTCCCCCCTTTACCCCCCCATCCTTGCTCAAAGCCCCCCCGGGGGGTCCCCGGCTGCCGCCATGTCCCGGCGGGGGGGGTTGGGTGTAGCAGGACGCCTGGGTCCCCTCGGCACTGGGTGGGGGTGCCGGTGTGTGTCCCCCCCCCGCCTTGATGCCGTCCCCGTGTCCACAGGCCGCTGTCATGGGGGGGGCAGAGCCATGAGCTGAGACCCCCCCGCCCCGCCCCCGCCGGGACCCCTGCCCGCCCCGAGGTGAGGGACTGGGGGGCATTGGGGGCACTGGGGGCACTGGGGGCACTGGGGGGGCTGGGGGCACTGGGGGCACTGGGGAGCGGGAGGGAGGGGGTGCAGCCATATGGGCACAGCAGAAATGGGGCGCTGGGGGGGCACTAGGGGCGCGGGGGGCACTGGTTTGTACTGGGGATGCCGGGTGCCCGTGGGAGGTGTCGGGGCCACTGGGGGGCGCTGGGACGCACCGGTTTGCGCTAGGTGGCGCCAGTTTGCACTGGGGGGCACTGGTTTGCACTGGGAGGTGCTGGAGGCAGTGGGGGCACTGGTTTGCACTGGGGGGCACTGGGCTGCACTGGGGGGCACTGGGAGGCATCGGGGGCAATAGGTTGCTTTGGGAGACACTGGGAGCTCTGGCTTGCACTGGTTTGCACTGGTTTGCACTGGTTTGTACTGGTAGCACGGGGCTGCAGTGGTTACACTGGTTTGCACCGGGATGTGCTGTGGGCGCTGGTTTTCACTGGTTGCTACTGGGGAAACTGGGAGTCATTGGGGGCAGTAAGTTGCACTGGGAGGCACTGGGAGCACTGGTTCGTACTGCTGCACACTGGTTCGTACTGCTGCACACTGGTTCATACTGGTGCACACTGGTTCATACTGGTGCACACTGGTTCGTACTGCTGCACACTGGTTCGTACTGGTGCACACTGGTTCATACTGATGCACACTGGTTCGTACTGGTGCACACTGGTTCGTACTGGTGTGCACTGGCTCATACTGGTGCACACTGGTTCATATCGGTGCACACTGGTTCGTACTGGTACGCACTGGTGCACACTGGCTCATACCGGTGCACACTGGTCTGTACTGGTGCACGCTGGCTCATACCGGTGCACACTGGTCCATACCGGAGCACACTGGTTTGTACTGGTGCACGCTGGCTCATGCTGGTGCCGCTGTCTCTCCCGCGGGGCCGCGGTGCTGCGCCCCCAGCCCGGCAGGATGCGGGGCGCCCCCCGGCCGCTGTGCCTGCTGCTGCTGGGCTCGGCCGCGCTGGCCGCCCTCCTGCTGCACCTCTGGGCGCCCAAGGGCCCCCCCAGCGTGGACCTGCGCCGGCCGCCCCCCCAGCGCCTGCTGCCCCCCCCCGCTGCCCCCCCCCGCCCGCTCCTACCCCCACGTCCCCTTCCGCCTCAAGGAGGAAGTGATGGAGTAAGGAGCGGGGGCGCCCGTGGGTGGGAACGATGTGGGGGTTCGTGGGGTGGGACCAATGGGGGGCACACATGGGGGGGGCTCCATAGGGTGGGGGGCACCCATGGGGTACGAGTACCCGTGGAATGGGGCACTCATGGGGTGGGGGCACCCGTGGGTTGGGGGCACCCATGAGTGGGGACACCTATGGGGGGAGCAGCAATGGATCTGGGGACCCATGGGGTGGGAGGCACCCACGGGGGGGAAACTCATGGAGTGGGGGGCACCCATGGAATGGGGTGCTCATGGGGTGAGGACACCTCAGGGTGGGGGACACCCATGGAATGGGGTGCTCATGGGGCGGGGGGGACCCATGAGGGGGGGCAACCCATGGACGGGGGCACCCAAGGGTGGGGAGGGGGACGCAGGACGGGTGGGGGGCTCCGGGGCACCCCCGGGAATGGGGCCGCCCTGGGCCGGTGGGGGGGGGGGCGTCCCCCGCGCCCCCCGTCGGTGACGCTGGGCGGGGCTCAGGCTGCTGCCCAGGAACGGCTGCTCGTGCGAGGGGGGGGGCGGCGGGGCTGGCGCTGCCCCTGCAGCGGCAGCTGTTCGGGACGGGCCCCCCCGTGGACTTCGCCAGCGCGTTCCCCCCCGGCGAGCGGCTCCGCGCCCAGCGCCTGCGCCAGCGCGAGTTCCAGAGCTACCGCCTGCGGTGAGCGGGGGCGCGGGGGGCGCGGGGACGGGGGCAGGGGGACATGGGGACATGGGGACACACGGGGACATGGGGACATGGGGGACAAGGGGGACATGGGGACATGGGGGACACGGGGTGACATGGGGGACATGGGGGACATGGGGGACACGGGGTGACATGGGGGACATGGGGGACATGGGGGACACGAGGGGACACGGGGGACCACGGGGGACACGGGGGACACGGGGGACACAGGGGGACACAGGCACACAGGGGACACGGGGGACACGAGGGACATGGGCGACACGGGGACACGGGGGACACAGGGGGACACGGGGAACATGGGGGGCAGGGGGACACGGGGAACATGGGGGACACGGGGGGACATGGGAGACACGGGTGACATGGGGGCACAGGGGACACGGGGACATGGGGGACATGGGGGGCACATGGGGGACAGGGGGACACAGGGGGCACGGGGGGACATGGGGACACGGGGGGCACGGCGCTGGGAGGGGTCCGGGGGCGTGGAGCCGGCGTTCCCGCTGCCCAGGGTGCAGAGCCCGGCCGACCGGCTGCTCATCGTCCCGGCCAACTCGCCGCTGGAGTACCCGGCGCAGGGCGTGGAGGTGCGGCCGCTGCAGACCGTGCTGGTGCCCGGTGAGCCGCGGGGCACCGCGGGGGGGACCGGGGGAGGGGAAGGGGTGGCCCCCGCGGTGTTTGGGGGCCGGCCCCACTCACCCCCTTCGTCTGCGACCCCCCAGGGCTCAGCCTGCAGGCAGCGGAAAGGAAGAGCTACGAGGTGAGGGGCGTGGCCAGGGCGGGGAGGGCGTGGTCAGGGCGTGGTCAGGGCGTGACCAAGGAGTGGTCAGGGTGTGTCAGGGTGAGTCAGGGTGGGGTCAGGGTGTGGTCAGGGTGTGACCAATGAGTGGTCAGGGTGGGGTCAGGGTGGGTCAAGGTGAGTCAGGGTGGGGTCAGGGTGTGGTCAGGGTGTGACCAAGGAGTGGTCAGGGTGGGGTCAGGGTGGGTCAAGGTGAGTCAGGGTGGGGTCAGGGTGTGGTCAGGGTGTGACCAATGAGTGGTCAGGGTGGGGTCAGGGTGGGTCAGGGTGAGTCAGGGTGGGGTCAGGGTGTGGTCAGGGTGTGGTCAGGGTGTGACCAATGAGTGGTCAGGGTGTGTCAGGGCGTGGTCAGGGTGTGTCAGGTGTGTCAGGGTGTGGTCAGGGCGTGGTCAGGGCGTGGTCAGGGTGTGTCAGGGCGTCGCCCAGGCGGGGGCGCCCCCGGCAGGTGCCCCGTGTCCCGCAGGTGAACCTGACGGCGTCGCTGGGCACGCTGGCCGTGGCGGGCGTGGTGGAGGGCGTGGCGCTGCGGGGGGAGGGGCAGCCCCGCCTGTCTCTGGCCGCCGCGCGCCTGGACCACCTGAACCGGCAGCTGCAGTTCGTCACCTACACCAACACGCTGTTCCACCCCGACACGGCCGACATCGGTGCGGGGGGCGGGGGGCAGAGGGACCGGGGGGGCGGGGGGCGGGATTTGGGGAGACGGGGCTGGAACCAGGAGGGTCCCATGGGCGACACCTGCGTGGGCGCAGGTTTCGGGGTGTCACGGGTGGGCCCTGGGTGGGTGCGAGTTTCAGGGTGTCACAGGTGGGTCCTGGGTGGGTGCAGGTTTCGGGGTGTCATGGGTGGGTGCGGGTTTCGGGGTGTCACGGGTGGGCCCTCGGTGGGTGCAGGTTTCGGGGTGTCAGGGGTGGGCCCTGGGTGGGTGCGGGTTTCAGGGTGTCATGGGTGGGTGCAGGTTTCGGGGTGTCCCAGGTGGGTGCCGGTCCCCGTGGGGTGTCCCCAGGTGGGCGCCCCCCCCAGCGCCCCGTGCCCCCCCAGTTCAGTTCTCCACTCCCGGCCACGTCGCCGCCTTCACCATCCGCATCCGGCACCCGCCGCCCCCCCGGCTGTACGGACACCCCCCCGGGGACGGCGACGGGGACACGGACAGGGACGGCGAGAGAGGTGAGGAGGGGGGACCCCGACCCAGTGCCCCGCGCGGCCGCCCGGTGGTCCCGGTGCGGGTGCCCGACCCCCAGCGCCGCGCGCCCCGCTCGCCCAGCCCCCGCTGCCCCCCAGCGTACAACGTCACCGCGCTGGTCACCATCGCCACCAAGACGTTCCTGCGCTACGAGAAGCTGCGCGGCCTCATCGCCAGCGTGCGCCGCTTCTACCCCGACGTCACCATCGTGGTGGCCGATGACAGCCAGCGCCCCGAGCCCCTGCGCGGCCCCCACCTCGAGCACTACCTCATGCCCTTCGGGAAGGTGCGGCCCCGGGGGGCTCCGCAAGGGCCGTGGGGCTGTGGGACCCCAGCGAGGGGGGACGTGTGGGGTCTGTGGGGCTGTGGGGCCCCAGAGAGGGGGGACGTGTGGGGTCTGCGGGGCTGTGAGACCCCAGAGAGGGGGGACATGTGGGGTCTGCGGGGCTGTGGGACCCCAGAGAGGGGGGACGTGTGGGGTCTGCGGGGCTGTGAGACCCCAGAGAGGGGGGACATGTGGGGTCTGCGGGGCTGTGGGACCCCAGAGAGGGGGGACATGTGGGGTCTGCGGGGCTGTGGGACCCCAGAGAGGGGGGACATGTGGGGTCTGCGGGGCTGTGAGACCCCAGAGAGGGGGGACATGTGGGGTCTGCGGGGCTGTGAGACCCCAGAGAGGGGGGACATGTGGGGTCTGCGGGGCTGTGGGACCCCAGAGAGGGGGGACATGTGGGGTCTGCGGGGCTGTGGGACCCCAGAGAGGGGGCACATGTGGGGTCTACGGGGCTGTGGGACCCCAGAGAAGGGGGACGGTGTGGGGTCTGCGGGGCTGTGGGACCCCAGGGACGGGGACCCTGGGGAGAGGGGACACGGTGGGGACAAGCAGGGTGGTGGGACCCCAGGGGCGGGGCACTGGAGACGGGGGACACGGGGGTCTGTGAGGTGGTGGGACCCCAGGGACGGGGACCCTGGGGAGAGGGGACACGGGGGGACAGGCAAGGGGGTGGGAGCGCAGGGGTGGGGGACACAGGGGGACAAGCAGGTCCCTGGGGAGGGGGGCACGCCAGGACCTGTGAGGGGACACGGGGGGTCCACGGGCTGGGGGGGGTGGCCACGGACGCCGTCCCGCGTGTCCCCGCAGGGCTGGTTCGCCGGGAGGAATTTGGCCATCTCGCAGGTGACCACCAAGTACGTGCTGTGGGTGGACGACGATTTCATCTTCACCCCCCGCACGCGCCTGGAGAAGCTGGTGGACGTGCTGGAGAGAACCAGCCTGGACCTGGTGGGGCCCGGGGGGGGGGCCGGGGGGGCCCGGGGGACACCGGGGGGCTCCAGGTCCCCAGGCGCTGGGGGGGGGTCCCGATGTCCCATGTCCCCAGCACCAGGGGAAGGTCCACGTCCCACGTCCCCAGTGCACAGAGGTGGGGGTGTCCCGGTGCCCCCCAGTGTCCCCAGCGCAGAAGGGGGGGCTCCCAGTACCCACCAGTGTCCCCAGCGCCAGGGGGTGGCCCCAATGCCCAGAACTGGGGGGGAGGGAGGCGTTCCAGTGCCCCCCAGTGTCCCCAGTGCTGGGGAGTGTCCCTGTGTGTTCAAGTGCTGTAGGCGGCTGACGCTGAGGGGTCCCGGGGGGGTCCCAGAGGGTCCTGGGGCTGCACTGGAGGGTCCCGGGGGGCACTGGGCGTCCCGGGGCTTTCCCAGTGCTGTCGGTGGGTGATGCTGGGGGTCGGGGGGTCCCGGTGCCGCTCTGGGGGGACTGGGGGGGTTCTGGTGCTGCTCTGGGGGGACTGGGGGGTCCCGGTGCCGCTCTGGGGGCGCTGGGGGTCCCGGTGCCGCTCTGGGGGGACGGGGGGTCCCGGTGCCGCTGTGGGGGCGCTGGGGGTCCCGGCGCGCGCTGCCAGCCCCCGGTGCCCCGCAGGTGGGCGGCGCGGTGCGGGAGATCACGGGCTTCACCACCACGTACCGGCAGCGGCTGAGCGTGCGCGGGGGCGGCGCGGGGGGGGACTGCCTGCGCACCCAGCCCGGCTTCCACCACCGCCTGGCCGGCTTCCCCGCCTGCGTCGTCACCGACGGCGTCGTCAACTTCTTCCTGGCGCGGACCGACAAGGTCCGGCAGGTCGGGTTCGATCCCCGCCTGCGCCGGGTCGCGCATCTCGGTGAGGGGGGCGGGGCTCTGGGGGTGGGAGGGGTCGGGGGGACCCCGGGGGTGCTGAATGATGAGATCCTGGCGGGGGGGGGGGACGCTGAGACGCTGGGGACACCCCCTGGGTCAATATCGGGGCCGAACGGGGGCTTGGGGGGGTGACACCGCGGCCAAAGGACTGAGCCGGTTTTGGGGTGTGTCCCCCAGAATTCTTCATCGACGGGCTGGGGGTGCTGCACGTGGGCTCGTGCGAGGACGTGGTGGTGGATCACGCGTCCAAGCTGGCGCTGCCGTGGCGGCGGCCGGAGGGCGAGCGGCAGTACGCGCGGTACCGCTACCCGCCCCCCCGCGACGACAGCCTGCGCGCCAAGCAGCGCCTCTTCTTCTTCAAGAACCGCTTCAAGTGCATGGCCGGAAACTAGCGACCCCCCCGGACAGCGCGGAGGGACAGAGCTGGGGGACCCCCCACGGGACACCCCTGTGGGTCACCCCCACGGGACACCCCCACGGGACCCCCCCATGGGACACCCCCATGGGACACCCCTATGGGTCACTGAGGCTCAGTCCTGGGGGACACCCCCATGGGCCACCACGGGCCACCTCATGGCCCCCCGGGACTGCAGCCACCCTGGAGCACCCCCACCCCACCCCCCCCCCGGCGTTTTTAGCTCTTTTGTACTTTGGGGGGTGGAGGGGACGCGGACCCCCCCCAGGGGACCCAGGTGTCCGGGTGTCCCCCCTCCTTTTTGATCCCCCCCCAGTTTTCTACTGTACAGCCCCCCCCTCGCGCTGTCGCCAGGATTTTTGTGCCAAGTCTCGGCCCCGCCCCCCCGGGACCCCCCCGAGGCCGGGCTGGGGGAGGGGCTGGGGGAGGGGCTGCCCCGCCCCCCCCGCCCTTTTCTACCCAATGGATGGTGAGATTTTAACCAGACCGAAATCTGCCTCTTTCTTCAGCAAAATAAATGAGGGAGGGGGGGGGGGCCCCACCCCGTCCAGGCCACGCCCCTGCATGCATTAACCTCGCCCCTTTAAGCTCCGCCTCCTTCTTCAAGCCCCGCCCATAGCCAACCCAGCACCGCCCTATCAAACCACCCCACTTCTTAACCCCGCCCCTTTCTACCCCGACCACGCCCATCTTAGCCACGCCCTTCTTCAAGCACCACCCACTTAGCCCCACTCCCTTTGTTCAAGCCCCACCCAAACTCTTCTTCGCCCCGCCCCTCGACGACCCACCACACCCACCTTAGCCCCTCCCGTTTCCTCAGCCCCACCCCTTTCTGTGACCCCCGCCCACACCCCCTTAGCCACGCCCCACACTTTAAGCACCGCCCATCTTAGCTCCGCCTCCTTTCTTTAAGCCCCGCCCCACCACACGTGTCCACTCCCGTGGGGGTCCCGTGGGAGGGTCCCAGGGTGGGTGTGGTCCCAGGGTGTGGCTGCGATGTTGGGCGGGGCTATAGGGTGTGGGGGGCGTGGCCTGTCTGGGTGTGGCCCCCCAGGGGCGTGGCCTGTGATGAAGAGGGCGGGGCTTATCCCTTGGACCCTCCCCCGTCCTTGAGTCCCTCTGTCCCCATTCCTGCCCCCCGCTGTCCCCAGGGGTTCGGGGAAACCGGGGGGTCACACACCCCAGGCCCCCAGAGCCCCCCCAGAGCCCCCGCCAGCGTTGCATATTTTTATTGGATCAAAGTTACAGAGATGGGGGGAGGGTAAAATAAAAAATAAATAACCCCTTGTCCCCCCGAGGGCGCCGCCCCCCCCCCGGGGCGCTGGGGCACAGGACCCCCCAGCCTGTCCGTCTGTCCTGGGGGGCTGCGGGGGTTTATGTACAGAGTGACACCGTCCGTCTGTCCATGGGGGGGTGGGCGGCACCGCGCCCCCCCCCGGCCCTGGCAGCAGGCGGGGGGGCCGGTGGGGATGGTCCCGGGGTCCCGGCGCCCCCGCTCAGTCCTCGGTGATGCCCTTGGCCCGCAGCTCCTCCTGCACCCGCGCGAGGTACGTGGGGTCGGGGTACCCGAACCTGGGGGGGGGGGCGGGTCAGTGTGTGCACCCCCGGCGGGGTGCTGCCCCCCAAACCTGCCCCAGAGATGTCCCCCCCACCCCAGGGACGGTGCCCCCCCTGAATCCAGGGGTGTCCCCCCCACCCCAAACAGGTGTCAGGGACAGTGCCCCCCCAGCCCCCCAAAACCTGCCCCAAGGATGCTCCTTCCACCCCCCCAGCCATGCCAGGGATGATCCCCCGCCATGGGTGTCCCCCCATCCCAAACGGGAGCCAGGGACGGTGCCCCCCCAGCCCCCCAAAACCTGCCCCAGGGACGCTCCCTCCACCCCTGGGGCTCCCCACCCCCCTCCCAGGGTTGCACCCGCCCCGCCCCCGCACCCCCACGCACAGCTGGGCCCCCCCGCTCCCCCACGCACGGTTGGGCCCCCCATGCACAGCTGGGCCCCCCCGCTCCCCCACGCACAGCTGGGCCCCCCCACGCCCATGCACAGCTGGGGACCCCCCGCACCCCCCGCACAGCTGGCCCCCCCCACGCACAGCTGGGGCCCCCCCGCGCAGTTGGTCTTGTGGTGGATGTCGTTCCAGGTGATGACGTTGGCGCGGCCCGTGGTGAGCGAGGTGCCCACGGTGAAGGTGAGGCGCTGCGCGAACGCCTTGCGGAACAGCGCCAGCACCTTGTTCCCCTCGGGGCAGTCGGGCAGGTACGCCACGCGCGTGGTGCCGGGGTAGCGCACGCCCGGGTTCGGGTGCTCCGCCTGCGGGGCAGCGCCGCGCTGGGCCCGGGCGGCACGGGGGGGCACGGGGGGGCGCCGGGGGGGGGCACCCAGGGGGTTTGGGGACATCCAGGGGGGGTGGCGCACCCAGGGCGTTTGGGCACACCCAGGGGTTTGGGGGCACCCGGGGGTTTGGGGGCACCCAGGGGGGTTGGGCACACCCAGGGGTTTGGGGGCACCCGGGGGGGGGTGGAGCAGCCGGGGGGGTTTGGGGGCACCCAGGGGTTTGGGGACACTCGGGGGGGTTGGAGCACCCGGGGGGGTTGGGGGGCACCCAGGGGTTTGGGGACACCCGGGGGGGTTGGAGCAGCCGGGGGGGTTGGGGGGCACCCAGGAGTCTGGGGGCACCCGGGGGGGTTGGGCACACCCAGGGGTTTGGGGGCACCCAGGGATGCCGGGGTGATGACGTTGAGGTGGGACACCCGGCAGGTTTTGGGGGAGCCCAGAAGAGGTTTTAGGGTGCTCAGGGATGCCTGTGGCACCCAGAAGGGCCTGAGGACACCCAGGGGTGCTGGGTTGGGGCACCCAGCAGGGTTTGGGGGTGCCCCTTACACCCGGTTGGGTTTGGGGTGCCCAGAGGTGCCCATGACACCCGTCAGGGTTTGGGGTGCCCAGGGGTGCCAGGAACACCCAGCAGGGTTTGGGGGTGTCCATGACACCCATCAGGGTTTAGGGGTGCACTCAGGGTACAGAGACGGGTTGGGGGCACCCAGGAATGTTTTGGGGTACCCAGGGGTGCCCATGACACCCAGCAGCGTTTGGGGGGCGCCCAAGGCCACCAAGGCCACAGAACTGAAGCGCAGCACCCAGCGCCCTCCGGTGGCACCCACGTGGGACCAGAGCCACCCGCCAAGATGTGGGGGTGCTCATGACACCCGTCAGGATTTGGGGGTGCCCGTGACACCCATCAGGATGTGGGGGTGCCTGTGACACCCGTCAGGATGTGGGGGTGCTCATGGCACCCGTCAGGATTTGGGAGTGCCCATGGCACCCGTCAGGACGTGGGGGTGCCCGCGGGTGCCCATGGGGATTTCGGGGTGCCCGGGCCACAGGCGCGAGCCGTGACGCCCACCCCCTCCCGCGCCGCCCGGCGGCACCAGCCGCAGGAGCGACCCCCGAACGCAGCGCGGGGTCCCGTCTTACCCCTTGGACGCCGGGCGGGAAGACGTACTGGATGATGATGGTGCCGAAGCTCTCGTAGCCGGGCAGCGGCAGCCCCGCGTCGCGCGTCACCAGCATGCGCCCGTTGGGGGGCTGGTTGCCCACCAGCGTGCCGTAGAAGCGGCCGCACATGGGGCAGGCGGTGCGCACGGCCAGCGCCCGCGTGATGCAGTCCTCGCAGAACGAGTGCCGGCACTTCTCCAGCGTCTTCATCTTCTGGATCTCGCCGAGGCAGATGGGGCACTGCCGCTCCGGCTCCTCGTCCCGCCACGACGGGCCCCCCCCGCCCCCGCCCCCGCCTGCCGCCGGGGCGCCCCCCCGCCCGCCCCCGGGGCCGCCGCCGGGCTCCGGGACGGCGCCGACGCGCCCGAGCAGCTCGTCGTGCCGCTGGCTTTTCTTCTTCAGCTCCTTCTCGGTCTCTTTGAGCAGAGCCTTAAGGGCCTTGCGGGCCGGGCAGAGCCCCCCCGGGGGGCCGGGGGGGGGCACGAAGAGCTGCAGGACGTAGATGTCGGAGGTCTCGCCGTCCACCATGATGGTGACCTTGGTCTCCTCCTTCAGCCGCGCCAGCTTGGCCGGGCTCTCCTTGGTCAAGAAGTCCCAGACGCGCTTGGAAACGGTCACTTTGTTTTTGGTGGCCCCCCCGCAGGAGGACATCCTGGAGAGGACAAAGGACACTGCGGGGGGCCCCCGGGGGGGGGTTAGGGGGACACGCTCCAGGTGTCCCCCAGTGTCCCCGGGGTGTCCCCACCGCGCTGAGGGGACGTTGCGGCCAAGGCAGCACCTCGGGGACCCAACCTGCACCCTCCTCAGAAACCGAGCGGGACAAACCCGTGGGGGTGGGGCGAGGGACCCCCCAACGCCCGTGGGATGTGGGGGGGACATTTGCCCACCCAAGCCTCAAACCCGCCCCTCCCATCAAAAAATGAGCAACCCAAGGGGGGTCACAGCCCCCAAACCGCCGGGGGTGATGAGGTTTGGGGACCCCCCGCCCCCCCAGCGCAGCTCCCCCGTCCCAGGAGGAGAGGGGGGTCCCCACAGCCGGGGGGTCCCCAGCCCGGGGTGACACTCACCTGGCGAGCCCATGGGGGACAACACGAGCCAGAGGCGCCAGCGGGTCAGCGGAGCCACGAGCCGCAGGCTGGGGGGACACGGGGGTCACACGGTGCCCCCCGCACGATCCCCCCCCAGGACACCCCACAACAACAACAACAACAACAACAACAGCAGCAGCAGCAGCAGCAGCAGCAGCACAACCCGCCCCCCGGTGTCCCCGGGAGACCCACAGCAACAAACGGCCCCGGTGCCCCGAGCAGCGGGAGGGGGGCACAGGCTCCTCGGCCGCCCCCACACGCTTCCCAGCCCCGCAAAGCCCGTCAGCCCCCCGGGGGTGTTTACCCGTCCCGCCATGGGGGCCCCACTGCTGCTGCCCCCCCGAGCCTCCCGGGGTCTCCACGCGGGGACGGGGGCGCGGGCAGGATGGGGAGCGGCCGGGCCGGGGCGCGGGGGCCGGAGCGGGCCCGGGGGGTGGGCGGGAACGAGGTCCGGATGATGCCCGGGGGTCCCAGGCGGGGAACGACAGGCCCGGGGGGCTCCGGGCGGGCGCAGCGCCCGTTCCCGGGGGTCGCGGTAGGCCCGGGGGAGGCCGGGCCAGGCCGAGGGGGCAGGCCCGGGGACGCCGGGCCCGGTGGCGCCGGCAGCGGGGCAGGAAGGGTCCCCCCGCCCCCCCCCGGACCCACCATCGCCGGGCGGCCGGAGCATGGCGGGGGCGGCGAGGCGGGGGCGGCGAGGCCGGGCGGCGGGCGGCGGCGGCGGCGGCGGCGGCGGGGCCGGGCCCGGAGCCGCCGCGTGTCACGTGATCACGCGGGGCGGGGCCGCCATGGCAACGGGGCGGGGGCCATGGCAACGGCGCGCGGGAGGGCGGGGCTGGGGACGGAGCACCGGGCCCGTCGCCATGGGAACGGCGCGTGATGGAGAGGCGTGGCTGGAAGAATGGGGCGGGGCCAGGGGAAGGGGCGGGGCCATAGGAAGGGGCGGGGCCGGGGAAGGGGCGGGGCCAGGAGTCCCCAGTACATGGCGCGGGCCCGGAGGGTTCCGGTTACCGGGGGTTCCCGGGGTTCGAGGCGGCGCCGGTAACGGGCAGAGCCGGGTCTGGTTCAATAATTTATTTCTCAGGACACAGTGACGGGAAAACCCTCCGGTGCGGGGGGGCCGCTGGTAACACGGGGTCGGTCACCCAGGGCCCCATGGGAACTGGGGTCCCCCCGGGGAGCTGCTCTAAGGGAGGGGGCTCGGGTGACCCCCGGGGTCCCATATTGGAGGGGAACAGGGAATGCCCCCAGCCCCCCAGCCCGGCTCAGAAGGGAGGGGCAGCACCCCTGCCCCCCCTTACCCTGGGGCAATTAGTGTTTAATTGTCCCGCCCTGCCTGGGGAAGGGGGGGGCGGCAGAAGAGTCCCGGCTGCCCTTGTGTTTGGGGGGAGCCCCAGATCCCCCCTGGTGAGGGGGCAGAGCCTGACCCCCCACCAGACCCCCCCTGGTGAGGGGGCAGAGCCTGACCCCCCACCAGACCCCCCTTTAATAAAGTTAAGGCACTTGAGGAGCAAAAGCCCAGGAGGGGGGACTGGGGGCTGCGCACACCGAGGGGGGGCAGCACATCCTGGGGGGGCTCTTGGTCCAGGGGGGTCTCTTGGTCCAGGGGGGGCCCCCTAAGCAAAGATGTTGGTGATGAAGTCGAGGAAGCGCTTGGCGTATTGCTCGGGGTGCACCGTGGAGATCTCCGCTCCGGCCTGGGGGGGACGCGGGGTCAGACCCCCCAAACACCACTGACCGCCCCACGGTGCCCCCCAAACACCACCGACCCCCCCACGGTGCCCCTAAACACCACCGACCCCACCATCACCCATCACCAACCCCGCAAAAACAGGCAGCAGAAGAAACCCCCCCAGTGTCCCCCCCATCCCCATCCCCTCTCTCGCACCCCAACAAGGCTCTAACCAGCCCACCCCCTAAGAAACAAGGGGGACACCCCCTGCTAACCCCCCTATAAACAAGGGCCCCCCCCGCACTCCCCCCGCCGGGGGTGCCCCCTCACCCCGTGTTTGACGGTCTTGGCCGCGTGCGCCGCCTTCTTGCGGGCGTCGTACTGGGTGAGCACGTCGATCAGCCCCATGAAATACACCTCGCGGCGGGGGGCGTCTGCGGGCGGGGGCGTCAGCACCCCGGGGCGTCAGCACCCCGGCCCCCCCCCCCCAAACCCCCCCGCTCACCCTCGGCGCCGCGCAGGGCGTAGACGTCAACGGAGGGGTCGAAGTCGCCGGGGCCGAGGGGGCGGTGGGAGTTGAGGTAACTGCCGATCCCCTCGGGGGAGGTGCCGTAGGAGCCCCCCCCCCAAACTGGGCCCCCCCCCGCCTCGTCACCCCCCCCTGTGGCCCCCCCGTCATCTTCCTCCACCTCCTCGTCCTCCTCCTGCTCCGCCCGCCCCACCTCATGGATGCCCAGGAGGAGACTGTAATCCATGATCTTCAGCTGCACCAGGAACTGCGGGGGGGCAACGAGAGGTTATTTGGGGCTGGGGGCACCCTGATGGGCGGGGGGTGCATCCCGCCCCCCGTAGCCCCCCAGTTCCCCCACCTCCACATCCCTCTTGAGCTTCTCCATGAACTCCCTCTGCGCCTCCTCGCCCACGTAGACCTTCTCGTTCTTGTTCAAGAAGTCCACGTCCTTCAGGGTGGGCAGGTCCTTGCCCTGGGGGGGGCAGCACCCCCGGAAATATCAATTTGGGGGTGGGGGCAGGTAGGGGTTCCCCAGGAATGAAGGGGACACCCCCAAAGCAGAGGACGCGTGTAGCGGTCAAAGGGTTGGATCTCCTGTGTTGGCCTTGTTAGGGTAACGAGCCAGCGTTATGGGGGGCAGGTAATGAGCTGTTATTATTGGGGGGGGTAATGAGGCCTGGAGACCCCCCCCTCAAATTTTGGGGGGGTCACAATGCCACCCCAACCCCAGTACCTTCTCCTTGTCACTGGCTTCTCGGGACACAAGTGAGCCCTGGAAAGACACGGGGTGGGAATCAGAGGTGACAGGAGGTGACAGGGGGGTCCCGTCCCCCGGAGGGGTCTCAGGTTTGGGAGGGGGACACCCCGGTACCTTCAGGTCGTATTTCCTGTGGACGGGGAGGCGGTGGCTGAACGTGTTCCTCATGGCCAGCAGGTAGGTCTCCTCGCTGTCCACGCTCACGCGGTACATGCCCAGGAAGCGCGGCAGCAGCGTGCTCCCGTGGCACTGCACCACGTACTGCGGGGCGGGCGCCCGCGCGACACCCGCGCTGCAGGACACGCCGCGGGCCCCGCGCCCCCCGCGGCCCCCACGGCCCCCTGCGCCCCCCGCAGCCCCCCGCGCGACACCCGCGCTGCAGGACACGCCGCGGGCCCCGCGCCCCCCGCGGCCCCTGCGCCCCCCACGGCCCCCCGCGCCCCCCCGCGCGACACCCGCGCTGCAGGACACGCGGCGCGCCCCGCGGCCCCCACGGCCCCCTGCACCCCCCGCACCCCCCCCGGCGACACCCGCGCTGCAGGACACGCCGCGGGCCCCGCATCCCCCCGCGGCCCCCACGGCCCCCTGCGCCCCCCGCACCCCCCCGCGTGACACCCGCGCTGCAGGACACGCCACGGGCCCCGCGCCCCCCGCGGCCCCTGCGCCCCCCGCACCCCCCCGCGCGACACCCGCGCTGCAGGACATGCCGCGGGCCCCGCACCCCCTCGCGGCCCCCACAGCCCCCTGCGCCCCCGCAGCCCCCCACGGCCCCCTGCGCCCCCCGCACCCCCCCGCGCGACACCCGCGCTGCAGGACACGCCGTGGGCCCCGCGCCCCCCGCGGCCCCCCACACCCCCCCACGGCCCCCGTGCCTCCCACACCCCCCCGCACTCCCTGCGGCCCCCATGCCCCTCGCAGCCCCCATGCCCCCCGCAGCCCCCTGCACCCACCACGCCCCCTGCAGCCCCCGTGCCCCCCCGTACCTGGTGGTAGTGGGACAGGAGGTCGTGCACGTCGGCCACGTCCTCGCTGGAAAGCTCCTTCAGCACCAGCGTGCGGTCGGACGAGAGGAGGAAGCGCCGGTCGCTGCCCTCCCAGTGCGGGGGGCTCCGCGTCAGCGACACCTGTTTTGGGGGACGCACAGCGACGTGGAGCTCCAGGGGGGGGACGCACAGCGACGTGGAGCTCCAGGGGGCCCCTAAAGCGGGGACAACCCCCCCAGGGGGCGTCCCCCACCTGATAGTCCTGGTCGTCGATGCCGAAGCGCTCGCGGAGGTTGCGGAAGACTTGGGGACAATATTCCTTGAACTTGAAGTGGCTGGGGAGGTTCTCCCTGGGGGTTCGGGCAGAGCGTGAGACACCGGGGGCCGCCCCCCGGCCCCCCTCCGAGCCCCCCCTCACCGGTTGAAGAGGTGGTTGTGACCTTGATTTTGGAGCTGGCTTTGAAGTCGTCGGGCAGCAGCATCACGGGCAGCGGGACCTGGCTCAGCTCGCCGATCTGCGGGGGCGGGGACCCCAAAACCGGGGACAACCGGGGCCGTTACCGCACACTGCGGGGTCCCGGGGGGCAGTCCCGGTAACGGCGAAGAGCCGGAGGGTTTTGAGGGGGGTCCGGGGGGGGTCCCGGTACGGGGGGGCAGAGCCGAGGGGTCCCGGGGGGGTCCCGGTAAGGGGGCAGAGCCGAGGGGTCCCGGGGGGGCCGGTAACGGGGGCAGAGCCGAGGGGTCCCGGGGGTCCCGGTAACGGGAGGAGCCGGTTCCGGTTCGACAGTTTATTTTCTCACGGCTTCCGGTGCCCCGGCCGCGGGTCCCGGGGATGCCGAGGCCCGGCCTCACCTGGTGGTTGACGCCCCAGGCCAGCACGGCCAGCAGCGGGTCGGCGGCCCGCGGCACCTTCACACCGCTGCGGCACGAACCGCTTCTGCTTCTTCTTGGTCTTCGTGCGCGGCGCCGCGGGCCCGCTCGCTGCTGGCGCCGCCGCCGCCATGGCCGCCGCGCTTCCGCCCGCCCCGCCGCGGCGCCGGAAGCCGGAAGCCGCCCACCGGAAGTTGGGTGAGGGCGGCTCCCTACCCCGCGCATGCGCCCTGGGGCCGCAGCGACTGCGCGCTCAGTGCAAGGGACCTGTGATCCCTACAGGGGCAGCGCGATCCCTACAGGGGACGTGTGACCCCCTTGGAGGGGTGTGTGCTCCCTACAGGGGATGTGTGAGGCCGAGCCGAGCCGAGTCGAACCCCGCCCCGCCCCGCCCCGCCCCCGCCCCGCCACGCCCCGCCACGCCCCGCCACGCCCCCGTCCCCAATTCCCCCGACTCCTCTCAGTGTCTCTGACCTTTATTGAGCCGCTCCGGGGGGGCGGGACATGCAGCGCTGAGCGGGGGGGGACGGGGAGGGGGGGCGGACCCCGGGGGACTCCCCAAACACACGGGGGGGCGCTGGACTCCTGGGGACCCCCCCAAACACGCGGGGGGGGGCACAGCAGGTCCCGGGGAGTTGGGGGGGGGCACAGCCGAAGTGTCAAGCATGGGGACGGGGGAGGTTACAAGGGGGGGGGGCTGACCCCCACTCGGGAGGGGGGAACACCCGTATTTTTGGGGAGGGGCCCAGACATTCCTCCAGGTATCGGCTTAAGGCATCTCGAAGCGGCCCCGCGATGCACCCCCAGCCCCCGGCGGGGCCCCCCCGGAGAGTGGGGGGGGCCGAGGGGGAGTGGGGGGGGACCGGCAGCCCCCCCCCCCATCCGGGGGACGGGTTCCCCCCGCGCCGTGGGGCGGGACAGGGCGAGCACGGGGGGGACACGGAGGTGACACCGGGACATGCGAGCGGAGACGGGTCCGGCGGGACCTGCGGGGGGACACAGAGCTGGGGTGTCCTGGGGGGACCCAGGGCCGGGGGCGCCGGGAGGGTCCCCCCATACCTGCGGGGGCATTAGCTGGGGGTGTCCTGGGGGACCCAGGGCCGGGGGCGCCGGGAGGGTCCCCCATACCTGCGGGGGGGCATTAGCTGGCCGCTGTCTCCTGGCGCACGGGGAAGAGCTGCGGCTGCTCCTCGGCCTCGCAGGGCGCAGGACAGGTCGCTCCTTGGGGACACGCGGGGGCTCAGCCCGGCCCGGCCCCGCCCGCGCCCCGCCCCGCCGACCCCCCCGTACCTGTTGTCGTTGATGTCTGTCACGTTCCCTGCGAGAAAGAACAGCGGCTCGGGGGGTGATGGGGACCCCCACACACCCTCATCCCACAGCTGGGACCCCCATGCCCTCCCCAGGGCCCCCCCTCACCATTATCCACGTTGAGCTGCTGATAAACGTCCGGGGGGGTGCTAGAGAGCGTGCTGGGAACATTGCCAAAGCTGGGGGGGCACATGAGGATGGGGGAGACAGAGGCCTTGAGGCACCCCCAGGCACTGCTGGCAGCGGGGGGGTCACCCCATTCCCTATGTCCCTCCACCCTTGTGAGCCCCCCATACCCTGTGCCCCCCCAGTCCCTGCATGCCCCCAGCCCCCCTATTCTGTGCCCCCATGTCCCCCCCCCCCCCCCAGCGTCCCCTGCACCCTGCCCCTGCACCCCCACGTCCCCCAGGATCCCCCCATGTCTTCCCGCCTGTGCCCCCCCCAGTCTCCGCACTCACAGGCCCTGGGGGCCGGGCAGGGCCCCCCCCGCGGGGTACCCCTGGAAGAGGCTGTTGGTGTAGCTGATCCCGGGGGGCGACACCGCCGGCACCTGCCCGGGTCGCACCGGCTTGGCTGGGGGGGCACACGGGGGGCTGAGGGGCGCTGGCTGGGCCCCTGCACCCCCAGCTCCCGCGGGCGCCCCCCCCGCGCCAGCACCGCAGCGGGTGCCGAGCGCCCCCCGTACGGGCGCGCGCGCCGAGCCCTCCCGTTCCCCCCGTACCGACGTGTCCCCCCCCCCGTACCGATGTGTCCCCCCCGTACCGATGTCCATCCCCGTACCGACGTGTCCCTCCCGAACCGATGTGTCCTCCCCGTACCGATGTGCCCCCCCCCCGTACCGATGTGTCCCCCCCGTACCGATGTCCATCCCCGTACCGACGTGTCCCTCCCGAACCGATGTGTCCTCCCCCCCCGTACCGCTGTCCCCCCCGTACCGCTGTCCCCCCCCATCCCGTACCGCTGTCCCCCCCGTACCGCTGTCCCCCCCCATCCCGTACCGCTGTCCCCCCCCCGTACCGATGTGTCCCCCCCCCCCGTACCGCTGTCCCCCCCGTACCGCTGTCCCCCCCCATACCCGTACCGCTGTCCCCTCTCCGTACCGCTGTCCCCGCCCCGTACCGCTGTCCCCCCCCCGTACCGATGTGTCCCCCCCCCCCGTACCGCTGTCCCCCTCCCCGTACCGCTGCCCCCCCCGTACCGATGTGCGCGCTGTGCGTCCTGCGCGCGCCCCGCGCGCCCCCCCGCGCGCGCACGGCCTCGCGGATCCGCTCCACCTCCTGCTGGTAGCGCCGCTTGTCCAGGCGCGCGCCCTCCTTGGCCTCCCTCAGCGCGGCCTCCAGGGCCTGCACGCGCCCAGCCGTAGCGCGCAGCCGCTTCTCCAGCTTCGGAAGCTCGCAGCGCAGGTCTGCATTGTCACGGACCAGCTGCGGGGAGCGGGCACTGACCCCCGGTACTGCCCCCGGTACTGCCCCCGGACACCCCGGTACTGCCCCGCTGCTGCATTGTCACGGACCAGCTGCGGGGAGCGGCACTGACCCCCGGTACTGCCCCCGGTACTAGCCCCCGGTACTGCCCCCGACACCCCGGTACTGCCCCGGTGCTGCATTGTCACGGACCAGCTGCGGGGAGCGGGCACTGACCCCCGGTACTGACCCCCGATACTGCCCCCGGTACTGCCCCCGACACCCGGTACTGCCCCGGTGCTGCATTGTCACGGACCAGCTGCGGGGAGCGGGCATTGACCCCCGGTACTGCCCCCGGTAATGCCCCCGGTACTGCCCCCGACACCCCGGTACTGCCCCGGTGCTGCATTGTCACGGACCAGCTGCGGGGAGCGGGCACTGACCCCCGGTACTGACCCCCGATACTGCCCCCGGTACTGCCCCCGACACCCCGGTACTGCCCCGGTGCTGCATTGTCACGGACCAGCTGCGGGGAGCGGGCGTTGACCCCCGGTACTGCCCCTGACACCCCGTACTGCCCCCCGGTGCTGCATTGTCACGGACCAGCTGCGGGGAGCGGGGGCACTGACACCCCGGTACAGCCCCCGGTACTGCCCCCGGTACTGCTCCTGACACCCCGGTACTGCCCCGGGACCCCCTGACACCCCGGTACTGCCCCGGTGCTGCATTGTCACGGACCAGCTGCGGGGAGCGAGCACTGACCCCCGGTACTGCCCCCGGTACTGCCCCCGTACTGCCCCTGACACCCCGGTACTGCCCCGGTGCTGCATTGTCACGGACCAGCTGCGGGAGCGGGCATTGACCCCCGGTACTGCCCCCGGTACTGCCCCTGACACCCCGGTACTGCCCCTGACACCCCGGTACTGCCCCGGGACCCCCTGACACCCCCCGGTGCTGCATTGTCACGGACCAGCTGCGGGGAGCGGGCGCTGGCACCCGGTGCTGCCCTGGGACAGCCCCGGCACCCCCTGACACCCCGCCCCGGTACAGCCCCGGGAACAGCCCCGGGACAGCCCCGGCACCTCCGGTACAGCGCCGGCACCCCCCCGGAACACCTCCGGCCCCCCCGGTACAGCCCCGGTACAGCCCCGGCCCCCCCGGTGCACAGCAACCCGCAGCACCCGCAGGACCCGGCCCCCCCGGCAGCCCCTGGGCACTCGCGGCGCCCCGGGGGGGTCCCAGCCCCCCCAGCGGAGCCGCCGCAGCCACATGCAGCAGTGAGGCGGAGGGAGCAGGTGGGGGCACCACAGCCAGGCGGGGGGGCAGCAGGGGGGGGGCAGCAGGCGGGGGGGCAGGACAGTGCTGGAGGTCAGGGCGGTGCTCCCCCCGCAGAACTGGGGGGGCCGGGGAAGGGGGGACTTGGGGTTCAGTCCCCCTCCCCCACATGTGTCCTCCCGGGGGGGCAGAGTGGGGCGCCCCCCCCCGCGTGTCCTGTGTGGGTGCTGTGGGGGGTGGCAGTACCTTGGATACCCAGAGATCCAGCTAGGGAGGAGGCAGCGGGGGGGGCAACAGAGCGGGCGTCAGCGTGCGCCCCCGGCCATGCCGCCCCCACGCGGGGGCTTAGCGCGGGGTGGGGGCAGGAAAGCAAGGGGGCGCTTGCAACACAGGGGGGGCTGGAGCGGGGGGAAGGCGTGGGGGAGCCGGGGGTGCCGGGGGGTGGCCCCCCCTCGTGCCCCCCGCCCACCTGTTTGTGAACCTTTGTAAGCTGCTCCAGGTTGTTCTCAAGAAAGAAATCTTCTGCTTCTGGGAGTGCAGCCCCCCGCTGTCCTCGGGCTCCAGCTCTGCGCTCTGCGGGCGCGGGGCGCGGCACACGTGGGGGCACGGCGCGCGGGGAGGCACGGCGCGCGGGGGGGCACGGCGCGCGGGGAGGCACGGCGCGCGGGGGGGCACGGCGCGCGGGGGGCACGGCGCGCGGGGAGGCGCAGCCCCCGGCTCTGTACGGCCCCCCCGGCTCTGTACGGCCCCCCCGGCTCTGTACGGCCCCCCCGCCCCGCCACGCCCCCCCCCCCGCTGATCACCCCCCTTAACCTGCCCCGCCACCCCAAACCCAGCTCACACCCCCCACGATACTGCCCTGAGACCCCCCCCAAGACCCCCAACCTGAGCCAGCCCCCCCACGATGCCCAAGATGGGCCCCACCCCCAAACTGGGACCCCCAGGCTGGGACACCCCCGATGGGACTCCCCACATTTTTAGGCCCCTCTTTGCCCCCCCCATTTCACCCCCCCCTCACTTTCTTGACTCGAGTTGTGACGTCTTGAACAAACAGCTTGCGCAGGTTGTGGAGGGTCTGGAGTTCACGGGCCTGGGGGGGGGTGAGGGGTGCACGGTGACCCCCAAACCCCTCCAGCCCCCCCAGGGCCCCCAGCCCCCCACACCTACCACGGTCTCCTCCAGCCCCTTCAGGTCCTGCTTGGACTGTTCGTGGCGCTCGTGGAGGAATCTGGGGGGACACGGGGGGTCAACCCCGAGCTGGGGGGGTCACCCCGAGGTGGGGGGTCACCCCGAGGTGGGGTGCGGGCCCCCGGCTCACGTGAGCTCCTGCAGCCGCGCGGCCTTGGCGCGCTCCTCCCCCCGCAGCGCCTCGTGCTCCCCCCCGCAGCTTCTCCAGCTCCAGCTCCAGCTTCTGGTTCAGGCTGCGGGACGGACGGACAGACGGACGGACAGTCAGGGGGACGGACAGACCCGTGGGGGGCATCCGGGGACAGGGTGAAGGTCAGGGATGGGGTCAAGGTCAGAGATGGGGATGGGGCATCTGGGGTTGGAGATGGGAACGGGGTCAAGGTTGAGGTCAAGGGTGGGGTCAGGGTCAAGGTTGGGGACGGGCTGGGCTCAGGGTCAGGTCAAGGTCAAGGTCGAGGCCACTCACCTCCCGCAGCTCGTCGATGGTTTTCTGCCGCGCGTTGACCTCGTCCCGCAGCCGCGCCAGCTGCTTGTGCTGCGCCTCGCGCTGGCTCTCCAGCTGCAGCGCCAGCGCCTGCGCCCCCCCTCAGCACCCACAGCCCCCGGGGGCCCGGTCCCCCTCAGCACCCACAGCCCCCGGGGGCCCGGCCCCCCCTCAGCACCCACAGCCCCCGGGGGCCCGGTCCCCCTCAGCACCCACAGCCCCCGGGGCCCCGGTCTCCCTCAGCACCCACAGCCCCCGGGGGCCCCGGCCCCCTCTCAGCACCCACAGCCCCCGGGGCCCCGGTCCCCCTCAGCACCCACAGCCCCCGGGGGCCCCGGCCCCCTCTCAGCACCCACAGCCCCCGGGCCCCAGCCACCCTGGGGTCCCCAACACCCCAGGGATGCCAACACCCCCAGGGGATCCTGAACCGCCCCGGGGTCCCCAATAACCTCCTGGGGGTTCCAGCACTCCCCGGGGACCACAAACCCTCCCCCAGGGTCCCCAAAACTCCCTGAGGGCACCAACACCCCCCAGGGACCCCCAGACTCCCCTGGGACCCCCTCCCCACCCTCAGGACACCCCACCTGCCGTAAGGATCCCAAAATCCCCTCCTGGTCCCCCTACACCCTTCAGGGACCCCAACACCCCCCGGTGTCCCCCAGGGGTGCTCTGCCCCCCCCCAGCCCCCCCTCACCTTGACCTCAGCCGTGTCGGGGGTCTCATCCTGCTCCCCCTCCTTCCGCGCCCCCCCCTGCACCGTCTCTGTGGGGCAGAGCTTGTGTTGAGGGACCCCTGGGGACCCCCCGAGTCACACTGTGACCCCCCAACCCCCTGAGCCCCCCAAGTTCCGCTGAACCTGCAACCCCCTGCAGCCTCCCCGTGTTCCCCCAGCCCCCCAAGTTCCGCTGGACCACCCCCCGAGGCCCCCCGCCCCCCCAGCCCCCCAAGTTCTGCTGGCCCCCCCCTGAACCCCCCCGCCCCCTCAGCCCCCCAAGTTCTGCTGCCCCCCCGCCCCCCCCGCCCCCACCCTGGGCCTGCAGCCGCGCCAGCTCCTCGCTCAGCGCGTCGTGCGACTCCTCCAGCTGCCGCTTCCTCAGCTCCACCGTCGCCATGTACTCGGTCAGCGAGCGGATCTTGGCCTCGTGCTGCGGAGCCGCCGCGGTCACCGTCCCTGCCCGGGCACGCGGCGCCACCCACAGCACCCGGGGACACCGCACCATGGGGACACCAAACCACGGGGACAGCCATGGGGACACCGAACCATGGGGACACCGAACCACGGGGACACCAAACCTCAGGGTCACCAAACCATGGGGACAACAAACCATGGGGACACCAAACCACGGGGACACCGAACCACGGGGACACCGAACCACGGGGATAACCATGGGGACAGCCATGGGGACACCGAACCATGGGGACACCAAACCCTGGGGACAACCATGGGGACACCAAACCATGGGGACACCAAACCTCAGGGTCACCAAACCATGGGGACATCAAACCATAGGGTCACCAAACCACAGGGTCACCAAACCACGGGGTCACCAAACCGCAGGGTCACCAAACCATGGGGACGCTGAACCCTGGGGCT
Organism: Nesoenas mayeri; assembly: GCF_963082525.1. NCBI lineage: Eukaryota > Metazoa > Chordata > Aves > Columbiformes > Columbidae > Nesoenas > Nesoenas mayeri. The sequence goes on along the minus strand of NC_137558.1, from coordinate 217,679 downwards.
ACCAAACCCTGAGGCCATCGTACCCCGGGGCCACCAGACCATGAGCCACCAAAGTCCAGGGCCACTAAACCACGGGGTCCCCGAGCGCCGGGGTCCCCCCCGCACCTGGGAGATGAGGAGCTGGCAGGACGACAGCTCGCGGCCCGTCACCTCCATCTTGCGGTGACATTCCACCTGCAGGTTCTCCAGCTGCCGGCACCGCTTCACCACCGACTTCACCTCCGACTTGATCTTGCTGATGTAGAGCCGGGCGACCGTGAACTCCTCCTCGATGGCGCCGCTCACCTCCACGGGCTGCCGGACGGGCAGCGTCACGCGGCGCGGTGTGACACGGCACAGCGCGGTGTGACACGGCACGGTGTGACACGGCACAGTGTGACACGGCACAGCGCGGTGTGACACGGCACGGTGTGACATGGCACAGCGCGGTGTGACACGGCACAGCACGGTGTGACACGGCACGGTGTGACACGGCACAGCGCGGTGTGACACGGCACGGCACGGTGTGACACGGCACGGTGTGACACGGCACAGCGCGGTGTGACACGGCACGGTGTGACACAACACGGCACGGTGTGACACAACACGGCGTGGTGTGACACAGCACGGCGTGACACGGCACAGTGTGACATGGCACGGTGTGACACGGCACAGTGTGACACGGCACAGTGTGACACAACACAGCGCGGTGTGACATGGCACGGTGTGACACAACACGGCACGGTGTGACACAACACAGCACGGTGTGACACGGCACGGTGTGACACGGCACGGTGTGACATTGCACAGTGTGACACAACACGGCACGGTGTGACACGGCACAGTGTGACACAACACAGCGCGGTGTGACACAACACAGCACAGTGTGACACGGCACGGTGTGACATTGCACAGTGTGACACAACATGGCATGGTGTGACACGGCACGGTGTGACACGGCACGGTGTGACATGGCACGGTGTGACACAACACGGCACAGTGTGACACAACACAGCACGGTGTGACACAGTGTGATGTAACACAACACGGTGCGGTGTGACACGGCACAGCATGGTGTGACACAGCACAGTGTGACACACGGGGACAGGACACACACGTATGACACCGACGCGGCACACGCAGGACAGCACAGCACAGGTACAGGGCACACACAACACCCACGCGGCACATGCGGGCACAGGACACACACGTATGACACCGATGCAGCACACGTGGGCACAGGACACACAGGACACCCCCACGGGCACAGGACACGCACCGCACCCCCGCGGGCACAGCACACCCCCCACGCCCGCCCCGCGCCCCTCACCAGCTTGATCTCGCCGTTGCCCACGATGAGGCTGAACTCGCTCAGGTCGCGCATCAGCCCGTTCAGCACCTCGGCCGCGCGGCGCCGCTGCTGCCCCCCCAGCTCCCGCACCCGCACCAGCTCCGACTCCAGCGACAGCGTCGTGGCCTGCGGGGGGGGCACCTGAACCCCCGCACCCCACAGCCCCGCGGCACCCCTGCACCCCGAGATCCCGCTCCCCCCGAGCACCCGGTCTGGCACCCCAGTTTAAGGGGAGTTTCCCAGTTTGGGGTCTGGTTTGGGGGGGTGTCCCTTTTCTGGTTTGGGGGTTTGCTCTCCGGGGTGCGGTGTAAGGGGTGAGGTCCCCCTCTTTGTGCTCCCACTTGAGGAGACACTTCAGGGGTCCCAGCGGGGTCCCCAGTAGAAATTCCAGCTGGGTTGGAACTTGGGGTTCCCAGGTGCGGAGACACTTTGGTGCTCCCAGTAAGGACCCGGCGAAGCGCCCAGTTGAGGACCCGCTCTGGGGTCCCGGGAGCCCCCCAGGGGCCCCGCGGCTGCCGGCGGCGCCGGGCTGGGTCACCTCGGTGCGCGCCAGCTCGTCGGCCAGGCGGCGGTTGTGGCGCCCGGTGTCCTCGGCCTCCTGCGCTTTGCGGTCGTAGCTGCGCGCCAGCTCCTCCAGCGCCGCCAGCACCTCGGCCACCTCGGCGCGCGCGGCGCCGTGCTCGGCCCGCAGCGCCGCCAGCTCGCGCCGCGCCGCCTCGCCGCCCCCCCGCGCCGCCGCCAGCACCTGCGGGGCACGGGGGGGCGGGGTCAGGGGTCAGGGTGGGGGTCCCAGGGGTCAGCGGGTGGGGGGGCTCAGAGGGATCCCCAGGGGTCCCAAGGGGTCCCAGGGAGTCAGGGTGGGGGGTCTCAGAGGGCTCCCCAGGGGTCGCAGGGGGCCCCAGGGGGTCAGGGTGGGGTCCCAGGGGGTCAGGGTGGGGGTCCCAGGGGTCAGCGGGGTGGGGGTCTCAGAGGGATCCCCAGGGGTCCCAAGGAGTCCCAGCGGGTCAGGGTGGGGTCCCAAGGAGTCCCAGGGGGTCAGGGTGGGGTCCCAGGGGGATGAGGATCTGGGGTTCATTCAGACAGAGATGGGGCCATGGGGGCTGGGCCCCCTCACCTCCTCCTGGTCCAGCATCTGCTGCTTGAGCTTCTCCATGATTTGGCTCTGCTGGTTGATCTCGTCATCCTGGGCGGGGCGGGGGGGGGCGAGAGTGTCTCAGGGTCCTGGGGGGTCCCAGCAGGTCTCGATGGGACCCCCGGGAAGGGGAGGGTTTGGGGGGGTCCCCACCTTGTCATCCAGCTGCTTGTAGAGCTTGCGGATCTCCTCCTCGTACTTGCGCCGCTCCTCCTCCGAGATGCGGATGACGATGGAGGAGCCGCTGTTGTCGTCGAGCGGGGTGTCCCCGGCGGGTCCCGGCCCCGGCGCTGTCCCCTCGCCCGGCCCGGCCTCCTCGGCCCCGCTCAGCTGCTCCGTCTCCGGCACGGCCTCCCCTGCGGACGGCGCCCCAGTTTCTCCATCCCGTGCTGATGCTGTGGCCGGGGGGGCGGGTCCCCTCCCGGATGCCGGGGTCCCCTCCCGCGTGCCGGGGTCCCCTCACCGCTCCGCCAGCGGCTCAGCTCGGCCTCCAGCCTGGCGATGGTCTCCTTGAGCGCCTTGTTCTTCTCCTTCTCCTTCTCGTACTTCTTCTTCCACTGCTCGGCCGTCAGCTCCAGGTTCACGGACGCCGTGTTCTTGATGGTCTTGGCCCTGGATCGAGGGGGGACCCTCAACCACGACCCCCCTTTGCAGGGACCCCTCCTGATGTGCCCATCAGAGTGACCCAGGGCTTGGGACCCCCCGGTGCAGCCCCCGCCCTGGGAAATGTTTGGGGTGGGGGGGGCAGGGTTGTTGTGACGCATGGGAAGCAGTTGGGGTGCAGCTGGGGAGCAGTTGGGGAGCGGTTGGGGTGCAGTTGGGGGGCAATGGGTGCAATGGGTGCAATGGGATGAGTTGGGTGCAGTTGGGGTGCAATGGGTGCACGAGGAGCAGTTGGGGTGCAGCTGGGGAGCAGTTGGGGTGCAATGGGTGCAATGGGTGCACGGGGAGCAGTTGGGGTGCAGCTGGGGAGCGGTTGGGGTGCAATGGGTGCAATGAGTGCACGGGGAGCAGTTGGGGTGCAGCTGGGGTGCAGGCGGCACAGGGGCACCCCGTCCCCACCTCTGCCCGAACATGAGGGTGGACTTGGTCTCGGCGTCGTTGTAGCTGGAGGGGGAGCAGCAGATGAACATGGTGGTGCGGCAGTTCCCCCCCAGCGAGTCCTGCAGGATCCGCGTCATCTTGCTGTCCCGGTACGGCACGTACGCCTTCTGCGGGGACACGGGGCTCAGGGGTGTCCCAGCCCGGGGACCGGGGGACACGGGGCTCAGGGGTGTCCCAGCCCGGGGACCGGGGGACATGGGGGCTCAGGGGTGTCCCAGCCCGGGGACCGGGGGGACACGGGGCTCAGGGGTGTCCCAGCCCGGGGACCGGGGGACATGGGGGCTCAGGGGTGTCCCAGCCCGGGGACCGGGGGACATGGGGGCTCAGGGGTGTCCCCAGCCCGGGGACCGGGGGACACGGGGCTCAGGGGTGTCCCCAGCCCGGGGACCGGGGGACATGGGGGCTCAGGGGTGTCCCAGCCCGGGGACCAGGGGACATGGGGGCTCAGGGGTGTCCCCAGCCCGGGGACCAGGGGGACATGGGGGCTCAGGGGTGTCCCCAGCCCGGGGACCGGGGGCGGGGGGCGGGGGGACACCCACCGTGCCCTCGGCCAGCGCCGAGATGACGTTGCCCAGCGCCGAGAGCGACTTGTTGATGTTCTTGGCCTCGTCCAACACGGCGCCCTCGGCCCCCGTCTTGCTGACCTGGGGGGGGCAGGTCAGACACCCCCCATGGGGACACCCCCAGCCCAGGGGCACCCCTGGGACCCCCAAACCCGAGGATGCCACCAGCCAGTAGACCCCAAATCCAGAGCCTCTTCGTTCAAAGACCCCCCCGTGACCCCCCAGTCCCACATCCCCCAGCCCAGGGACCCTCGTCCCAGCCCCCGGTTTGGGGTCCCCCCACCTTCTCGCTCCCCGCCAGGTCCACCAGGTAGAGCTTCCCGCTGAGCTTCTGCTCCGTCTCCACGTTCTCCTGCTTGATGTTGATGAGGAAGATGCTGTGGCTGCGGGAGCTGTGCTCGTTCATGTCTGCGGGACGGGGAGAGCTGCACACGCGGGCCCCCCGGGACCCCCAGACCCCCCGGCACCCCCATGAACTCCCCGGGACCCCCCAGCACCCCACAATGTCCCCAGGGATCCCCCACAGCACCACAGGGACCCTAGAGTACCCCAAGGACCCCCAGAGCACCACAGGGACCCCTATAGCACCCCAGGGACCCCCACAATACCCCAATGACCCTCACAACACCCCAGGGACCCCCATGGTGCCCCAAGGACTCCTCCAGTCCCCCAGCACCCCAGTGACCCCAACCCCACCCCAGGCACCCCCCCAGGTGCACAGCAGGGCCCAGCACCCCCAGCCCCCATGTCCCCCATGTCCCCCATGTCCCCCCCATGTCCCCCATGTCCCCCGTGCCCCCCATGTCCCCCGTGTCCCCCGTGTCCCCGTGTCCCCGGCGCTCACTGGTGACAGCCACATGCCGGTTGGACTTTCCCTCGTCGATGACATCCAGAATCTCCTCGGGGCTGGACACGAAGCGCTCGGTGCAGCCCTGGGGGGGGGTGGTGAGACCCCAGGTCCCCTCTGGGGGTGTCCCTGGGGGGGGTGTCCCAAAACAAGGGACCCTGCGGTTCCCTCCTCACCTTGACGTAGGGAACACGGTTCTTGTCCTCGTGCACCGACAGGTTGGTCTTGGTCACTGGGGGGGAACATGGGGTGAGGGGGCTGGGACCCCCCCCGGTGCCCCAGAAGCTCCCAGTACTCCCCAGTACCCCCCAGAGTCCCCCAGTGTCCCCCAGAGTCCCCCAGTACCCCCCAGTGTCCCCCAGAGTCCCCCACTCACTGTCCAGCAGGTCCCGGATCTTGTCCAGGTAAATTTCAAAGTAAGAAACCTGTCAGAGGGCATTGGAAGGGAGGGGGTGTCAGGGCGCGGGGGGGTCAGGACCCGCCCCCCCCCCGGCCCTCCCAGCCCCCACCTTGATGTGGAACTCCAGGTTCTCGTCCATGGCGTAGATGTGGCTGAAGATGTCCTGGGCGATGCGGGGGATGATGCCCATCTGCTGCGGGTCGTGCAGTTTGCCCTGGGGGGCGCGGGGGGTGAGCACCCAGGGGCGCCAGGACCCAGGGGTGCTGCCCCCCCACCGCGCCCCCTCACCTCCATGGTGTGGGTCTTGCCCGACGACGTCTGCCCGTAGGCAAAGATGGTCCCGTTGTACCCAGCCAGCACGTCTGGGGGGGGCGAGGGTCGGCAGGGACCCCCAGGGCCCCCCCAACCCAGAGAGCCACCCCAGGACCCCCCGGCCCCTAGGGACACCCCTGAGATCCCCGAACTCCCTGAACCTCCCCAAGTCACCTGAGGTCACCTCCAAGACCCCCCAAGGACCCTTGAGACCTCCCAGACCCCCTCGGAATCCCCGGAAATTGCAGTGACCCCCCCGCAAAATAAAAATTCCACAGGGACCCCCAAGACCTCCTGGACACCCCCATCCCCCCCAACCTGCCCCGTCACCCCCCAACCTGCCCCTGTCACCTCCCAGCGCCTTCCAGTGTCCCCAGGGATCTGGGGGTCCCAGAGGGGGGGTCTCCCAGCTCTGCCCCCCTGAGGCCCCCCCAGACCCTCACCCTTGACGATCTGCATGGCGCAGGCGTGATAAACCTGCTCCTGCGTGGTGTTGGGGGGGAAGACGCGGTCGAAGACATAGGGTTTGCCCTGGGGGGGACACAGGACAAGGGGGTCAGAGGCCAGGAGTGACCCCCCCGCAGGCGCTGGGGGTTGTGGCAGCCTCAGGTATGGAGGGGCCCGTAAGTTCCAGTGAGTCCCAGTAAGGGATGTGGGGGGTTGCAGCGTGGGGGGGTCTCACACAGCTTTGATCCCATCGCACCCTCCCTGGCACCCCCAGAAAGCCCCACAGACCCCCATAGATGCTCAGAGACCCCCAGCCTCCCCCAGACCCCCACAGCCCCTCATAGCCCCCCATAAATCCCCACAGACCCTCTCAGCCCCCCCATAGACGCCCTCCCCTCCTCCCCCCGGGAGCTGTCCAGGCCCCGGTGCTGAACTGTGGCAGCCACCGCGGGGACAGCGGGACACGGGGACACACGGACACGGGGACACACGGACACGGGGACACACGGGGACAGGCGGCGACACCAGCACCCCCCCCCGCAACCGCCGCAGCGACGGCGCAGACACAACCGCACCCCCCCGCGCACCCCCCACCCCCGCAGAACCCCCCCCGCAAACCCGCCCCACGTATCCCCACTCTCAACCCCCCTACTCGCACCCCCCCACCCCACGCGCACCCCCCCGCAACACCCCGCATTGCGCCGGCACCACCGCACAGCGACACGACGCCACCCACGGGCCCCCCCGCTCGGTACCCACCCCACCCCAAGGACCCCTGAGCGCCCCCCTCCAGCTTCACCCCGTAACAAAGGGCCGGGCTGCAGCTGGGGGGGCAGGATCTGCGGCAAACATCCCCCCCGGGGCCCGATCGCGGCCCCCCCGGGGGTCAGGGCGTCTCCGCTCGTTGTAAACAACACCCTCCAGCCCGCACTGGGCCGGACCGGCGGAAACCGGGAGGATCCTTAGAAAAGGAGTGGGGGGGCGGTAAGGGAGGGGCATGCGGGGGGGCAGGGAGACGCCCCAGGGGGGGCAGGGAAGCTACCGGCCACACCCAAGGTGATCCCCCCAAAACAGGCCATGCCCCCCAAACTGACTGTTACCCCCCCATGCCTGTTATCCCTCAACACGGCTCTTCCCCCCCACCCCCCGAGGCTTGGGGGGGGTCCCCGTGCCCCCCCCGCACTCACCCCCACCACGACGCTGTCATCGCCCTGGAAGACGGGCAGGAACTTGTCCCCCCGCAGGATCTCGGCCTGGTTGAGGGGCCGGAACCGGCACAGGACCTTGATGCTGCACTCGGCGCTGGGCTCGGCCATTTTGGGGAGACGGGGGGGCGGTGAGAAGAGTTTGGGGGGCGGCTGGAGAGGCTCAAGGGTACCTGAGGGTGTGGGGTGTCACCCGGGGATGCAGGTGGTACCCGAGGATGCTCCTGGCAACCTAAGGGTCAAGTGGTACACAGGGATGCGGGATGATGCTCAGGGATGCAGGATGCTGCCCAGAGGTGCCGAGTGGTACCCAGGGATGCTGGGTGGTACCCAAGGATGCAGGATGCTGCTCAGAGATGCAGGATGCTGCTCGGTGATGCTGGGCAGTACCCAGAGATGCTGCTCAAGGATGCCGGGTGGTACCCAGGGACGCAGGATGCTCTCAGGGATGCAGGATGCTGCCCAGAGGTGCCGGGTGGTACCCAGGGACGCAGGATGCTCTCAGGGATGCAGGATGCGGGAGGGAGGGCGGCGCCGCGGGGGGGGGATGCTCCGCAGCGCTCCTGCTGCCCCCTGCTCCAGTGACCGTGCTGCTGTCGCCACTGCAGCCCCGGTACCGGCTGAGGGGGGGGAAGGGGGGAGAGGCCGCCCCCCGCACGCACACACCCCCCCTCCGCCTTAAGGTGGAACCGCGCGCCGCTCTTAAGGTGGACGGAGATGGAGGGTGCGGGGGCCGCCCGGCGCTGGGAACCGTCCCCCCAGGATGCTGATTCATTGCGGGGGTGGGGGGGACAAGACCCTGTCCCGGCTGGGGAGGTCGGCGCAGGGCCAGTCCCCCCAACCCCCCTCCCCCACGCGGGCAGCCAGCAGTCCTGACTCATCCCGCCCCCCCCGCCGTGTCCTTGGTGACCCCGCCCAGCCTGGGGAGGGGCAGGGACGTGCAGTCAGGGGCCACCGAACCCCCCCAAACACGCAGGTGTGCCTGCGCGGAGCTCGGCCCGGGAACGCTCCCACGGGAGAGAGGGGACAGCCCCCCCGTGCGACCGAACCCGTGTGTCCCCCCCGTGTCACGCAGCCCGTGTCCCCCCCGTGCGACCGAACTCGTGTGTCCCCCCGTGTCACCAGCCCGTGTCCCCCCCCGTGCGACCGAACCCGTGCGTCCCCCCGTGTCACCAGCCCGTGTCCCCCCACCCTCGTGCCCTCCCCGCGTTTTCCCGCCGCGCCCTCCCCTCCCCTCCCCTCCCCGCCCCGCCAGGCCCCGCCCCGCCCGGCCAGGCCCCGCCCCCGCGCGCTCCCGGTGCCGCCCCCGCCCCGCCCGTTGCTCTCGCGAGACTCGTCCCGGACCTGACGGTGCTTCCTGGATCCCGGCACCGATCCCCGTTACCGATCCCCGTTACCGATCCCCGTTACCGCCCCCCCGTAACGACTGTTCCCGTACCGGCCCCGGCGCGGAGCTCCCGCTGCCGCCTGTCCCGTTACCGGGCCCGGCGCTGACCCCCCGCCGCCGTCCCTCCTCTCACCCCCGTTACCGACCCCCGGCCATGGGCGACCCCAAATACGCGGACCTGCCCGGCATTGTGAGTGGGGGGTCCGGGGGAGGGTGGGGGGGGTCTGAGAGGGGCGGGGGGGCCGGGACCGGGGCGCTGGGTCAGTGACGGGGGGTTCGGGGGTTCGGGAGCGGCGGGCGCTGGCGGGCGCTGGGGGGATCGGAGGCATTTGGGGTGTCGGGGTGTCCGGGAGGGGCCGTTTGGGGTGTCGGGGTCTGAGCACGTCAGGGGCGGGGGGGCCGTGGCTGCTGCGGCGTCCGGAGCGTCTTTAGGGGCGGTTTGCAGGTGTTTGGCGGTAAATGGGTAACGAACAGAGCGGGGGTGGCGCCTTCTGTCCCCAAGGCCAGGAACGAGCCCGACGTGTACGAGACCAGCGACCTCCCCGAGGACGACCAGGCCGAGTTCGAGGCGGTGAGGCCTCGCCGGGGCGCCGGCTGCCCCGTCCCGTCTCCCGTCCCCCGTCCCCCCGTCCCCCGTCCCCCCGTCCCCCGTCCCCCCGTCCCCCGTCCCATCCCCCCGTCCCCCCGTCCCCCATCCCCCGTCCCCCCGTCCCCCGTCCCCCGTCCCCCGTCCCATCCCCCCGTCCCCCCGTCCCCCGTCCCCCATCCCCCGTCCCCCTGTCCCCCGTCCCCCCAGGGCCGGGAGCAGCCCCTGCCCCCCCTCCCGTGTCCCCTGCCCCGAGGGGGCAGCGCATGGGGGGCGGGGGGGCTCGAGGGGTCCCCCCGAAAATGGAGTTGGGGCCCCTCAGAGCAGCCCCGTGGTGCCCAGCTCGTGGGGGTGACACCGGGGACGTGTCCCCAGGGCCGGCACGAGGGGTCACACCGGGCGGGGCCTGTGTGGTGACCCCCAGCTCTGCCGGCGATGGGGGAACCCGGGCCACGACCTGGCTTGTCCCCACGGTGCCACCAGCGTCTGGGGGGACACAGGTGCCCCACACGGTGACACGGTCGCACCAACCCGTGTCCCCCCCCAGTTCTGAGCAAGGGGCTCAGAGGCCCCCGTGGGAGCGGGGCCGCGGGATGGACTGAAATGGGATGTTTTTAGCCCAAAGCCCCCACCCCGTGAGGCCTTGGTGACACTGAAACAGTGTCCCCGAGCAGCATCAAGCAGTGACCCCCCCACCCGGGTCATTCTCCACTCCCCCCCCACCCCTGCAGCCTGGGGTGCAAGAGATAATTGGTTGTTGGGGGTTTGAATTGCTGGATAATTAGTTGTGGGGGTTTAATTGCTGGATAATTGGTTGGGGGGCATTAATTGCTGGGTAATTGGTTGGGGGGGGTTGATTGCTGTCACCTCCTGGTTGTGTTGCTGGCACTGGACTGACCTGCATTTCCCCCCCCGCTTTGCCCCCCGGACACTAGTTTGCACAAGTAAGGCCCGTTCTGGTTCCGCATGCTGCTTTTGGGGGGAGTTCTGCATGCGGGGGTGTCCGGAGCCACCACTTGTCACCATGTCCCCCAGTCCTGGCTGCGGGTCACCTGCCGGGGGGGGGGGCTGCGCTGAGCCCCCCCGGCCCTGCTGCCGGTGCCCCCAGCGATGGACATCGCAGTTTTGTACCCCCCCCGGGGGGCTGGGGACATCGGGGCTGCCCTGGGGGGCCCAGGCTCCACTTAACCCCCCCTGCCCGGGGAAAACAAAAGCTGGTTGTGGGGGGCCGGCTGTGTCACCCCAGCTCTGGCCCACGCTCCTGAGCTTCCCCTGGACACCGTGACCACCCCCCGCGGTGTCTCCTGGGGGGTCCAGCTGTCCCCAGCGCTGCTTTGTCCCTGTGCTGGCAGCTCCCCCCACGCCGCCCCCCCCACGCCGCCCCGGGCCACCCGAGGACAAGGGTGACATCCCCGCGCGTGGGACGAACCTGCTAACGCCGTTTTTGTCTCTTTCTCCCCCAATTTCCTCCTAATTTCTCACCTCTGGGAAACACAAGGAGCTGGTAAGAGCCCGGAACCGCCGCCCCCGCCGGGCGCCCCCCAGCGCTGTCACCCCCTTTTTGTCCCCATGCAGCGCGCAGGGGACGGACAGGGGCTGCGGGGCGGGGGGTCCTTTGGGTGCAGGTCGGGCCCCCCCAGCTGGTCACGGGGTGTCAACCTCGGGGGGGTCACACTGGCGGGGCCGATGTCCCCACGCCGGTGCCTGGGGGCCGATGTCCCCCTGGGGACGCGCCGCGTCCTGCACAAGCTGCCGCTGGGTCCTGTCCCTGCGCGTCAGTCCTGGGGGGCTGTGACCCCATCCTGGGGAGGACGGGGACGCTTCTGTGTCCCCCCCGTTTTGCTGATGAGCCGGGGGGGCCCTGCCCGCAGGAGGAGCTCAGCAGCACCAGCGTGGAGCATCTCATCATCAACCCCAACGCCGCCTACGAGAAGTTCAAGGACAAGCGCTTGGGTACCGAGGGGCTGGGTGAGTTGGGGGGCCGGGGCCATCGTGTCCCCGCGGTGACCCCCCGGTCAGCCGCGCTCAGTGCTGTGGGGTGCTGTTCTCCCAGGTTTCTCGGATGGCGTCAGCAAGGCGAGGAGGACGGGCGGCAGGTCTGGGGAGCGCGGCACGGTGAGGCTGCGGTGGGACACGCGGGGCACCGTCCTTTGTCCCATGTCATCCCGAACCGCAGCGGGGGGAGCGGTTTGGGGCCATCCCGGCGCTGGGGGCCCAGGACCGTGTGTCCTGAGCGGCTCCGAGGACGGAGACCCCAACGCCCCCAACGCGTTCGCGGAGGGGCAGGAGGTGCAGACCCCCCACAGCCCCGCTCCTCTGTCTGCAGCTCGGGGGGGGGCGCCCAGGAGAGCCCCCAGCAGCGCTACCAGCGCCTGCAGCTGGAGGTGCAGGAGCTGCTGCGGGAGGTGCACTGCAGCGCGGTGAGCGGCGGCGGGGGCGGCACGGGGGGAACGGGCGGTTCTGCCCCCAGGGCGGGGGTGACAGGCAGGGGTGACGGGTGGTTGTACCCGCCGGGCGGGGGTGACGGGCGGGGGTGACGGGCGGTTGTGGCCCCAGGGCGGGGGTGACGGGTGGTTGTGCCCGCCGGGCGGGGGTGACGGGCGGGGGTGACGGGCGGTTGTGGCCGCAGGGCGGGGGTGACGGGTGGTTGTGCCCGCCGGGCGGGGGTGACGGGCGGGGGTGACGGGTGGTTGTGCCCGCCGGGTGGGGGTGACGGGCGGTTGTGCCCGCAGGGCGGGGGTGACGGGTTGGGGTGACAGCTGGTTGTGCCCGCAGGGCGCGGCGCAGGAGCCGGCGGGCGAGCAGCAGCCGGGGGCCGCGGCGCTGGCGCGGCAGGTGGACGCGCTGCGGCAGCAGCTGCTCTCGGGGCGGCTGCAGCAGCTGCTGGGACCCAGCGCCGCCGTCGACTTCGCCGACCCCGAGGGGGCCTTGGCCAAGTGAGTGGGGGGCCGGGACCCCCGGGGTGTCGGTGTCCCCGTGTCCCCCCCACACTCGCGTTCCCCCCAGGCGGCTGCTGCAGCAGCTGGAGGTGGCCAAGCACAGCAAAGCGCCGCCAGGGAAGAGCCCCCCCCCAAAGAGCTCGTCCCCCCCTGGGGACGCCGTCACCTTCGAGCTGTACTGGAGGCCGGAGCAGGACCAGTTTGCCCACACAGCCAAGGTAACTGGTGGGTGGCGGGGGGGCTGCGACGGCGCTGCCCGACCCCAAAATGGGGTGTCCCGTGGTGTCACCCCCGTGTGCGTGTGTGTACCCCCCAGATCGCGGAGCTGGAGAAGCGGCTGGCGCAGCTGGAGGCAACAGTGCGGTGTGAGCCCGACAGCCAGGTCGGGGGTCCTGAGTCCCCATCCCCCCCATCCTGCCCCCCAGGGGCTTCCCCCCCCATCCTGCCCCGCTGATGCCATTTCCCCCCCCAGAACCCGCTCTTGGCCGGGCTGAAAGGCACCAACCTCATGGTGAGTTAAACAGGGGGTGGGGGGACACACATGGACCTTTTCTCTGCTCCCAACTCTGTGCCCATAGCACTTGGGGGGGCACTCCCAGGGTCCCCCCCCTCACCCCTTGTCCCCAGGAGACCATGCAGGTCCTGCAGGCCAAGGTCAACATCTTGGATGTGGCCGTGCTGGACCAGGTGGAAGCGCGGCTGCAGGTGAGGGGGGGCGCGGGGGCGTCACAGGCCACGGCCGTGACCTTGGGGGGGCGCCGCTGGATTTGGGGGCTCACATCCGTCCCCCTCCCTCTCCAGAGCGTCCTGGGGAAGGTGAATGAAATGGCCAAGCACAAGGCGATGGCACAAGACACCGACACCCAGAGCAAGGTGAGAGCAAGGAGTGGGGACAACACCCTCCCAAAAAGGCACCCCCGTCATGGGGGGTGCATGGACACCCCCCGTTTCTTGCCCCGTCCCCCAGATCCAGCAGCTCCACGAGACGCTGCAGCGCTGGGACCCCGTGGCCACCGCGCTGCCCGACGTCGTGCAGAGGCTGGTGACGCTCCGGGACCTGCACGAGCAAGGTGGGGGCACTGGGGACGCGGGCTGGGGGCCCCGCGGGGGGAACCGGCGCTGAGCTTTCCCCCCGCCCCCAGCCGCCCAGTTCGGGCAGGTCCTGGTGCACCTGGACACGACGCAGCAGGACATGGTGGCGGCTCTGAAGGACAACGCGGCGCTGCTGGCGGAGGTGGGACCCCCAGAGCCCCGCGTGACGGGGGGTCCCCATCCTGCCCCCCAGCTCAGCCCCTTCCCCTCTCCCCCCGCCAGGTCCAGAAGACGATGAAGGAGAATTTGGCCATCGTGGAGGACAACTTCGCCGACATCGACGCCCGCATCAAGCGGCTGCAGAAGTGACCCCCCCCCCCCCTCCATGAGCCATTTCACCCCCCGGGTCCTGCGACCCCCGGGAATCGTCCCCCGCGCAGGTCCCCTGTTTGTACTTACTCTGCCCCTCCAGCACAGTGTGTGGGGGCTGGAGGGCCCCCCCCCCAACCCTCCACTCGCACTGAGGGGGTGGGGGTGTCTGTACCCCCCCATTTACCCCAATAAACAGCTCAAAGTGCATCCATGTTGGCATCTTCGGGTGATGCTCAGGGATGGGGGGACACCCAGGGACACTGTCACCCCCCAGGCCCGCCAGCCCTTCCCGGGGGTCCCCGGTCACCCCCGCGCTCCCGCCGTGACGTTCCTGGCGCTGGCCACACGGTGGCAGCACTGGCCCGTTTGGGGACAGCGATCGGACAGGGACGGGGGACAAGGTCGGGAACCAGAGCTGCGAACAGGGACAGGGGACAAGGTCGGGGACGAGGGCTGGGGACAAGGACAGGGCTGGGGACAGGGCTGCAGAAGGTGACAACAAGGGTCCCCAGCTTGTCACCACTGCAGAGACAGGTGGTGCCAGCACCAGGGATGATGGCAGCGCAGCCCCCGCCCCGGATGTCCCCTCATGTCCCCAGGTGTCCCCTCATGTCCCCAGGTGTCCCCTCTGCCTCCGCCGCGGGGAGGTGAAGGCAGCAGATGCACATCCAAACCCGCAGTGGTTTATTGTGGGGGGACACAGAGCCCAGTGACAGGGGGAGGGGGACAGCAGCGGGACACCTCGATACCCTTGGGGGCGCTGGCATGCGGGGGGGGACACACTGACGTGGGGAGGTGCCGGGCAGCGGGGGGGGCCGGTTCTGTTGCGGGGGGACAGTGACACCAGTGGCAGCCGGGATGACCCCCCCGCCGTGCCCCGCAGGGGAGACGAACCCCGAGCGGGTGCTGTACTGGGGGTCTGTGGGGCTGTCCCTGCGGGGGGTGCCCCGGGGGTCAGTCGGGGTAGATGATGAACCCCGAGAACGTGCTGTACTTGTTGGTGTTGCCTCCGTGGACTTTGCCGCCGTCCAGCTTGACGAACACCTCGTCCCCCACGTCCAGGTGCAGGATGACGCTGTTGCTGGCGTAGTCGTAGTTCTGGTCGGCGTCCTGCGCGATGGCGCTGGCCCGCACCTTGGGGGGACACGGGCATCAGGGACCCCCCGCAGCACGCGATGGGAAACGGGGGCTGAGCCGGGTGTCACCATCAGCGCTCGGTCCCCAGGTGACAAAATCCAGAGAGCCGCGCTGACCGGGACCCTGCGCTGTCCCCAAGCACGGGAATGCCGGGGGGGGCAGGACGGCGGGGGGGGGCAGACGCGGCATCAACCGCGCTGGATCGATGCTCGTTTTCCCGGAATAAATGGGAAACGTCCGGGGCGAGGCCGTGCAGGAGCTGCCGCGAACAAAGGGACCGGCCGGGGACACGACCCGGGCCCCGGTGCTGGTGGCCGTCCCGGGGCGGGCACAGCCGGTTGCCCCCCCGGCTCCAGGCCTGGCACCCCGGGGGTTTGTGTCCCCCCTGTGCCGGTGACGGGAGCCCCTGGAATGGGGTGTTGTGTCACCACGGCTGAGACGGGGGGGGGGACGGGGATGGGGGAGATAGGGGTGGGGAGAAGAGGGTGGGAATTGGGGGGGGGGCGGAATTTGATGGGGGATCTGCAATGTGGGGACTGGGGGGGAAGGGGGGTCAGGATTGGGATTAAGCGAAAGGAAAATGAGAAAACTGGGGTGGGAGGAAATGAGCTGGGAAAAGTGGGATGGGGAAGTGGGATGGGGAGACGGGGATGGGGAAACGGGGATGGGGAGACAGGGATGGGGAGACAGGGATGGGGAGACAGGGATGGGGAAACGGGAACGGGGGAGGAGGCGAGAGGAACTGGGATTAACAGAAAACAAAATGGGAAAACTGGAATAAGAAGAAACAAGATGGGAGAACCAAGATAAGGGAAGCAGGATGAGGAAACTGGGATGGGGAACTGGGATGGGGAAACTGGGATCATGGAGCCAGTGGAGACACAGGCAGAAATGGGGCTGGAGGAGCTGGGTGGGGAACCGGGGACATCGGGAGCAGCCCCGGCGAGGGCACCGGTGCTGGGGGGTCCCAACCCGTACCTGCCCGTTCTTCATCAGGTCGGCCCACATGCTGGTGCCGTCGCCGCCGCGCATCAGGACGTGGTAGGTGAAGAAGTAGATGCCGGGGAGGGGGCAGGTGAACTTCCCGCTCGAGGGCTCGTAGTAGTTGCCCACGTTGGTGACGACGTCGTCGAAGCGCAGAACCTCGTAACCCTCGTGGGGCTTCCGCAGCCCCGCGTAGAAGGCGATCTTGGGGCTGTAGAAGGAGGGGATGTACCCCCCGGGACCTGGCCCCGGCGGCCCCGGCGGCCCGGGCCGGCCTGGCTCACCCGGCGGCCCCCGCGGTCCTGGTGGTCCGGGGGGACCCCGCGCCCCGGCACGGCCCTTGCGCCCCGGTTCGCCCTTGGCGCCGGGTAGGAAGGGGGGGGGCGGGGAGGCGGGGGGCAGCTCAGGGTAGGGGTCGCAGACCATGCGGCAGCTGCCCAGCATCTCGTAGTGCGCGGCCGCCTTGGAGCTGTGCACCAGCAGCGGGATGGCCACCAGCAGCACCAGCACCATGGCCACCCCGATGGCCGCCCCGGCCACCCGCTTCCTGCGGCTCAGCCGGGAGGCGGCCAGCGCCAGCAGGTCCTCGTCACCCTTGGGAGCGATGGTGGCACCGGGGGGACGGGCGGCACGCGGCCGCCCGCTGAGCCGCACGTCCCTGAGCTGGGGATGGGGACGGGGAGGGATGGGGATGCTGCCGGCAGCGGGGACCGGAGCGGGGACGGAGATGATGGGGACAGGGAAGTCACAGCAGCAGAGCCGGGAGCAGGGGCAGGTACAGCAGGTGCTGGAGATGGGGACAGGGATGCGGGCAGGAGCGGTGACAGCAGCGGGGCTGGGGCCGAGGACGGGACTGGGAGCGGGGCTGGAGCCGGGGCCAGGAGCGGAGCTGCGACTTGCGGTGGTGAAGGCGACGAAACCAGAGCCGACGGTGGAACTGGGAGCAGAACCGGGACCCAAGACGGTGCTGGAGCCGGGGACGGGGCTGAGACCGGAGCCGAGGACGGAGAGCGAAGCTCCTGCAGCAGCCGGGCTTGGAATCGGGACCGGAGCCCAGGCTGAAACCAGGACCGGAGCCGGTGTTGGAGCTGGTGATGTAACCGGAGCCGGGACCGAGCCGGGAAGCAGCCGAGACCGAGCTGAGATGAAGCCAGGATGGAGCCGCGAATGCGCGGGGATGGAGCCGGGAAGGAGCCGGGACCGCGCCGGGTTGGAACCGGGATACAGCCGGGATGGAGCCGGGATGGCACCGGGAATGAGCCGAGGTGGAACCGGGAGCGAGCCGGGAGGAGCCGGGAGGAGCCGGGAGGAGCCGGGATGGAGCCGCCGCGACGCGCGGGGCAACTTCTCGCCAAGTTCCCCGGGAACGAGACCCCCGGGAACGAGACCCCCGGGAACGGGACCCCCGGGAACGGGACCCCCTCCCCTGGAGCGGCGCCGCCCCGCCCCGCTCTGCCCGGTGCGCGCCGGTGGGGCCGAGGCCGGGCAGCGCCGCCCGGGCCGGTTCTCCCGGAGCCGCCGCCGCTCCCCGCTCGGGCCCCCCGGGGGACCCGCGGCCCCGGGCCCGCGGCGGAGCGGCCCTTTCCCCCCCGGCCCCCGTGTCCCCCGCCCGTGCCCGCCGGTACCTGTCGCCCGCGGCGCCGGGAGCCACGTGCCGGGGCCGCCGCCCGCCCGCGCCGCGCCCGCAGCCCCGCTCCGCCCGCCCCGTTCGACGGCACCGGGCACGGGGGGGCGGAGGAGGGGGCTGGAGGAGGGACGGGAGTGAGGGGGGTGCGCGGGGCTGTGAGTGTGCAAGGGGGGGGGGCGTGCGTGTGCACAGCGCTGTGTGTGTGCAAGGGGGGGGCATGGGCATGCGGGGCCGTGTGTGTGCAAGGGGGGGTGCAGGGCTGTGTGTGCAAAGGGGAGCGGGGGGGGTGCACGTGCGTGTGCAAGGCGGGCACGGGGCTGTGAGCGAGGGGGGTTGGGTGCGTGACACGGGGGCTGCGTGTGCAGGGGGAGCGCGGGCCCCCCCCACCGATGCAGCCCCAGGCTGATGGCCACGGGCCCATTTCGGGGGCCCCTCTGCAGGGTTCACCCCACATTTGTGGGCGCTCCAAGGAATCCCCAGGCCGGGGGGGGTTCTACTGGGGCGCACGGTCCCTGCCCAGCCCCGGGATGGGAACAGGGCCGAGGTGCCCACTCCTCGGGGTGCTGGGGGGTCCGGATGCGGCCCCCGCTGCTCCCGGCGGAGCAGCTGCTGGGGGGGGGGGGCGCTGCTGGGGGGCTGATTCACAGCTGCTCTTTTCCAAATCTTGCCGGAATTTGCTCCGTTATGCAAAATGAAGTCTTGGCCTCCGCGCTCCCGGGAGAGGAGCCGCTTCCCCCCCCCGCCCCGGTCCCTCCGCCTGCAGCAATGAGAGAAATACCAGGGAAAAAAGCAGCAATCGGGCAAAAGGCACCGGCCACCCCCGGCGGGCTCAGCGCGGGGACACCGCGGGTCCCTCTGCGGGGGGTGGGACGAGGGGTCCCCTGCACGGAGCCGCTGGGGTGACGGGCCCACGGGTGGCTTTTCACGTGTGTGTATGGGCAGGGGCCACGCGTGTCCTTGCAGAGGCAGCGGCTGCTCCTGTGTGTGTGTGTGTAGAGGTGCGTGCACACGTGTGTGCTCTGCATGCTGTGTACGTGCTGTGTGCATGTATGCATGCTGTGTGCAAGCTCTGTGCATGTGTGTGCATGCGTGTGCATGCTCTGTGCGTGTGTGTGCACGCGTGTGCATGCTCTTTGCGTGCGTGTGCATGCGTGTGCATGTGTGTGCATCCATGTGCATGCTCTTTGCGTGCGTGTACATGCTCTGTGCATGTGCGTGCGTGCATGTGCATGCTCTTTGCGTGCGTGTGCATGCGTGTGCATGTGTGTGCATGCATGTGCATGCTCTTTGCGTGCGTGTACATGCTCTGTGCATGTGTGTGCGTGCATGTGCATGCTCTGTGCGTGCGTGTGCATGCTCTGTGCGTGCGTGTGCGTGCTCTGTGCATGTGTGTGCATGTGTGTGCATGCTCTCTGGGTGTCTGCATGCTTGTGCACACATGCACATGCTCGGTGTATGTCTGTGCATCAGTTTCCATACGTGTGCATGCTCGGTGCATGCATGTGCATGCTCAGTGCACGCTGCATGCGTGTGTAAACGCCCGCAGCACACGGCGGGGGCTGCGGGGGGAGATGCTCCCACGGCGAGTGTCATTTATCCGTGGAGTTTGGAATTTGCAGGCCAGGCCAGCTCCCTCCAAAGGGCGGCGATCAATCAGCGGGATATTGGATGGATTTATGGGCCCTTTATGCGGGAGGATCAATGCGATCCTGACCAGCCCGCCCATGTTTGTGCAACAAATTAACGGCGGCTGCATCGGCCCCCCCAGCCCGGCGGGGACGGGTCCGGGTGTCATCGATGCCACCCGTGCTGCTCCTCGGGGACGGGGGTGGCGGAGTCCCCCTGCCAACCCTCCCCCGGCTGATCCTAATGAGCAGCAACAGCGAATTAATTAGCCAGGCTGCGAGGGGAAGCCCGAGTGCTAATTAGCAGGAGCCAGGGGCTGGTGGGGAGCGGGCGCTCAGGCCCCGGCCGTGGGGACACGAGGGCACAGCAACGGCCGCTCGGGGGTCCCGGCCGCCCCCGGCCCTGCTGGTGGGGGGGACGGGGGGGGCGCAGAGCTGAGGCTGGGGCTAAAAATAGCAGCAGCAGCGGCGATGAGAAAGGTCAGTCCGAGGGGAGGCGGGGGTCGGGGCCGGATCCTGCCACTGGTTCTGCGGGGCAGGGGGCGGGATTTGGGGGGCTCAGGCGCGTTCACGGGGGCAGCGAGCCCCGCGCCCACAGCAGCACCGGGATGGCGGCGGCGGCGGCCGTGGCGGAGGTGTCCCCGGTCCTTGGTGGCCGTGCCTCAGTTTCCCCACCGTGCCCTGGCTGTCCCTGACGGTGCCGCGGGCCGCCCCGCTGGGGACGGACACGTCCTCGGCTGCAGAGCCAGCGGCTCCAAGGCCGGAGCCGGGAGCCGAGCGCGGCGCGAGCCGCCGCGGCCGGGGCGCAGAGCATGAATAAATGCATCACGCCGCGTCCCTGTCCCCGCTGTCCCCCCCGGCGCGGGGAGGGGGTCGGTGCAGCCGGCCGGTGACTCCGCGTTCGCCATCTGCCTCGATGGCCCCCGAGGAGCCGCCGGCTCCTGCGGCAGCGCAGGGACCCGCAGGGTCACATCCAGCGCTGGCATGGCCACGGTGCTCGGTCCCTACGCCCCAGGCTGCCCAGTGTTGCCCCGTGTATGGTCCCCAAGGCTGGCACATTGTCCCCAGTGCCCGTTGCATGTTCCCCAGTGCCACTGGATGGTCCCCAGTGCCACTGGATGGTCCCCACGCCCGGGGAACGTCCCCTTTCCCTCCCCACGGCCAGCCCGAGCGTGTCCGTGCCCCGGCAGACAGATCGCCGTGTCAGCGGGGCCGGGGGGGCCTGGCCAAATGAATATCGATGGGCTGCGGCGGCCGGGCGCTCCAGCCCGGGCGGGTTTGCGATCCAGCCGGGGCGCTGGGCCGGCCCGGGCTGGATGAGAATTGTCCTTGAATGGCAACAATAAACCAGCGGCTGGCGTGGGGGGCGCGAAGGTGGGTGGGGACCCCGATGTGGGGCCGGGATGGAGCCCGTGACGCCCGGGGACATCCGGGTGCCCCTTCATGGCTCTTGGGGTGGCAGGACCGGCCGCTGCTGTGATGAACTGCAGGGTCTCAGCCATGGGGAACCACAGGCAGCCTGGGGGGAAACCCCTGGGATCCTGGGGGGTGACGGCCCCTCCCACCGTGGCCGCAGCGCGGGGGGGGTCTGCTGGGGCACACGGTGCAGCCGAGATGGATGGTTGTGCCGGATTAATCCTCCGGACAAGTGGCGTTTATTAGGGATGCAGGGGACGTCGGGCACAGAAATCCATCCCAGCCGGGTGACAATTAGACGGGCGGCCGGGGCACGGGGGTGCGCTCACCCCCCGCACCTGCCCGCACCCCCGGCACCTGCGACCCCCTGCTCTGCGGGTCCCCCTGAGCCACGCCATGGGGTGCCGGTCCCAGGTCTTCCCCCCGGCGCTGGGGGGGCTGGGGGGGCTCATTGCAGATTCGCCTCATGCCCACCTGAGCCGGGCGCTGACAAATAGACATTTAAATCAGACAATTAGCCGGGCTCCACCGCTGACATTTTTAATGTATTAATGTGCATCAACAGCTAATACATATAAAATTCCCCTAATACCGGGGCGGGGGGGCCGCGCGGGCGGCGCTGGCAGTGATGTACGAGTCCGGGGGGACTCCGGCCCCAGCGCTTGCATTAATTACCGGCAGAGTGACACGCGATGTGACACCGGGACGGCGCGGGGGGAGCGCGGGGACGGGCACACGCGTGTCCGCGGGAGGGGGGAGCGGGGGGGGGCGCACACGCGTGTCCCATGTCGCTGGGGACGTGGTGCTCAGTGTGGGGGCTGGGAGGGGGTTTGGGGGGGCACACGTGTCTGTTGGGACACAGGTGGGCTTCAGGACATGCCTGTGTCCCCAGCCACGGTCCCCACGCATGGTCGTGGTCCCCACGTGTCCCCACCATGGTCCCCATGTGTCCCCAGCCTTGGTACCCTTGTGTCCCCAACCATGGTCCCCACATGTCCCCAACCATGGACCCCGTGGTCATCCCGTGTCCCTGGTCGTGGTCCCCCTATGTCCCCACCATGGTCCCCATGTCCCCCCAGCCATGGCACCCGTGTGTCCCCAACCATGGACCCCGTGGTCCCCACATGTCCCCAGCCATGGTACCCCCATGTCCCCACCCTGGTCCCCCTGTGTCCCCTCCGTGGTCCCCGTGCACCCGGGCGGTGACAGATGCTTCAATTCGCAGGAAGGTGCCACAAATCGATGCCGTGAGCGCCGGTGGCCGGGGCTGATCGATGGCACCAATTACACCCGCAAACAGGCCTCCCCGTGACCCCCCCGGGGCCGGGGCACCCCAAGACCCCCCAGGGGCTCCCCTGCATGTCGGGGGGGCACCCGAGGAAACCGAGGCAGCCGTGGGGGGCTCTGCCCCCACCCCCACCCCATCAACCCGCCCGCCAAAGGCAAATTTGACATTTTAAAATCCAGATACTTAAAGAGATCGATCGGGATGCAAGACCCCCCCGGCACATCGATCCTGCGCCAAAACGGGGGGGTCACGGCAGCGCAGCCCCACCCGCCTGGGGGTCCGGTGGGGGGTCCAGCCCCACCCCAGCCGGGGTGCTCCCCCCGCCCCGGTGTGGGCCGGCGGGGCCGGGCCCCCCCGAACTGGGGCTGGTGGGCAGCGGAGCGTGGGCGGGGGGTCCGCAGGGAGCCGCTGTCAGGGAGGCAGCCAGGCGAGGGCGGGGGGGGGGCGCTGTCAGCCCGTCCTGACGGGCAGTGGAGCCGGGGGGGCACCAGCATCCCCACCCCCCGCCGGCAGCCCCAGGGACCCAGGCGTCCGGGCCTCTCAGCCCCTCCTCCGAGCCGGGGTTTTGCCGCATTGCACCCCCAAATCATGGGGAGGCCCATCCATCCCCCGGGCAGCAGCGATGGGGGGGATGCAGCCCCAAAGCCCGGGGGGGGTTCCCATCCAGCCCCCCCAGATTCCATCCTGCTGCTGCTGCACTGCCCGCGGGATGCTGAGCTTGGGGGGGGTTGTGGCCCCCCCAGGACCCGCTAACGGGGCTGAGCCCCCGCCTGGCTGCGGGGCCGTTAATTATGGATGAGCCCAAATTGGCGGCTGCAGCCGCTTAATCTGGGCAAACACGGCGCCTGCTGAGCAAACACAGTCCCGGGGGGGGGTCACCTGCAGCGGAGGGGTCACCCTGTCCCCCCCAGGTCCGGCCCCGCCCCGCTGTGCCCTTTGGCCGCTGTCGTGCGGGTACAAAGTCCCGGTTGGGGGGGGCGGTGCCGCCGGGAGCTCCGTGGGGAGAGGTGGGTCGGGGGGGCTGGGGCCCCCGGAATGGGGTTTGGGGGCTGTGGGGGTGCACTGGCCCCGGGGGGAGCTCAGAGGGTCCGGGGTGGGACCGTGGGGGGCTTACAGGGGGCTGGGGGGCTCAGGGAGTCTTAGGGGGATGCGTACTGGTCCTAGGGGGGCAGGACCCTGGGGGGGCTGAGGGGGTTCTGGGGGGGCCACAGGATACTGGGGGAGCTCAGGTGGTACTGGGTGGGCGCAGAGGGTCCTGGGGGCGCATTTACTGGTGCTGGGGGGGTCTGGCACTGGGGGGGGAACCGTGTGACCTGGGGTCCCCGACCACACGGCCCCTCCCGCAGGTGCCGGATGCCGGGGCTGTGCCGGTGCCCACCGGGGCGGTGACTCCCCCGACAGCCGAGGTGTCACCGCGGCGGGGAGCGCTATGGCCAAGCGGCTGCTGGTGGCGTATGGGCTGTGGGCGCTGGGGGGGCCGCTGGGGCTGCACCACCTGTACCTGGGCCGGGACAGCCACGCGCTGCTCTGGATGGTGACGCTGGGGGGCTTCGGGGGGGGCTGGCTCTGGGACTTCTGGCATCTCCCCGCCTGGGTGGCCGCTGCCAATGGGGTGCCCGGGGGGCGCGTGGGGGCCGTGCCGGCGCTCAGCCCGCTGCGCCTGGCGGGGCAGGTGGCCGTGGGGGTGTATTTCGGGCTGGTGGCGGCACTGGCGATGCCGTGGGTGCCGGCGCTGGTGGCGCAACCGCTGGCCGTGGGGCTGGGGGTGCAGCTGGTGGCCTCGGTGGGGGACCAGACGGCGCGGGCGCCCAGCACCCTGGCCGCAGCCTTCGTCGCCTCCCTCCTCTTCCAGGGCCGGGTCCTGGCGGTGCTGCCCGCCAGCCTGGCCGCCAGTGTCACCGCTCAGCGTCACCGGCGCTACAAACCCCTCGGGGCGGCGCGGCCCCGGCTGGCCGCCCGGCTCTACCGCCTGGGGCTGGCGTGCCTGGCGTTCGCCGCCCCGCTCGCCTGCCGCGGGCTCTGTGGGGCCGCCGGGGTGCTGGGCGCCGTGCTGGCGCTGCCGCGGGCGGTCACCGAGCTCCTGCTCCTGCCCCTCCGCGCCACCGGGCTCCTGGCGGAGGTTCTGGGCTTCGCCGGTGGTTTCCTGGCGCGGGAACGGAGCGGCCGGGGCGAGCGGCAGCAGCGGGCGTACGAGGTGCGAGACGCGGCGCTGGCACCAGGGGATGCTGCGCCTGGGGTCTGCTGCTCCTGTGTCCTGGGTGCGGGGAAATGCCCTTCTTTGGGGTCCCCTCCAGGCACATGCAGCCCCACAGACCCCCCCCGTGTGTCCCTCTTGCCCAGGTCCTGGGGCTCCTGCCCGGCTCCTCCGCCGAGGACGTGCACCGGAGCTACCGGGAGCTGGTGAAGCTTTGGCACCCGGACCACAACCGGCAGCGGGCTGAGGAGGCCGAGCGCCGTTTCATTGAGCTGCAGGAGGCCTATGAGGAGCTGCTGGGGCACAGGCGGGCGGCGGCGGGGTGACGGTGACAGCGGCGGCGGGGTGACGGTGACAGCGGCGGCGGGGTGACGACGACAGCAGCGGCGGGGGTGATGGCGACGGCGGCGGCGGGGTGACAGTGACGGCGGGGTGACGCAGGGACCAAGGGCTGGGGCGGATTTGTAAACACGAGGTTTCCCTCTCTCCGCTGCTTTGTTCCTTCGCTGGGTGTGACACGTGGCGAGGGGGCGGCTGAGAAACCGCTGCACGGGGCGTCTGCAAAGAACACACGGGGGCTCGTGCGAACCGTTGCGTGTGCAAACCATCGCACCAGGGCCCTGCCGGCCCTTGCATGGCGGGAGCCCCGGTGACCCCGGGGAAGAGGCAGGACCGGGGCGGTTTGGGCGGAGCGGGGCCGCGAACCCGCGATCCCCGATGTCAGCCCTGGCCGCCCCCCATCTTCGGCGTTTTCCGGAAGACACTCGGGTGTTTCCGCTGTAGGGCGGTGGCTCTCGGTAGTTTCCGTCCACGTTCGGCACCCGCCGCCCCGCCCATCAAGGCGGGGCCCGGACACGGCTAGCCAGATCCGATTGGCTGTCGGTGGAGATATGCCACGCCCTTTTCTCGCGCCGGAGGTGGGAATGGGCGGGGCCTTCGCAGTCGCGTTGGCTGGGCCGCTTCGCCATTGGCTGGGGGGATGACTCCCTCTTCGCGCAGCGCCGCGTGCGGGCGCGCGCAGCGGCTCCGCTTTGCCCTCTCATTGGTCAGAAGCGCTCGGCCCGCCCCCCGCGTCGCATATGACTGGCTGGAAGCGAATGAGGGCGGGCCTCGCCTGGCCTTCCCCCTTTCATTGGCGGATTCCTCCGGGAGGGCGGGCGCAAGCGCGGCGACCTCGCGCCACCATTGGCTTCCGAGTGGTTGGCTGCGTTTCGATTGGCTGGCGACGCTTGCGGGCTCCTGCCGGGCCGCGGCCTCCGCCCCCCCTCCCCGGTGCATCTCGGCGGCCTGAGGTGAGGGGGGGCCCGGCGGGCACGGCCGGTGAGTGCGGGGTCCCCCGGGGCCCGGCCGGGCGAGATGGGGCAGGAGCGGGGAGAGGGGCCAGAGGAAGGGTGGTCGGCGGAGGGGATGCAGCCGGGGGGCCGGGCTGGGGGGGCGGGAGGGGCCTTGTGAGGGGATTGGGGAGGTTGGGAGGGGCCTTGTGAGGAGTTGAGGGGGCTCAGGAGCCGTGTGAGGGGGTTTGGGGGCTCAGGGGCCGTGTGAGGGGTTGGGGGCTCAGGGGCCGTGTGAGGGGGTTTGGGGGCTCAGGGGCCGTGTGAGGGGCTGGGGGCTCAGGGGCCGTGTGAGGGGGTTTGGGGGCTCAGGGGCCGTGTGAGGGGGTTTGGGGGCTCAGGGGCCGTGTGAGGGGTTGGGGGCTCAGGGGCCATGTGAGGGGGTTTGGGGGCTCAGGGGCCGTGTGAGGGGCTGGGGGCTCAGGGGCCGTGTGAGGGTTTGGGGGCTCAGGGACCGTGTGAGGGTGTGGGGGCTCAGGGGCCGTGTGAGGGGCTGGGGGCTCAGGGGCCGTGTGAGGGTTTGGGGGCTCAGGGGCCGTGTGAGGGTTTGGGGGCTCAGGGGCCATGTGAGGGGGTTTGGGGGCTCAGGGGCCGTGTGAGGGGCTGGGGGCTCAGGGGCCGTGTGAGGGTTTGGGGGCTCAGGGGCCGTGTGAGGGTGTGGGGGCTCAGGGGCCGTGTAGGCGCGGGCGGTTTCTCGGGCCGGGGGCCGGGGCCGGGCAGCCCGGGGGGAGCCGGCCGCCGGGGCGGGTGCCGGCAGCGGGGGGCCGGGAGCGTTAACCCGTGGTTGCCGCCGCAGCCCGGCTCGCCCGCCCCGTGCCCGAAATCCCGGGGCGCAGCCCCCGGTGCCTGCGGGGATCTCGCTCTGCGGCCTTTACCCGCTACCGCCGCACGATTCACTGGCGGGCGCGGGGAACGCAGGCTCGGTTGCCGGGAGAAAATTGTTATTTCCCCCCCCGTTCCTCCCAAAGCCTCCGGGTTCACTCCGGAGTTTCTCCTCCAGCCAGCGCTGGTTAGAAGGTGGTTCCCCCTGCCCCCACCTGCTCGTCGGTCGTTCTGATTTCGTGCTCGCCCATCGGCTTCCTGAGCGTGGGGAGCTGCTGCAGAGGGGCCGCGAACCGCCCCCTCGAGCCCTCCAGCCCAGAAAGAAGACAAAAAAGGATTTGGTTCGGTTTGGAGAAGGGGGAGAGTCCTGGAGGGCTGGGGTGCCGTAGGGTTCCCTGGGTGTCGTTAAGGGCCCTCCAGGACGGGGGTGGTCGGGTCGGTTCGCTCACAAAGCAGCGTCTGGGCCCTGTGAGGAGCTGGAGATGCCAAAACACGAACAAAAGCTTCTCTGTGGAGCCTTTGTGCGTTGATGGAGGTAAAACTTGGAACAATCCACACACAATTCCCTCCCCCGCTGGGTACCTGTGTGGAGCCTGGGGGCTGCTTTCGTGATTCTGAGCTTTTTCTGACTTTTTCTCTGGATGCTGCAGTTGGAAGGCTCTGGCTGCCACATCTTTGGAGGCTTTCTAGACCTTTTTGCCCCAAAAAGTCTCAGGTAGAGGGTGTGGAGTGTCCCGCCACCCGCCTCGGCTCTGGGACGCGGTGTTCCCTAAGCAGGACTTGCTCACGTGAGGTGGAAATCTGGGATGATTTCTTCCCCAAAGGGCTGTGGGGCACTGAACAGGCTGCCCAGGTGGCGTCGCCGGCCCTGGGGGGTGAACAGACGAGGGTCCTGGGGCCGTTTTAGTGCCAGCGTTGGGTGAACGGTTGGGCTCAATCTTCAGTCTTTTCCACACAAAATTGTTCCATGATTCCGTAATCCGTCCACGCTGTGTGTCACATATTCGTGGCTGTTGCCATCTCCGTCATTTCGGGGTTCCCAGTCTAAACTCTTGCAGGAATTGTCTAATGCAGAAAGGTTTGTTGTGCTGGGTTTTAAACTGTAACTCACTCTCCAAGGGGCATTTAAATGTTTTATGATTTTTGCGCCCGAAGCAGAAGGGTCGTGTTGGGCTCAGGACGGAGGGGCTCGGGGGGGACGTGCAGTCTGAACAGGATCTGTAGGGCCTGTATTAAAATATATATATCTGGCAATTAAAATATGGGGCTTGTTTTTAACGATGTTTTCAAGATCTGTCTTGGGATATCAGGTTACATTGCGGAAGGTAAAGGATGTTTTCACTGCTTAAAGCAGAGGAACGAAAAGCAGCATCATCTGCTGCTATTTGCCATTATTTTTTCCTTCCTGCTTTGCAAAAACTTCTGTTTTTTAGATACTTTGCTAAAAAGTCGTGTTTAACCTAAAGGGCACATGTTGATCCTCTTAAATACGAAGCAATTCCTGACAAGTCGCTGGGACTCTTATATTGTTTAAGCATCTGTCAGCAGTCCAAGTGGGGTTTTGTAGCGTCGCTGGGATATTTTGTCACCCAAAATAGGTTATTTTCCTTCTTGGTGCCCCCCCCACATCCCAGCGTTTCAGCGACGACCCCCCATCCCAGCGTTTCAGCGCCCTGTAAATTCATCAGAACTGGGGGAGTCATCATTCCCGAGTTTCTTGTGTAAGTTGTCGCCTGTATTTCAGGACGCGCTATGGAAGGGAGTTAATCCCCTTCTGCCGACGTTCCCCGGCTCCGCCGCACGGCAGAAACGGGGGTTTCTATTTGCGGATTATTATAAATTACAAACGGGACAATTTATTGTAGTGAAACGCTGCTGGACTCGCAGAGGGGCTTGATCAGCGAGATTAAAACAGCCGGGGAGGGACCACTTAATTCCACAGCCAATTAGCCAGATGCTGCTGCACAGGGAGCAAAAACCCTCCCACGTCCATTGATTTGTTCCTCGCGACTCCGAGTTCCGCAGCAGAAGCGTCTTCCGCGGGCTAATAACGTAAACCCAGGCGAGTTTCTCGCTTTGATCGGCTTTTCCTCCGAGCTCCCGTGTCTGCTGGAATGACCGTCTAGACGGAGCAGGAGCAGCGCGGGCGGGAATGTAGGAGCGGTTTCTGCGTTTGCCGTGCCGTCTGTGGCATTGCAGATATTTCCCTTATTTCCAGTGCACTTGTCTGTGTGGGATAACGCGCGTTTCCGTGCGATCTGGGGAGGTTTCGTGCCCGGCGGCGGCTCCGGGAGGAGTTTCCTGCTCTGTCCGCGTTGGGTTTCTGGGGGTTTTATCGCTCCCCCACCAGTTCCCTTATAAATATAATATTACATTATTGAATCCTGCAGGTGGATTTCCTGATGGTTTTGTATTCTGTAGACACACACATACCAAATAAAAGTCCATTATTTCTCTGGTGCTTAGAATTTCTCTTGCCACGGGGTAATTCACAACCTGTTGTGTGTTTGTTTCCCCTCCAAGACTTAATTCTCGTTTATTTTTTTCTCCTTTGAAGTGGCTAAAAGTCTGTTTTGTAGGCGATAAGTTG
Source organism: Nesoenas mayeri (assembly GCF_963082525.1). Classification (NCBI taxonomy): domain Eukaryota; kingdom Metazoa; phylum Chordata; class Aves; order Columbiformes; family Columbidae; genus Nesoenas; species Nesoenas mayeri. The sequence goes on along the minus strand of NC_137558.1, from coordinate 189,009 downwards.
AGTGTTCCTCGGGCTTTTTGAGGTTCCCCGATAGCTTCTTTACCGGTGCCTTTTTGGCCTTTTTCCAGCTGTTTTTTAGGCTCTGAATGGAGTTATTTGCTTTTCGGGGACGTTGGCGCAGGGGCAGGTTTGACACGTCCTTTGTTCCCCGAGTTAAGTTTGCGGCAGTTCGAGGGAGTTGCCGCGTTCCCTCCGGGTCAAACGCGCTCGTCCTTATTTCAAACGGCGTTCCGAGCCGCTGGAGCCGCGGCTGGGCGCTCGGCTTCGCCTGTAATTTGTGTGCTCTGAAATCCCACAGCGATGAACGCCCGCAGGTTCATGTCCCCGTCACAGGTTGGTTTCCTGCTCAGGGACACGAAGCGATCGGCGAACTGGGCTGGAATCCCGCGGGTTCAACGCAGCGGCGCCGAGTCCTGCGCCGGATCCTGCGGTTCTGCGCTCGCGAGCCGCAGCCACCGCTGGTTCTATGGAGCGACGCAGCAAAACAAGCGAGGGGATTTAATGGGGGGCCGGGGTTTGTGACCCTGTCTTTGCAGGTCAGAAATCCCCTCGCGCCTTTTCTTTCTGTGCAGTGTCGACTCCGTCCCCGATTCGCATCGCTGGGTAAAATCAGCTCGACGCGCAGCGTGGCTGAAACAGGGCAGTTCTGATAACAGCAGAACGCCTGTTTTCCAATCAAAATAGACCCAGTGTGGCACGTTCCTCGGGAGTATCAACCATGTCCCGGCCGGGCGGGAACTGAACTTGTGGTTGTCTCTGGAGCGGGTTTTTAAATCCCAGGGCTTCGTTTTCACAGCGTCTGAGCTGCCCTGATATTTGCTAACATCTGCATTTACAAAAAGGACAATTTGGGGGTGCTTTGGAGGTTTCTGGCGCGGCAGAGCGAGGTCTCTATTGTTTCTTTACCCTGTGTGTCCTGTTGTTCTTTGTTCGACCTGTCAGTGATGGATTTGAACCCCGCGCCCTCCCCGGGGAGCAGGTTTGTGCTTCCCGCTCTGCTGGAAGGAGCAGAAAACCCTGTGAAATGGGTCTGGTTTTGGTGCCGGCAGCAAAGGGAATTCTGCCTCCCCGTTGCGTGGATGTTGTTTCTTACGACGGGTTCCAACCCGGCCCGTTCTACGCTCGCGTGTTTGAGCCGTGGTGTCCGACGCAGCTCTGAATTGAGACCGTAGGGATCCTGTTGCTTTATGTTTCACGTTGTTTTTTGATTTTCTATCTGGCTGTTTCACCCCATGTTTAAACAAAACATGGGTTTGAGCGCGGCGGCTCTGCCGGGCTGAGCGTCACCACGTTTAAACCAAACCCGGGTCTGAGCGCGGCGGCTCTGCCGGGCTGAGCGTCCCCTTGCCTTGCACAGCAGCAACGTTCTGATTTCTTCCGTTCTGCCCTGTTTCCTTTCCAGGCCGCACCGACCGCCGCGCTCGGTTCTCCTGACGCGCAGCCTCTCCCGAGGACGCGGCGCAGCCTCGCCGGCCCCTCAGCCGCGTTCCCACGGCTCCGGACCCGCCGGGTTCTGCTGTCCAGACCCCCGAATCTGCTGTTTCCCGCCGGTGTGGGAATTGCAGCCGCCGCCCGTTGCTCGGGGGCGAGGACTCTGTTTCCATCCCCCTGTACAGCTGGAGCAAACACGATGTCTAAAAAGCAAAATACAAAAGGTAAGATGCACGTGGACACGATCTAATCCAGTGCCAATAAACGGCGCTATTGATTATCAATTAGAACAGGGGTTAATTGCTGTCACCGGACTCCTTGCCGGCTGCTGCTGTCACTTGACAGCTCGTTGTTACGGCCCCGGTGACATCGCGCGGCCTGTTGCGTTTGGTGACATTTTCAGCGGCGTCTCAGCTGTCCGGCCGGACGGTTCTGCCGTCGCGCGTCCCTGTGAAATATTCATATCGCATCGTTTCCGCAGCCAGACAACGCGGTGACAAAGAAATGCCACGTTGTGTGGCAGCTGGAGAGCTACGGAGCCAAACTTGCCTCGTCTCACCCAGCGGGAGCCCCGATGGGGCTGGGGGGCTCTCGTGGGATTAGTTCTCCTAACATTTCCGTTTCATCCCCCCTCGGGGTGTCACTTTAGACCTGTTGAACTCTTTTTCCTTCGAGGTGGGCACAGAAGGGCGAGTTTGCGAGAGGCTTTTTTTCCGTATTTCATCTCCAAATGCACAGCCAGGTGTTTGTTTCTGGTGTTGTGGCGTCCAGCAGCCGATTTCAGACGGGATTGTGTTTGTCAGGCATGGAACATTCATTCCAAGGTGTGCGCGTGGTGGGGCTGGGGGTTACGCTTCTCGCTTTATTTGAACTGGCTGCCAATTAATAATTTAAGGCTTGAGAATTCGTGTCCTCGGCCTCAAGAGAAGAGCTTTTGTTCTCGGAATATTGTTTTTTTCTGGTGGCTTTGGCACCGAAACGGCGTCTACCTGGGTGTCCGTAAATGACTCAAAGCGATTAGTGACACTGACGGAAATTATTGCGTGGGATCATTTCCGAGCGATTTTAAGCGGCCGTGTTCGTGTCTGTGCTCCCGAAGCCTCGCTGCGGGCTGCTGAGGATGGCGTTCTCAGTGCCCGGGCTGCCCTGGCTGTCAGAGATCCCGGGAGAGGGCGCCCAGACAAACCCGTTTGAACGGTGCCGCGGTTCCGGAGCCAGCGGGGAGCCCGCCCGCGTCCTCGAGGTGCGGCCGAGCAGAGGAGCTGCTCAGGGGGTGTTCGGGAGCCTTGCGGGAGCGCGCGCGGAGTTCGGGCGCAGAGGCGTGTTCTGCTCGCTCACGGAAACGCTGAGGAGGCGGCTGCGCGATCCCTAAAGTGGCGCTGGAATTATCCGCGGTCGGAGCCCGCGTGGAGCTCTGGGCTGTTCTCTGTTCGCCTTCCCCGTAGCCCAGGAATGCGAAGGGAGGTTGGCTTGGGGTGCCGGACTTCTCCATGTCGTAAATCTCGTTTCCGTTGGGCACCAGCCGCGGCGTTGGGCTCGATGATGTTCCCCCTCTTGGACCGGGCCGAAACGCGCGTTTCGTGAAACGTTGTCTCAACCGCGGCAAACCCCAGGAATATCGACCCAGCGCCAGTTCGGCCCTCGTGTCTCTAATTTGTGCGGAGAGCTTAGCGCCGGGCGCGGTGCTGCCTGTTAGCCGGAGCCGCTCTTGCGAGGGAGGAATCGCAGCGAGTCGCTGGGATTTGTGCGGATCAGCGCGACGTGCCGCTCCGCTTGCCCGCGGACACGGAGCCGCCCGCGGTCCCCGCGCCCTCCGCACACCCCCACCTCCCTTCTTCTGCATTTCGGTGCAGGCGCGGGGTGGTCAGAATAATGATCTTCCAGGTCTGTCTGTCCGTCCGTCCTGAGAGGCCGCGTTAATTCCTGGCCAGTCCGCTCCGTGGTCTTGGGCGCAGGGACGGCTGGAGATCCCTGTAATTAGCGCAAATTGGAGGCTCTCTAAACGAGCCGCGAGGCGCCGTTTCCTGAGCAGCTCTTTGTGTCGCGCTGCCGCCGGTGACCCGAGCGGCCACAGTCTGTATTTCATGGTATCACCAAATCTTGGTGGAATAGCACTTCATTTTGCCCACCTGGTTCTCCTTTGTACAGAAAAGGCCCAATTAGTGGAGTTAATGGGAGGAACAGGTTGGTGTTCAGGTGGACTCTTCCCAGCATCGTTAGCGCTTCTGTTTAAGAGCCCCCATGTCATTAGTCAGCACTGAAACACAAAAATCAATGATTTGGGATGAACGGTTTATCCCCACCTCGTTTTTTGGAGGATGCAGTTATTAATGAAGCAATTAATGCCGATGGCATCACCACTGGGGTTTACCGCGTAGAACCACGGGGGGGCACCGAGAGGGGCCCGAGGGGCCCGTCCCGTCAGCGCGGGGCCTGAGCTTTCCCTTCCCCGCAAGGTCGTTCGCTCCTGAATCTGCGTCGCCCGTGCCCTCCAGGCTCCTGGTTTTAAATTCCGTCCCTTCTCGTGAACGCCTGCGGCCCTTTTAACGGCGCTGGGAGCGCTCGGGGCTGATATCGAATGGACGCGATGGCGTCTCCGTCGCATAATTTCCGCATGTTAAACGTTTGGAGGGCTCAGGCCGGGGAACCAGGTGCCGACGAGCTCGAGTGCCCCGAAAGACCAAATGGAAACGCGGGGAAGGGGTGGGATGGAGCGGAACTCCATCTTCCTGGCAGCGGGGCCTTCGGTGGCTGCGCCGCCATCGAGACTGGGAAGAAAGCGCCGCTAGTTCTCCCTTGGCCCGATGCCGTTCGCAGGATCGAGGGCGGAGGAGCGGGGCGGTTGAACTGCGAGCTCCGGGGCCGCGGAAGATGCGGCCGCGGGGCCCGGGGAGCGCGGGAAGGTTCAGCGCGGCCCAGCCCGGCCTTTCCATCTGTCCTGTCAGCGGCTGCGGAGGCGTCGCTGCCTAAACGCTGCATCAGTGTCTGGACCGCGCAGTCGGTGCTGCGTCTCCCGGCCGGGTTGTCCAGAGGAGGTGAATGTAAAGAGCGTGAATCAGCAGCTTGGAATTAGCGACCAAGCGTGGGTCCCCGTCCCCGCGTTGTCCCCAAAGCCGCTGGGTTCAAAGAGCAAATTCCCCCCTTAGGAAATGCACCCAGGAAGGGGCCAGTGACACATGAAGCAGCGCTGACAGTCTTGGGGCTGCTGTCACCTTCCCGGGCCGCATTGTGGCTAAAACCCCAGCTTGAACTACACTCTGTCGTGATAAAACACGCCTCCGAGCAGCCGCGTCCCTTGTTTTTATTAGCAAATCCGAAATGTCGCCTTTGGCAGGAAAGCTGAGCGTGGATTTGCGGTCTCGTGGCACTGGTGGGGACGTGGGGGCGGCCGCTTCGATCCTGGGTCTCTTTTGGAACGTTTGGCATTGCCGTGCAGATCGGCGCCAGCAAGAGCTGCTGGTCCTCGCACCCCTCTATCGGTCTGCCTGCCGCCCCTTCTCCGGGTGGAGGAGTTCGGCACCCCGCGCGCTCCCGGGCTCTCGTTGGCCCTTCGCCGCGGGGCTGGGGTGGTTTTGATAGGGAAATGCTCCGCGTTGCTGCACCGCCTGCTCCACGCCAGCCCTGTGGGGCTTTTGTGGGGTATTTTTTGGGCTGATTTTGGTCTGTGGGTTTAAACTGGATCAGTTTCTCGGGCTCGGTGGGCGCCCGGGCCGAGCAGCATCGCTCCCTCCGCCGAGGGACCGTCCCTTTCCTGCCTTTTCCAGGCAGCAGGCGCCGCACGTCCACAGGCTCCAGCGCTCCCGCAGAGCAGCGCTCAGCGCTGACCTCCTGCCTCTGCCCTTTCCCAGCGTCTCTGGGCGCCCGCGTTCAGAAGAGTTTCCTTCTCCTTTCTCTCTGCAGATCCGTCCGGGTTTATTTTTGATGTGCAGTCCAACACCGTGATGGCCCAAGGAGGAACCTTTGAAAACATGAAGGAGAAGGTAAATGTGTCTGTGGGGACGTTTAGCTCAGCGCGTGCCACGGGAGAGCTCCCGAACACTCCGTCTTCGTCTCCTCTCAGAGATGAAATACGTTCCTGTCCGGGCGCCAACCGCAGCTCTGTCAAAAGCAGAATTTTATTCAGGTTAAATCATCCTGGCGCATTAAAGTTTGATAAGGAAGCCATCGGTTACGGGTTTTGGGCTGCTGTGGGATAAAGCAAATAGTTCACACGTCACCCCTTTCTCCCCCAGATCAGCGCCGTGCGAGCCATTGTCCCCAACCGGAGCAACAACGAGATCGTCCTCGTGCTGCAGCACTTCGACAACTGTGTGGACAGGACCGTGCAAGCCTTCATGGAAGGTGAACAGGGCTCGTCCGCACCACGTCCCTGGGCCTGTTTGAGCCACAGGAGCGGCCTGTGTGCAGAAAGGGAACGGGTGACAGAGGAGCCTCTTCCCGAGTCGCGCTCCGTGTTTGCTCGGTGGGGGTCAGGGCAGAGATAAGCTCTTGAGATAAGGAGCTCTCCTGCTCCGTTACAGAAACTCCCGTTCGCGTGCGCAACGGGAGCGGAGCCGCGTTCGCACTTTGAAACCTGCCACACAGACATTCTCTCTGCACGATGTCGGCCGCGTTCGGTGACCCCGGCTGGTGCTGGTGACAGCGCCTGTCGCTTCGCGGCTCTGATTTCTGCGCTGCTGTCCCGCCGCTGTGGCGCTGGCCCCGCCGCTGTGGCGCTGGCCCCGCCGCTGTGGCGCTGGCCCTCGGGCTGGGGACAGCCCGCACAGACGGTGTCTGCACAGAGGGACCTGAACACGATCTGGGAGTTGGGAACACGCTCCAGCTGCCAAAACCATGAGCAGGACCGAGCCAAAGAGCACATTTTTGATTGGCTTTTTCCTTTCCCCGGTGCTGCCTTGTGAGGGCGTCGCAGCGGGGGGAGGGGGGGGCGAGTGTGGTCCGGTGCAGCGGGGCGTTCCCAAAACCAATTACTTTATTGCATCGACTAAGAGAATTGAAACGAAGCTGTTTCGGGTTCCATGTGTGGCAGTGCTGCCACCTCACCAGGAAAGAATTGGGGTGGGTGCCTTGTCCTCTGCTCATTGACGCGTTTCTTTTCAGGTAATGCCAGCGAAGTGCTGAAAGAATGGACTGTGACAGGCAAAAAAAAGGTAACACCTTTTTGGTACACTCTGCCAAGGTATTTATTTCTTTATTTGGAGTGTTTAGACTACAGAGACCTGTAGGGATTCCTCGTGGTTTAGACGGGAAGAGAAGGCAGAGAGCAAACGTGTGTTGCTGTGAGCGGGACCGGCGCACGGAGATAATCCCCGGGTTATCGGGTGCCTGTTCAGGGCAGCGATTGACACGGCAACACTGTCCTCTCGCCACATTCGCGTTTGATTTACACGTCAGGCGCGTCGTGAGACGTTTCTGCAAACAAAGAAAAGAGGGCTCTAGGCTTTGTGTCCTTGTGATCCCTCCGGTTCCGCTGCCTCCTCAGGACCCCGATCGCACACACCCCCGCGCTCCAGTAAATCTTCACCGGCCCCATTTATTTCAGGCGAGCTCTGTAATTCACTCTCGGGCAGTCATGCTGCTCCATTTTTCATCGCTAACCTTTGGAGCCGAACAGTTGCATTTAATCCCGAGCTCTGGAAATATATTTCTTTGTCACATGAGCTTTCTTGCGTGCTTCACCCGGTTCTCTGCCCAGCCCTCCGCAAGGGTTAAATAAAGATTTGCGGAGCTACAGCACTTGGTATTATAATATCTAAATCCACCAGGACGAGAAGCAAATCATCATTATTCAAAAGGGCTCCTTTTGAATACGTGAAAAGCCCCGGTGTGAAATGGAGAGGGGAATTAAAGCAGAATGTGGCTGTGCTGGGAAAGGAGGGAAGTTTTAGCCGAGAAACCCCCAGGAAGGAGACGGGGGTTCTGGCCACAAACCTGGTAATGAATCCGCGGCTCATTAATGCCGTCGTATCTGTCCTCATTGTGGGATAAATCCCTCCTACTGTTAACAGGATCAACAGCCCGAAAAAACATTTAATTCAGCTACTTCCAGTCAGTCAGCATAAGATTAATTTGCCCTTCGGGAATTAAGCTGAACGTCTTCCCCCCCCTTATGTGTTGTGGTCGCCTGATCCCTCAGAACAAGAAGAAGAAAACCAAAGCGAAGCTGCAGGCCGAGCCGAGCGCTGGGTCCGACCCCGCCAAGTCGGCGCCCGCGGAGGAGGAGCGGCCGGCGCGCTGCGAGCGGCCCGGGATCAACGGCGTCCACCTCAACGGCTGCGCCCACGACGCCGAGTCCGCCGACTCGCTCAGCGAAGGCTTGGACGCGCTCTCCATCGACGCCAGGGAGCTGGAGGACTGCGATGCGCCCGAGGGAGCAGGTCAGTCCCCACAGCGCCGCGCGGAGACGAGCGCGGGCTTCATTCTGCGCCTTCTCGCTTTTGGCTCGGCACTAAGTCCTGGCGGATGGGGCGGCTCCTCACAGCGAGCGGCTCGCCTGGCCCTTCCTCTGATTTTGCGTGTTGGCGAAGCGGCATCCCGCTGTTCCCTCGCGCTCCCCTTTAAACCAGTGTGCTTTTCTGCAGCGGTGCCGGACCTAGCGAACGGAATAGCAGACTCTGACCCCAAATCGCTCACCATCCATCCTTCCCAGAGCCCCTCGTCCCTCCGACAGCAGCGGAACCCCCCCCGGCCCCCGTCCCGCCCGGCGACCGCCCCCCCGCCCGGCGCGCGCCTGGAAGACGCCCCCGTTTCACCCGCTAACAAGAAACTAGGTGAGCGCCCGGGGCTCCGCGTTCGCCACCGCCAGACTTTGACGGTAACGCGAGCAAACGCGGCGCCGGTGACCCGGGAGTGGTGACGGGTCGCTATTGTGACGGGTCCCGCAGACGTTTAAGCCCGTTTTTCCAGCCTTTAGGTCGTTTCTCATCTTTTGTGAGAACATGTCTTGAGAGGCCAAAGGTTGGGAGCAGCGATAACACGAAGTGACAGCCTCCTGCTACTTCGGTTTTATTTTCCTCTCTCTTTTCTTAAAATAACAAGCGGGGACAGGAGGGACCTCGGGGACCCCAGTTGCGATCGTGGTTCTGACGTTTAGCTGGGGGAGGCTCACTGGGCCCGGGACACGGGGACTGACCCGTCCTTCGCCCCCCATTGCAGGAAATACCCTCGATTTCGGTTTCGGAGCAGCTCGCCCTCCCCAGGCACATGGGAGTTTCGTGTCGCGCAGCGATACGGCCGCGTCGTGCTCGGTGCCGGCACAAAACCAATCGCAGATACATTTAATTCCTCTCACGTAATTTGAAACGCAGAGGGAAACTCGAAAAGCCCTGGGCAAACCTCCCCCAGTGAGAAAATCAAACTGAAACCTCTCGCTGCTGCACCCGGTGACGGGGAAGGAGCGACAAAGCAAACCCGAGCAGCGCGCAGTTTTAGAATAAGACGGAAACACAGCTGTAAAATAAGAGGGCAAGGAGAATTGTAAAAGAAGAGGGGAAGCATCGTTTTAAAATGGGGGGGCAGCCGTGTTTAGGCGGCGGGTGACGGGGCCGCTGTCCCGGCAGGTTCCAGCATCGAGAAGTCGGTGAAGGACCTGCAGCGCTGCAGCGTGTCGCTGGCGCGGTACCGCGCCGTGCTCAAGGAGGAGATGGACGCCTCCATCAAGAAGATGAAGCAGGTCTTTGCGGAGCTGCAGAGCAGGTGAGTTCAGCCTAGAGCCGGGCTTAAGGCCGAGGCCTTTGCAGTTAAACTTCAGCCTCCTGGGTAGGTGGGACATTCATAACTGCGGAGGGTCCGTTGGGGTCTTTGGTGAAGCAGGTCTGTATGAAACAGTTGTCCCGACCGTCCTAAGGTCATTTTAGGCACAAATAATACAAGATAACGTTCTAATATCAGCTGTGCTGGAAGGAGAAGTGCTGGGAGCTCAACGTGCAGCACTACGGCTTCTAAACCCAAATATTCATATTTGAAATCTTCAAATTAAGATTGAATTAAGGTTGGTACACATCGGAGATCATCCCGCGCCGCGCTGCTGCCCCCGGTTTAAACAGTTTGAATACGTGATGTTCCCTACGAGCGTAATTGGGTCTTTGTTTTAAGTCTTTGTTGGTTCGGGTGAGTGCTTTGGGATGATGTTCGGTGTCAGATACACTCGTTGCCTCGGCTGATTGAATCCGTTACTGAGAGGTTGTTCTCGGTTATACAAACACGACTTTTGGTAAAGAAACACTCAGAAAAAAGTGAGAAGAGTTCTTGCCTGGAGTGAGAACACTTGACAAGGAGCTGGATTTGCTCTCGCGTTGGAGGGTTGGAGTAGATATCGGGCAGACTTGTGGATTCTGTCAAAACCCGTTGATGTCCGGAAGCCCACGCGGCCTCCCAGGCAGGAGCGTTGGCGGCGTCCGGCTCAGGCGCCGAGCGTCCTCACGCGCGAGCGTTGCCGCTGGGAAACGCTCTCCCGGGGTCGGCCCGGCTGGTATTTGATCCCAGCGTGTGCCAAAAAACACCTGCAGATGACGTTTAGACGGGCTGAGGGGGGTACAGGTGTCCCTGCGCTCCGCGCCACTGAAGGGCTTTGGGTTTACCCCAAGGGGGTTATGGCCCTGGCTCGAGCTTCCACCGCTGTTGTTTGTTCCTTTGCGAGCGGCTCCGTCTCCTGAGCCAGCGCCGATTCGCTGTTATTTACGCAGCGGGGCTGTGTTGGTGCGGTGGTTTTTATTTCATTCGATCTGCCCGTCAGAACAGCTGCGATGGCGAACGCCGCTCCTCCGGCGTCACCGGCGGCGTCTCCGCCGCCCCTCGCCCTTTGAGTTGTTTGATCTCCGGTGCGTCACGTCGGAGCCGCCGGTGCGATAAGAACGCGGCAGCAGGACGCGGTTCCGCGAGCCGGGAGCCTCCTTCGGCAAACGCCGGGCACCGCGCCCCCGCAGTGACGCCGTCACTCGAACCTTCGCCTGTCGTGTTTTCTTCTGGTGTTTTCCACCTCGCTTCCTGATCCAGAGGGTGATTAGCGGGTTTTTAAACTCAGGCCTGGTTTCACGGCAGCTTTGCTCCGCTGGGATGGGGTATTTAAGGCGCAAAGCGCGGCTGGTTTAACCGGCGCCCGGCGGGGTGAGACGGAGAATTTCTGAGCGTTCTCGACCTTCATCCTCCCTCGTGTTCGTGTCAGAGGGGCAGCTGGTGTGGGATTTGTGCCGCTCGGCCTCCCAAGCCCGGCGGTTCGAGCCGCGGGGGCCACTTGACCTTCGTATTTGGAGAGGATTCGCTTTTCTGAGCTGGACGTGATCAGGAAACCTGGGCTGGAGATTCCTCGTGTCCCTGAATTTCTTCAATATTTCACTTTCTGCTGACAGGGAAAAATAACAATGCGTGTTGGAAGTGATGCAGGTCACCATTGTTTCATCAGAATTATTTAATCTTTAGCAGTTACGGGTTTATCCGCTTCCCCTCGTGCACTCCTGAGGTGCCACCGTCCCTCTCGTGGGATCTTATCCCAGGACGGGGCGGTTTGGGCTCTGAGCCGACCCGCTGGCACCGCGGTGCCGGCTCCGGCCCAGCTCCCACCCGCTGGTTAAATGAACACGGCGGCGCCGGCGCCACTTGCTGCCACAAGCAGCGGAAAAACAGCTGGAAAATGAGCCGAAAAAGCACTAAAAATGACCTGCAAAAAGCAGATGGGGGAAAAACAACCTGGTTCTGCTCTGCAAGGACCGTTCTTCACCCAAATTAGTCATTAACAGCCACGTTTACACCCAAACCACTCCCGGCTCCTCCGTGGGAGCTGGCAGGTCCCCACACATCCCCTGTGGTGCTGCGGGGCCGCTCGGGGCCAGGCACGGAGGTGAAGCTTTATCAGCTTTCTTCTGCCACGCGCCGCCGTGTCTGCGGCTCGGCCGCCGTGTCTGCGCGGTGCAGCTCGGCTCGGCCGCCGTGTCTGCGGCTCGGCCGCCGTGTCTGCGCGGTGCAGCTCGGCTCGGCCGCCGTGTCTGTGGCTCGGCCGCCGTGTCTGCGCGGTGCGGCTCGGCTGCCGTGTCTGCGCGGTGCGGCTCGGCTCGGCCGCCGTGTCTGCGGCTCCACCGCCGTGTCTGTGCACTCGGGCTCAGCTTGCCCACCGCTATGGTCGGGCTCAGCCCCCATGTCTGTGCGGTCGGGCTCAGCCCCCATGTCTGTGTGGTCAGGCTCAGCCCCCGCCGTGGTCGGGCTCAGCCCCCGCTGCGCGCGGAGCAGAATCAACCCCTGCCTGGAGAAAACCGAAGCGGCAGATGGACGGGGCGATAAATCAACAGGAGGAGCCGAATGTCAACGCGGCTGTTCGGGGGAATTGTTGGAATCGATCGGGCAGCGCCGGCCCCGTTTGCATTTCAGATGCTCCTCTGGTTTCCCTGGCGCTAAAATAAATATTCTCCCCATTTTGGAGCAAAACCTTTGTGGCTAAAAAGGCAAAAAGAAAAAGCTGTGGTGGGTGTGGAAGGGCCGAGAAGCAGGAGCGCGGGACAGGCTTTGCTTTTATATTGAGGGAGAGGAAACTGAAACAAGCGGGAGTAATTAATAGGTGATGTATAATTGTTGTCATTGCGGTGGCTTTTTGCCGTGTTTTCTGCGGTGATAAAGTCCAGTGGGGAGGGAAAGCGGCTCCAACTTGTACCGGAGCACAGTGGCCATGGCCCCCAGCCCCGTGTCCCCCAGCCCCGTGTCCCCCAGCCCCGTGTCCCCAAGGCTGCAGCAAGTTCAAGGCCACCCGGCTCTTGCAGAACAAAAGCGGCGGCCGCTCGTCGGCTCGTGCTGCCCCCTGCCGGTGTCCGGCCCCCCCCCCCCCGCCGGTGTCCGGGCCCCCCCCGCCGGTGTCCGGCCCCCCCCGCCTCTGACGTGGCCCCGGTTTGTGTTGGAATACTCAGCGTTCTCCTTGTTTCCCCAGCCTGATGGATCGGGAGGTGGCGCTGCTGGCCGAGATGGACAAAGTGAAGGCAGAAGCGAGTAAGAGCCCATTTCTGTGATTTTTCACATGATTCCTGAACACAGGATCGCAGAATAATTTGGCTTTGCAGGGGCTGTCAAAGCTCATCGAGTCCCTCCCTCCCCACACAAACTATTCCGCGATTCTGTGATTTTTCACCCAGATCACGTTGCTCAGAGCCCCGTCACATCCGCCCCAAAACACCTGACGGCACCTAAAAGCCCCTCAGCTCGCACCTCGAGTTCGGCGCGTTGGTCCGGGCTCTGTTGCGGTTGCTGCTCCGCACAAACCGCGTTCGCGGCTCCGAGCCCGCGCGGGGACGGGGCGGGACGGGAGATGCGCTGCGGACGGGCCGTAACGGCGCTTCTCATGCGACACAAACCGCGCTGTTAGCGGAGCCGGGGGCTGGAGGGGCTGGTGGGCGCGGCGCTCGGTGCTCGGGGGCGCTCGGTTCTCGGGGACGTTGCACTGATGTGGCGCCCGGGTGCTCTTGCAGTGGAGATCCTGGGGGCGCGGCAGCGGCGGGCGGAGGCGCTGAAGAAGCTGGCGGACGTGGCCGTGCGCATGTCGGACGAGCAGCTGGTCGAGCTCCGCGCCGACATCAAGGTCAGCGGCCGCTCGGACAGTCCTGGTGCTGGAAATCACCGAAAGCCCCATTTCTCTGTTCCCCTGGTTCGGCGCAGCCGCTCCCTCCTCACCAAGGGGCTTTTGAACCAGCTCCCGACTCGGCTCCTGCTTGAGCCAAACTGGGAGGTTTTCACCCCAGTTTCTGCCCCTGTGCCCTGTAATTTGGTGAATTAACGCGCTTTCCAAATTGTTTCTAAGCATTTTGTGAGTGAGCGCAAGTACGACGAGGAGCTGGGCCGGGCGGCGCGGTTCAGCTGCGACCTGGAGGCGCTGAAGAGGAGCATCGCCGCCTTCGGGCACGGTGAGCGCCCGGCCCCAAACCTGCCCCCACACCCCCAAATCTGCCCCCACCTCCCCCAAATCTGCCCCCACACCCCCCTGTCTGCCCCCCACACCCCCAAAATCTGCCCCCACACCCCCAAATCTGCCCCCACACCCCCGGTCTGCCCCCAAAACCCCCCAAATCTGCCCCCACACCCCCAAATCTGCCCCCACACCCCCAAATCTGCCCCCACACCCCCCAGTCTGCCCCCACACCCCCCCAGTCTGCCTCACACCCCCCAAATCTGCCCCCACACCCCCCAGTCTGCCCCCACAGCCCCCAAAACTGCCCCCACAGCCCCAAATCTGCCCCCACCCCCCCCAAATCTGCCCCACACCCCCCGGTTTGCCCCCAAACCCCCAAATCTGCCCCCACACCCCCCTGTCTGCCCCCAAAACCCCCAAATCTGCCCCCACACCCCCCTGTCTGCCCCCAAAACCCCCCAAATCTGCCCCCACCCCCCCTGATCTGCCCCTAAAACCCCCAAATCTGCCCCCATGCCCCCAAATCTGCCCCCATGCCCCCAAACCCCCAAATCTGCCCCCAAAACGCCTCAAATCTGCCCCCACACTCCCCACATCTGCCCCCACTCCCCCTGGTCTGCCCCTAAAACCCCCAAATCTGCCCCCATGCCCCCAAATCTGCCCTCAAACCCCCAAATCTGCCCCCAAAACCCCCCAAATCTGCCCCCACACTCCCCAAATCTGCCCCCACACTCCCCAAATCTGCCCCCAAACCCCCAAACCTGCCCCCACACCCCCAAATCTGCCCCCCCACACCCCCAAATCTGCCCCCCCCCCCAATCTGCCCCCACACCCCCAAATCTGCCCCCAAACCCCCAAATCTGCCCCCAAAACCCCCCAAATCTGCCCCCACCCCCCCCAAAATCTGCCCCCAAACCCCCAAATCTGCCCCCACACCCCCCGGTCTGCCCTCAAAACCCCCAAATCTGAACCCAAACCCCGAAATCTGCCCCCACCCCCCCCAAATCTGCCCCCACACCCCCCAGTCTGCCCCCAAATCTGCCCCAAACCCCCTCAATCCAGCCCCAAAACCCCCTAGTCTGCCCAAAACCCTCAAATCTGCCCCTAAACCCCCCTGTCTGTCCCCAAAACCCCCAAATCTGCCCCCAAACCCCCTGCTCTGCCCCAAACTCCCTCAATCCAGCCCTAAAACCCCCTGATTTGCCCCAAAATGCACCTGGGGGTTAAGAGCCCCCCAGCATGGTGTCCAGTCCGCATGACCCCCCCGGGCCCTCGCCCCCCCAGGGTGGTGGTTTCGGGTCCCGTCTCACGTTCTCGGGGTGGGGGGGGGGGTGTTACCTTCCTTGTGCAGTTTCCCACCCCAAGAACAGCTACTCCACGCGCTCGCGCTGCAGCTCGGGCGCCGCGGCCCCCCCCGCGCCCCCCCCCGCCGCCACCAGCGTCCCCAGCGCCACCAAGAAGCCGCCGGCCCCCTCGGGGGGGGGCAGCGCCGCCCCCCGCCCTCCCCAGCCGTCCCAAGAGGTAACTGCACCCCCACGGCCTCTTCGCGCCGGTCCCCCCATTTTTGGACTGGGGGGGGATTCTGCTTTTCTCGTTTCCCCCAAAAAGGTGTTGGGGGGTGGGGGGGGTGTTACCAGAGCTGCTCACTACCCCCCCCCTTTTTTTTTTTCAGGGGACAAAGAGACCCCGAGTGGGACCCAAACCCCAGCGTCACACAGGCCCCCCCGGCCCGCACCGGCCCCCGGGCCCCCCCCACCCGGGCCCCCCCCCCGCCGGGGCTGCCCCAGCGCAAACCTCGCGCCAAGTCCTGAGCCGCCCGGCCCGGGGCGCACGGACACGTTTACACTGCGACGTTGGTGCCATTGGGGCTTTTCTTTTCCTCTCCCCCGTTCTCCTCACATGGGGGGGCTCCACCCCCCCCCCCAATCCCCTTTTCCCCTCAAGAAAAATCACCTTTATCTACAAAGGAAAACTGCGCTGGCCCCGAGTTGAGCCCGAGGGTCCGTGTCGGTGGCTCCGCTGTCACCATCGTCACCGTGCAGGAGCAACACGGGGGGGCCAGGGTGCCCCCCCAGAAACGGGCCCTTTCCCGCACATTTTGCTGTTTACTCAGAATCTCTTTATTTTCTTTGGAGTCTCTTTATTTTATTCAAAATCTCTTTATTTTGTTTTATTCTGTTCCCTGCCCCCCCAGCTCCTCCTCCCCCCCACTTCACTTCGAGCGCTACGAATGAGCAGGGGGGGCCATGGTCACAATTCAAGGCGGGGCCGGGGCTGCCCTCCCCCCCCCAACTTTTTTCCCACGTGGGTTATTTTTTCTTTCCCTCTTTAATTAAACTTTTCCTGAATCAATTGAACAAATTAATTAAATTAAACCCCAACAGGGAGCTTTTAAAAACTCAGGAATTCTGCTCCACTCTGCCCCTCTTTGCCCACAACGAACACTGAGGAGCTGGGGGGCAGCTGCAGGGCCCCCCCGTCCCTCGGTCACTGCTGCGCCAGCTTGGCCGCCTCCGCCTTGATGAGGGCGATGAGGTCCTGGTTGATGAGGAACACGAAGCGGAGGCTGGCGATCTGGGGGGGGCACGGGGTGAGGGGGGACCCCGGGAGCCCCCCGGGCCCCCCCAGGCCCCCTGGACCCACCTCCACCACCGAGTTGTTGTTGAGCTTCCACTTGTTGCCGCCGAGCACGGGGCGCCCGTCGATGTAGATGGGGCGCCGGCCCTCGTTGGCAATGAAGAAATCCCCGTTGTTCTTCAGCTTAATGACGCCTGCGTGGGAGGGAGAGGTAAAATGGGGGGGGGGGGGTAAAACGGGAGGGGTGCAGCTGCAGAGCGCTCCCTGCACCCCGTCCCCGTCCCTGTCCCCTCCCCACCCTGCTTGCGGGAGATCTTCCAGGCCGGCCCCTCCAGCGCCAGGTCCACGTCGATCTGATTGTCCTTCGTGGCTCTGCCCAGTGTGATCTGGGGAGGGGGAAAACATGAGGGGGGGCTCCCTGGGAAATTCGGGGGTCGCGGGGGGGGGCACAGCCCCTGCACTCACCTCGCGGGAGCGCATGAGGTACCGCACCATGCGGCCCCGCAGCACAGCCAGCGTCTGGCTGTCGAAATCCGGGGAGCTCATGCCTGAGGGGTGTGAGAAAACAGGGTGACTGGACAGACAGATGGCCGGCAGGACGTACAACCGGACACAGGCCCCCCCGGCGCTCACCGGTGATGCTGTCGACCAGCACCTGCCACTTGTGCAGCTCCTGCTCCAGCTGCCGGATCTCCCGTTTCTGGCGCCTGTCGGCCACTGTCAGCTCTGGGGGGACAAGGGGAGCTGGGGGGATCCTGGGGGCTTTCTGGGCCACCCCACCCCCATTTGGGGTGCACAGAAGGGAGCGGGCGGGACTCACCGTGCTCCAGCACCTCGTCCCGCACATCCCTGTGGAGAAGAAACAATGAGATTGTGACCCCCCCCCCCGCCCAGCATGGCTTCTGCCCCCTCCAGCCCCCCAAAACCTCCCTGTAGCTGGTCATCAGCACCGTGTCCCCCCGAGCCCCCTCACTTGAGTTTGCTGTCATCGAGCGCGTCCTCGGCGTCCGAGAAGTTCAGCACTTGGTCGCCCTTGGGCAGCGGCTGCACTGGAAGGGGCAGCGCGGGGGTCGGTGAGGGGCCGGGGCAGAGGGGACGGGGACGCGGGGGACACCGGGGCGCTCACCGGTCTGGTCGTCCAGCAGGTAATACTGCTTCATGAGCTGCCAGTGCAGCTGCAGCGCCTTGGCCGTGCGCGCCGGGTAGAAAACGTCGGGGTGCTTGTGCAGCAGCTCCTGGAAGGTGTCGAGCGTGGGCTGGCTGCTCTGCGGGGGGACAAGGGACACGTGGCGGCACCTGGGGACACACAGGACCCCCCCAACACCTGAGACACCCCCCGGCTCTTACCGATCCCACCTTAGTGAGCAGCTGCTCCTCGGCTTTGCTGAAGAGAACTTTGCTCTGGATGGCGGCGATGGCCTCGGGGTGCAGCTGCCGCATGGCCTGGCACGCCAGCCTGCGCGGGAACAGGGGCTGAGACCCCCCTGCCCCCTAAAAACCCCTAAAACTCCCCAAGAAATACCCCCCGGCGCTCACTTGGAGATGACGGGGTCGTACAGCAGCGCGTACCAGCGCTCCTGGATCTCCCGCAGGTTGAAGCGGCAGCTGAACTTCACCCCCAGGTGCACCGAGGTCAAGTCGTTGGTCTGGGGCGCGGGGGGGACGGAAAAACCAGGGAATCAAAATCAGAGAATTGCCACAAAATCACTGAGTAAGTTGGGTTGGGAAAGAGCTGCAAGATCCTCAAGTCCAACGTTAACTCTTCAGCCAAAAGAAAAGATCGGACGAGCGGTTTCGTCCTCACTGTATGAAAATACAACTGAAACGATTTTAAAAAGCTACAACCTAAAGAGTCTGATCCAAGTCAGCGCGGGGTCCAGCTCCACGTGAGCTGCCGTTTTCAGCCAAGAGGAATAAGTCACTAAATCTCTGTTTAAAAAGTTCAGGCCTGTGTTTGAAAATAACCCTTGTCCTCTAAAAATAATAATGATAAAATGACAAAATAATAATGAATGAGACCGTTTTACAGGCAGTCGCACCAAATGAGTCCTGCACGTGGAACGCTTTTGTTCCTCACCACTTAAATAAACACCTTTCCCTGCTTAAGTTTCTCGCTGCAAAAATATGATATTATAATAACAGTGGTAACAGCAACAATAATGACGACAATTACAGGTCATAATAATAACAATAATAATAACTTAAAATACCCGAGTAGTCCCCAGGGGCAATAATAACCACCACCGTCATAAATTACAGATATTTAGCGGCCCGCAGGCGCCGATCCCAAAGCCTGGGGATGACAAACCTCCCGGGGCACTGGGGCTGCTCGTTACCTGCAGCAGCTCGTTACCTGCAGCAGCCCGTTACCTGCAGCAGCCTGTTACCTGCAGCAGCCCGTTACCTGCAGCACGGCGTTAATGAGCAGCAGGTCGTCCGCCGGCTTCCAGCGCCCCAGGTCTTGGTGACCGGGGGGGGCTGTTTGCTCTTCTTCACGCGCTTGGCCAGGCCGGGGGGGGCGGGCACGGGGCTGGGCGCCGCGGGGGCGGCCGCCGCCTTGGAGACCTGGGCGGGAGCGGCGCGGTGAGCGGGGGCTCCGCGGCCCCCCCGCGCCGCCCCGGCGCCCCCTCACCTTCCGGCGGTCACCCGGGGGGGGCTCCCCGCCCGGGCAGCGCGCGGGCTCGGCGCCCTTGGCGCGGCTGGAGGGCTTGGCCAGGCTGCTCTCCACCAGCTCATCGTCGAACTTCTTGCGCTTGATGAACCTGCGGGGAGCTGACGCTGCCGAGCCGCCCCGCGCCGGCCCGGCCCGCGGCCCCCCGGGCCCCCCAGACGTACCGGGAGGAGCTGCGGCGCTTGGGGACGGTCCCCGCGGCGGGGGCTGAGCCCGTTTCTGTCCCGCCAGCGACTCCTCGTCCTCGGAGCGGCTCGTGGCGCCCGACGCCATCAGGGCGGGGGGCGGCGGGTCTGGGGGCGGAGAGGAGGTGGAGTTCCCCGGAAGAAGCCCCTCCTGGCCCGGGGAGGACCGCGCTCCGTCCCGCCGCCGCCCCCCGCGGGCCGCCCCGCTCCGGGGCCGCCGGAGCCGCCTCACCATCCCCGGGAGCGCAGGGTCCGGCCGCTCGGCAGCGCCCTCCTCCCCGCCGCCATCACGGACGGCGTCGCTTCCGGGTATCCACAGGAAGATGATTGACGTCACCATCACGCGCACTGAAGCGGCAGGAGGTGCCGCCATTTTAAAGCAGCGCCGCGGCGCCATCTTAGGTCAGGGCCCCGCCATCTTGACTAAGGGCAGGGTGGCACTCCCGCTCCTTTCTCCTCTGCCGTTGCCGGTGGGGCGGGGGCGACGGGGCCCGGGCGACGGGGCGCAGCCCACGGGCGGGGACGGCGACGAGCCCGTTATCCCGCAAACAGGGCCCGTCAAAACTAGAACACCCATCACCGCACGGCCTCCCCCGCCACACCCATCATGGCGGCGCTCCCAGTGCCGCCCCCCTCCCCCCCCGCCACACTCATCATGGCGGCGCTCCCAGTGCCTCCCCCCCCCCCCGCCACACTCATCATGGCGGCGCTCCCAGTGCCGCCGCCCCCCCCCCTCCGCCACACTCATCATGGCGGCGCCCCCGGGGGGGGGCCGCCACACCCATCATGGCGGCGCTCCCAGTGCCGCCCCCCCCCTCCGCCATACCCATCATGGCGGCGCCCCCCGGTGAGGGGGGCCGCCACACCCATCAT
Organism: Nesoenas mayeri; assembly: GCF_963082525.1. Lineage (NCBI taxonomy): Eukaryota > Metazoa > Chordata > Aves > Columbiformes > Columbidae > Nesoenas > Nesoenas mayeri. The sequence continues at coordinate 169,391 of NC_137558.1, read as the reverse complement.
GGCGGCGCTCCCAGTGCCGCCCCCCCCTCCGCCACACCCATCATGACGGCGCCCCGAGTGGGGGGGGGGGGGGGCCCGCCACACCCATCATGGCGGCGCTCCCAGTGCCGCCCCCCCCTCCGCCACACCCATCATGGCGGCGCCCTCAGTGGGGGGGGGCCGCCACACCCATCATTGGCGGCGCCCCCAGTGCTCCCCCCCCCTCCGCCACACCCATCATGGCGGCGCCCCCAGTGCTCTCTCCACACCCCCCCCCCCCCCCCCCCCCCCATCATGGCCGACACCCCGGCTGGGAAGGAGGGACGCGGCCTCTATAGAGGGGCGGTTGGTTTTATTGGGTCGCTCATGGCCGTGGGACTGAGTCCCCTGTCCCGCAGGGCAAACGGGCCCCCCTCCGCTGTCCCCGCACCGGTCCCGGTCCCTGTCCCTCCCGCACCGGTCCCTGTCCCTGTCCCTCCCGCACCGGTCCCGGTCCCCGTCCCTGTCCCGGTCCCTGTCCCTGTCCCTGTCCCGGTCCCTGTCCCGGTCCCTCCCGCACGTCTCCACAGGCTCCCTCCCCGCCCCCCGTGTCCAGCGCCCCACGCGCGCCCCCACAGCCCCGTGCCGCCTCCCCGGGGTCACGCGGAGCTGGGGGTGACGCGGCCGTCGGGGGCCTCGCCCAGGGCGGCCCACTCCTTCCTCTGGATGGTCCCCAGCTTCCCCTCGCGCAGGTGCTGCCGCTCCTGCCGCGGGATCTTCACGGCGTGGTACTGCGGCACGGCCGGCGCCGCGCGCGCCCGCCGGAAGAACCCCAGCTGGGGGGACAGCGCGGGTCAGGGACCCCGGGGACCCACGGCCGCAGGGACGGCGCGGGCAGCGCGCGGCGGCCACGGCGCCCCCGGCAGCGCGGGACCGCGCGGGGGCACCGGAACCCGCGCGCCTCCCCGTTTGTGCACCGCAAACCATCGTACACCGCAAGCCATCGTACACCGCAAGCCATTGTACACCCCCCACCCCCGCACGTCCCGGTTCGGGCACCGCAAACCATTGCACATCCCAGTCTGAGCACCACAAACCCCTGACTGTCCCGGTTCGGGCGTTGTGAACCCTTGCACGTCCCGGTTTGGATGTTCAAACCATGGCGCAATGTCCACCAGCTCTGCAAACCGTTGCGCGTCCCGGTTTGGGCACCACAAACCATCGCATGTCCCAGTTTGGACATTCAAACCATCGCACAATTGCGCACCAGTGCTGCAAACCCTCGCCCGTCCCGTTCGGGTGCTGCAAACCCTCGCCCGTCCCGGCTCGGGTGCTGCAAACCCTCGCCCGTCCTGGCTCGGGTGCTGCAAACCCTCGCACAAGCGCCCACCAGCTCTGCAAACCATTGCACATCCCAGTTCGGGCACCGCAAACCCTCGCGCACCCCTGCACGGCCACGTCACCAGGCCTGGAGGGGACAACCATGTCACCGCTCTCCCGCCCGCTGCTCCGCCGAGGGCTGCCGGCCCCGGTGTGCCCGGTGGTAGCTGGGGGGATAGCGGGACCCCTGGCCGCTCCGCTGGAAGAAGCCGCACTGGGGAGGGAGCGAGAGGGAGAGGTGGGCAAAGCCGGGCGGGTGGCATGGCAAGGGGTGGCACAGCATGGCATGGCACAGCATGGTTGGGGTGACATGGCATATCTTGGGTGACACGGCACAGCTGGGGTGGCACAGCGTGGCACAGAGTGGCACAGAATGGCACGGCTGGCGTGTCACAGTGTGACACAGGATGACATGGCCCGGGTGGCACAGCATGTCCAGGGGACCCAGCGCAGCACCAGGGGACACGGCACAGGGTGGCGCCGTGTGACACAGCATGACACGGCCGAGGTGGCACAGCACAGCACCAGGGGACATGGCAGGGGGTGGCACAGCACATCCGGGGGACCCACTGGCACAGGGAGGGGACCCATCGCGCTGTCCCCTTCCCTCACCTTCCAGAGCACGCAGACCAGCAGGGCGAGGACGAGGCCGCCGGCCAGCGCGGCCAGCACGATGACCCACCAGGGCACGCCACCCGCCACTGCCGCGCCGGGGTCCAGGTAGATGGTGACAGGGATCTGGGGACGGGAGGGCGGTCAGGGGACAGTGAGGGGGGGGCAGGGGGGGAGCAGGGGGGACAGACCTGGATGGCCGCGTCCTTCAGCACCAGGTTCTTGATGGAGGACGTCACCGAGACACTGGCACGCACGATCAGCTCCACCGAGGTGACAGCCAGGTACTCCTGGGGTGGGAATCGGGGGGGCTGAGCCCCCTGTCCAGCCCCAGGGGTCTGTCCCCACCCCGGGGGTCTGTACCTCCAGGAAGGTGCCGTTCCAGAGGCGGCCGCGGGCCGTCAGCACGGCCGCCCGCTCGAAGCTGGGCAGGGGACAGCGGAAGGACAGACAGCGTGCGGTGCCCTGGGCACAGTCCTGCGGGATGGGACAAGACGCTCAGAGCACCCTGGGAGCAGGGGCACCCCAGCACTGGGTGCACCCCACGAGCAGGAGCACCCCAGGGGCAGGGGCATCCCAGGAGTCGTGCACCCCAAAAGCGGGTGCTCCCCAGCATCACGGGCACCCCAGGACTGGGTGCCCCCCCCTCACCAGCGTGATGTTCCTCCTCCTCTCAGTGGGTGCTGGCACCCACCAGGACCCCGACTCAGGCGCCTCGGGGGGCGCAGCCTCCGGCGGCTCCTGGCAGGGCAAGGAGGGGGATGGAGGGTTTGGAGGTGACAGGGATCCCGCACCCCAGCCACCCCACGGCTGTACCAGCGCCAGGCCCAGCGGGTTGGCAGGGGGGCTGCAGGGCACCCCCCGGCCCGGGGGGGCCGCCAGCTCCATGTGCAGGGGGTACAGGAGCCACTTCCCCGAGCGCAGCTCATGGGGCCACAGCAGCGTGAGGAAGGCAGAGCCCAGAGTCTTCAGCGATGGGCCCCGGTGGGACACCTGGAGGGGGCACGGGCTGTGAGAGGGGAATGGACCCCCCGGGTCACAGCCACCCCCACACAGACCCCCATCCAGGATGGACCCCCCACCCCATGGCCACTTCCTGTGTGGACCCTCCACACCTGCTACGGAGCCCCTCAACCAACCGCCCACCCCGCACAGACACCATCCCCCCCCCCCAGTACGGGTTCCCCCCACCCCCCCATGCTGGAGCGCAGAGCGGGAGCTTCGGGGCCACCACCCACGTGCCCCCCCACCCCCCGCCGTGTTCCCCCCGTCCTCCCCCCCCGGACCAGGTTTTGGGGACTCACCGTCACCTCGAAGCGCACGGCGCTGCCCACCTGGCTTTCCCGCCGCATCGCGCTCTCCCCCCGCACCACCCCCCCGAAGAAGAGCCGGGGCGGCACGGCCACACTGCGGGGACAGCCGGGGGGGGTCATGGCGGTCCCTGGGCGGGCGCGGGGGGTCCCTCATGCCCCCCCTCCCCGCTGAACTCACCCCGTCACCGAGAGCGGCAGCTCAATGACGACGCGGGCACGGGCCAGCACCGGCTCCAGCCCCGGCTGCTCGCTGATACTGGGGAGAACCGCGGGGGAGGTCAGCACCGCGCCCCCTCCCCCCGCCTCGCAAACCCCCCCGGCCCCCCCGGCTCACGTGGACAGGGCCAGCTTCACCGCCAGGTCCGTGGTCTGGAGGGTGATGCCCAGGGTGCTGAGGATGAGGAAGAACCGCACCTGGGGGGCAGAGGGATGAAGGCTGAGGGGGCGGGGCGGGGATGGGGGGTCGCGGAGTGTGGAGGTGCCCCCACCTGCGCTCCACGTTTCAGGGGGTTCCCCAGCTCACACTCCACCTGCGAGCCGTTCTGGTTGGCGAGGCACAGCACCGGCTTGTCCTGCGGGGATGGGGAGCTGAGCCCCCGCTGCTGCTGGGGGTCTCGCTGCACCCCCAGACTCACCCCCTCCTGCACCCGCAGATCTGACTCTCCGCAGCACCCCCAGAGCCAGCCCCGTCCCTCCAGTGTCCCCAGGACCATCCCCGTCCCTTGGTACCCCCAGATCTGACCGCATCCCACCCTCCTAGCACCCCCAGCACCATCCCTGTCCCTCATCACCCCCAGATCGGACCCCAACCCCCCGGCACCATCTCCATCCCTCAGCACCCCCAGGACTGTCCCCGTCCCCCCGTCCCGAACGCGCTCGGTACCGCCCCCACCCAGGCCGCCCGCCCGTTGTAGGGGCGCAGGGCGGAGTAGGGCAGCTCGGGGGGGAAGGTGACGATCAGCAGCGCCTCGTGCGCATCGTCCCCGTCCCGCTGCGGCTCCGCCGGGTCCGAGGGCAGGTTGGTGACATGGATCTCCAAGGCCACGTCCTTCTGGTCGCTCATGGAGAAGATGGCGGTGCCATCGTCACCCCTGGGGGCAGAGCCAACGTGAGACCCCCCGCCCTGGGGTGTCCCCAGCATTCCGTGGGGTGGGGACGCAGCCACTGTCACCTGGGCAGGGGCAGGAACTCGGCATCCCCCAGGCGGGCGCAGAACTGGAAGTGGAGCTGGAGGTTGCTCTGGCAGATCTTGTCGTCCCCGCAGCCCTGCTTCAGGAAATGCACCTGGGGGGGACACAGCGGGGGGAGATGGGGACACCCCAGGCACCCCCCACGTGGGACAGCGCACCCCAGGCCCCCGGGAAGGAGTGGGGAACACGGCTGGGTCCCCACCTCGGTGCGGTGGCTGCTGGGCTGCTGGGGGCTGAGCACGGGTGACAGCGGGGGCAGGGTGGCCCCCCGGCGCTGCCGTGTGTCGTCGGTTCCCTGGATGCCATAAGCGAGGGTGACAGCGATGGGGCGCAGCTTGTCACGGATGTTGTCCTGCGGGCGGGGTGGGTAAGGGGGTCACGGTGGGATGGGATGGGGTGGGGTGGGGTGTGGTGGGGTGGGATGGGATGGAGTGGGGTGGGGTGGGATGGGATGGGATGGGATGGGATGGGTGGGGTGGGGTGGGGTGAGGTGGGATGGGATGGGGTGGGGTGGGATGGGATGGGTGGGGTGGGGTGGGGTGGGGTGGGGTGGGGTGGGGTGAGGTGGGATGGGATGGGATGGGATGGGATGGGATGGGTGGGGTGGGGTGGGGTGAGGTGGGATGGGATGGGATGGGGTGGGGTGGGATGGGATGGGGTGGGGTGGGGTGGGGTGGGATGGGGTGGGGTGGGGTGAGGTGGGATGGGATGGGATGGGTGGGGTGGGGCGGGGCGGGGCGGGGCGGGGCGGGGCGGGGTGGGGTGGGGAGAAAATGGGGACCGGGACATGGAAAGGGAGGGGAACAAGGATGAGAATAAGAATGGGGATGAGAATAAGGATGGGGATGGAGATGGGGATTGGGACAGAGATGAGGATGAGGATAAAGAGAAGAAGAAGAAAAAAGAAGATGAGGATAGGGATGGAAATAAAGGAATAAAGGGATAAGGATGGAGACAGGGCCGGGGCCGGGGCCCCACCTGCAGCTGGAAAGTGGCCGTGGTGCAGGCACGGGCGCGCTGGCCGGGCAGCTCCAGCGTGTCCGAGAACTGGTGCTCGGGGTCCGAGGGCTGGCGGCCCAGGAAGGAGATGCGGGGGGGGTGGCCCAGCCGCCGCCGCTCCGTGTCAGCATCGAACACGTACTCCAGTACTGGGCGGGGAGAGGGACAGGCGCGATGGCGGGGGTCCCTCCCCTCCCACCCGGGGGGTTCCTGTCCCCCAGCAGCGCCTGGGATCCCCCACGCTCACCGAGGCGGGGGCTGTAGCTGGCAGGACTGGCGGTGTAGCTGAAGCAGGCTTGCACATCCACGCTGGGGGACACGGAGCAGGGGGTAAGACGGGAGGAAGCCACCCCCCGCTGTGTGCCCAGGGAGGGGAGGCTGCGGGTACCCACCAGACACCCTCCTGGTGCCGGCAGTTGCTCTGCTCCAGGTCGATGTTGGGGGGGAGCAGGGACACATTCCTAGAGACGTGCACGACCGGCCGGGCCCTGCGCGGGGGGAAACGGGGCGTGCCAGGCTGGGCACCCCCACCGAGAGCATCCGAGCCTTGTGCGGGATGCCTGGGGAGAAGGGATGCCCGGGGACAGGGGGTGCTTGAGGAAGGGAGGGTGTCTGGGGACGGGGTTGCTGGGGGACAAAGGATGCCCCGGGACAGGGGGTGCTTGTGGATGGGGGTGCTGGGGGATGCAGGATGCCCAGGTATACGGTATGCTCAGGGATGGGGGATGCCCGGGGTGGGGGCAGCCCGGTTCGGGGGGGGCTGCCCGTGGCAGACACCCACCTGTAGAGCACGACGGAGTCAGAGAGGGACCCAACCAGCAGGTCGGGGTACAGGTTCCCATCCACGTCCAGCCCCCCCGACAGGGAGTATCCGAAGGCCGTCACCCCCACGCCCTCCCCGTCCAGGACCTGGGGACAGGCCGGTGACACCGGGAAGTGGCGAGGAGGTGGGTGTGATGGGCAATGCCCCCCTCACCCCATCCCCCCTCACCTGCGCCGGCTTCACCACAATGCCCAGGCTGCTGCCGTGGTAGATGTAGACCTTGCCGGCGCCGTCGAAGGGGGCCCCCACTGCCAGGTCTGGGGGGGACAAGAGCAGGTGTGTGTGGGGGGACAAGAGCAGGTGTGTGTGTGGGGGGACAAGAGCAGGTGTGTGTGGGGGGACAAGAGCAGGTGTGTGGGGGGGGTCCACTCCACCTCCCAGGACCCTCTATAAGACGCAGCCCCCTGGTGCGACCATCTCCCCCCTCGGCAGGATGTGGGCTGTGTCCCAGCCCACGGGGACCCCTCCCCAGGGCCCCCTGGCCCCTCACCTTCGAAGCCATCGTGGTTGAGGTCCCCGGCGGCGCTGAGGGCGATGCCGAACATGGAGCCGCAGGTGCCATTGAGGCGGAGGGGGGTGGCCGAGTCCCAGTGCCCCCCCGGGTTGATGTAGACGTACACGGCCCCCCCGATCTCCTCCTTGCGCTCGAAAAAGTGGGGGGCGCCCACCACCAGATCCATCCAACTGTGGGGACAGCAGCTCCGTCACCTGGCCCAGTAACAACCCATCCCGGCGCCCCGAGCCAGCGCGACCCCCGGGTGCCGTGGCTTGTTGGGGAAGGGGGCAAACTGCCACGGGGGGCGCATCCCCCCGAAATTCACCCGTCGCTGTTGAGGTCGAGGACGGCCAGGGCGTGTCCGAAGGCGGAGCTGAGCTGCGGGCCGGGCAGCACGGCCTCGGGGACCAGGCGGTTGGCGCTGTCGCGCCGCAGGATGACAACGGCCCCGGTGTGGTTGGCGCGGGGGGCGCCGGTGACAAAGCTGAGCTCGCGCCGCCGCGTCAGCCCCGCGCCCGAGTCCACCGAGAACCCTGCGGGGGGGGGAGGTTGGTGCCCACCCGGCCCCCCCCGGCCGCCCACACTCGCCGTCTGTCCGTCTCTCTCTCTCTCTGCTTAAGCCCTTGGGGACACTGGTGCTTCGGTGTGGGAATGGGGCGGGGGGGGGGGCTCTGCTTATGCCTCAGTTTCCCTGCTCTGTGCTCCCTGGGTGCAGATGGGGGCAGGGGCAGCTCCCCAGCTCTGGGCTGGTGGAAGCCAAGGGGGAGCAGAGGGGTGAGCAGGAACCAGCCACCCCCCCGCATTGTCAGAAGATTTCGATGAGAAAAAAGGAAGATTTGGGGGCCAAAGCAGCAAGACACGGCGCAGAGCCGGGCAGCCCCCCTGCTGGAGAGCGGCAGAGCCCCGCCCCCGGGGGAGGGCAGGAGCCCCTTCCCTACATGCAGGGGTCACAGTGCCACCCACAGCCCCCCGAGCCCCCAGCAGGATGTCGCCACTGCCCGCTGCGCGGGACCCCCCCATGCAGAAACAAGCACTCAGGGACAGCAGGGTGTGGGGGGCAGCATGCCAGGCTCTGCACCCCCGGCTCTGCACCCCCGGCTCCCCGGGCTCTGCCCCCGCCCCAGCCTGGCAGTGCCCCCCGCAGCCCCAGCACAGCGACAGGACACAGGATGGGGACAAGGACAGAGACGGGTGGGGACAAGGCAGCGCTGCCCACAGCCGGGACATGCACGTGGAGGGGGGTGCAAAGATGGGTGCACGAGGTGGGGAGGCGATGCTGTGCATACGGAGGGAGGTGACAAGGGGACCGCGTGTGCGCACAAGGCCTAGCTGAAGGAGCTCCCCTGTTCCCTCATAGACACGGGGGACACACCACAGGACACAGCTCTGGGGAGGGCGGCACACGGGGACACCGGGGACACCGGCGCTTACGAACCCAAGTAGCTATTCTGGGCCACGTCACCGGCCACACCGGGGACCCTCTCGCCAGGCTCGGGGGTTTTGTAGACCAGCTGGTCAGGGTCTGAGCTATCAATGTTTGTCACAAACACCAGCCCTGTGTCACAGCCCCGGGTGGGACAGAAAGAGAGAGGGGGAGGTCAGAGGGGGCAGCACAGCCGGGGGGGGGGCTGGAGCTGGGTGGTGAGGCCGTGGGGGTCCCGTGGGGGCGCCCCTGTGCCACGCCCAGGCTCCGCCACCCCCCGCCCCGTACCCAAGTAGCTGTTGGCGGGGACGGGGATGAGCGAGGGATCCTGGTCCTTCTCGCCCCCCGCCTCGTAGGGGCCGTCGTCGTAGCGCAGGAGGTCGAGAGAGCTCTGGTTGAGCAGCTCCACGCGCAGAGTCCCTGCGGAGCGAGGGAGGGTGAGGGGGGGACACCCCCTGGGGACTCTCCTGCTGCCTGGGGACGGGGGGGCACTGGAGATGGCCCACAGCGCTGCACTGGGCTGGCACCTATAGCACGCTCACAAATACATATGTGCTCACTTACACCCATGCCATGCTTGCACCTGTAGCCTGCTCACACACGTGTTCACCCTCACCTGCATACATGCACACTCACGCAGCATGCACAGACACGCGTGTGCTCACACACAGCATGCACACGTGCCCACGCCTATAACGCGCACGCAGCCACATGTTCACACCTATAGCACATCCACACACAGGCACCCGCGGGCTCACACTCCACGTTTGCACACCCCTCACGCGTGCACACCCGCCCTGGCAGGAACACGCACCCACACATGTGCACACCCACTCCACGCAGCCCAGCACCCCCTCCCACCTCCAGCCCCCCTCACCCTTCCAGTTGTAGGTGCCGGGGGCCCCGAAGAGGATGTAGTGCTGGTCGGGGCTGAAAGCGGCTGCCAGGCCCTGCTGGCAGGACCCAAAGCGGTCGTGGCCCTGCGGCCGCCCCTGGCAGAACTTCCACTCGCCGCCATCCAGCTCATCGCGCACCCGCAGGTCCTGGCTCAGCACAAAGCAGCGCCCGATCACATCCCGCGTCTCCAGGGGCTGCTGCACCCGGTGCCGCGCTTCGTACAGGTGGGCGCAGGTCTGGGTGGTGGGGGAAGGTGGGAGTCAGGGGGTGCCGGGGACCCCCCGTGGTGCCGCTCTCAGCGCTGTCCCCCCAGCGCTCACCACGATCTTGCCGCCAGCACCTTGGCTCTTCACGCTCACCCCCAGCCACTGGTTCTCTTTGCTCTCCCGCTGCAGGTCAACTGTTGGGGACAGGAGTGTCAGCCCCGCCGGGATCCCCCCACCCGAAGGGATGGGGAACCCCCTCAGGGATGGGGAGGCCTCCCCTGGGTGCACAGCTCACCTCCCTCGTCGATGGGCACCCGCCAGCAGTCGGAGAGCTCAGGGGTCAGTGGGCAAGCAAAGAGCCCCCCGGTCCGGTTGGCACCTTGGCCAGGCAGCGCCAGCGCTTGGGGGGCCCCCACCAGCAGCCTGGTCACAGCAGGGACCTCCCCATCAGGGTAGGGGTTGGGGGCAGCACCCCCCATGAGCCCCAGCCCTGGATTTGCACACCTGTGGTGCTGGGTTTGCACACCCGACCCCCCCCCCCCACGCCGCCAGCACCCATGGGAGCGTCCCCACCGCCCCCATGCAGCTGTCCCCGCGCCCCCGCCCCGATTTCACGCTGTGGCAGTGCCAGCCCTCCCCCCCGCACCAAGCAGCTGCAGCCATCCCAGGCCTCGGCTGCCGCTCGCACCACGGGTGGGCAGGGAAGGGGCACAGGAGGTGACGCACACCTGGACCTCCCCACTCCTGCCTGCGCCCCTGTCCCAGCCCCCCTTGGTGCAGCAGGGTGGGGGGCACCCTGACCCCCATCCAGAACCCCCTACTCCTCCCTGGGGGGGCTCGCTCCTCTCTCAGACGAGTGCCACGCTGCTGGTGGCAACTTGGTGGCTGTAAGGGAACCTGCAGCCGCCCCCTGCCCCTGTCCCTGTGGGACAGTGGCCTCAGGACGCCAGGGAGCCCCAGGGGGTGGCGGGGAGGCAGAGCCGGTAAAAATAAACTGGAATTCACTCAAAATAACCCAGCGGCAACATGTCCAAAAAAGGAGGGAGCCGGCACAGGAGCGCACCCCGCACCAGGGGACACTGTCGGGGTGCCAGGGGATCGTGTCAGGAGCCTGTGGGGACAAACCTGTCCCTGAGCCGGGCTGTGGACCAGAGGGGATGGGCAGTGGGACAGCGGAACAGTGGCAGTGGGACAGAGCCCAGCGTGGTGCTGGCAGCTCCGCCAACACCTGCTCTGGCGCCGGGGACCCAAAATGTCCCCCCCGGACACCAAGAATGTGGCGGGGGCGGCTGCTGCAGCGGGGGCGGCTGCAGCCGGCGCCACCAGGCTGGCGGGGGGACGGGGACATGCAGCAGTCACTCAGGGTGGCAGGGACAGTGGCTGCGGGGAGGTGCAGGTGACAGCGACCCTGGGACCTGTCCGCTGCGGGGGTCCCCACCATGGAGACCCCCTCGGAGCCATGGGGACACAGGGGACACAAGGGATGGGATGGGGTCCATGTGGGACACGGGGCACGCAGGGGCTGGGGTCCGTGGGGCACACGGGGGACATCGGTGGTGGCCGGCAGGCGTTTGCCAGCGCAGCAGGCACGGGGGAGGTGGTGGGCACGGCTTGGGGGTGGGGGCACGGCCGGGGGGCTCTCTGCACCCGATCCCCTCCCCTCAGCTCTTGCCGAGTGATGCAGCAGCGGTGGCAGCGACAAGTCCCTGTCCCCTCGGGTCTGCAGCCCAGTTGGGGTCTCAGCACCCCAAAAGCGGGGGAGTGGGGGAGATCCAGTCCCGGGGAGCGGCGGGGTGGGGGGCGCTGCCGGTCCCCAGCTCAGCGAGCGAGGGAGGACACAGGCGCGAGGAGGTGACACAGAGCCAAGGTGGTGACACAGCGCCGATTGCGGGGACCCGACGCGGGGCCATCCCAGCGTTGCGGCGGGGGGATCCGCCGGTCCCAGAGCGCCCCGACTCCACGGGCCCCCCAACTCACCAGCCGGCGGGCTCGGGGCTGAGCTGGCGGTGCAGAGCCACGGCCACGCCGAACAGGCTGCCCTTGTCGCCGTCCTTCAGCAGCGAGCTGGCGGCGTCCAGGTTGAAGGCAGCGCCGGGCAGCAGCCGCAGGCAGAGCCAGGGCAGGCAGAGCCAGGGCAGGCACAGCCCCCACAGCCCCCGCGGCGCCCCCATCCCGCCGCTCCGCCGACCCCCCGGCCCCGGCAGCGCGGGACAGCGCGGGACAGCGCGGGAGAACCGGCCCGGCCCCGCCCCGCTCGCCGCGGGTGGGTCGCCGCGGGTGGGTCACACCGGGTGGCACCTCCCGGTGGCTCCGCCCGGGGGATGACCAGAGCGGGCTGGGGGAGGGGGGAGGCGCACCCGCTGCACCACATAGCACAGGGCGTGGGAACCAGCACCCCCCTGCACTGTGGGTGCACCCATCACCCCACACTGCACCCCACAGTGCAGCGTGCTTCACCCCATATCGCACCCCACATCGGGCACTGCACCCCATATCGTGGTGTCCTGCACCCCACATCACAGTGCATGGCACCCAGCACCCCATTTTGCACCCCACGCTGCACCACCCCCATACTGCAGCTCCTGGCACCTCCAGCAACACCCCAAAACTTCAATACCCCAACACCCCACCCCTGCAGTGATACCCAGTGATACCTGCAGTGACGCCCCAAAACCCCCACAGTGACACCCCCCGGGACAGTTTCCCACCCCAGAGGCTCCTCAGCTCATGGCGACACGATGGGGTGATAGTGGGGGGACAAGGACAGCAGGGCTGAGTCCCGGGGGAACACGTGGGGGGCAGGAAAGGGGGGGCCCGTCATATTTTCCACCCCGCTGGTTATTTTTAACCGCTCTCCAAAGCCCTCTGGAGAAACTCGGGAGCTGGGGGGGGGAGGAGGGCGTGTGAACCAGCTCCTGCCCCCCAAACTCCTCCTCCTCCTCCTGCACTGGGGGGAACAAGGTCAAGGCCAGGAGGGTCTGTGACCCCCCTCAGTTTACCCCTCACCCCCTGTCCTGGCAGCCACCCAGCCCTCCCCATGCTCACCCCCTTTTTCCCTCTTTCTCAGCCCAAAATCCCCACGTGGGAAAGGGCCAAGTGACAGACACGGGGCCGGGTCTCCAGGGGGGGGCGGGCTCAGCCTCCGGCCACCCCCCCAGCTCCATCACATCCCCCAGGGAAGTGGACAGCAGTGGGATGAAGAGAAAAAAAGGTGGTTTGCCTAAAAATAAACCCAGAATTTGGGGCCTGGTGCTGCCCCTCGGCAGAGGGGACCCCAGGAAATCTGATCAGGTTCAGCACAGGGAGCGCTTTTCTCTCCCCGGCACCACCTATGAAGGGTTTTAATGGCTGGGGGGGTGGGAAATGGGGGGCTCTGGAGCTGAAAACTCCTTGTTGGGCGAATTCTCTTTGCTCCAAACCCCTGCGCTCCCACCACCCACACCCTGCGCCCCCGCCCCGCAGGGGATCACCCCAAAGCTCCCCAGCTGAGAAGCAGCTTCATTCCAGCTGAAGGAAGGGCAGGAACTGGGATTTTGGGAGCGGCGCCTCGTCCCTGCGAACACCAGAAAGCCCTCAAACACACCCAAACCCGGCAGCTGCCGCACCCCCGGCGCGCCCGGCGCCCCCGCGCCCTCGTTATCCCGGCGCGCTCATGAGCGAGCGATGGAGACGCCGGAATCGGCCGCTCCGCGCCGCCGGAGCAGCGCCGGGGCGGCCACTTCCACCCGCTTTATTTGCTTCCGCGCACGTTTCGCGCGCCGGTACCGGCGCCACAGCCGAAGGTCCCCGGGGCGCAGGTGGCGACGAAGGGACCGCGGCAGGACCTGCGGGGAGAACCGCGCCGGGACGGAAGCACCGAGCGGATGAACCTGGTGCTCCCGCCGCCCCGAGCGGGCAGCGCACCCAGACCCAGGGACCCTACAGCCCCCACACACCCCTACAGACCTCCATCGAGCTTCAGGAGGCCCCCAGGGCTACTAGCTCAGCCCCTACGGCCCCCAGCGGGACTCCACAGCCCACCCAGCCTGGCCCCTATGGCCCCCTGGCACCTATAGCACTCACCCAGGCTCTTATAGACACCTATAGAGCCCTACCCGGGCCCCCACAGCCACCCGGGGCCGCCAGCTCAGCCCCTACGGACCACCCGGGTCCCTGTACCCGCCAGCTCAGCCCCTACAGCCCCGTTGTTATGGCCCCTTATAGCCCCTATAGGCACCGGGAGGCGGGGCGAGTCACGCGGCGCGGTCACGTGGCGAGGGAGGGGCGGTCACGCGGCGGTCACGTGCCGCCATGCTGTCCCGGCTGCTGAAGGAGCACCAGGCCCGACAGAGCGAGCGGCGGGAGCTGCAGGGTGAGCCCGCCCCCCAGTCCCCATGGCAACCGGCCCTCCCATTGGCGGCAGGAGCTGCCACTCACCGCGGGCGCGCTTTTCATTGGTCAGCGGCGCTGTCCGCCAAGGCGGAAGTGGGGGGGACAGTCGCGGCGTGGTGCCGAGGTGGAGTGTGATGTCACCGTCCCACACGCTGACGTCACGCAGCGCCCCGCTGGCGTGGGGGGGGAGCAGGGCGGATTTGGGGGGTCCCGCCGGCCCCTCACGGCCGCGTCCCCCCGCGCAGAGCGGCGGCGCAGGGAGGCGATCGCGGCCGCCACCCGCCTCACCGAGGCCCTGGTCGATCACCTCAACGTGGGGTGAGGCCCGGAGCCCCCAAAACACCCCCAATTCCCCTTCCGAGGCCCCCCAAACCCCTTCGGACCCCCCCCGAACCCACAGGCCCCTTCCCCCAAAACCTCCTAGCTGGGGGGCCGCCCCCAAACCCTCTCCAGGGAGCCCCTCCAGCTGGAGACCCTCTGAACCGCCTCCCCAGCCCCTTTTTACTGCTGGAAGCCCCGGTGACGGACCCTCCCCGCCCCCCGCAAGCCCCAAACAGGACCCCTCCTGAGCCCCATCCAGGGACCCCCTCTGAACCCCATCCAGGGACCCCTCCTGAGCCCCATCCAGGGACCCCCTCTGAACCCCATCCAGGGACCCCTCCTGAGCCCCATCCAGGGACCCCTTTCCCCTGCAAAACCCCATCCAGGGACCCCTCCTGAGCCCCAAACAGGACCTCTCCTGAGCCCCATCCAGGGACCTCTCCTGAGCCCCATCCAGGGACCCCTTTCCCCTGCAAAACCCCATCCAGGGACCCCTCCTGAGCCCCATCCAGGGACCTCTCCTGAGCCCCATCCAGGGACCCCTTTCCCCTGCAAAACCCCATCCAGGGACCCCTCCTGAGCCCCATCCAGGGACCCCTTTCCCCTGCAAAACCCCAGCCTGGGCCCCACCTCAACTCCTTGGGCCCCTCTCCACCCCCCCCAACCCCCCCACCCTGGAGTCATTAGGGCGGGACCCCACGCCCCCGTTTTGCGTTCCCGTGTGCCCCCCTGCGTGTGTCCCCCCCCAGGGTGGCCCAGGCCTATGTAAACCAGCGGAAACTGGACCAGGAGGTGAAGACGCTGCAGGTGCAGGCGGCCCAGTTCGCCAAGCAGACAGGGCAGTGGATCACCATGGTGGAGAACTTCAACCAGGCGCTCAAGGTGGGGGTCCCGTGTGCCCCCCTCAATAAGCACCGGCAGGGGGGCCCCCCCGCAGCCCTGGCTGCAATTTCCCTCTGGGACACACAGAGAAGCAGCCCCGTGGGTACCCAGGGTGTCCCAGACACCCATGGGATGCTGGAGAGGAGTGGGTAGGGAGGTGGGACCCCCCCCCCAAAAATCCTGCTGACAACCCCCCGTCCTGGCAGGAGATCGGTGACGTGGAGAACTGGGCGCGCAGTATTGAGATGGACATGCGGACCATCGCCACCGCCCTGGAGTACGTCTACAAGGGGCATCTCCAGCCCTCCTGCTCCTGAGACCGCCTCCAGCCCTCCAGGACCCCTTGGCAGATAAACCCCCCCATGGCTGCAGCGCCACAGCAGCCCCTGGCCCCTCAGGACCCCCTGCCCCGGCGCTGCTGAGGGGGCAGAATGAAGCAGAATAAAGCGGTTGTGCAAAGCAGGGGCCCCCTGGGCTGCCCCCCCTAAGCCTCCTCATCCTCTTTAGCGCTTACCCCGGCTCTGAGGCCCCTTTTTCTCCTGGACAAAGGGACCGTTCTGGGCTGGGAGGGCTCTAATCCCCCTGGGGGGGGGAAGTTCAGCTTCCCCCAGCTCCCTGGGGAGGGGATAAGGGGGGTTCTGCGTGCCCTGGGGGGGAGGGCTTTCCCTCCGTCAGGGGCTCCTCCATGATGAAGGACCCCCAACAGGGCGAGGGGTATCCCAGGGACACCCCTCCCTGGTCTGGCTGTGGCCCCCCCGCCAGGATTTGGCCAGGCGTGACCTTTGGCAGCGGCTCTGCCCCGGCGCAGGGGGAGGAGTGGCCGCGGCCCCCCCGGCGCATTCAGCCTCCACCGCCACAGCCGCTGGACCCTCTGCCCTGTGAAGGTACCCGGGGAGGGTTTTGGGGGTGGGGGGGATGCCCCTCTACACCCCCAGCCTACTGGGGGGATGCAGCAGCCCCTACTGGGGTGCGGTGAGATGAGTTTGTTGGGTCTCGTGCACGTCGGGCAGGGGGCGACTGCTTGTCCCATGTCCCGCTCCTGTCCTGGCCCAGGGGACTTTGGGGTGTCCCCATATGGCCCCCTCAGGGTGGGGAGAAGTGGGGGCTGCTGCCCCTTTTTGTGTGTGTGTGTGGGGTCAGTGTGGATCCCCCGTCCCACCTGCACAGGAGGGAGCGGGAGGTTTGTAACTGCACAGCTGGGAGCAAACGGGGGCCCTGACACCCCCAAAAAACACTGAGATGGGGGTGATATGCCACACCCCCTGTGGGCTTCCTTATCGGGAGGGACACGGGGGTCCGGACACAGTGGTGACAATAATGTCCGCACACGGGTCAGGGGCAGAGGGCACCCAGGGTTATCGCTGCCCGGGGCGGGAGGGACACAGGGTTAAGCCAGGGGCGCAGCAGCAGCTGGGACCCCCCGGTGCTGCCGTGCTGGGTCCCGGCCAAGCGCTGACGCACAGGCCCAGTTAATCCCAGCACGGCCGTGCTGGCCCGGGGCGGGGGGGTCAGTGGGAGGGGGAACAGGACCAGGGGGCACAAGGTCCCACCCTGGGGGGGATGATGTGGGGTGTTGCCCCCCACCACGGGGCAGGGACCCCTGCCCAGTGTCCCCCACGGCTCCAAGACCCACGTGGGACAAAGGTGGGGGTCAATCCTCAAATCTGCCTGTTTTCCCACCTTGGGGGGAGTCTGACCCCCATGGTGGTGGGCAGGATATTGGGGGAGCTCTGGCCCCCATAGAGTCCTGTATTTGGGGGGTCCCCTACACAGGGAGGGGCTGGTGATTCCCCCAAGAGCCTCGTTCAATTTGGGGGGTGTCACAAGGTGCCGTCACACCCCAAACCACCCGAGTACCCCCTCCCTTCAGGCCCCCAGCATGTGGCTGTACATCTTACTGGCTGCACTGGCGTGGGCGCTGGGCTGGCTGGTGCGGGACCGCCAGACCCTCCCCACGGTGACCGACAAGCACGTCTTCATCACGGGCTGCGACAGCGGCTTTGGCCACCTGCTGGCCCGCCGGCTGGCCCAACGGGGCTACCGGGTGCTGGCCGCCTGCCTGACCCCCGCAGGGGCTGAGGGGCTGCGGCGGGGCTGCCACGGCCACCTCCGCACCACCCTGCTCGATGTCACCCGGCCCGACAGCATCCGCCGGGCCGTGGAGTGGGTGCAGGGGGAGGTGGGGGAGAAAGGTGAAGGGGGGCAGGAGGGGAGGTGAGGGGGGATGGGAGGAGGGAGGGGGGGACATGGCAGGTTGGGGGGGAGCAAAGGGGGTGATGGAGGGGGTCCAAGGGGAGGGGGTGGCAGGAGGGGACCTGGGGAGGGGGATGTGGGGTCCCCATGGGGTCCTGGGGAGCGGGGGAGGTGGCACAAGATGGGATCTGGGGAGGGGGATGTGTGGTCCTAGGGGGTCAGGATAGGACCCAGGGGGTGGCTGGCGGGGTGGAAAATGTTGATGGGGCATCCCAGGGGAAGTGGGGGGACCTGGGGAGGTGCTGGGGAGGATGGGGTCTGGGTGGGACCAGGGACACCTCCCATGTCGCCTTCAGGCCTCTTTGGGCTGGTGAACAATGCGGGGGTGGCCAACCCCATCGGCCCCACGGAGTGGATGTCCCCCGAGGACTACCGAGGGGTGATGGCTGTCAATGCCTTCGGCGTCATCGAGGTGACGCTGGCGTTCCTGCCGCTGCTCAAGCGGGCGCGTGGCCGCGTGGTCAACACCTCCAGTGTCCTCGGTCGCCTCTCGGCCAACGGTGGTGGCTACTGCATCTCCAAATATTGCATTGAGGCCTTTTCTGACAGCCTGCGGTGGGTGCTGAACCCCCACCTCCAGCCACCCACAGCCCCCCCAAGCCCTGGCGCTGATAGGTGTCACCCTGCAGGAGGGACATGTACCACTTTGGTGTCAAGGTTAGCATCGTGGAGCCTGGGTTCTTCAAGACAGCCGTGACCAACCTGGAGAGCATTGAGGGGTCCCTGCGGCAGCTCTGGGAGCGCCTGCCCCCCGAGACGCGGCGCAGCTACGGCGAGGAGTTCTTCCAGCAGTGTGAGCAGGGGCGGTGCTGCCTCAGTTTACCCTGGGTGCCTGGACCCCCCTTCCCTTCCTGCACCTCCCAGACCTGAAGGTGCTGAGTGGGGGCACCCACTGCCTCAGTTTCCCCCACCTGCCGGCTGCCTGTCCCTGCCTGACACCCCATTCCCTGTCTGACCCCCCATTGCCTGCCTGAACCCCCCAGACCTCAAGGTACTGAGTGGGGGCATCCCCTGCCTCAGTTTCCCCTGCCCACTGGCTGCCTGTCCCTGCCTGACCCCCTCATTCCCTTCCTGCACCTGCCCTCCCAGACCTCAAGGTGCAGCGGCTGATCATGAACTTCATCTGCGACGGGGACCTGTGCAAGGTGACGAGCTGCATGGAGCACGCGCTGGGGGCGCGGCACCCCCGCACCCGCTATAGCGCCGGCTGGGACGCCAAACTGCTCTGGCTGCCCGCGTCCTACCTGCCTGCCTGCCTGGTGGACCTGGCGCTGGCCATCATCCTGCCCAAGCCGGCCCAACGCGTCCGCTAGGCCCCCCCTGTGCCCCCTCTGGAATGCTGGATCCCCACCCGGGGTGCTGGACCCACCCCCAAGCTGCCAATAAACCACCCGTGCCGTGAAAACCATCACCTGCTGTGCTGGTCCTGTGTCCCCACAGGGCCTGGAGACAGTTGGTGGCATTGCCAGGGCACATGGGACCCCCAGATCCCACTGAGGGATGCCAGTTTCCCCGAGGGGCTGCTGCCCCCCCGCCCAGGGCTGCTGGACTGCCCCAGGGCTGTAAGAACCCCCCGGGACTGCCAATAACACCCCGATACCGGTGCCATGCAAACCATCACCTGCTGTGCTCATCCCAGGTCCCCGCAGGGTTTGGGGACAGCTGGTGGCATTGCCATGGCACTCGGGACCCCCCACACCTCCGTGGGACCCCTTGTTTCGTCCACCCCCCAGCCCAGGGGGACACACAGCTCTACAGAAGCTTTTCTTTTTACTGTATTTCCAAAGTTGGGGACACCCCCCAGCCCCCACCTGTCAGGCACATGGGGAGGGTTCCGATGGCAGTGACCCCCCCCCGGCAGCGGTTTGGCACGTGGGGCCCTGCCCCGAGGAGCTGGCAGGGGGAACAGCCCCTGGTGCCCCCCGAGTTGGGGGGGGGCAGCGAGAGCCAGGGGGGCTACATGACCTCGTAGCCGCTGCGGATGCCCTTCATCAGGCAGCAGGCGAAGATGATGCCCAGGATCTGGGAAAACAGGGGACAGGGTGTGACCTCCACCCTGCACAGTGCCACCCCCCCCCCGCCCCGCGGGGGTCCAGCCCCACATTGGGAGTGTCCCAGCCCCACACTGGAGGGGTCGCAGCCCCTCATCCTACCTCAAAGAAGGCGATGCCCAGCGCTACAGCGGCCACGATGAGGATGTTCTTCTTCATCCAGGCTTCGATCTTTTGGAGGCAGCCCTGGGGGGCAGGGGGTAGAGGGGCTCAGGGGGGGGCAAACCCCCCCTGACCACGGCAGGGGGGACACGGGGGGGGTCTCACCTTCTCGTAGACGGTTTCAGGGGTGGGGTGGACGTTGCAGGATGTGGCATTGCTGTGGCAGCAGGACCGTGGCACCGTGTCATTGGCCCTGAACCTCTCAATGCTGGACCAGTCTGTGTAGTTGTTGGCTCCGCAGCACTGGAACTGCGGGGGGGCGGGGACACACACAACCCAGGGGGTCAGGGGAGGTGAACCCCACTGTCCCAGCCCCCCCTGGGCCCTCCCCATTACTCACATCCCTCTGGATCTCATCCACTGCCTCCGTCACCGGCTGGTCCTCCCCGTACTTGCGCATGGCGTCCCACAGCCCTTCCTCCAGTACCGAGCGCGCCTGGGGGGGCCGGGGGGTCAGGGGGGGTCTGTAGCACCCAAGGGGGTCTGAACCCCTTCCCCACACGTCCCCACCTTGTCCTTGAAGACGTATCCAGCAATGGCAGCGGCGACCTCCACCAGGAAGATGACGCTGAGCAGGACGGCGAACTGTGGGGGAACGTGGTGGGGGTCAGTGTGGGAGGATTAAAGGGGGGGGGGGGGGGTGGGATAATGGCGAGGGAGGGTGCTGACCGTGGTGACCATGCAGTAACTCTCCTTCCAGGCGCCACAGCAGCCGAAGAAAGAGATGAAGAAGATGACGATGCCCAGCACCAGGATGGCGACCGGGCTGCCGGCGGCCGAGGTGCTGCTGACGGCCAGTGCCTTATCCAGGGCCAGCTGCGCGTAGATGCCGATGGCCACCAGGGCCACCCCGCACACCTAGGGGGGCACAGGGGATTGGGGTGCAGCCCCTACCCTGTGGAGCTGCGATCCCCCCCCGGCTAGGGGGCACCCCCAGTTCAGCATCCTCGTGGAGACTGAGCAGTGCGGGAGTTCAGCCTCAAATTGGGGGTGACGGGGGTGGATCTTCTGGGGTTTGCCCCCCACAGTGATGTCCCCATGGTGGTGGGAGGGGGACCCTGGTCCTGCCCCCGCCCGCCCCAGTGTGGTGAGGGGGGGGCCAAACTGGTGGCCGCAGGAATGCTGAGAAGTTCAGGACATCTGGAATTCTGGCTGTGGTGAGAGGTCTCGGAGCGGGGGACATGGCGCCAGCCCCCCCCGCCCAGCCACGGGGTCTGAGGGCAGATCAGGGGGTGCCCAATCGGTGGCTGGGGGGCCCAAGCATATGCCGTCTCATGGGTCACCCGGGCACCGGCAGCCCCCCCTCCCCGGTACTGAGACAGGAGTGGGTCCATCCCACCCCCCTCACAAGTGAGACCCCCCTCCGCCCAGCCTCAGTTTCCCCGCAGCAGTGGGGACCCCCCTGTACCGTCCCTGTGCACTGGCCCTGTTTGCTCGCTGGGTGTGGGCAAACAGAGCCCGGCCCAGCCGCCTGCTGCACAAACACTCCAGCTGGGGGGGCTGGCACCGGTGTCCCTGCCATGTACCCCCCCGGCCCCTCCGGGGGTGACTCAGCTCAGCAGGATCAGGGACGAGTCATTCCTTGCGTGGGGGGGACGGGATGATGGCCGGGAAGGCACTCGCCCCCTGTCCCCCCCCGACACCCACACAGACCGTTGGGCTCCTTGTGCCTCTTGCTTCACCCCGACTTCCCCAAACCTGAGCCCTGCCCCATGGGGTGACCCCGGCTGTGGGGCACAGGAGGGGGGGGACACACGGCCACCCATGGGGTCCCCACCCTGACCTCAGGGCCTCGCCCCAGCCCAGTCTTGTTAACCCTGGAACCTACTGACAGTGGTGTGTAGCCACGACACTGCCTGGTGCCAGGCTTCTCCCCTCACCCCCCTGCACCCTCTGCAGCACCCCCAGGCAGCAGGAGCCCCCCCGCGTCCCCATGACCCCCAGTTCAAGGCCTGCGGGAGGGTCCGGGGGGTGTTCAAGGGATGTATGGGAACGGGAGCAGGCGGAGGGGAAAACACGGCGGGGGGACAACACAGAGGCGGAGGGGCTGCCCGCCGCAGGACTGGGGCGGGCTCATCCCCGGCGGGGCCGGCGAGGAACAGCCCGTTTGCCCTGGGCTGCCGGTCCCAGGGCCCCCCCCCAGTGGCCCCAGCTCCCCCTCCGACCTCCCCCAGCCCCACACTCACCCAGAAGATGAAGTTGAAGATAAAAACCAGGAACTTCACACATTTCATCCCGCCCTCCACCGCCATGGCCCGTCCTGCGGGAGCCGCCGTCTCGGTATCGGAACCGGCACCAGGCCCGCTCCCGCTCCCCCCGCCCGAACCCCGGCGTCCCGGTGCCGCTCCCGGTGCCGCTCCCGGTGCGCTCGCCGCCCAGAGCCGCCGCTCCCCCCCCCGGGGCCTCACCGGCGCCGCTGCTCCACCACCCGCTCCGTGCGCTACGGGATCATGTGATGGGGCCGGGACGAGTCAACAGGCGGCCCCGGGCCCGCCCCGAGCCCGCCCCGAGCCCGGCCCCGCCGCCGCCGCCCCGCCCGCCCCCTCCCGGGGCCGCACGGACACGCGGGGCGAGGGAGACGCTTTAATGGGGGACATGGGGGTGTCGCGCCGGGAGGTCATGGGACACAGAGATGACAGCCCGTCCCGCACCCCGGGGTCCCAGCTGTCCCGCAGTCCCTGTCACCCCCGACGTACTTGTCACCCCATACCCTGCACCCTGGGGTCTTTGTCACCCATACTCTGTACCCCAGGGTCCCAGTAACCCTATAACCTGCACCTCGAAGTCATGGGCACCCTGATCCCTGCCACCCTGTCCCAACCACCCCATACCCAGCAGCCTGAGGTCCTTGTCACCCCATACCCAGCACCCTGAGGTCCTTGTCACCCCATACCCTGAACTCCGGGGTCCTGGACATTCTGCGTCTGTTGGTCCCTGCCAGCCCATGCCGTGCCCCCACAATCCCAGCCCCCCCTGTTCGCAGTCTCCCCACACCCTTGCACCCCTGGGTCCCTGCCACCCCATGCCCTCACCCCAGGTCCCAGCCACCGGTGACTCAGAGCCCGGGCACAGTGGCCAGCGCGGCCAGCACAGCCTCCAGGTGCTGGGGGTGCACGTAGGCCACGAGCCCCCCCTGGTTTGCCCAGCGCTTGGCCCCTACCGCTCCCTCCACCGGGCGGTTGTACACCAGCTCGGGGAGGGGGCTGGTGTCCCCCGCCCTCCGTGCCTGCAGGGCCCCTGCCAGGGCCACCGCACCCCCGCCCAGGGCACGCAGGATGGCGTGGGGGGCACAGGCGTCCCAGGCGAAGGTGCTGCCCTCGGAGAGGACATAGGCATCCGCCAGCCCCAGGATGACACACAGCATCTTGTAGCCAGCACCGGCGGCGAAGCACAGGCGGTCACCGCACAGGGGACCCAGGGCCTCCCGCACTGGTCCCCCCTCCGCCCGGCTCAGCACCACGCAGGGCGTGGGGCGCGGCGGCGGGGGGTTCAGAGAGCTCAGCTGCGTGTCCCCATAGGCAACGCCCCAGTGGTATCTCCCCTGCCACCTGCAGGGATGAGGACACTGAGTGTGGGTGCTGCCAATGGGTCCCCAGGCTCTCCCCAGATCTGGAGACCAGGATCCATCTGCATCTCCCCCCCGACTCCGGTGCTCCCAGTGTGCCGGTACCTGTGGGTCAGGGGGTCCCGACGGTAGAAGGGCTCATTGATGATGCCCAGCACAGGACAGCCCGTCTGCCGGTCATAGGCCCCAATGAGCACTAGCGCCGAGCACAGCCCCGCCGGGGTGATACCGTCGATGGGGGCCACGTCCTCGCGCCCCCCGATGTACTCATTGGTGGAGTCTAAGGGTGCAGTTGAATTTGCTGGGGTTCAGTGAGTGACAGGGGGATACCCAACGTGCCCTCTCCCAGCACCCCCTCACCGATGGGGTCTATCCAGATGGCCAGGTCCTGGGGGGGGATGCTGAGCGCCACGCTGGCCAGCTCTGCATCCCCAAGCGTCACATCCCGGTGCACGGCAGCTGCCAGCAGCTCGGCAGCCTCTCGCTCGGGCTCCAGCACGGAGAGTAGCAGGGCCGCAGTGTCACCTGGCGTGTCACACACCCGCACCACCACTGTGTCCCCTGCCAGAAGCCCAGCCTCAGCTGTGACCCCCAGTGTGTGGGGGTCTCGGCTCCGCTGTTCCCACCCCCAGAACTCACCCTGCCTGTTCTTGAACTCATTTGACTCCTCCCCATGGATGTGGCCCTGCAGCTCGGGGAACTGGTGGGGACAGGGTGGCTCAGCCACAGCGCAGGGAGACATGGGGACACCCTGGGGATCCCCCCGCCCCCTACCTCCTTCCCCAGGTCGTGCTTGATGACCTCCTGGATTAGGACGTCCGCCAGCGTCTTGAAGTCCTGCAGGAACCTCCTGTTCTTGTCGGTGCCGCTTTTTTCAGCCACCAGCAGCTGGAAAAGCGGCTCCTCTGCGCGGCACAGCCGGGCGATGGTCCCCGCCTTCTCCGAGGCCCCCACCAGCGCCTGCAGCAGCCCTGCCATGGCCGGGCTGGGGGGAGACACGGTGCTCGGGGGCGGGGTACCGGCCGCCTCCGCTCTCCCAGTGTGGCCCCAAGGGCCATGCCCGTAATTACGGGGTGTGGGCAGAGCCCCGGGGTGGAGACCCAGCTAAAATTATCCCGCCTGCAAGTGGGGACGTGGATTTGAGGACGTGGGGACGTGGGTATGGGGATGTGAGGACGTGGGTATGGGGACGTGAGGACGTGGGGACGTGGCCAAGGACGCAGCCCCACTGCGGGGTTCCCGCGTGGGGGAGCCTGTCCCGCGTGAAGGAGGAAGCAGCCAGGACTGGGGGGACACACACACAGATCCCCACTGCCTCCTGCCCGAGACCTGTGAGGTGATGGGGCCCCGCACCCTCCCGCCGGGGACGGGACACCCGCAGTGATTCCCCGGGGCACCGGCGACCCCGTGCCCGTCCCCGGGGCCGCGCCACGTGGGGGCACTCCCGGGACTCCCCACCTGTGGCACGCTCACCCCGGGTCTCCCCCACCCTACGGAGGGGTCCTCACTCCCCCCGGCGGGCGGATTCCGTGGACCCGCCCTCCCCGCGGTGCCGTTACCGGGCCCGGTGCCGCTGACAGCTCGCGCGGGGCGGCCCGTAGGGCGGGGCCGGAGGGGACACGTCACGTCGCCGCCTTAACCCCCTCGGCCCCGGAGCCCGGAGTGCTGGGGGAACCCTGGAGTGCGGGCGGACCCAGGAGTCCGAGGGATCCCGGAGAGAGGGGGAGACACACCCGGTGTAGGGAGCCCGAGCACCGCCTCCCGCTTTCGCTTCTCGTCCCCGCGGCTTCCGCGGGGCGTCGGTGACACCGGAGCGCGGTGATGCCACCTCGGCGGGTAAACCCCCGCACCGCGACTCGACGGGGCCACCCCCCCGCTCCAGGACCTCCCGAGGCCCCCCAGGGCTGACTGTGCGGCGGTGCCGCTTCCGCGCCACGAGGTGGCGCCCTCGTCCCTGCGCTGCGCCTCGCTCTGGTTTTCCCGGCTCCGGTGTGGACGCGCTCGCTCCGGAGCTGCGCCGCGACGCCTCCTGGCGGAATGCGCTGGCTCCACGCTCCCGTCGCGCACCGGTGGGGTAACGGGACCGCTCCGCACCCCCCTGCCCTGCCACACGGGGAGCCCCCCGGTCCGGGACTCCCCACCACCTTCCCGCACCGGGCCGGGATCCCCGTCACCTCTCGCCGCACCGGGACCGGGGCCCTGAGCGGGGCCGGTGCAGCCCCGGTGCCCCGGGCGCGGCCGCACGTCCCTCTTGCCCTCTCCATGGTTCTGATGGAGCAGCCACCGGGAGCGGGGGACACGGCACAGGCTGGGGCGGGTGGCCCGGAGGGGTTGAGGACACGGACCGGGAGAGGATAGGGAGCGGGAGGGGACCAGGGGTGCGGTAGCGGACATGGCCCGGGAGGGGATGGGGACCGGCGCGGGTGCGTGGACCCGGGGATGGGAGAGAGATTCAGAGGGGACAGATACGGAGGCGTCCCGGGAGGACACGGGGGGATGGAGGGACCGGGACGCGCATCCCTGGTCTACGGGGGCGTCGCGGCGGGACCCAAGTCCCGGCAAGTGCGGCGGGGTCAGGGCGTCCCTGCCCTTCCCGCTCCGCCGCACTTGCCGGGACTTGGGTCCCGCGGCGCCGCCCCCGCCATAACTGGAGGCGGTGCGGGGGGTGTCGGAGCGAACCGGGCAGCGCGCGGTGGCGGCGGGGCCGCTCCCGGTGCTCGGGGGGCCGGCGGCGGCTGGTGACAAGCCCCTGCCAGAACCTCTTTTGTGCGCCCGCAGCCAATCAAGGCCGCTGACGACACACTTCTCTTGGGGTATAAAACCCCGGGGCCGCCGCTACCGCCGCTTTTTTCTTCCCCCCCCCCCCTCCGCCCCCCCCCCGGGTCCCTCACCGCCCCCCGCTTCCCCGCCCCCGCCGCCGTTACCGCCTTCCCCCCCCGTTCCGCGCCCCTTGCGCGTTGCGGTGGAAGCGGGGCGGGGGGGCGGCCCGGCGGGGAAAGGTTTCCCGGTATGGCCCCGGTCTTGCTGTGTTTGTTGGCGTTGGTGGTGGCGGCGGGGGGGTCGGTCGAAGCGCCATCCCCCGTTT
Source organism: Nesoenas mayeri (assembly GCF_963082525.1). Lineage (NCBI taxonomy): Eukaryota > Metazoa > Chordata > Aves > Columbiformes > Columbidae > Nesoenas > Nesoenas mayeri. Next base: position 143,404 of record NC_137558.1, on the reverse strand, counting down.
CCGAGCCCGCCGCTTGCCCCGTGTGCCTGTGGCGGCGGCACAGCAAGGAGCTGCGGCTGGAGAGCATCAAGTCGCAGATCCTGAGCAAGCTGCGGCTGAAGGAAGCGCCCAACATCACCCGGGAGGTGGTGAAGCAGCTGCTGCCCAAGGCCCCGCCGCTCCAGCAGCTCCTGGACCTCCACGACTTCCAGGGGGACTCGCTGCAGCACGACGAGTACCTGGAGGAGGACGAGTACCACGCCACCACCGAGACCGTCATCAGCATGGCCCAGGAAAGTCAGTGCCGCCTTTGTTCCGCCGCTGCAAACTTCGCCGGCGGACTCCCCCCCTCCCCGTCTCTCCCTCCCTCCCCGCCGGTTCCTCTCCCGGGTCCTTCCGCGGCTCCTCTTCCTCCCCCGTGCCCTCCCTGTCCCCCTCCCTGGGGATGCACGGTTCCCCCCGGTTCCCCCCGGCTCCCCCCCCCGTTCTCCCCGGTTCTCCCCGGCGCCCCTGGGGCTCCCCTGTGTTCACATCAGCCCCCGTCCGCCCCCTCTCCCTGGTGACTTCGTGAGGGTCCCGGGGGAATGCACCGTGCAGCACTGGGACCTGGGGACATGGGGACACAGGGATATGGGGATGGGACAGGCTGGCTGGCAACTGGTACAGGGCACTGGGAGCTGGGAAACAGGACTGGGAATGAGCACCGGGAGCTGGGACCTGGGACTGCAACTGGGAGCTGGGGACTGGGACCTGGGACTGCAACTGGGAGCGGAGAACTGGGAACTGAGACCCAGCACTTGGAACTGAGGATCGGGACATGGCACAGGGGACTGGCACCCGACTCACTGGAATCAGTTGAGTAGCACAACTGGGCACTGGCAGCAGGTCCCAGGACCTGGCGCTGGCACCAGCTTGAGCCCTAATACTGGTGCTGGGGACAGGGACATGGTACTGGGGACTGGCACTTGGTGTGAGCACTGGCACTGGGACCGGACTGGGGACACGGGGCAGGTGACACAGTGACCTCCTGGTCCCCAAGGCCCTGCTGGGCAGCGGGTGCCAGCACTCACCTCCTGCCGCGGGTGACAGAGGGGTGACGGCATAGTGACAGCAGGGTGACAGCAAGGTGACAGTGGGGTGATGGCAGAGCTTCAGCCCAGGGGCCCCAGCAGAGAGGGGATGCGCTTGGGGACTCTGCTGCCCTGTGACATGTCTCTGTCCATCCACCTAGCCGTGGGGCTGCGGGGAGGCTGCACCCTCCACCTCTCCGTGCCTCAGTTTCCCCTGGTCTGTCTCAGCTCCACCTGCTCCAGCAGTGGGACCCCTGAGGCGCGCCATGGGACCCCAAGGACCGAGGGGGCCGGGTGCTAAAGGCGAGCGGAAGGGAGGGAAGTGTGAGGCACTGCCCCCCTGCAGCCCCCCGACGAATTTCCTTCCCAGGCATTAATAGACTCGGGTGGCTTTGAAATTTTATTACCCATAAAATTGACAACAGGCTGGGGTTTTCCTCCCTGTGCCGCGTTCACGCTCGCTGCCCCCAGCCCCCCCCTCCCGCCCCTTAACAGCTCGGGGGCCCCCAAAATAAATACCAGAGGGACACCCCTCCTCCAGCCACGCGGGCCCCCCTGGTCCCACTCTGGGGGTCCCGCAGCCCCGGCCCTCCAGCTGGATGCACCACGGGGTCCGGCCTGTCCTGCCCGCGGCTGCTCCGTTATTATTATGATTCTCCCCCCCCCCCGCCCCCCCTGTGCCAATTGTGTGGGGTTTTATGGTTCCTGAACAGGAGGAGGGAAAGGGCTTTATAGGCGGCAGAGCCATAAAGCTCTCGGGTTCCCCCCAGCTGCCCCCCGCCCCGTTAATCTCAAGCCACCACCCCCAGCACCCCCCCCGCCCCCCCGGGAAGTTTAATTGGGTCCTAAACCCATTTAGGGGTTACCCGTGACCCCTGCGACCCAGAGGGACCTTAATGAGGGGCTGGGGGGGGCCGGGGGGGCAGGGGGGACCTGAAGCTGTTCAAGGTCAGTGGGAGCGGGTACACGGGGACTCTGCAGGGTCACCTGGACCTGAGGGGGCTGCGGTTCCCCCACGGCAGGCGAGGGGTTAAGGGGACAGAGGTGGGCCCCCAAATCTGGGCTCAGTGGAACAAAGCGGGGGGCTCAGGGTACCTCCCCCCGCCCAGCATATCCTCAGCTGTGACCGATGTCCCCGTCACCTTTATCCCCCGTTGCCACAGCAACGGGATGAGCATCCTGGCACTGCCACAGCCCCCCTGTGCCCGCACCCTCCAGTGTCCCCTGCGTTGTCCCCTGGGATGCCAGTCCCGGGGTGGAGGGGGGGTCACTGGTGTTACTGGTGCCGCTGGCACCGTGGTGAGGGGCTTCGGTGGTGGCTTTGAGGGACACCTCTAAGAGACCCTGCAAAAACAACCCCATCACATTCTTCTGGCCGCCACAGTGAGCTGGGGACAAACTGTCCCTGTGTCTTCAAAAGTCACCTGGGGCCCCCGTGTGCCACCAGGACCGCGGAGGGACCCGAAGCCCCTCGAGGCAGCCGCTGTCCCACTGGTGACAGGTGACAAAGCCCCGTGGAAGGGGCACAAACTGCCCTTGTGGCTTCATGGGGACAGGCAGCGCGGGGGGGCCGTTCCCCGGGGGGGGTCCCAGAGGAACACGTGGGTTTAATCAGGGGCTTGTGCGCAGCAAATTGCTGGGAGGGGTTTGTGCACCGGTGTGTCCCCCCCGCTCCGGCCCCTGTCACCGTGGTTTATGTGCGGCGCGGCGGGGGAGCGGGATGGCATTCGCGGGGCTGCCCCCGATGTCGTGACCCCCATGTGTTTGGGGAGGCCTCGCGCGCAGCAAATGGCCCCGCGCTGCAGCTGGGGGCCATTAAACCTGACCGGTGCGGAGCAGGGGGGACGGGGAGGGGGACATTCCCCGCTCAATTTGACACAGATGTTGGCAGAGCCCAGGAGCTGCCACGGGGCTGGGGGAGGGCGGCCGGGGAGCCCCCGCATCCCCCTGGGAGCTTGGGATGCTGGGGGATGTCACCGCACTGGAGTGGGCAGCACCGGCCCCGGAGGTGGCCGTGTGGTTTTGCCATAGTTGAGAGTGTCACCCGCGGCAGGAATGGCCGGTAGAGGGGTGGGGGTGCCACAAAAACAATCCTGGGGAGGGTGGGAGATGGAGGATGAGGGATGGAGGGGGGGACGGATGAATGTCCCATGAGATGCCACCCGGCTGGGGACCCTGGTGGTGTCTGTACCCCAATTTTGGTGCCACGGACCCACCTTGGGGCTTTGCCACCGGGCACATCTGTGGCTCTGACCCCAGGATGTGTTGGGAAGTGGCTGCCCTGGAGCAGGTGCCGTGGGGCTGGACCCCCCCCAACCATCCTTGATCCCTGCAGGGGATCGTGACTCCCCTGTGACACAGGGTCATGGGGCAGCTGGGGACCTTATTGCCAATGGAGGGGCCATGACCCGCTGGGGCGGTCTCTGACCCGACCTTCACCTCTTAACGACTGAGGAGGATCTGGGAGAGGGGGACACACAGGGCAGGGGGTTCCCAGGGACGCCCCCATCACCCTGACGCCTCCTTCTTCCCGCAGCGGATCCCGTGGTGCAGATCGAGGGCAACCCCCATTGCTGCTTCTTCAACTTCAGCCCCAAGGTCATGTTCACCAAGGTGGTGAAGGCGCAGCTGTGGGTGTACCTGCGCCCGGTGCAGCACACCTCCACCGTCTACCTGCAGATCCTGCGGCTGAAGCCGGTGACGGACGAGGGCAGCCGTCACATCCGCATCCGCTCACTCAAGATCGACCTCAACTCACGGCTGGGCCACTGGCAGAGCATCGACTTCAAGCACGTCCTGCAGAACTGGTTCAAGCAGCCGCAGAACAACTGGGGCATCGAGATCAATGCCTTTGACCCCAATGGCAACGACCTGGCTGTCACCTCGCTGGGGCCCGGCGCCGAGGGTCTGGTGGGTGGCTGTCCCCTCGGGTCCCTCGGGGGCTGGGGGTGCGCAGAGGCGACGGAGTGTTGTGGTGGGATGGGTGTGGGGGGAACTGGGGGGGCAACAGGGATAGTCAGGGTTGGTGAGGCAGCTCTGTGGGCTGGTGACAGCTTGTGGGGGTGGTGAGAGCTCCATGGGTACGATGACAGCTCCACGGGGCTGGTCACAGCCCTGCCGAGGTGATGATGGCTCCACGGAGCTGGTGATAGCTTTGTGGGGACAGTGACAGCTCCATGGGCTGGTCACAGCTGCGTGGGGACACTGACAGGTCCATGGGGACAATGACAGCTCCATGGGGATGATGACAGCTCTATGGGACCAGCCACAGCTCCGTGGGATTGACCACATATCTGCAGAGCTGGCGACGGCTCCATGGGCTGGTCACAGCTTTGTGGGGACAGTGACAGCTCCATGGAACTGATAACACCCTGGTGGGGCTGGTGACACCCTGGTGGAACTGATGACACCCCCATGGGATGGTGCCAGCTCCATGGAGCTGCGTGGCACCCATAGAGCTGGCACGATGTGATTGTGGGGTGATGGGACCGTGGCTCAACGTGTGGGGTGGTGGGTCAGTCCATGGGTCTCACTCCCCCTTTTTCTACTGCCCCAGCACCCCTTCATGGAGCTGCGGGTGCTGGAGAACAACAAGCGCTCGCGGCGGAACCTGGGGCTGGACTGCGACGAGCACTCGACCGAGTCGCGCTGCTGCCGCTACCCCCTGACCGTCGACTTTGAGGCATTTGGCTGGGACTGGATCATCGCCCCCAAGCGCTACAAAGCCAACTACTGCTCGGGGCAGTGTGAGTACATGTTCATGCAGAAATACCCGCACACCCACCTGGTGCAACAGGCCAACCCGCGCGGCTCGGCCGGGCCCTGCTGCACCCCCACCAAGATGTCCCCCATCAACATGCTCTACTTCAACGACAAGCAGCAGATCATCTACGGCAAAATCCCCGGGATGGTGGTTGACAGATGTGGATGCTCTTAAAAAAGGAGTGCCCGGCTCAGTGCCGCTCCTCCGTGCGCTCCCCCCTCCGCCAGAGACGCCTCTTTTCTGCCACTGCTTTTTACATTTTTTTTCCTTTTTTTTTGATATACAAAGCGTAAAATTCCTTTGGATGTCCGGGAAAAAGAGAGAGAGAAGAAAAGCCCGTGCACCAACCCCGCGCTTCAACATGCATTGTGCAATAAAGCAACCGGACGGAGAAGGGAAAGGGAGGGGGCGGCTGGGACCCCTGGTGCCATCACCGGGGTCACCGCTGTAACCCCCCCTGGCATGGCGCAGCACCACAGCTCTTCACTGGCCACCTCTCCCACCTCGGTGGTGACAGCAGGCGGCCGAGCATCTCCCCACACTGCTGGAGTGGGGACGGGGACATCCCTGCCCGCCCCACGGCCAAGGTGACACCCCAAGGGTGGGCGACTCCGTCGTCCCTGAGCAGCTGCTGGAGCCAGGACGGCAGACCTAGCCCGGGAGGAAACTGCCTCCCTTCTTTAATTTATTTATTTATTAACCACCCTACTGGCCGACGCTTTGCTGCGGGTTGTCCCCAAGCGCCCCTTAGTCCCCTCCTTTCGTGTCACCGGCGCCCACAGCCCCACAGTGGGGACGTCCCCCGAGCCCCCTGCAGGCACTGCCAGCATCTCCTAGTGTCCCTGGGCACAGGGACTAGAGCTGCCACCTGTCCCCAGTGCCGCAGCAGGACGGTGACGCTCCCCCCAGGGGTGGTCATGCGGCGGAATGTGGACAAGCTGGTGGCTTTGGGGTCACCCAGAGGCAGCACCGGACAAAATTGGCTCCAGCTTGGTGACAGATTCTGCTGAGGTGGCAGATTCACCTCCCCCTCCGGATGATTTTCGCGTGGGAACGAGCTCCCGGTTTCCCAAGGGTTCAACCACCCGCCGGCTCCTCCACCAGTGACGCAACCGGGCCCCGGCGCCAGGCAGATGCTAATGTGGCAGCAGTGGCCATGATGGCCCCAGGGGGTGGCCCGGGGTGGCCCCTGCAGAACCAGCACTTATCCCTTGGGTGCCGGACAGTTCCACGTCCAGCGCTGGTGACACCGCGCAGCAACAGCACCAGGGCCACGTGCGGAACAACCCGGTGGCTACCGGTGCGTCCCCACTCCGTGTAGCACTTAGGGACGGCACCAGGCGGCCAGGGACCGGGACAGTGGAGCTGGGGACACCTGGGATGTTTAGCACTTGTCCCTGGCTCTGTGTGACCTGAAGCGCTCGCAAGGACAAGGCCACCTCGGGGTGACATCGTGGCCACCATGGCCACAGGAGCACTTAGGGCTGCCAGGGGTCCCTCCCACCACCAGCACTGATGCCATTTGCCTGGTGGCCCTGGCAATGGTGGCCCCGCCATGGTGGCGCGGGGGTCCTGGTGTCCCCTCCCCGCTGACAGTGCCTTTTGGGGTGCCGCGGCCTCCGGCTGATCCCAGCAATGCCACTGAGGGTGATGAGGGTTTGTCTGTCCCTGGCTGTCACCACTCCACCACGAAAGCCACCCCGAGGAGAAGCACCGTCCCCTGGGGCCCTGTGAGGTGACAACTTCGCCACTGCCCTGGAAAGAGGCTGAAACCTCTGGGAAGGGACTGGGAAGGGGACGGATCCCACTCTGGGCTCAGGGATCCACCTGCCCCCCCCAAGATGTCACTGTGTGCCCAAGTGCTCCCCCTGGCCTTGGGCACTGTCACCTCACGGGGATCATCTCTCCAGGGACATTGTTCCCCCATGGGCATCATCCATGTGACACAGGGTGGGGGTTCCAGCTGCCCCCAACATTGGGGGAGCCCCAGAGCACCCAGAGGCCCCAGCACCCAACCCTCCGTGGCAGCTGTGACAAGCAGGTGGCACCGCGGGAGGGACAGGGCAGCACTGGAACCAGTCAGCCCTGGGCACTGGAAACAGTGTCCTGTGCCGGGGTGGGGGGGAACAGCCCCATCATTGTATAATTAATTATTATTATTTACCCGGCCCGTCGGTCCTGTGCGTAACGTCTTTTAGGTTATTTTTATTATTTTTCTGTCCGTTTGTTCGTTGTTTTGTTCCTCGTTCTGTCGTTTCGGGGTGTCCGGGGTCGGGGGGGGATGGGGACACGGCTGCCAGGGCGGGGGCTCAGGGTGGGCCCCGGGAAGGATGTGGTGGGGGGTGCAGCGACCAAAAGGCCACGTCTGGTCGGGGGGAGGGGGGTTGATGGACACGACCAAACAGCACTTGAACAGAAAAAAAAAAAGAAAAAAAATTAAAAGAAATAATAATAATAAAAAAAATATTAAAAAAACCCCAGGAAATAATTAAAAGAATTCCGAGCTTTCGGCTCCAGCCTGTGCCACGGCCCCCCGCAATGTCCCCATGTCCCCCCGTGATGTCACCCCCAGTGCAATTGTCTCCATGAGGAGGCTGCACGGTGACATCGGTGGTCTTGGGGACACTGACCGTTCCCTCATGCAGTGACAGAGCGATGCAGCCGGTGACCCGTTTGCACTATGGGAGGTTAAAGGGACAAGGACAATGACGCTGTCCCCGTGTCCATGGGGCAGCCGAGACGTTTCTCCTGAGGTGCCGGAGGATCGAAATCCCCCAAATCCCCCAAATTTGCAGGCAGCAGGGAGGCTGCAGCAGCGTTGGGGGACAGAGGGGATCAGCTGGGGACAGAAGGGACACACGTGGGACAAGGGTCAGTGGGTCTGGACCCCACGGTGGGACCCAGTGTGCTCACCTCATTACCGTGGCCTTGTCACAAAGCTCCTGTCGGTGACATCGCCAGCACTGGTGACAGGGGGACCCGGGCGGGGGCACACGGAGACAAACCCAGCTTGGGAAGAGAGAGGGGACGGGAGAAGCTCCAGGAGTACCCGTGGTTACTGTGTCACCTTCACTTGGGTTGTCCCGCCGTGTTCGTGTTCTTGTGCTCAGGGCCGTCACCACCATCAGGTGGTTGTTGATTGTGTCCCCGTGTCACCGCACCCCCGGGCTCGACCCCCATGTCCCCGATGTGTCCCCCCACCCTTCCTGCGGGAGCTGCCACCAGATCCGATTCAGGAAACGTTTCCTGATGCTTCTCATTCTTCCCACGCTCTGGCGCTGGCCGAGCGGCCAAAGGGACAAAATCTGCCCCAAAATCCGCCCTGACACCTCAAAATCCATCCCGATGCCCCAAAACCTGCCACCACCCTCTGCTCCCACCCGCCCCCAGCCCCTGACACCTCAAGCACCACCCCAGGGGAACAAACCCCCCAAAATTCGCTCAGATCCCCTGGGAGGGACGTCCCCATCATGGACATGGGAGATACTGTGTTCCTGGATGGGGCTGGGTCCCCAGGGGGGTCTGTCACCCCCGCTCTTATTGTGCCCGTCAGGAGCCAAAACCCGAGTAGGTTGACCCCATGGTAGGGACAGAGGACACGGGACAGGGATGGGGACATTTGGGACACCAGGGACACCCCACACGGGACCACCAGCCTGGAGTCAAGTGTTCCCCCCAGCCCCCGGGTGGGACCCCCCCACCATCCCCCATTTCCTCCCAGTCCAGCTCCCAGTTGTAAAACTGGGATTTAACAAGTGGCCCTGGGAGCAGGAGGAGCCTTTATGGAGCCTCATTAGGGGCTGCAGGTATGCGGAGAATGTCACAGCTAATTACAGCGGGAGGGGCCAGAGCAGGGCAGGGGGGGGGGGTGGGGGGGTGGGAGGTGTCACTGCCCAGGGGGACCCAGGGACCAGACGTGGGGACATGGCTCTGACACCCGATTGTCCCCCAAGCGGCTTTGGGGACACTGGCTGTCTCCCGGAGCTGATGTCCTCCCTTGGGGACCATGTCCTGGGGGGAAGCAGGGGACAGTGTTCTCAAGGGGGGAGAAGTCGGGGGGTGGGAGGGCGATTTGTTTGTTTGCTTCAGAACAAGCGTTTGCTTTTGTTCCGGTCACGTCCCCCCTGGAGCTGCACCCCACGTCTCTGACCCTCCCCTCCGCCATCAGTGACCTAATTCGGAGACCCGGGGTGGGGACAAATTAAGCTGGGGACATCCAGGCGACCACCCACAGTCTCAGCTCAACCCGGGCCTGGCTGCACAAAACGCTCGCAGTAATTAAAGCGTTGGCGAGGACCTTGGCTGAGCCCCACCGGAGCCAGCAGAACCAGCGACGGTGACACCAGGACTGGTGACGACGGCACTACAGCCGTGCCCAGCGCTGGGGACAAGGACCCCCAGGGACTGGGTGGCTTGGTTGCCACTTGCCATCTGTCCTGTGGCAGGGATGCGGTTTTGCTGCTACGCTGAAAAACCCGAAGCGCCGTGGGGTGACAAGGAGGACTCGAGGTGTTCCCTGTTCCCAGTGCCCCTTATGAAGGGAAGGACGTGAGAGGACAGTTCAGCCATCACTCCGGTTTTGTCTCCCGATTTTCTGTGGATTTGAACAGTCCCTGGAGCAGAAAGTGGCAAAACTGGGTGTCCTGGGTTCTGCCCTTGGCGCAGGGACGGTGACAGTGTTTCCCTTGTCCCCAAGCCCCTGGAGAGCTCCTGGACCAGCAGCATCTCACGCCACAATATGACATGGGCTCCTGGTGTCACCATGTCCCCAACAGAGACCTGACGCGGTGAAATCACAAGGTATTTGTGCTTCTTCTCGAATTCTACAACTCTTGGTCCCCAAAGTGCCGGCTGGGAGATGCAGCGACTGCCCTGTTCCCTGTGCCATCCGGGTGACATCTGCGTCCCCTCTGCAGCTCCCACGAAAGGTGACACGGGGCCACTGACACCCGACTGGGGCAGCCGGGAGGATCCGCAGAGTTTTAACATGGACAGTCCTCGGCTCTGCTCCTCACCGCAGTGACACAAACCCCCATTGCCCTGGAGGAGCTGTTTTATTAGGAAACCGAGAGCAAAATGTGGCTTTTGCCCTGGCATGCTACAAAAAAAATTAAAAAAGCCCCACATTTCAAGCGAAAAAGATCGTGAGCCAAATAGAAAATACATCTTACAAAATCTGACATTAAAAAAAAACAATTGGAATAATGTTATGATGTTAAACGAGAGCTTGGATGCACTGAGAACCCGACACGCATGGTCATCTGGACCCTGGGGCTTTCAGCTGCTCATTGGGAACTTAAACTGACGTCCAAGGTGTTGCCGTGAGTCACCGGGGACATGGCCGGGCCACAAACGTGGAACAGAAGCGGTTTGGAGACTTCTATGTTAAAATATATTTATATATTGCTTAAGAATGGGGTAAAAGCCTCTGAAAAACTGGGTTTGTACCCACAGGCTCTGGTGGCGTGAGGGACACAGATGCGGCAAACGCAGCAGGGTCACACTCAGAAATAACAACCCAGGATGTCGGTCTTTGGGGTGAGAAAAGGATTTTTGCCTCGGTGCCCAAGCAGATGGACAGATGTGTGCACAGGCCATGGCGGGAGATGCAGCCGGGATGAGGATAAAACCCAGCCTGAGACCCATGACAAGATAAAACCCAACCTAAGACCAACCTTGGAGAACCTGGGGATCCAACCCTACGAGGGCTTAACAAGGCGGGAGGAACATTCGCAACTGCGTTGTCACATTTTCCTCCTTGTTTGAGGACACGGGGCTTGATCCGGGGTCAATTGGCAACTTTGCTCAACTTTTCTTCATTTTTTCAACTTGAGGAAATAAAAAAAAAAGCAGCACAATCGTACACGTGCAGGGATCCCTGTCTGCTCACCACCAAAGCCTGGAGAACATGGCACGGGGGTGAGAGGAGGAGGGGGCGAGGGGGGACGCACGCGCTCGGGAGGCACGCAGAGATGCAACCGCTGGCGTCACACGATCCCGAAGCGCTCTGCTCTTTTCCTCTTCTTCGCCTGCCAAGAGAAGCCACAAATAAAAGAAATTGAAACCCAAAAGAAACAAGCGGACAAATTATTTAAAACCTGGTGTGCAACCCGATGGAGGATTTATTAAATTTGCGGTAACGACCCTAGAGCCCGGAGGCTCCTTTCCGAGTGCGCCGCTGCGTTGGTTTTAGGGAATTATGAGGTTTTGCTCCTAAAAAGGGGACGGAACACCCCAAAAATCCCATAGAGGTGCCTGAGACGCGGCACTGCCGCTAAAGTCACCTCGTCGTCATTGGCAGCGGGTGACAAAGGGGCCAAGCTGGGAACAATGGCAAGTGGAGAGGCTGGGAAACCCTTCCCAGCACTGGGGAGGTGGGAAATGGAAAAGGGCAAAGGGTTAACACCCGCCTATTCATGGCGAAGGTGAGAGGGACACACTAAAACGCATTAAATATACTATCGTGGCTCTCAGATTTGCCGTTAAGCTGGTCCACGAGGGGCATATAAATCTTAATTTTTAGCAGGATAAATAGCCCAGGGGGAAACAGAAGCCCCTAATCAAGAATCTCTGGGGGAAAGGTGCATTTGAGTGCACACAATGGCAGAAAAAAGCCCTTTTTGTTCCAGCGTGACCTAACGGAAAAGCGCCGGCCGGAGGGAGCTCATTCTCACAGGCTCGGCTCTCCGTGTGGTGCGGGACGGCATTTGGGCAGTAAAACCCCCAAACCAAAACACAGATGCAAAAATAACACCTCTAAACCTCACCTGAGTAATTGAAATTGGAACTTGGAGCAGTTCAAGGCAGGGAAAAAGTATAAGAAGTCCAGAAAAGAGCACAAAACTTGCCCTGAGGAGTTGACAAATTTAAAAGATGGGCCAGAAGCAGAGAGGACAGAACAAAGCCCGGAGCAGAAAACGCTGGAAAACGGGGTCAGCGCCTCAATCCATGTTATATCGGAGAGTCTCCGAGGATTTACTGATGAAGGGTCACAGCCATGGGGATGCAGAAGCATCGAGGCCATGGTGGAGGACGCAGAAACATTGAGGCCGTGGGGAGGGATGTGCCGCCCCCACCAGGACCATCTCCATCGCCCCCAAAAAGCTCTCACCTCTGTGTCCTCTGTGGCTGCAGCCCCGGCCGAACTCGTGACGATGCCGAATCGCTCCTTCCTCTTCTTCAGCTTCTCGTCCTCTTCGCTCTGCCGCACAGCGGGACAAAGGTTTATTTATTTTGTTGGTGATGCCTCAGGGTAAGTACGAGAGGAAACGGCCTCAGGTGGAGGTTGAGGTTGGAAATTTGAGAGAATTTCTTCCCCAAAGAGCTGCCCGGCATCGAACAGGCTGCCCAGGGCAGTGCTGGAGTCACCGTCCCTGGAGGGTTGGACAGACAAGGTTCTTGGGGACGTTTTAGTGCCAGTGCTGGGTTATGGTTGGACTCGATCTTTGGTCTTCTCCACCCAAAACCATTCCCTGATAGTGAAACCATCAGGTTAAATCACCCTGTTTTGGGGAGGAGGATGAGGAGGGACAGCAGGGACGTATCATCACAGCAGCCAGGATCCCCTTCCCAGCCCAGCGCCCAAGCCACGTTTGGATTACTCCAGCTAGGATTAACTAACTAATCAATCCATTCAGGATTATTCCAGCTTTCAGGAAGAAGCCATGTCTCAGCAAAACGGCAAAACCAGAGGGTCGTGAACAAAGGACGCCAGGAGGGATTTATCATTGCAGGGACAGGGAAGGGGAGGAAAAAGGTGCCCACTGGAGCAGCACGACGGGTGCACAAAGAAAACCCAACCTGGGCCTTTAACTGCCTTAAACCAGGCTCTTAAACCCAGCCTGGCTTCAATGCCACCAGCAAGAGGACAGCCCCAGAAAAAGCAAAAAAAAGCAAAACGCAGCGCCGTGCCTTCAATGGAAGGTTCACGGGACCGTGCCAAGCTGCGCGTTATTTATTTTTTCGCCCCCCACCCCATCCTCCTAAATCACTCAACCCCCCTGGCGTGAGAGCATCAGATGCGCCCGCCAGGCCCTGCTGGCCTCGCGCCTCCCGCTGACAGCCCGTGATTCATGGGGTGCCGACCCAGAGTCACCCCCGGCAAAACGCCGCGATCGCCGCATCCATCAACCCCCCGGGGCCACCGACGGGAGTGCCTGGAGTCCACGGGGAGAGCTGAGCGCGTGGATTTATTTCCTAACCTCGCCATTTCCAGGCATGTTCCCTTTGTGCCGTGAGAGTTTGTCTGAAAAAAATGGGGGTTTGGGAAAGAAAAAGGGAAAATAAAAGCTTTTATGGAGGACTTGGAACTCTGAAGCTCAAGGTTTTCTCATGATCTGGAGCATCCATACAAGCGTGGATTTGGATTTTTGGCCATGGATTTGCACCATACATTATCCCAAAGCTTTAATCTTCCCCGAGAGCATCTATCACGAGGGACTAAATCCCGGTTTAACTGTGTGGCCTCGGGCTTGTAGCGCTGGTTCTGAAACGAGTGAAGGATCCACTGAGAAATGGGATCGCTAAACTGCATCATTCCCTCTCTCTCGGGAGGAGGCAGAAGCACCAGCACTGGAGATTTCTGTGAAACGAGCTTTCAGGAATCAGCAGCCGGGGAGGTAACAGGACAGAGAACCCGTCTGACTCTCCCAGAGCCCCTGGCATCAATTCAGACCAGGGCAAAGGGACCAAAACCCCGAGAGATGCTCCGTGTGCCCGGGTCACAGCTCGCTGCCCTGGTTTGCCTGGTAAAAGCCCCAGAAAAAATGAGAATATGGCTTTTTCCAGAGGGGCAGCTCAGGGAAATGCCCACTCCGGGTTTTAAATCCCTGCCCCTGAGGCTGTGGTTCTTTTTTTTTGCAGATTAAAGCGTCCCTGGGAGGAAAGGGCTGAGGATTTGCAGCTGAAACCTGGAAGGATCCTCATCAGAAATGCGGAGACACGGAGACGAGGCCCCACGAGTGAGTCCCGGGCGGGCAGAAGGGTGCGAGGGGATAAAACCGGAGCCTTCTGCTCAGCCGTGCGTCCCTGGCTGCGGCGTGACGGATGGCGGGATAAAAAAGCAGAGCCCCAGGGCTCCCAGGCGACGGTAGATTAATGACGACATGGCCTTGACCTCCAAAAGGTAAAGGTTATGAAACACTCAAGGGTAACCAGGCTTCCAATTTCATCCCCCTGGGGTGAACGACGATGGTTTTATTCTTGGGAACACTCCAATCCCAGGGCGTGCAGCTGTCACCCAGCGCCTTGTTGAAATTCATCTCTACAGGTTTGCTCCTCCCGTTTCGCTTCCCCTCGCGGGCTCCGAGTCCTTCTGGGGAGATGGGAAGCAGCGGGGAAGCCCCTGTGTTTATCCAGAAATATTCCACACATGCCTTGCACCTGTAAAAATCAACATTTGCACTGATCTGCACCTTGTCTGAGGGCATGAGAATGAGAAGTGATGATGGGTTTCACACTCTGCTCCTCCAAAAGCCTGACAGAAGGTACAGGTGATCTAAAATGGCCAGGTTTCAACCCAAATCACCTCTTCCATCTCTCTTTGTGCTTCCAGCCCATTTTTGGAGCTCCAAAATCCCTCCGGATCCCAAGAGCATCAAACGCAGCTTTACCTCCGTGGGGAGTGGCCGCCAAAGCCCCAGCGCTTGACTTGGTGACTTGGAAATGTCCTGTTTGACTTCTAAGTTAGAGCAAAGCTCAGTCTTCTGGCTCACTTCAGCTGTTACAACCTGCTCTGGCTGCTTGGGACAAGCCTAGCGCCAGACCAGCCAAGCTGCTGGTTTCCGAAGATCTTTTTTTACACAAGAAGATGGGAAATGCAGAGAGCAGGAGGTGTTTAATAGATTGGTTGTACATCTGAGCTCCTGATTCACTCATTAACACAGCATGGGCAAGGCTGGATCAGCCCCCAGCTGCTCTCTTGGACTCACTCACCTTCTCCACGACATTTTTTTAGCACAAGCTCAGGGAAAGGGGCCCCCATGAGCTCACTCCTCATCCTTTCCTCCAACACACACCTTGGAAAGGCAAAAACCATCCAAGTGCGATGTTTCTGCGCGCAGGAGCTGTGACAGCCCGCGGCTGCAAAGATTTTCTGCATGTTTTTCATCCCTTCGTGCCTGCCCAATGCACCTTAGATCTCACACGGTGTTTATGGAGACTCTTCCCATCTCCTGTTCCCTGGCCCCAGTGTGGGGTGGGTTTGGGGGGGACCCTGTTTCGGAGTGATTCACCTGTTGACAGGACGGGAGGGCGATAGACTTAAAGCCGCTTGGCAGAGTTTTCCCCTCTGAGGGTCCAGCTGTTATTAAAAAAAGAGGCGACCGGGTGATGATTAAACACGATATGAATTGCACATGAGCTCCAGATTTTAAAAAACACCAAAAGACTCCATTCTATTCAAACCTACGAGCGCAAAACCAGCACTGCAACATTAACCTTTCCCTGCAAAGTTTTAGATGAGGTTTTGGGGACACACACTAGTGCTGGTGTTCGGTTAACAGATGATCTCGAGGGTCTTTCCCAACCCAAATGATTCAGTGATTTGATTTCTCCAAAAAGCTACCGATTCCAGCAGAGGTGGGGGGAAGATGCAGCAGAAGAGCTGCCGCTCCTCCAGTATTTGACTTGCTAAACCCTCCCGGCAGTGAAATTGGTGTGTTTATTCCCCTGGGACAGTGGCGCCACAGCAGGAACAGCCTCCCCACAGGGATGACTCCACTCCCCCACTCATTTTTGTGCCTTTTAATTAACAAAAATGGCCAGAGCATGAGGAAAAAAAATCACTAAATTATCTTTGAAACTATGCTGTTCCATCCCAGACCTTGCATTATGAGACCTCTGCCAGGGACCCACTCAGGTAGAAAAGGGATTTGAGATGGTCCCGAGTCTCGATGGAGCGTTGAGCATCTCTGTGCACCCCAGGGAGCTTGAGAACAGAATCTGTGGCTTAAATTATCGTAATTAAAAGGACTGGACAGAAAGGATGGTGATCCTGAGCAGAACCATGCAAGGTTGAACCCTCTGCACACCTCACAGAGGGTTTTTTGGGGCTGTTTTAGTCACTTTTGTCCCCTGTGCAAAGGGGAAACGTGACTTTGTTTCTGCGGGAAGGCTCCGCTGCCGTCCCGTCCCCCCTGCTCCTGGCCGCTCCTCCAAATTCCTGCAGCCAAATGGTTCCCCAGCCCCTGAATGGGCCATAATAACATCATTGATTGAATCATAATAGCGGGGGGCGCAGGGGGGGGGCGGGGGAAAGATGTATTTGTGTTCCAGACAAAAGCCAAGTTCTGTTTCACAGCAGGGCCTGATGAAGAACCAGATGAGCGGGCAGAGGGAGGTCACCAAGTCTCCTCCAGCACAGGGTACCCCCCTTGGCCACTCCCTGAAGGTTTGCCGGGGACGCAGGATCAACTGGGACCAGGCGTCCCTCTGACCTCGCGCTCGCGGCACTTGTTTGTTCAAAATGTCATTGCCAGGGGTGCGGAATTGCCGGAATCGCTGAGGGGGAAGCAGCTTCTGAAGGAATAATGGGGAGAAGAAAAACAGCAGGGACCCTCCGGGCCCGTTTCAGAGGACAGCTGGATGCCAAGGTGACATTTCTCTTGAAAAAACAGTTATGGGCTCCTTCTATTTCACCCTGACCAGGCGCAGGCCAGAGAAAACGTTCTGCAAGAGCCAGCGAGCACCGAGACGATCAGGAAAGCTGCCGTTTTAAGGGCTGTGGAAGGGCGTACGATGTTCTCATGAGCACAAACCTGTCGTCGCACCGAGTCAGGAGGGTCTGGAACAGAAAACTGAGGAAAATCCTGGCAGATCAGGAACAAGATCCGCAGTGGAGCAGGTGGCAAGAGGGTCAGGAGGGTTTGCCTGGAAGGGCAGTCACAAAAGGTGAAAGGAAAGAGCTGGGAGAAAACACTGTGACCACGAGATGCCCAGCGAGATTACCAAGAGCAGCTGAGGTAGTGGGAGAGGGGAATTATTTTGTATCCCTCAGAGAGGAAATGCCAGAGCGGAGGAAACAGCAGCAGCTGAGAGTGTGAGTTAGCATGGGAAGGGCTGTGCTGGGTCTGCCCCCTCCAGCTCCTTGGGCACACAACTCACAACTTGAGACTAGGTTTAGGGGGAGAAAGGAACAGGCAAAGAAAAAACCCGAGGGAAAAAAACCCGAGGTCTGATGAATCTTTACATTTGCTGGTAAGCTCGGGTCTGATTTTAAGCTCAGCTTTAAGCCACGGGCTGGCACCAGCACCTCTGGGATGGCGGTCTGGGTGCAGGGGTGACAAAACAAGATTGCAACCCCACCAAAATGACAAAGGGTGAACAGAAACATCTCCCCAGGGCGGAGGCCTTGCTTACAACCCCTTGTGCAAAACCCCCTGTAGCTGCCAGGACTATTCTTCACCTTGTCACTTTCCATCATCCTAAACTGCTGGGGCCGTGAGCGGCAGCTTGGCCAGAAACACGGAGGGGCTGGGATGAGGGGATGGGCAGGACACGCGGTAACACGGTGGTGACACACACAGAACTCCACACCCACCTGTGCGGGGAGAAAAATATGTTATTCAGGGATTAGTGCTCAGTTGGTGTAAATCCTTCCCAGAGGCAGCTAGAAATGCCCCAGCATTCACCTGCACAAGTGCCCCCAAAGCCTCTTTTGCTCCTTAAGACTGAGCTTTGCCTTTCGATATGGACACTGTTCCTACCCGCACTCAGCCCCGCTCAGCAACAGCGAAGGCAAAACAACTCTCTTTTCCTCTTTAAACTAGGACTGTTTTCATCTCCCTCTCAATCCAGCTGCTTTAGGACCGGCCCAACTCAGAGGGAGATGGAAAATCCTTTAAAAATCACCTAGAGCTGACATGAGGACAAGACTCAGATGTGAGGACAAGACACAGATGAACCATCAGCTTCTCTGGACAAATCCAACCGCGCTGCAAATTTCCGGCTTTCCTGAGCCGCATTTTCTGTATAGTCTAATAGACAGGAAGCCGACCACAACCAGAAAAAAGTGAAATTTGGGGGGCGGGGAGCAGGGCGCAGAAAACAGGAATATTCAATATTCAGGAGCACATGCACTTTTGCAGAAGGCAGGAGCCACAACAGTGACAGTAAGAGGCGCTTCTTGCCACCACACCAAGCTGTGGGCACATGGCACCACACGTGACATGGAGCCACGAAGCCTTTTTTGTTTTGTGTTTTATTTTTCCTTTCCTCTGCTAACATCAGCACATCCCCCCTCCCTTGGTGGTTAATAGCTCCTCATCCAGGGCTGGCAGGGGGTGTTTGGAAAGATTGCAGGCAGCAAAATTACCCAGGAACAGGATTCCTCCTCAGCACATTATTGCAAACTCACTGGAAGCCAAACAATTAAGGCAATTGTTCCCCGCCCCCCCCCCCCCCCCCCATTTAGCTGTTTTGTACACACGCAGACTTTCCGCTGGTCGACTGCCCCCTGCTCTGCTCCAGCGTCATGCAGGCGACCTCGGCCCTTATCTGCTCTGCGTAAAACACGTTCTCATTAACCACAATTAAACCAGCATTAATCCAGACCGGTGGTTGCGTGAAAACATTTAACTCTTCCTCGCCGGTGCCTTTGGACCGGAAGTTGTTTCAGCATCCTGCACTGCTCGGGATCCCACCTGGATACCCGTGGGACTCTCCATCAGTCTTACGGCTACAAAGCTCCAGCTGGAAAATGGAAAACTTGCAGCCGGGTGAAGAAAAATGAAATTATTGGCGGCGACGTGGGGTTTGAGAGCCACGGAGACGGGTCCACGTGCTGCTCGACAGACACAGAAACGTCCCCCAGCCCTGAGGAGTTTGGGATGGGATGAGCTCCCCATGGTGAGGAATGGGAACACCAGGAACGTGTCGGAGGTTTGAGGCAAAACTTCTTTGTTTCAGCTCCGGCGTGGGGACTCCAGAGTCACTTCACCTCACCACGGCCCAGGGTTAATCAGCTAATTGCTCGTCTGGCAGTTTGAGACCCCCACGTTAAAGAGCGGCTGGAAAAGCCAATTATTTTAGCGATCTGCTCAGATGGGGTGAGCTGTTTGATGTCACACCAAGGTGGCGAGGAGCTTTCATGTCATCCCAAGAGACAGAGCGGGAGGCCGCAGAGGGGAGAGCTGGCGCTACAGGGAGATAAAACTCCACCTTGATTTATCTTAAAAATTAATTTAATGGCCCTGCACTGCCTAGAGACAAACGAGCACCTGCCTCTGGCACCGCCAGCCCCTCCACACGACCGTGCTCCCGCTTTGGAAAAGGGTTTTAAACTTGATTTTCTGTCCCAAAGGACTGAGGGAGTGGGCAGGAGGGGTGATGAAGCTGCAGCTGAGTTCACAGCCGCGTTTGCTTCCTGAAATCCACCCCCAAGCTCCAGTTCTCCCCCTCCCCGCCCCAGTGTGACTGGGAAAAGAAGTGCGGCTCCGCCGAGACAATGCTTTATTGTCAACTTGTTTCTTGGGGTTGTTTTTTTCCTGCAACACCAGGGTATAAAAACCTGCCAAAACACATGTAAACACTCACAACTGCCAGGCTCCCCCGTAATGAAAAGCTATAAAGAACACCCAGGTGGGGAGCACAATGTGACCGGCTAATTAAAGTCACCAATAATATTCCTCCCAGGAATGCGGGAGCGTGTTCCGCTCGGTGGGAGAAGCTGCTTCTAAAGCCAGTGAACTCGGCTTCCCGAGGGAGAAAACACCAACAAAAACCAGAGACCCAGCGCAGCAAAGCGGGGACAAAGCCTGGCCACCGAGTCCTGGCCTTGGGCAAGTGATTTTCCCCACCAGCAGCTCTCCAGCTGCACAACCGAGGAGCAACTCATTAGTAGCTAACAAGCTACATTTTCAGGTGAATGGAGCTCAGACCTCACATTTGGACATTTTCGCGTTTTTGCCATGTACGGGGACCATGGCACAAGGTGGCTCCTTCCACAAGGCCCGGCTTTATTAAGCCGGGAAAGGCCACGGCTGTAAACACTGACAAGGCAGATATTCCTGCTGAAAAACGGGAGCTCCCTGTGCCAGGTTAACGATGTTTGAGCAGCCTCTCACCCGCAGAGGTAATGCTGGCTCCTCCTCCCATCCCTGAGAGGGATGTGGGGAGAACAGCAATCTCCAATGCCAGAGATCTTCTCCATCAGTGAACCCCCAGAATAAAGCAAGAATGCTGGGACATGGAGAAATGGGCAGCAAAAAAGGTCAAATTCATCCCTCCGGGGAGCAGAGGAGCTGATTTTGCGGGGACAGGGAGGGACGAGCTCCCCCAGCTCTTCTCTTGGCCGCAGCGTGAGGTCTCAGCACCAGTCTCGGCACCAACAGGATCCAGCTGTTCCTGAACCGAGGCTCCTCATGGCCCAGCAAAGCTCAGTTCTGTTCAGGCGGCGCACAGGGGGTTCTATTGATCTCAGAGCAGGTATTTATCCTTTATCCTGCCGTCCCCAAACCTGCAAAATTCATCTTTTCCTCCCTATTTGCTACAGAATGCACTTAGGTCGAGCTCAACCAGTTGCCAGGTACGAGGAGCAGCACGGGGTCTCTACACCTCTCCCTGAATAACAAACAGCTTTAAGAGCAAAGCCAAAGCTTGTCTCGTTTGTACTTCAAGGAGCGATTTCCTACCGAGGAGGCTCTGGCTGGTTGTTCGGTACCTCGGTCTTTACAGACGCAGCACAACCAGAAACATGGTGCAAGGTAAACACCTGAAAACCAACCGATCGCACCTCCCTCCCCGTTCAAATGCAGATGAACCACCTTAAAATCCAGTAGTGGGAACTATGGCAAAACCAGATCAAGAGCCACAGGTGCAAAAACAATCAGAGGGTGAAGGGACAAGTGTTGATGCAACTCCCATGATGTGCAGCCCCTAATTACGGCGGGTTAATTGGGGTGCAAATGAGTTCTGGAGTCACTTACCTTTTTGGAGAGCGAGGAGACGTTCAGCCCAAACCTCTGAGCCCTCTCCTTTAATTTATCCATGTTTACCTACAACGACAGAGAAAACTATTTATATATACAGAAAAAAACCCCAACCCAATCATTTTCATTCCTTTCAGCATTTCATTCTAAAATCAGCTGAGAAATCTGAAAAAACTCTAAAAATCTGAGAAAACCATCATCAGAGACCAATCAGGTCAGCGCAGGTACAACCTCAGCTCTCATCCCACATACGTTTTGGTACCTTATCCTGCAGCCAGGAACCTCATTCTCCCAATTACAACAGGTAATTAAGGGCCTGCCCAGCAGTAAACACCAGAACGAGAAGCGTTTCTTACCATGGGTTTGTCTGCAGAGAGGCCTGAAACCAGGAGGTGAGAAAAAGAGAAGCCAGTTAGAGAACAAACATCGGGAGCAGCATATTATTATTTTTCAGAGAAAAAAGGGGGCGCAGAAAAATCCCAGCACCACAGATGGGGGAGAACTGGTGGCCCCTTTCCCAGCTTCCCCCTCTGCTCGCTGTAGAATTTCCTTTTTCACCTTCGGACCACCTCCCCCATTCGCTTTCCTCCGCATTTTACAATTCCTGCTTGGAGCTCAGGAAAAGGGGCAAAAACCCAGGTAGCTTCACCTGCTTTTCCACCCCCCCTCTGAAATAATTAAATATTTGCAATCAGATCACCCCAGGGACTGGTTCTGCTTCACTTCCTCACCTTTAGTTGGAACTGTGGCCAAACCAAACCTGCGGAAGGAAAACAGAGATGAGGTCGGCGGAGCGACTCTTGCACGGGAGATATCTTTCAAAAGGAAGTATGAGCGTACTTGAGCGAAACTGCTTTGGGGGCACTGAAACGCGGCGTTCCTGGTGCCAGGGTTGGGTTAATGGTTGGACTTGATGACTTTGAGGGTCTTTTCCACCCAAATTTAACGATCTTGAGACTCACCGCGCTGCCCGCGCTGCCTTCTTGCTCTCCAGGCTGACTGGGACGTTGAAACGTTCGGCCCTTTTCTGCATCCGCTGCCAGGACAGAAAGGACAAGAGATTTCCCTTGCTTCCCCCGATAAGCAAAGAAATACTCTCAAAAAGGGGACGGGGGGGTTGTTTTCAGGGGATTTATTTATTTGGCACAAGGCTTTTCAGCAGAGACCCACGCTATTCGCGCCCCGCGAGCCGTTTCAGGCGGAATTTCAGCTGAAATTCAGTGACGGAGAGAGGACAAAAAAGCGTGAGGGTTCACACTGACGGGGATTAAATCCCCTCAAAAGCTTAAGGGAAAATATTTAACATTATTACAAAAGGGCCCAAAAATGCGTTGGGTGTTTTTTCAAGGTTAGAGAAACAGCTGCAACTCGAATGGAAACACCGAGTGCAGCCAAATGCCCAGCGTGGAGCTGCATAAAGACGCGCAGCAAAGTAAGAAATGTTGGGAAAAGAGGGATTTGGAACATCGCTCCTCACCCTGGAGCACTGAGGAACTTCTACTGCATCAAGAAGGAAAAAGAGAGAACATTTCAGGCTGAATTTCATTTATCGCCAATTCCTTCTCTAGGAATTGCTCTTCTTGCTCTCTGAACCCACATTGTATGAGAAAATAATTCCATTTTATCTCCGAAAACCATCTACAACGTGATTTTGCCAAAATCTGATTCACACCCAATTAAAAAAAAGCTGATTTTCTGTGAATGGTTTCAGCAGAATTTAGGGAAAAACAACGGGCACGAGGGTGACATCAACAATTTGTTAACGAGCTCTTTAAGCAGCTCTTAAGTGCCGCGAAACAGCAGGGAGACAAGAATCGTGTTTTCACAGCAATTTTCTTTCTTAAGGAACACGAGGAGAACAAAAATAAGGGTGAGATGATTTGAGAACCGCCATCGGATTCCTGAAACTCAGAGTTTTCCCTGAGGAACTGGCAGCTTCTGAGAGCGTGTATTTAAAATACGCCCAGAAAATGTCAAGTGGGAAAGCCAGAGAAAACAAAGATGAGATGACCTGGGAGCTCCTCTGGGTTCCTCTCCAACTGATGACTCCCCAAAGTGAAAATATTTGGGAAATATGGGGAAAATTGGGGGAATATTGGCCCTAGTCAGAGGTGGTTGGTGGCAGAAGGAAAAAGGCAGTAACAGATAATTCAAAGAAGTGTTCTGTAAGACCTGATGTCAAAACGCAACATGCCCTGGGGTCACCACCCCACCGGGTCACTCCACAGCCAGCAACTGGTTTAGAATATAAAAACCAAGGGAAAAATCCAGCAGGTTTATAATGGAAACATCAACACAGTGACACCCAGAACAGCCTGGGAATGGGGACACCAACACCTCAGGGACGTTGGAGTGGAGCAACCTCACCTCCATCTGCGAGATCTCCGAGGTTATTTTCACCACCTTCTTTTCTGTGATCCTAAAGGTGTCGGGAAAGAGAAAAACAGGTCAGAACGCGCAGCCGCGGCGCCTCCGTGAGCCCCACGTGTGCCCCAAACCCCTTTGGTGATGATGGGGAGAAGCACGATCACCAGCCGCACGCTTTTACCCATCCCCTCTGTGGATTCTGAGGGACAATTAACTAAGTTTAAGGCACGAGAAACCTTCTGCTGTTGTTTCAGGCTTAGTGGGCGCAGCTCGAAATGCCAGGGGGTGTCACAAGAGGGTGTGACAGACCCGCGCACCCTACAAACACCCCCTGCCCATCTTATAGCTCTTAACAGCAACATCCTGCTTGCTAGAAGCCCAAAGTCTTGACCATGAGCCCGAAAGAGCTTTTGATCCCTTTATTTCCATAAACGCAAAGGGTGGTTGTGTTTGGGTTCATGGGGAAGCCCCAGGTGACCCCCCAGGCTGGTGCCAGTGCCACAAACCCCATTTCACCACGTTTGCTCAATGACAGAGTCAAAAAGGCCGAAGGAAAACAGGATAGAGCGGGCGAGCTCCACAGCTTGTGCTCCCAAAACAGAGTTGGGGCTCAAGGAGGGGAAACAAAAGGGGAAGAAACAAAGGTGGGAAATGAAGCAGCATCATCCTCCCCACCCCAGCACTGCCCATAAAACTGTGGGGCACAACCTGCCCCAGCAGGGCCTCTTGCTCGGCAAAACGCAGCTCTTGTTCCCAATTCCCATGCAGGTTCCTTGGTTTACGTGCCAAAAAAAGGTGGTAACAGTTTAATGGCACTTTCACCAGAAGGGATTCCGGCCAGGAGCTGCATGGCCCCTCCTGCCCGCAAGGGCGGACAGACAGACCCACAGAGGGACAGACTGACCCCGAGTTATACTGCAAGGGCCACAACACTGCTCCGACCACCCTCCTTCAGCCCAGATGCCCCAAAATGGGGCTGTACGAATCTCCTCGCACCCCTGCTGCGTTCGCTTTATTCTACTGAAAAATGATAATTACACGTCGGGTGATTTGACAGGAGGTTCCTCGGCTTTGATGGGCGGCTCCACTGGCTTCTGTTCTTCTTCCTGCGAGTTGAGAAAAGGTCAGATAATAAGTAGTCAGAACAGATGAGCCAAAAAACCCCACAACAACTCAGGGGAACACCAGCTAGTTTTTTGGGTTATTCCTAGTTTGGAAGTCTGGGCTTCACTCAAAAATCATGAGTGATGTTCCCCAGGCCACAAACGGACACAAGAAACACGGAAAACTCCCAGCAGGGCCCTGCTAAGACCTGTCTTGCTCCCTGATAAATGTTTTTGTGTGTGGAACTGGGGGGAAATGTTCCATAACCTCGCCGGGCACATGCTGGCCAAGCAGCAAATAGCCCCGATGGCTGGAAGAACCAGGTTCCACTGAGGTTTTTGTGACAAAAGCATGGGATTACGGGGCGCGGATCCTGCTGAACCCTCCCCTGCGCATTCTGCAGCCTTCGGCGTGAAAACCAGCAGGTTTAGACCCACCAACAGCACTTTAAAATAGACACAGCGCCCTGTTCATTGGGCTATAAGCTGCTCAGCCCCTCAGTCTGGCCCCAGGCACCGATTTACCTCGATCTCCTCTCCCAGGACATCTTCCTCATTCGCCTCTTCTTCAGCTGCGAGACAAACCAACAGAGCAATCGCAGAAGGGAATTACTTCAGGAACATCTTTCTTTTCTCAGATAAAATGTATTCAAGCAGAGTTTGGCTCAGGGAAGCCAAGGAGGTTCCAGCAAAGCCCAGGGCTCTCAGCTCTTCCCCCCGGGAGCTCACCAGGGCCCCGCTAACGAGTGCCTGGCACCCACCATGCTCCTCCAGATACGCCTGCAGCCGGTTGATCAGATCCTGCTTGTTGCCTTTGGCCTCCAGCCCGCGGGCCAGACATTCTTGCTTCAACTCGGCCAGCTACACAAGACACAAAGGGATTAAAAAATTAAACAGCGCGCCAACGGCCCAAATAAAGCGGTTTTTTTACGAGGCAGGCAGGCCCGTGCTGAACCGCAGCCGCGCTCCAGGACCCCCGGTTCCCATCCGCCCCGAGCCGCGGGGTCCCGGCTCGGGCCCAGCCCGCACGGGTGGTCCCGGGCAGCGGCGGGAACGCGGCTGCCAGGCGGGTGAAGGCCCCGGGTACGCGGGAGTGGTGGGTGTCGCAGGCCCTGCACCAGGCGGGCACCCTCGGGGGACCCTCCCGAGCTGCGGGGACCGGGAGCCGCCGGCTGCCCAGGCCCGGCCCTGCCGCGCTGCGGGAGCCCGAGGCGGCCCCATCGGTACCTTCAGCTTATGGAGCTCCACGGTCTCCGCCGCCATCTTGTCGCCTCCTCAAGCCTCCTGCCGGCCCCACCCAGCCTCTCGCCGCCCAATCAGCGCCGCGCGTCCTGAACCGGCAATTTCAAACCAACATCGCCTCTCACGATTGGCCAATGTCCCCCCATCCCGCACCTTCCGTTCGCTATTGGCCTGTCAGCGTGCCGGGGGCGGGGCGAAGCTGAGCGACAGGCGTACCGACCAATAGAGGAAGAGAACCGGGTGAGGTGACTTCCTGGAGACGAGCCCGGGGGCGAGCAGGGGCCTTGCCAACGGCCGCGGCGGGAGAGCCGGGCTCACGTGCACGCTTATATTAATAATTAAAGCCTAATGAGACCCGGGGGCGGCGCGTTCGTCCGTCCGTCTGTCCCTCCCGCTGCCCCCAACCCCCACAAACGCCGTTGTTAGTTTTCCGTATATGGAAATAAGATGATTTTTTTTTTTTAAAAAAAGGAAAAATAGATTTCTTTTTAATTGGAAAAAGCCCTTTCAGTGCCTGCCCGGTGCCGCTCAGCGCTGGAACGGCCGCCGCACCTTCTTCCTCCTCTTGTGCTTGGCGTCCCCCTTGGGGCCGGCGCCCTCGGCCCTGGGGGGAGGCCCCGGGGGCGCGGGGGGGGGCGGGAAGGGGCCCCCCCCGGCGGCCGCCCCCGGCGCCCCCTGAAAGACGCGGGTGAGGAAATCCTGCAGGTCAGCAGCTGAGGGGGGGCCGCTCTTGGGGCTGCTCCTGAGGGGCACCAGGGGGTTTGGGGGGCCTGGCTGAGCCAGGAGCACCCGTTCCCCCGGCGCCCTCCCGCACTGACCTGTGCCGCGCGGCGCCCCGCGAGCCGCAGGAGATGTGGTAGGGCACGCGGTGCGTGTCGGGGGCGATGCCCACGCGCTGGCAGCCGGCCCACTCTGCAGAGAGATGTGGTGACAAGGCGGGGGAACAGCCGGGGACGCCCCACGGGCGGGCGTGGGCAGCACCCACCTGTGATGTCGTAGATCTTCCCCTCCATCATGGCCAGGTAGGTGATTTTCAGCCCCAGGAGACTGGACTCGGCCCAGAAGTCGCCCTCCTCAGCCGGGTGCAGCCCCCCACACTCCCCGCAGTACCGCGCGCTCAGCGGGTCCCGCTCCAGCTCAAACCTCCTGTGGGGGGTG
Organism: Nesoenas mayeri; assembly: GCF_963082525.1. Classification (NCBI taxonomy): domain Eukaryota; kingdom Metazoa; phylum Chordata; class Aves; order Columbiformes; family Columbidae; genus Nesoenas; species Nesoenas mayeri. The sequence goes on along the minus strand of NC_137558.1, from coordinate 116,796 downwards.
AAACGTTCACACACCCCCTCCCCACGAGACCCCGGAATGGCTTTGGGGACCCCCCCGCCCCAACACCTACTTGTGCTTCCCCTGGCACTTGCTGCACATCATGGTGTTCATGGCGTCGCGCAGGTTGTCGTGCAGCCGGCTCAGAAACGCGCCCACCGAGCGTGACAGCTCCTGCTCTGCCAGCCGCTTGCTGCGAGGGGGGGACAGAACACAACAGGATCATGGGGGATCCCCAAAATCCGCCACCGCCCCCCTGCGTCCCCCCACTCACAGCTCATACTCCCTGCGCTGCTCAGGGCTGCTGACGATGTCCCAGGCCGCCCGCAGCACCTTGAACGCTGCCTCCGCCCGTGGGTGCTCATTCTTGTCCGGGTGCACCTGGCGGGGGGTGGAACAGAACCCTCAGCGCCGTGTTTTGGGGAAGGGACACCCTGCCCCGGTCCCCTCGTACCAGCACAGCCAGGCGGCGATAGGCTCTGCGCAGCTCCGCATCTGACGCCGTTGCCTCCACCCCGAGCACTTGGAAGGGGTTCAGCTGCTCCTCGGGGATGTTGGCTGCAGCCAAGAGCCGCTGTGTCTCCTCCCTGGCACCGGGAGCCCCCCCAGCACAACTGGGTGCTGCATTTCCCCCCTGCCGTGTCCCACCCCCCTGCAGCCAGTCCCAGAGTCGGTGCCACGTCCCGCTGTCCCCAAGCGGCCCCCACGTCCTGTGCAGCGCAGCCACCGCCTCCAGCAGCTGCACCACCCGCCGGGTCCCGGCCAGCTGCACCGTGCCGGCGGCCACTGCGGCAGCACCGAGCCGCAGGCAGCCCAGGAGCAGCACCAGGAGCAGCAGCAGCAGCGCCAGGAGCAGCCAGAGCAGCCGCAGGATGAACCGGGCCCCGGCACCCAGCCACCGGGCTGCCCGCTGACGCCAACCCCGCGCTGAGCCACGGTCACCGAAGCAGCAATAGGAGCCGAGTAGCCGCTCGCCGGCCTCTGTGCCCAACCGGAGCACTCGGGCCAGCAGCCCCCGGCAACTGGTCAGCAAGCCCCGGTAACCAGCCGGCTCCTCTGCCAGCCCTGGCGGCTCAGCCCTGTCCCCGCGGCTCCTCTTGCGTGGCGGCTGCTGCCGTCTGCCTGCGGTGCCGTCGCGCCGCCTGCCATTCTTGCTCTCCTTGGGAGCTGAATGCTGGCGCTGCCGCCGCTGAGGCCTCCGGGTTCCTGTCCCGTCCTCGTCCGCGCCGGTGCCAGAGGCGTCCCGGTGGCGGCAGCTCAGGCTGCAGCATCCACGCAGCCGCTCGGCCGCGGGGCTGGGCTGGGCGGCCGCTTCCCCCCGGTACCGGCAGGAGCAGCTGGGCCCAGGCAGCTCGTGCTCGTCGTCCTCGTCCTGCGGCCCGGGTGCCGCTGCGCGCCCGCAGCTGCCGTGGGTGGCAGCGCTGTCCACCGCGGAGCCGCCGCCGTCCCCGGGGGATTCCCGGCTCCTGTCGCTTCCTTCGGGCGCGGCCGCTTCTCGGTGCTGGGGCTGCTCCATCCCCGCGGCCCCGCGCTGCCCCGGCCGGCTCTAGGTCACGGCCATCCCGACGGGCCCTGTGACGAGAGCGGGGTCAGCGCGGCACCGGGACCCCGCGATCGGCCCCGGGACCCACCGACCCGGCCCCGGGGACCCCCAGCCCGGTCTCGGTTGCTCACAGGCCTCCGCCCTTCCAGGGTACGCTTTTGTGCCGATTTCAGGCGATTTCACCCCAAAAGCGCAGCTCGGGGCCCCGCTCGGCCTCCCCCCCTGCCGCCTCCCCCAAATGGGGAGCCCGGGGACCCTCGCGCCGCCGGTACCGGCGGGGGGGGGGGGGGGGGGGGGGGGGTCGCCGCCACCTCCCGACCCCCCCCGGAGTCCCTCAGCCACCTCACTTCCGCCTTCCGCCCACCGCCACCGCCCACTTCCGAGGGCGTGGCGTAGCGCAGGACCGTCATTCCTTGTGGCACTCCCACTTAAAGCAGCGGTGACCGCCCCTTAAAAGGGCAACGTCCCGCCGCTTAAAAGGGCAACGACCGCCTCTTAAAGGGGCAGCGCCCCCTCATCGTGAACTCCGTGGCCGTCCCGGGAAGGGACCCAGGCGTCCTGCGCTGACCCCCGTCACGTGCCCCCGCGCACAAAGCACCTCTGTCTCGGCCGAGGGCCCCGTTGTGCCCCCGGGGGGACTCGGAAGGGGCCGCGGTGTCACCCACCCGCACTCGAGTCCGGCCCCACGCGAGTTCCGGTGCAACCGAGGGGCTCTCGCCCCGTAACCCACGTCCTTCCCTGGTCCTGTCCCCGCCCCACGGGGGTCCCGGTCCCGCAGTTCCCGCCCCCGGCCCTGCGCGGGACCCCTCGCTCCCCCGCGGTCCCGCCCCCGACCCCGCTCCCGCCCGAGCGCGGCGCCGCGTCCCGGGCCGGGCCCCAGCGCGACCCCCGGGAGCGGCAGCGAACGGGTGAGTTCCGGGGTGGGGCGGCGGGACCGAGCGGTGCTCCCCACGCCCGGCCTCCAGTAACTCCCAGTAACTCCCAGTGCGGCGGCCCCGGGCTGCACCGCCCCCGCCCCGTCCCCACACCAGCTCCCAGTGCCCGCAGGAGCTCCCAGTTCCCTCTCCCACTCCCCTCCCGCCCAGTTCCCCCCAGATGTGCCCCTCCACAGATGAACGGGGGGCAGCGTGCAGGGGATCGCAGCGGGGGGCTCAGCACCCCCTCCGCCCTGCAGCCCCGGAGCCATGGAGCCCAGTGTCCTCCCCTGCGCCCCGGAGCCGCGACCCTCATATGAGCCCGTCCCTGCTGCCCTCTGTGCCCTCGGGAGCGTCTTCGGGCTGGTCTGTGGCTGCTTTGGTGAGCAGGGGGGTCACAGGTTGGGGGCAGAGATGGGGTACATGGAGGCTCATTTGGGGGACATGAGGGGCAGAGCTGGGGGGGCACGGGGCCTCATTTGGGCGACACTGTTGGGGGACAAAGTTGGGGGCACAGCTAGGGAGTACAACTCGGGGAACACAGCTGAGGCTCACTGGGGGATATGGGGCAGTTATGGGCTCACTGGTGGGGGCACAGCAAGCACACGGTGAGGGGCTTTGCAGGGACATGGGGACAAGGAGAGGGGGGTTATGTGAGACACAGCCATGGGGCAGAGCTGGGGGGCACAGTGGGGGGGGAAACATGTGGGGGAACGGCCTGGGGGGCACAGCTGGGGAACACAGTGGGGAGGCACAGCAGGAGACAGAGCTGTGAGGCAGAGTTGAGGGGCACAGCTGGAGACACAGCCAGAAGTGTCTCTGTGTCCTCACCCAGGCTACCGCTGCTTCAAGGCCACCATGTTCCTGTCAGGGCTACTCTTCGGCTCCACCATCATCTTTCTCCTGTGCCGGCAGGAGCGGGAGCTGCAGCTGAGCCTGGAGGCCAGCGCTGCTGTCACTGCGGCCATCGGGCTGCTGTGTGGGCTGCTCACCGTGCTGCTCCGCGCTGTCGGGCTCTTTGCCACGGGGCTGCTGCTGGGGCTGCTCGTGGCCACCGCCGCGCTGGTCACGGTGCTGCCACCACCGCTGAGCCCCTGGGTGACGGCGGGGATGCTGCTGGGGCTGGCGCTGCTCTGTGCCCTCCTGGCGCTGCGCTGGCCCAAGGCCGTCACCATCCTGGCCACCGCTGCCTTTGGCGCTGCTGTTGTGGTTGTGTGTGCAGATTACCTGGCTGAGGGGCTGGCACTGGTGGCCCACATCACAGCACGGCTGCAGCTGGCGCCGGCGCGGGCACTGTGCTGGCACGGGTGGCTGCTGCTGGGCGCCTGGCCTGTGCTCAGCATCCTTGGTGTCCTGCTGCAGTGGCGGGTGACGGCCGGCGGCTTCTCCCATCCTGACGGTGAGGGACAGGGAGGACACAGGGGGACGCCTGGCCTGGTGGGTCTGGGGGGACAGGGGATGGTGGTGGGAGTGGCTGGTAGGGACAGGGGTGTCATCAGGGATGGCTGCATGGACAGGAATGGCCCTGGGGACCAGGACAGGGGTGTCACCAGGGATGAGGACACAAGGACAGGGATGGCCGTGGGGACAGGAACAGGTGTCCCCAAGGATGGCCATGGAGACAGGGGAGGCCACGGGGACAGGGGTGACACCAGGGGTGACCATGGGGACAGATATGGCTCTGGGGATGGGGTGACACTCGGGTGGGGACAAGGCTGTCAGCAGGAGTGGCTGTGGGACAAAAAGCAGCCATAGGGCTGGGGGTGTCACCGCGGTGGGGCCAGGGTTGTCATGGTGGTGGGGACACTGACCCCCTCCCCTGCCCATAGCCCCCCACAGCCGGTGGCAGCGGCCGCAGCAGCCAGAGCTCAAGTGCAGGCAGAGCCCGGCCCCCTCTGAGGGCACCCACTGCTGCCGACCTCCCCCAGTGACACGCCAGGTGGGCGACGCACTGCCCCTGGTGAGTGGGGGTCCTGGGGGGGCCGTGCCAGGGCCTGAGGGGCCACGCTGACCCCCCACCATGAGCTCCCTGTGCAGCCTGCGGGACCGGCAGCTGGACAGTGGCACCGTACCGGGACACCCACCTGCCCCCTGTCCCCTCTATCCCTCTCCCGCATCCTCTATGTCCCTGCCTGTAAACTCCCCACGTGCCTTGGGGCAGCCCCCACTCTCACTGCACCTGCCCTTTAAATAGGCAAATAGGGTGCCATACGCACCGCCCCCTCATGGGGTTGTGGCAGGGGGGGCGGGGCTTAATGCCACTTGGCTATTGCAGGCCCCCCCCCCCCCCTTTAAAAATAAAACCCCACTCATATTTTTGTACGACCTACTCAAACCCTGCGCTCCCGCCACCCCGAAAGATTCAACGCCCTGCGGAGTTGGGAGGTCTCACCCTCCCTGGGACCCCTTGATACCCCCCAGGACCATGGTGACACCCCCACCCCCAGGCAGAGCCCACCCAGGGTCACCACTGTGGTTTTATTATTGCCTGAAGGACTCAAATAAAAAGGGAGAAAGAGGTCGCAACACAAAACACGACAGGCGGGCGGGGCAGGGCCGTGGCCCCATACCAAATAAAATTAAAATTAAAAAAAAACCCAAACTCTAGATGGGAGCGGCTGGTTGGTGACACCGAGAATGACCGTTGTGGAACAAAACCGCTCAAATTGAACCGAACCCCGGGGTCGGGCAGGAACCGCCCCCCAACTCCCACTGGGCCCCCCACCCTTACAAGTCCTGCTCCAGCTCCCACAGTTCCTGCTCCAGCGTTTTCCGTCTCCCCAGTTTTTCCAGCTGCTCCTTCGTTGGCTGCTTCACATCCCCAGCATCTACGCGTTGCTGCAGCTCCTCCACCTGCCGCAGCTTCTTCTTCAGATTCTTGATTTTGCGGCTTCTCTCCGCGCTGGGGGCGTCGCCCGCCTCGGCAGGAGGGCCAGGGGGACAGCCCGGCTGCGGTGCAGCTGCGTGATTGTCCCCCGGGGGTCCCTCGTTGTCCCCTCCGGCCAGCGAGACCTTTTCCAGCGCCTGGATCAGTCCATCTGCCTCCCGCTCCCCCTTCTCCTGCTGCTGCTTCCGTTTCTCTTTGCGTTTTAAGTTCCTTTTGGCTGTTTTAGACAGTCCCGTCTCGGCGTTGTCAGCACGGCCGGGCGGTGCTGTGGCCTCCGGGCTCAGTCCCGGTGGCAGTTCGGGTTTGCTTTTGAAAAACTTCACGTATTTGTTCTCGTACCTGCGCCAAATGAGGATTGCTGAAGGCACCGCTCCACCCCGCGGTGACAATCCCCCTGTTACCAAACGCCACAACCCCCCGGCACCTCCTATGTGGAGCAGCCCCCAAAACTGGCTCTTTTCTGGGGGGCTCCGCCCCCTCCCCCACATAGCCTCCCCACATCTTGAGGCTCTCCAGGTGTGGAAGCGAGGTCAGCGGACAGTACGTACCGGCAGCACGTGACTTATAGGGGAGGGGTGGGGGGATCGGAATTGGCTCAGGCACCTGGAAAGAGACTGAGACCTCGAGACGTCACCCTTGGGGACGGAGGGGACAGGATGGGAGCTCCCCCTCCCCCAGCCCAGGGCACACCCCTGTTCCCAACCCCCCCCGCACCGTCTGTGTCCCCCACTTACACTGGCACCTCCTCCTGCGGGACGTATCCCTCCTTCACTCGCCGCTGCTTCCGCCACGTCCCGTCTGGCCGCTGCGTGGACGCGATGTACTTCCCTGCGGGGACACGGAGCGTCAGGGGGGGACAACAGGATGTCCCCGGGGGGCTGGGACATCCCACTGACCCTGCAAGGGCCCCTGGATACCCCTCCAGACACCCCACGGGAGACCTGGGACACCCCACAGCCACCTTCGGGGCTCTAGGACAGCCCAAAGAACCCCTTGGGACATCCCCAGGCCCCCCAAGACACCCCGGGGGGAGCTGGGACACCCCACAGACCCCCCCCAAACACCCCACAGGGCACCTGGGACACCGCAGAGACCTCCTGGGACCCCCTCCAGGCCCCTCGGGATCCTCACAAAGCCCCACGGGGGCTCCCCCTGTCCCGGGATACCCCAGGCCCCGGGACAGGGGGACAAGGTGAGTCCAGCCCCACGGAACCCGGAGAGGCGGGACCCGCCCCACAGCGACCAGGACGGGTGGACAAAGTCCCTGATGGACCGGGATGGGGGGGAAAAAGCCCCCGAGGGAGCAGGACGGGGGGAAAAAAGCCCCGGGACCCCTCCCAGGTGGCGGGGCCGGGACCGGCCTCACAGACAGCGGGTGCGGGGGAAGCCCAGCGGCTCAGGGGGCGGCAGGGGCGCTGCCGCGGGGATGTGGGGGCCACAGCGGAGCCGCGCTCACCGGTCTCGTCAGTCACATAGGGAGTCGCCATCTTGCGAGCGCGACACACTTCCGGCCTCCCGGGCCCCGCCCCGGAAGTGGGGGCAGAGACGGGAGCGGGGCGGGGCAGCGGCGGAGAAAGCGCCGCGGGGCCGGCGGCCATTTTGGTCTTAAAGGGGCAGCTCCCCGAGTGGGGGAGACACCCCCCAATCCCCCCCGGCATTGCCATGGCGACCGCAGGCCGACCCCCCCTCCCCCCTTTGTGCCCATCGCCATGTCGCCAAGCCCCATCCTGTGACCCCCCGGCCCGGGTGGGGAGTCAGGGGCGGTGTCCCGCCATAGGAGGAAAGGAGGGGAGAGCAGGGACAAGTGTGTGTGTGTGTGTGTGTGTGTGTTCGTCCCCGTCCCCTGAGATTCAGACGCCTGCGGGTGCCGTGGGCCAGCAGAGCAAGGCGGGAGCGTTAGCCTCCCGGCACCGGGCTGGCGGGCGGCGCTGTTCGTTTCCGAGACTTGCGGCCGTCCCCGCGGCAGGGGCGCGTTCGCGCCGCGGCTCTCTGTGGCTTTTTTGTTTTGTTGAGTTTGTTTTTTGTAGGCTTTTTGCAGGATTCCCGCGACACGCGGCACGACCGCCCGCCCGGGGCTGCCGCGGCGGGTCTCAGTGCTGCCGTCCTGTGGGCAAAGCGCGGTACTGCAGCCGGCCGCCCCAATGCGGTGCCGCGGCGCGCCTCAGCGCTGCCGCCCTGTGACGAAACCCGGGTACTGCAGCGCAGGGCAAGCAAGGAAAATCAAAGAAAAGGGGTTTTCTGGTGTAGGTAAACACACGCACAGCTTTTTAGTATAAAGTGAATTACCGAGGTTTGTTCTTTTTAATTTCACTCTTGGAAGCTGCACGCTTTCAGCTTTACTGACTGAGCCGGACACGCTGACAGCGATTGCTGAACGAGTTAGGATTTTTTACTGTGTCCAGCCTTGTATGTGTGGTCTGTTTTCACTTGCAGGTTGGACTTGGAGTTGAAATAGAAGTTCCCTTATTTAACAATACCCCAACACATCCCCTGACTCACAACAAAAATAACGCCCAAAAAACCCAGCCAGAGATGACTTTTAATTTCCTTCAGCTTTTTTTTCCTTTCCCTGATGCATACAGTGCAGTGAACACTGTGGGGTGCTACATATCAATGGGGCAGAGTGCTGGAACTATATGGTGCTGCAGAGCAGTGCTATGGATGTATAGGGCAGCCCGGATGTGTGTGGCGCTTTGGGTTAGGGTTAGGCTTAGGTTTAGGATTAGGCCTAGGTTAGGGTTAGGTTGAGGTTTAGGGTTATGGTTAAACTAAGTTTGGATTAGGGTCAGGGTTATGGTCAGGGTCAGGGTTTGTTTAGGGTTAGGATTAGAGTTAGGGTTAGGATTAGAGCTGGATTAGCCGTAGACTTATCGTTAGGGTTAGGCTTAGGTTACGGCTATGGTGAGGTTTAGGCTTTTGGTTAAACATATGTTAGGGTTATGGTCAGCGTTAGGGTCAGGGTCAGGTTAGGGTTACGGTTAGGGTTCGGGTTAGGGTTAGGGGTAGGCTTAGGGGTAGAATTCGGGTTGTTTTAGGGTTAGACTTAGCATTAGGATTAGGCCTAGGTTAGGATTAGGTTGAGGTTTAGGGTTATGGTTAAAGTTAAGTTTGGGTTAGGGTCAGGGTTATGGTCAGGGTCAGGGTTTGGTTAGGGTTAGGATTACAGATAGGGTTAGGATTAGAGTTGGTTTAGCGTTAGACTTAGCGTTAGGGTTAGGCTTAGGTTACGGCAACGGTGAGGTTTAGGCTTATGGCCACTGCCCACCCCACCTCCCTCCCAAGCTCTCCCCAAGGTGCTTTCCTGGAGGGGTGTGACCCTACCAGGCCCCACCCCCTTTCCAAGCACCCACCCTCCCAGCTGGGCTCCTCCCCCTTGACCCACACTTCCACCCCCATTGGTGGGCTCCCTGCAGGGGGTGTGGCCTAACGACCTACAACTCCTTCCCGTCCCCTGCTGAGCCATGTACCCGACAGCATGACAGGGGCAGACAAAGCTCAGGAAAGACCAACAGAGCCAGGCAGGGCTTGAGAGAGTTCGAGAGAGGCCGACAGATCTTAATTACTTGGTGAACTAGGCAGCGGTTATTCCCAATCTGAATCCTCATTTAAAAAACACATTGTTTGGAATTCGTTTTAAATGATAGAGGCAGAAAACTCATGTGGAGTCATTGGTAGCTACATTTGAACAACCTATACACCCACAGTACTGCCCCACAACGCCCCATAGCTCCTCCACTCTGCCCCATAGACCCACAACACTGCCCCACAGCACCATATAGCTCCTGTACTCTGCCCCATACATCCACAGCAGTACCCCACAGCACCCCATAGTGACTCTATTCTTCCCCATAGACCCACAGTGCTGTTCCAGAGCACCCCATATCTTGTTCCCTCTGCCCTATAGACCCACAGTGTAACCCCACAGTTCCTCTGCCCTATAGATCAACAGCACTGTCCCAGAAAACACCATAGCGTCTTCCCACTAGCCCATAGGCCAGCAATGCTGCCCCACTGCACACTGTAGCTCCTGCACCCTGCCCCATAGACCCACAGCAGTGCCCCACAGCGCCCCACACATCCGGGCTGCCCTATACATTTACAGCACTCTGCCTCATTGATATGTAGCACCCCGCAGCTTCTGCACTTTGCCCATAGATCCACAGTCCTGGGTCCCCTCGGCCCACCAGATGTCCTGGGTTGCGATGCTGCACGGGGCCCCGTGCACAACAGAAAATGAGGACAGCGTGGCTGCTGGGCTCCACCCTGCTTGGAATCCAAGATGGCTGGGGGGGGCTGGCGGCCATGCTGGCACTGCCGGAGGGGCTGTTGATCTGGGCCATGCTCAGGCGGCAGCTCCCGGCTGTACCAGCCGCTCCCATTGGCTGCCCCTGTGGCCCTGCACCGTGCCCATGGGAGCAAGATGGCTGCCCTGATGGGTGGCCCTCTCGACCGCTGTGTCCCTGCTGGTGGGCGGGGCCATGGCCGTCATGTGCTGGAAGGGCGGGGCTGAGGTGGGCGGGGCCTGCCTAGGGCGGCCATTTTGGGATGGGACCTGTGACTCTGTTTACCCCTGATGGCCATCTTGGAAAAGGGCAGCGCTGTGCCGCTGCCATCCTGACATTGCTCCCCCAGGGCCATGCTGGGGGATTTTTAGCCTGGTTTTGGGGCCAATTCTCAACCAATAAAATGAAATAATGTAAAAAAACCTTAAGCATGTGGTTTGTTCCATTTCCAGTGAGGGATTTGGGGGTGGGGTTTAGGGTTGAGGGTGGGGCTGAAAGTGTGGGCGGGGCCACTGCCAACCCCAGCCCCCTCCCAAGCTCTCCCCAATGTGCCTTCCCAGAGGGGTGTGCCCCAACCAGGCCCCACCCCCTTTCCAAGCACCCTCCCAGCTGGGCTCCTCCCCCTTGACCCACACTTCCACCCCCATTGGTGGGCTCCCTGCAGGGGGTGTGGCCTACAGACCTACAACTCCTTCCCGTCCCCTGCTGAGCCATGTACCCGACAGCATGACAGGGGCAGACAAAGCTCACAAAAGACCAACAGAGCCAGGCAGGGCCCGAGAGAGCTTGAGGAAGTCCGACAGGTCTCGACACCGCCTGACAAAGCCCGACAGGGCCCGAGAGAGTTTGACGGATCGTCACAGAGCCCGACAAAGCTTGACAGAGCCCAACAGGACCCGTCAGGGCCTGACAAATCTTGTCAGGTCCTGATAGAGCCTCAATGTGTATGACAGAGCCCTGGGGACCTCAACAGAGCCTGAGAAATCTTGACAGGCTCAGCAGAGCCCAACAGGTCTCGACAGAGCACTACAGAGCCCATCGAAGCCTGATAGAGCCTCACAGACCCCAAGGGATCTCGACAGAGCCCTACAGAGCCCATCGAAGCCTGATAGAGCCTGACAGGCCCCAAGAGGTCTCGACAGAGCCCTACAGAGCCCATCGAAGCCTGATAGAGCCTGACAGGCCCCAAGAGGTCTCGACAGAGCCCTACAGAGCCCATCGAAGCCTGATAGGGCCTGACAGACCCCAAGAGCTCTCGATAGAGCCCTGCAGAGCCCATCGAAGCCTGATAGAGCCTGACAGGCCCCAAGAGATATCGACAGAGCCCTACAGAGCCCATCGAAGCCTGATAGAGCCTGACAGGCCCCAAGAGGTCTCGACAGGGCTTCACAAAAACCAACAGTGTCTGACAGAGCCCAACAGGAGTGCAGGTGCTGTCATTTCCAGTGAGGGTCCAGGTGATTTGATAAGGTGGTGGGCGGGGCCTGGGGTGATTGATCCCTCCCCTTTCCAGGGGTTGTGGGAAGGGGTGGGTGGGGCTCAGGGTATTTGAGCCCCAGTCCCCGGGTAGGGAGCTCATTCTGCTCCAGGACAGCTTCAGTGCTGGTTCTCTGCTGCTCCTTCAGCAGTCAGGAGCTTTTGAGCTGTTTAAGCTATGTGGGCAGACGTCTTAGGAGAAGCAGAGGTGTCTGTTTGAGGTAAGAGCTTCGGGTTCAGCAAAGGTTCAGTAGCAGCTGTAGTAGAAAGGTTGTTTGTCATTATGTTTCATTTGTTGATTCAGTTCCAGGTACTTTGCGTTTTCCAGTAATTCCTGATCATGATGAAGATGGAGCATTGGTTATTGTGTCTCCTTTTCTATCTGCTCCCTAGAAAACCTAAGTTGACATCCATACTGAGTCTCATTGTAGATGCAATAGCAGTAATAAAGTGCAGGTGCTGTCACTTCAAGTGAGATTCCAGGTAATTTGATAAGGGTGGTGGGTGGGGCCTGGAGTGATTGATCCCTCCCCTTTCCAGGGGATTGTGGGAAGGGGTGGGTGGGGCTCAGGGTATTTGAGCCCCAGTCCCCGGGTAGGGAGCTCATTCTGCTCCAGGACAGCTTCAGTGCTGGTTCTCTGCTGCTCCTTCAGCAGTCGGCAGCTTTTGAGCTGTTTAAGCTATGTGGGCAGACATCTTAGGAGAAGCAGAGGTGTCTGTTTGAGGTAAGAGCTTTGGGCGCAGCAAAGGTTCAGTAGCAGCTGTAGTAGAAAGGTTGCTTGTCATTATGTTTCATTTGCTTATTCAGGTCCAGATGCTTTGCATTTTCCAGGAATTCCTGACCCCGATGAAGATGGAGTGTTGTTTTTTGGTTTGTATTGCTGTATTAATAGCTATTAATATAATCTCCTCTCCTAGAAGAGTGTTTTGTTTCCAGGACCTTTGCATCGTGCAGCGGCCCCCGGTAGATCATTGAAATGTACCTCCTGGAGCTCAGCCAAGGTGAGCAATGACTTGTAGGCTACTACCGATAAATATTATTTGGGTGCCTAATCGTACACATGTCCTTGCTTTCCTTATTGTAGGTGATGATGGAGAAAGTGACAACTGCAGGAAGATCCCTGTTAGCCCATGTTGTGTTTTCCTCTGTTCAAGATGGATTTGATCCCTTGGCCCTCTAAAAGTTAAGTGGAGGCAGGAGGGCTGGGAAGGGGCTGGGAACTGCAGGGAGGTTTTAAAGTTCTCAGGCAGAAAAGGGCAGTCCAGGAGCAGTCCCCTTTAGGCAGATAAATGGGGTCATGGAACTTTACAGCGCCACGCCAGCGTGCGCCGGGCAGGGCAGCTCCAGCCCGCGTCTCTTGTCGTGTAGTTCGGGAAGCCCGCCTCGCACCTGTCAGACAATCCTTGGGTATCATTGCGCTCCAGGGGCACGAAAGTAATTTCAAGTGCCATGCTGGGGTCTGGAAAGCCGGTGCCGATTGGGGTAGCGCCATTCGGCTGCTAGTTTTCTTGTATCGGCAGCCGAAAGGGTGCACGGTTCTTGCATATTGAACGTTTTTGGTCAGTTGTGTTTTAATGTGTAGTTCTGGGCTGCAACAGCAGCTCTGCTCTCTACCCATCCAGTCTAAGGGACTGGCACTTCTTCCTAGCATCTTGAAGGTTTTAAGTCTTGCAGCAGCTTCTCTGTGCGTTTGCACCAGAGCTGCTGCCTCATTAGAGGCTGTGACGTTCGGCTCCTTTTTTTTTTCTGGGGTTTCAGTAGAGGCTCCTTGCCTCACCGCTGCCTCCCTGCAGTTTATTTTGATTGTTGCCATCTCTGGTTTGGAGTTATTTTTGTTGCGCCGCCGTCTCTGTGTGTTTGCGCCTGCGCCGCCGTCTCTGTGTGTTTGCGCCTGCGCCGCCGTCTCTGTGTGTTTGCGCCTGCGCCGCCGTCTCTGTGTGTTTGCGCCTGCGCCGCCGTCTCTGTGTGTTTGCGCCTGCGCCGCCGTCTCTGTGTGTTTGCGCCTGCGCCGCCGTCTCTGTGTGTTTGCGCCTGCGCCGCCGTCTCTGTGTGTTTGCGCCTGCGCCGCCGTCTCTGTGTGTTTGCGCCTGCGCCGCCGTCTCTGTGTGTTTGCGCCTGCGCCGCCGTCTCTGTGTGTTTGCGCCTGCGCCGCCGTCTCTGTGTGTTTGCGCCTGCGCCGCCGTCTCTGTGTGTTTGCGCCTGCGCCGCCGTCTCTGTGTGTTTGCGCCTGCGCCGCCGTCTCTGTGTGTTTGCGCCTGCGCCGCCGTCTCTGTGTGTTTGCGCCTGCGCCGCCGTCTCTGTGTGTTTGCGCCTGCGCCGCCGTCTCTGTGTGTTTGCGCCTGCGCCGCCGTCTCTGTGTGTTTGCGCCTGCGCCGCCGTCTCTGTGTGTTTGCGCCTGCGCCGCCGTCTCTGTGTGTTTGCGCCTGCGCCGCCGTCTCTGTGTGTTTGCGCCTGCGCCGCCGTCTCATAAGGGGCTGTGATGTTGGGCCCTTATTTATTTCTGGGGTTGCAGTAGAGGCTCCTCGTCTCACCGCTGCCTCCCCGCAGGTTATTTTGATCATTGCCGTATCTGGTTTGGAGTCATTTTTGTTGTGGAGCATTTTTGGTGCTGTTGCTGTTGTGTCGTCTACAACATTGTGTGGAGCATCTGTCTGTGCACGTGCACATTTGGCTGGAGCTGCTCTGCCCGGAGGTGTAGAGTCAGGAGCGGGAGTTCTAGGAGTCCATGATTAATCTGTGGACATGTGAACCTGCTTAGGCAGAGGTTGTGCAGTCATCTGGGATGGAGTAGCTGTAAGCAAGAGAGGGGACTGTCCCTTCCCCAGTGTTTTTTGAGACTTATACATTCTGGTGGGATTCCTAAACAGAAAGCAGACCTGTGGGATGGTCAAGTTGTTGATGAGCTCCTGGGTGACTTGTTGAATACCTTGATTTCAGATGCAGAGGAACGACTTGGCACGGAAGAGCGACGGAGAAGGTGAGCTGCGCGCCGTAAGCAGGTGGGTTGGTGCGTGGCGCCAGAGGGAAGCTGTGCCGTGTGGCTCTTGCTGAGCGTGATCCTTTCTCTGTTTCCTAGGTGTTCCTGTAGACGCTGAAGAGGAACCTGGCGCTGCAGGAAGATCCCCGTTAGCGCACGTGGTGTTTTCCTCTGTCAAAGATGGATTCGGTCTCTTGGCCCTCTGAAAGCTAAGTGCAGGCACGGGGGCTGGCAAGGGGCTGGAATCTCAGGGACGGGGGTAAAGTTCTGGTAAGGGAAAGGACTGTCCAGGAACAGTCCGCTTTGAGTGGGTAAAGGGCCCTGAGCACCTTACAGTGCGATGCCAGCGTGTGCCGGGCAGGGCAGCTCCAGCCTGTGTCTGCGTTGTGGTGTAGGTCGGGAAGCCTGCCTTGCGCCTGTCAGACGATGCTGGGGTCATGTTGTGCTTAAGGGCCACGAAAGGCATCTCGGGTACCGTCCCGAGATCTGGAACGCCGGTGCCGATTGGCGTAGCGCCGATTGGGTGCTAGTTTTCTTGTATTAGCAGCCGAAAGTGTGGATGGTGTTTGCATTTCGGTTGTTTCCGGTCAGTTGTGATTTATGGCGTCGTTCTGGGCTGCATCATCAGCAGCTCTGCTCTCTACCCATCCAGTCTCAGGGACTGGAACTTCAAGATGCTGGGAAGAAGTTCTTAGTCTTGCAGCAGCCTCGTGTGTGTGCGTCGGCGCCGCCGTCTCTGTCTCTGTGTGTGTGCGCGTCGGTGCCGCCCTCTCTGTCTCTGTGTGTGTGTGCGCGTCGGCGCCGCCCTCTCTGTCTCTGTGTGTGTGTGCGCGTCGGCGCCGCCCTCTCTGTCTCTGTGTGTGTGTGCGCGTCGGCGCCGCCCTCTCTGTCTCTGTGTGTGTGTGCGCGTCGGCGCCGCCGTCTCTGTGTGTGTGCGCGTCGGCGCCGCCGTCTCTGTGTGTGTGCGCGTCGGCGCCGCCGTCTCTGTGTGTGTGCGCGTCGGCGCCGCCGTCTCTGTGTGTGTGCGCGTCGGCGCCGCCGTCTCTGTGTGTGTGCGCGTCGGCGCCGCCGTCTCTGTGTGTGTGCGCGTCGGCGCCGCCGTCTCATATGGGGCCGTGATGTTCGGCTCTTATTTTTTTCTGGGCTTGCAGTAAAACCTCCCCGCCTCACCGCTGCCTCCCTGCAGGTTCTTGTGGTCGATGCAGTCTCTGGTTTGGAGTTGTTTTTGTTATAGAGCGTTTTTGGTGCTGTTGATGTGTTGTCTATAATGTTCTGAGGCGCATCTGTCTGTGCACATGTGCATTTGGCTGGAGCTGCTCTGCCCGGAGGCGTGGAGTCAGGGGTGGGTGGACGGAGCTCTAGGGGTGCACAGTTTATCTGTGGACCTGTTAACCTGCATAGGCAGAGGTTGTGCAGTCATCTGGGATGGAGTAGCCGTGGGCAGGGGAGGGGACTGTCCCTTCCCCAGTGTTTTAGAGACTCCATGAGAGTGCTGAGAGACCTGGGGGCCCGGGGTAGGAGGTACACCTGGGGCCCCCCATGGGAGGTAGACCTGGGGGCTCCCGGGGTTGGGGGTAGACCTGCCCTCCTCGCGTCCCCGCCGCCCCGCGTCCCCGCGTCCCCGCGTCCCCGCCGCCCCGCGTCCCCGCGTCCCCCGCCGCCCCGCGTCCCCGCGTCCCCGCCGCCCCGCGTCCCCGCGTCCCCGCCGCCCCGCGTCCCCGCGTCCCCGCCGCCCCGCGTCCCCGCGTCCCCCGCCGCCCCGCGTCCCCGCGTCCCCGCCGCCCCGCTCCCCGCGTCCCCGCCGCCCCGCTCCCCGCGTCCCCGCCGCCCCGCTCCCCGCGTCCCCGCCGCCGCTCTGCTCCCGTCCTGGCTGTGCTCCTCCTGTCCCCGTCGCGCTCCTCCCATCCCCGTTCCCCCACGCCCCTCCCGTCCCTGCCGCCGCGCCCCTCCCCACCCCGCCGCCCCGCTCCCCTCCTAGCTGCCGCGCTCCTCCCGTCCCCGCCGCGCTCCTCCCGTCCCCGCCGCGCTCCTCCCGTCCCCGCCGCGCTCCTCCCGTCCCCGCCGCGCTCCTCCCGTCCCCGCCGCGCTCCTCCCGTCCCCGCCGCGCTCCTCCCGTCCCCGCGCGCGTCCCCTCTCCGCCTCCCCGCCCCGCTCCCCTCCCCCCGCTCCCCTCCCCCCGCTCCCCTCCCCCCCGCTCCCCTCCCCCCGCTCCCCTCCCCCCGCTCCCCTCCCCCCGCTCCCCTCCCCCCGCTCCCCTCCCCCCCGCTCCCCTCCCCCCGCTCCCCCCCCCCCCCGCGCTCTTCCCGCCTCCGCGCTCTTCCCGCCTCCGCGCTCTTCCCGCCTCCGCGCTCTTCCCGCCTCCGCGCTCTTCCCGCCTCCGCGCTCTTCCCGCCTCCGCGCTCTTCCCGCCTCCGCGCTCTTCCCGCCTCCGCGCTCCCCTTGTCCCTGCCGCCCTACTCTCCTTTCCGTTGCGCTCCCCTCGTCCCCGCCGCCCCACTCTCCTTTCCGTTGCGCTCCCGTCGTCCCCGCCGCCCCGCTCCCGTCGTCCCCGCCGCCCCGCTCCCGTCGTCCCCGCCGCCCCGCTCCCGTCGTCCCCGCCGCCCCGCTCCCGTCGTCCCCGCCGCCCCGCTCCCGTCGTCCCCGCCGCCCCGCTCCCGTCGTCCCCGCCGCCCCGCTCCCGTCGTCCCCGCCGCCCCGCTCCCGTCGTCCCCGCCGCCCCGCTCCCGTCGTCCCCGCCGCCCCGCTCCCGTCGTCCCCGCCGCCCCGCTCCCGTCGTCCCCGCCGCCCTACTCTCCTTTCTGTTGTGCTCCTCTCGTTCCTGACACCCCGCTCCCGTCTCCGCCGCCGTGCTCCTCCCGTCCCGGCCGCGCTCCTCTCGTCCTTGCTGCCCCACTGTGGTTCCCACCGCCCCACTCCTGTCCCCGCCACCGCGCTCCTCCCGTCCCCGCCGCGCTCCTCCCGTCCCCGCCGCGCTCCTCCCGTCCCCGCCGCGCTCCTCCCGTCCCCGCCGCGCTCCTCCCGTCCCCGCCGCGCTCCTCCCGTCCCCGCCGCGCTCCTCCCCTCCCCGCCGCGCTCCTCCCCTCCCCGCCGCGCTCCTCCCCTCCCCGCCGCGCTCCTCCCCTCCCCGCTGCCGCCCTCCCGTCCCCGCTCCTCCCGTCCCGGCCGCCCCACTCTCGTCCCGGCCGCCCCACTCTCGTCCCGGCTGCCCCATTACCGTCCCCGCCGCGCTCCTCCCCTCCCCGCCGCGCTCCTCCCCTCCCCGCCGCGCTCCTCCCCTCCCCGCCGCGCTCCTCCCCTCCCCGCCGCGCTCCTCCCCTCCCCGCTGCCGCCCTCCCGTCCCCGCCCCTCTCGTCCCTGCCGCGCTCCTCCCGTCCCGGCCGCCCCACTCTCGTCCCCGCCGCGCTCCTCCCGTCCCCGCCGCCGCGCTCCTCCCGTCCCCGCCGCCGCGCTCCTCCCGTCCCCGCCGCCGCGCTCCTCCCGTCCCCGCCGCCGCGCTCCTCCCGTCCCCGCCGCCGCGCTCCTCCCGTCCCCGCCGCCGCGCTCCTCCCGTCCCCGCCGCCGCGCTCCTCCCGTCCCCGCCGCCGCGCTCCTCCCGTCCCCGCCGCCGCGCTCTTCCCGCCTCCGCGCTCCCCTCGTCCCCGCCGCCCTACTCTCCTTTCCGTTGCGCTCCCCTCGTCCCCGCCGCCCCACTCTCCTTTCCGTTGCGCTCCCGTCGTCCCCGCCGCCCCGCTCCCGTCGTCCCCGCCGCCCCGCTCCCGTCGTCCCCGCCGCCCCGCTCCCGTCGTCCCCGCCGCCCCGCTCCCGTCGTCCCCGCCGCCCCGCTCCCGTCGTCCCCGCCGCCCTACTCTCCTTTCTGTTGTGCTCCTCTCGTTCCTGACACCCCGCTCCCGTCTCCGCCGCCGTGCTCCTCCCGTCCCGGCCGCGCTCCTCTCGTCCCTGCTGCCCCACTGTGGTTCCCACCGCCCCACTCCCGTCCCCGCCACCGCGCTCCTCCCGTCCTGGTTGCGCTCCTCTCGTCCCCACCGCCTCGCTCTCGTTCCCGCCGCCCAGCTCCCCTCCCCGCCGCGCTCCTCCCCTCCCCGCCGCACTCCTCCCCTCCCCGCCGCGCTCCTCCCCTCCCCGCCGCGCTCCTCCCCTCCCCGCCGCGCTCCTCCCCTCCCCGCCGCGCTCCTCCCCTCCCCGCTGCCGCCTTCCCGTCCCCGCCCCTCTCGTCCCTGCCGCGCTCCTCCCGTCCCGGCCGCCCCACTCTCGTCCCGGTTGCCCCATTACCGTCCCCGCCGCCGCGCTCCTCCCGTCCCCGCCGCCGCGCTCCTCCCGTCCCCGCCGCCGCGCTCCTCCCGTCCCCGCCGCCGCGCTCCTCCCGTCCCCGCCGCCGCGCTCCTCCCGTCCCCGCCGCCGCGCTCCTCCCGTCCCCGCCGCCGCGCTCCTCCCGTCCCCGCCGCCCCGCTCCTCCCGTCCCCGCCGCCGCGCTCCTCGTTCCCGTCCCCGCCGCGCTTCTCCTTTCCCCGCTGTGCTCCTCCCGTCCCCGCCGTTCTCCCGTCCCCGCAGCCGCGCTCCCCTCTCCGCCGTTGTGCTTCCGACCCCACCGCCCCGCTCTCGTCCTTGCCACCCCGCTCCCGTCCCTGCCGCCCTGCTCTAGTCCCCACCACCCTGCTCTCGTCCCCGCTCTGCTCCCATCCCCACCCTGCTCTCGTCCCCGCCGCCCCGCTCCAGTCCCCGCCGCTCTCCCCTCCCCGCCGCCGCTCTCCCCTCCCCGCCGCCGCTCTCCCCTCCCCGCCGCCGCTCTCCCCTCCCCGCCGCCGCTCTCCCCTCCCCGCCGCCCCGCTCCCGTCCCCGCCGCCCCGCTCCTGTCCCCGCCGCCCCGCTCCTGTCCCCGCTGCGCTCCTCCAGTCCTGGCCGTGCTCCTCTTGTCCCCGCCGTCGCCTTCCCGTCCCCGCCGTCGCCTTCCCGTCCCCGCCGTCGCCTTCCCGTCCCCGCCGTCGCCTTCCCGTCCCCGCCGTCGCCTTCCCGTCCCCGCCGTCGCCTTCCCGTCCCCGCCGTCGCCTTCCCGTCCCCGCCGTCGCCTTCCCGTCCCCGCCGTCGCCTTCCCGTCCCCGCCGTCGCCTTCCCGTCCCCGCCGTCGCCTTCCCGTCCCCGCCGTCGCCTTCCCGTCCCCGCCGTCGCCTTCCCGTCCCCGCCGTCGCCTTCCCGTCCCCGCCGTCGCCTTCCCGTCCCCGCCGTCGCCTTCCCGTCCCCGCCGTCGCCTTCCCGTCCCCGCCGTCGCCTTCCCGTCCCCGCCGTCGCCTTCCCGTCCCCGCCGTCGCCTTCCCGTCCCCGCCGTCGCCTTCCCGTCCCCGCCGTCGCCTTCCCGTCCCCGCCGTCGCCTTCCCGTCCCCGCCGTCGCCTTCCCGTCCCCGCCGTCGCCTTCCCGTCCCCGCCGTCGCCTTCCCGTCCCCCCTGTGCTCCTCCGGTCCTGGCCGCCCCGCTCTCGTCCCCGCCGCCCCGCTCTCGTCCCCGCCGCCCCGCTCTCGTCCCCGCCGCTTTGCTCCCGTCCTCACTCTGCTCCTCCCGTCCCCGTTGCGCTCCCCTCTCTGCCGTTGCGCTCCCCTCTCTGCCGTTGCACTCCCGTCCCCGCCGCCCCGCTCCCCTCGTCCCCGCCGCGCTCCTCCTGTCCCCGCCCTGCTCCTCCCGTCCAGGCCCCGCTCTCGTCCCCGCCGCTCTGCTCCCGTCCTCACTCTGCTCTCGTCCCTGCTATACTCCCGTCCCCGCTCTGCTCTTCCCGTCCCCGCTCTGCTCTTCTCGTCCCCGCCGCTCTCCCCTCGTCCCCGCCACGCTCCTCCCGTCCCCGCTCCACTCTCGTCCCGTCTCTGCTCTCGTCCCCGCCGCCCCGCTCTCGTCCCCGCCGCCCCGCTCTCGTCCCCGCCGCCCCGCTCTCGTCCCCGCCGCCCCGCTCTGCTCCCGTCCCCACCTCTCTGCTCTCCTCGTCCTCGCCTCTGCACTCTCGTCGTCCCCGCCGCCCCGCTCCCGTCCCCGACGCCCTGCTCTTGTCCCTGCCACGCTCCCGTCCTTGCCGCGCTCCTGACCCCGCCGCCACGCTCCCAACCCCGCCGCCCTGCTCTCATCCCTGCCCTGCTCCTCCCGTCCCCGCCGCGCCCCGCTCCCGTCCCCGCCGCGCTCCTCTCGTCCCTGCTCCGCTCTCGTTCCCACCGCGCTCCCGTCCCTGCTCCGCTCTCGTTCCCACCGCGCTCCCGTCCCGGCTCTGCTCCCGTCCCGGCTCTGCTCCCGTCCCAGCTCTGCTCTCGTCCCCGCCGCGCTCTCGTCCCCGCCGCGCTCTCGTCCCCGCCGCGCTCTCGTCCCCGCCGCGCTCTCGTCCCCGCCGCGCTCTCGTCCCCGCCGCGCTCTCGTCCCCGCCGCGCTCTCGTCCCCGCCGCGCTCTCGTCCCCGCCGCGCTCTCGTCCCGCGCTCCTCCACGTTTTACTAATGCTGCTAGTAAGTATAGAGAAAATCATACAAAATATACAAAACCAATCTTGAATGTCTCAGCAACTGCAGGGCAGGCACCCGAAGCCCTGGACTGGACTATGCAGCCAACCGGAGCTGGATTCAGTCTCTCACTAGGCCTCAGTTCGCAGGGACGACTAGCAAGGTCCTCTCCTAATGTCGCCATAAGCAGAAGGGACCAAAAAGGGCCAAGAGGACAAGATCCTCGTGATCTCCTACTTTTGTATGAAGTATTCACATGAATGGGATGTTATACACAGTTGGTCAGTTTCTTGGTCACGTGTTTCTTGTTGCCCCTCTTGCAAGATGTGAATCTGTCCCTATCAACAGGTAAGCATTCCATTGCCCTGAGAGCCCCCATTTACCTTCTTTGACCTACCTTTGTTGTCGTTCCCAGCCGATCCTGGTGTTTTCCATCCTTCGGGACTTACTTATTACTGTTGTGAAAGTCAGAGAGAAAACGAGGAGTCTCTGTGACTTACGACTGTCATAGTTGATCTACGGTATTTTAGAGACGGATTCTTGCAGGATTTATTAGTTAGTGCTGTAACTTGTAACCAAGAGTGAAAAGACACGTGAACTGGTAGAATTGTATAAAAATGCACTTGTAGCAATAAATGGCATCTATTTCTTTCATCTTGTCCATGTTGTTTGTCCGTCTCAACCACGACAGTTAACTAAACATATAATGGGTGCCTGCTAACGAACTAACTCTTTAAGGCTTAGCCACGCAAGAAATGCTTAGTTTAGAGCTTTATGTTGAGAAGAACAGAACCCCATTGAATGCCAAGATAAGAAGTTTTACCGCACCAGCTGTAAACTTGAGGAGACAAGATAACGAAGATTTACAGCAAAAGGGAGCGCCAGTCTGGTTTCAATCGACTTGGCTGCTCGGGTCCCAGTCAATTCAGCATAATGAGCCAAAGGTACAAAGTTCACTGTGATGAAGCTGAAGGAGCTTCATCTAAAGACCCCCAAAGACCCCTCCTCAAATTCACCAAGTGGCACTGCGCAGGCCAACAGGGGAGCGTCTATGGAAATGGTTCTCTGAGACTCATTTTAATGAGAATTGGGATAGGTTATGGATATGTACAGGCGTTCCTGGGGTCATTATGAATATGTAACACCTTACTGTATTTAAGCACAGCTCTTATTGTTTAAAGGTGTGCGTGTTGGGCGGACACCGCGCGCGGACACCCGCGGACCCAGCGCTGTTTTGCTTGTGCTCTAATGAACACGTGTTTAAGGAATACAATTAAGGAATTGGATTAAAAGTTGTTTATCCATAGAAAAAGCACAAGTTATTTATTTCAACAAACAGCAGTTTCCTTAATTAAAAATACCCCAACGTGTCCCGCAACGAAAATAACGCCAAAAATGCCACCGAAAAAAAACACAGGGAGTTTTTAATACATTTCCTTTAGCTTTCGTTCACTGCATTTAGTGCAGCCAATGACCGTCAGGAGACGGCTGTGGGTCTGGCTGTGGAAGGGTGCGTGAAGGAGAAGATGTGTGTAGAGCAGGATTGGTTGTGGAGGTGAGTGGAACTGGTTTGGGTGTGGGGTTGTCAATGCTTTTTGGAGGCTTCCTAGTTTCTGGTGTCACCTGTGGGGTGAAGTGTGATTCCGTGTGCAGGTTTGAAAGGTGCAACGTGCGGAGCTCCCTCATTTGCCACCAGATCTCCAAGTCGCAATGTTGCTGTGCAGCTGTTAAGGACAGAGCGTCAAACATCCTTTGTGCTCCGTGTGCGTGTTCCTCCTTTGAAATGAAGTTGCGCTGCCCGGTGTTTCACGTTGCATGCGGTACCTGCTGGGCTGAGTCTCCTCCCCGCGCTCCGGTCGGTTCCATCGCGCTGCCGCAGCCTCGGCAGCACCGTGCGGTTCGTTGTACGCGTTGTTGGTGGAGCCGGCACCGACAGTCTCTGGACACGTCGAGGCGCTGTGGTGGGTTTTCCTGGAAATTCCAGGGTCCTGGTGTTTTTTTATTGTAACTGCTTACTTGAACGTTTCCGGTCAGTTGTGTTTTATGGTGTAGTTCTGGTCTGCAACAGCCGCTCTGCTTTCTACCCATCCAGTCTAAGGGAGTGGCACTTCTTCCCAGCATCTTAAAGGTTTTAAGTCTTGCAGCAGCTTCTCATATTTGCGCCGTCTCTGTGTGTGTGTGCGCCAGCGCCGCCGTCTCTGTGTGTGTGTGCGCCAGCGCCGCCGTCTCTGTGTGTGTGTGCGCCAGCGCCGCCGTCTGTGTGTGTGCGCCAGCACCGCCGTCTGTGTGTGTGCGCCGGCGCTGCCGTCTCTGTGTGTGTGTGCGCCAGCGCCGCCGTCTGTGTGTGTGCGCCGGCGCTGCCGTCTCTGTGTGTGTTTTGCGCTGGCGCTGCCGTCTCTGTGTGTGTGTGCGCCAGCACCGCCGTCTCTTAAGGGGCCGTGATGTTCGGCTCTTATTTTTTTCTGGGGTTGCAGTAGAGGCTCCCCGCCTCACCGCTGCCTCCCTGCAGGTTCTTTTGGTCGATGCAGTCTCTGGTTTGGAGTCGTTCTTGTTATAGAGCGTTTTTGGTGCTGTTGATGTGTTGTCTATAATGTTCTGAGGCGCGTCTGTCTGTGCACGTGCATATTTGGCTGGAGCTGCTCTGCCCGGAGGCGTGGAGTCAGAGGTGGGTGGACGGAGCTCTAGGGGTGCACAGTTAATCTGTGGACATGTTAACCTGCGTAGGCAAAGGTTGTGCAGTCATCTGGGATGGAGTAGCTGTGGGCAGGGGAGCGGACCGTCCCTTCCCCAGTGTTCTTTGGGACTTAGACATTCTGGTGGGATTCCTGAATAGAAAGCAGACCTGTGGGATGGTCAAGCTGTTGATGAGCTCCTGGGTGACTTGTTGAATACCTTGATTTCAGATGCAGAGGGACAACTTGGCACGGAAGAGCGGCGGAGGAGGCGAGCCGTGCGCTGTAAGCAGGTGGGTCGGTGCGTGGCGCCAGAGGGAAGCTGTGCCGTGTGGCTCTCGCTGAGCTTGGTCGTTTCTCTGTTTCCTAGTGGTGAAGCGAAGAGGAAAGCTGGGTATCGGCAGCACAGCTCCTCAGGCAAGGTGAGCACGGAGTGCTGGGCTGAAGCGGCAGCTGGTTTCAGGTCCCGTGTTGCCGGTGCAGGTCTGAGCGTCCTTTGGTTGCGTTTTACAGGCGGTAGCTGAATGTCTTTGTGGTCAACAGCGTAGCAGGCAAAAGCAAGGGCGGCCGGCTGGGCGAGCGGCCCAGGTAAGGGAGGGTGAGATGGGACCGTCTGCGGGCAGGCTGTGTTTTTGGGCGGCGTCCGAGCGCGTGCCTCTGGTTTTGCAGGTGCCGCAGACGAGCTGCGACGGGCTAAGGCGCAGGGCGGCCGGCAGTCGAGAAGGTGAGGCGGCGGAGGGCGTGGAGGAGCCCGGTATTGCCCGGTGACTGGGTTCAGCGTTTCTTTCTCGCTTCGCAGGCGCTTTGTGGGCCCTTTGGACTGGGAGGAGCATTTGCGGTGAGCCGGGCTGGGGGCGAGGACCGTGGGGCCGGGGACTCGTTCCAGGCGCTACAGTTCTTTTCCTTCTCTGTGTCTTAGGCGTCACGAGCGATGAGGGTTTGTGACCGCGCCCACGGCACGACGCGCCGAACGGAACGCCGTGGAACTTAGCAGGAGGTGGGTGTTGCGGAAGGAGTCGGCGTTTACCCCACGACGCCGTGTGCTGGCACGGCTTAGCGAGCGTGTGTTTTCTCGTGTTCCTGTAGACGCTGAAGAAGAACCCAGCGATGCAGGAAGACGGCCGTTCGCGCACGTGGCGTTTTCCTCTGTTGAAGATGGATTCGGTCCCTTGGCCCTCTGAAAGCCAAGTGGAGGCACGAGGGCTGGCAAGGGGCTAGAATTGCAGGGACGGGGGTTTAGTTCTGACAAGGGGAAGGGCCGTCCAGGAACAGTCCCCTTGGCGCGAGTAAAGGGCCCGGGGACCTTTACAGTGCAACGCCAGTGTGTGCCAGGCAGGGCAGCTCCAGCCTGTGTCTGCGTTGTTGTGTAGTTCGGGAAGCCTGCCTTGCGCCTGTCAGATGATGCTGGGGTCTCGTTGCGTTCGAGGGACACGAAAGGCATCTCGGGTGCCGTCCCGGCGTCTGGAATGCTGGTGTCGACTGGCGTAGCTACGCCCATTGGACGCTGGTTTTCTGGCATCAGCAGCCGAAAGCATGGAGCGTTCTTGCATTTCGGATGTTTCTGGTCAGTTGCGTTTTGTGGCGTTGTCCTGGGCTGTGCCGGCAGCTGTGCTCTCTACGCATCCAGTCTTAGGGACTGGAACTTCAAGATGCTGGGAAGAAGTTGCTAGGCGTTGCAGCAGCTTCTCGTTTGGTTGCGCCGCCTCTGCTCGGTTGTGGCGGTGCTGCCATCTCGTCAGGAGCCGTGATGTTGGGCTCCTTTTTCGTTTGGGGTTGTAGGAGAGGCTCCTCGCCTCACCGCTGCCTCCCCGTAGATGATTTGGATGGATGCCTGTCTGGTTTCAGAGTGTCGTTTTCATTGTGGAGCGTTTTTGGTGCCGTGGCCGTCGTGTGGTCTATAACGTTGTGTGGAGCCTCTGTCTGCGTGGGTGCGCGTTTGGCTGGGAGCTGCTCTGCCCGGAGGCGTGGAGTCAGGGGTGGGCAGACGGAGCTCTGGGAGCCCCCAGTTAATCTACTGACATGTTAAATTGCGTAGGCAGAGGTTATGCACTCACCTGGGACGGAGTAGCCGTGGGCAGGGGAGTGGAGGGTCCCTGCGCAGGCGTTTTAGAGACTCCATGAGAGCTTGGCATGTCATTGCGCAATAGAAAGCAGACCTGTGGGATGGGCAAGCTGTTGATGAGCTGCTGGGTGACTTGCTGCATAACTTGATTTCAGATGCAGAGCAACGACTTGGCACGGAAGAGCGACGGAGGAGGCGAGCTGTGCGCCGTAAGCAGGTGGGTCGGTGTGTGGCACCAGAACCGTGTGGTTGTCGCTGAGCTCGGTCGTTTCTCTCTTTCCTAGGTGTGAAGCGGAGAGGAAAGCTGGGTATCGGCAGCACAGCTCCTCAGGCAAGGTGAGCACGGAGTGCTGGGCTGAAGCGGCAGCTGGTTTCAGGTCCCGTGTTGCCGGTGCAGGTCTGAGCGTCCTTTGGTTGCGTTTTACAGGCAGTAGCAGAATGTCTTCGTGGTCAACAGCGTAGCAGGCAAAAGCAAGGGCGGCCGGCTGGACGGGCGGCTCAGGTAAGGGAGGGTGAGATGGAACCGTCTGCGGGCAGGCTGTGTTTTTGGGCGGCGTCCGAGCGCATACCTCTGGTTTTGCAGGTGCCGCAGACGAGCTGCGAGGGGCGAAGCCGCAGGGCGGCCGGCAGCCGAGAAGGTGAGGCGGTGGAGGGCATGGAGGAGCCTGGTATTGCCCGGTGACTGGGTTCAGCGTTTCTTTCTCGCTTCGCAGGCGCTTTGTGGGCCCTTTGGACTGGGAGGAGCATTTGCGGTGAGCCGGGCTGGGGGCGAGGACCGTGGGGCCGGCGACTCGTTCCAGGCGCTACAGTTCTTTTACTTCTCGCCGTCTTAGGTGTCACGAGCGATGGGGGTTTGTGACCGCGCCCACGGCATGACGCGCCGAACGGAACGCCGTGGAACTTAGCAGGAGGTGGGTGTTGCGGAAGGGGTCGGCGTTTACCCCACGACGCCGTGTGCCGGCACGGCTTAGCGAGCGTGTGTTTTCTCGTGTTCCTGTAGACGCTGAAGAGGAACAGAGTGGCTGGAGAGCAGTCAGGCAGAAAGGGACCTGGGGGTACTAATTGACAGGAAGCTCAACATGAGCCAACAGTGTGCCCAGGTGGCCAAGAAGGCCAATGGAATCCTGTCCTGTATCAAAAATAGCGTGGTCAGGAGGACAAGGGAAGTGATCCTTCCCCTATACTCTGCATTGGTGAGGCCACACCTGGAGTACTGTGTTCAGTTCTGGGCCCCTCAGTTCAGGAAAGACATTGAAGTGCTGGAGTGGGTCCAGAGAAGAGCAACACTACTGGTGAAGGGACTTGAGCACAAGACCTATGGGGAGAGGCTGAGGGAGCTGGGGTTGTTTAGTCTGGAGAAGAGGAGGCTCAGAGGTGACCTCATCACTCTCTATAACTATCTGAAGGGAAGTTATAGCCAGGTGGGGATTGGTCTCTTCTCCCAGGCATCAGCAATAGGACAAGGGGGCATGGCCTTAAACTCTGCCAGGGGAAATTTAGGCTGGATATTAGGAAGAAATTCTTTACAGAGAGAGTGGTCAGGCATTGGAACGGCCTACCCAGGGAGGTGGTGGACTCGCCGTCCCTGGAGGTTTTTAAAGTGAGGTTGGACATGGCACTTAGTGCCATGATCTAGTAAACAGACTAGAGTTGGACCAAGGGTTGGACTCAATGATCTCTGAGGTCTTTTCCAACCCAGTTGATTCTGTGATTCTGTGAACCCGGTGATGCAGGAAGACGGCTGTTTGCGCACGGCCCTCTGAAAGCTAAGTGAAGGTCCCCAAAACCCCCCTAGAACCCCCAGGTCTACCCCCCCACCAGGACCCCCAGTTCTACCTCCGACTCCGGGGGCCCCAGGTCTACCTGCCACCTCGGGGGCCCCAGGTCTACATGCCACCCCGAGGGCCCCAGGTCTACCTCCCATAGCGTTGGTGGTGTGTTAGAATTAGCGTTAGGGTTAGGCTTAGGTTACGGCTATGATGAGGATTAGGCTCATGGTTAAAAATATGTTAGGGGTAAA
This sequence comes from Nesoenas mayeri, assembly GCF_963082525.1. Lineage (NCBI taxonomy): Eukaryota > Metazoa > Chordata > Aves > Columbiformes > Columbidae > Nesoenas > Nesoenas mayeri. The sequence goes on along the minus strand of NC_137558.1, from coordinate 89,502 downwards.
GGTAGGGGTAGGATTCGGGTTGTTTTAGGGTTAGACTTGGCATTAGGATTAGGCCTAGGTTAGGGTTAGGTTGAGATTTAGGGTTATGGTTAAACTTACGTTTGGGTTATGGTTAGGGTTATGGTCGGGGTCCGGGTTAGGTTAGAGTTAGGGTTAGGATTACAGTTAGGGTTCGGATTAGAGTTGGTTTAGCATTACACTTAGCGTTAGGGTTAGGCTTAGGTTACGGCTATGGTGAGGTTTAGGCTTATGGTTAAACATATGTTAGGGTTCTGGTCAGCGTTATGGTCAGGGTCAGGGTCAGGTTAGGGTTGGGATTACAGTTAGGGTTAGGATTAGAGTTGGTTTAGCATTAGAGTTAGCGTTAGGGTTTGGCTTAGGTTACGGCTATGGTGAGGTTTAGGCTTATGATTAAACATATGGTAGAGTTCGGGTTAGGGTTCGGTGTAGGGCTAGGGTTCGGGTTAGGGTTACGTTTAGGGTTAGGGTTAGGCTTAGGGGTAGGATTCGGGTTGTTTTAGGGTTAGATTTAGCATTAGGATTAAGCCTAGGTTAGGGTTAGGTTTAGGTTTAGGGTTATGGTTAAACTTAGGCTTGGGTTAGGGTGAGAGTTATGGTCAGGGTCCGGGTTTGGTTAGGGCTAGGGTTAGGATTATAGTTAGGGTTAGGATTAGAGTTGGTTTAGCGTTAGACTTAGCGTTAGGGTTAGGCATAGGTTACGGCTATGTTGAGGTTTAGGTTTATGGTTAAACATATGTTAGGGTTCTGGTCAGCGTTACGGTCAGGGTTCAGGTTAGGGTTCAGGTTAGGGTTAGGGTTACATTTAGGCTTAGGGTTAGGCTTAGGAGTAGGATTTGGGTTGTTTTAGGGTTAGACTTAGCATTAGGATTAGGCCTAGGTTAGGTTTAGGTTTAGGTTTAGGGTTATGGTTAAACTTACGTTTGGGTTAGGGTGAGGGTTATGGTCAGGGTCCGGGCTTGGTTAGGGTTAGGGTTAGGGCTAGGGTTAGGATGACAGTTAGAGTTAGGATTAGAGTTGGTTTAGCGTTAGACTTAGCGTTAGGGTTAGGCTTAGGTTACGGCTATGGTGAGGTTTAGGCTTATGGTTAAACATATGTTAGGGTTCTGGTCAGCGTTACGGTCACGGTCAGGATCAGGTTAGGCTTAGGGTTCGGGTTAGGGTTAGGGTTGGGATTACAGTTAGGGTACGGATTACAGTTGATTTAGCGTTAGACTTAGCGTTAGGGTTAGGCTTAGGTTACAGCTATGGTGAGGTTTAGGCTTATGGTTAAACATATGTTAGGGTTCTGGTCAGCGTTATGGTCAGGGTCAGGTTAGGGCTAGGGTTCCACTTAGGGTTAGGGTTAGGGTTAGGATGACAGTTAGGGTTAGGATTAGAGTTGGTTTAGCGTTAGACTTAGCGTTAGGGTTAGGCTTAGGTTACGACTATGGTGAGGTTTAGGCTTATGGTTAAACATATGTTCGGGTTCTGGTCAGCGTTACGGTCACGGTCAGGTTAGGGTTAGGGTTAGGGTTCGGTTTACGGGTACGTTTAGGGCTAGGGCTAGGGTTAGGGTTAGGGTTGGGATTACAGTTAGGGTTAGGATTAGAGTTGGTTTAGCATTAGACTTAGCGTTAGGGTTAGGCTTAGGTTACGGCTATGGTGAGGTTTATACTTGTGGTTAAACATATGTTAGGGTTCTGGTCAGCGTTATGGTAAGGGTCAGGGTCAGGTTAGGGCTAGGGTTCTGGCTAGGGTTAGGGTTAGGGCTAGGGTTAGGATTATAGTTAGGGTTAGGATTAGAGTTGGTTTAGCGTTAGACTTAGCGTTAGGGTTAGGCTGAGGTTACGGCTATGGTGAGGTTTAGGCTTATGGTTAAACATATGTTAGGGTTCTGGTCAGCGTTACGGTCAGCGTCATGGTCAGGGTTCAGGTTAGGGTTAAGGTTCGAGTTAGGGTTACATTTAGGCTTAGAGTTAGGCTTAGGGGTAGGATTTGGGTTGTTTTAGGGTTAGACTTAGCATTAGGATTAGGCCTAGGTTAGGGTTAGGTTTAGGTTTAGGGTTATGGTTAAACTTACGTTTGGGTTAGGGTCAGGGTTATGGTCAGGGTCCGGGTTTGGTTAGGGTTAGGGCTAGGGTTAGGATGACAGTTAGGGTTAGGATTAGAGTTGGTTTAGCGTTAGACTTAGCGTTAGGGTTAGGCTTATGTTACGGCTATGGTGAGATTTAGGCTTATGGTTAAACCTATGTTAGGGTTCTGGTCAGCGTTACGGTAAGGGTCAGGGTCAGGTTAGGCTTAGGGTTCGGGTTAGGGTTAGGGTTAGGGTTGGGATTACAGTTAGCATTAGGATTAGAGTTGGTTTAGCGTTAGACTTAGCGTTAGGGTTAGGCATAGGTTACGGCTATGGTGAGGTTTAGGCTTATGGTTAAACATATGTTAGGGTTCTGGTCAGCGTTATGGTCAGGGTCAGGTTAGGGCTAGGGTTCTGGCTAGGGTTAGGGTTAGGACTAGGGTTAGGATTATAGTTAGGGTTAGGATTAGAGTTGGTTTAGCGTTAGACTTAGCGTTAGGGTTAGGCATAGGTTACGGCTATGGTGAGGTTTAGGCTTATCGTTAAACATATTTTAAGGTTCTGGTCAGCGTTACGGTCAGCGTTATGGTCAGGGTCAGGTTAGGGCTAGGGTTCTGGCTAGGGTTAGGGCTAGGGTTAGGATGACAGTTAGGGTTAGGATTAGAGTTGGTTTAGCGTTAGACTTAGCGTTAGGGTTAGGCTTAGGTTACGTCTATGGTGAGGTTTAGGCTTATGGATAAACATATGTTAGGGTTCTGGTCAGCGTTATGGTCAGGATCAGGTTAGGACTAGGGTTCTGGCTAGGGTTAGGGTTAGGACTAGGGTTAGGATTATAGTTAGGGTTAGGATTAGAGTTGGTTTAGCGTTAGACTTAGCGTTAGGGTTAGGCATAGGTTACGGCTATGTTGAGGTTTAGGCTTATGGTTAAACATATGTTAGGGTTCTGGTGAGCGTTACGGTCAGGGTCATTGTCAGAGTTCAGGTTTGGGTTCAGGTTAGGGTTAGGGTTCGGTTTAGGGTTACATTTAGGCTTAGGGTTAGGCTTAGGGGTAGGATTTGGGTTGTTTTAGGGTTAGACTTAGCATTAGGATTAGGCCTAGGTTAGGGTTAGGTTTAGGTTTAGGGTTATGGTTAAATTTACGTTTGGGTTAGGGTCAGGGTTATGGTCAGGGTCCGGGTTTGATTAGGGTTAGGGTTAGGGCTAGGGTTAGGATGACAGTTAGGGTTAGGATTAGAGTTGGTTTAGCGTTAGACTTAGCGTTAGGGTTAGGCTTAGGTTACGACTATGGTGAGGTTTAGGCTTATGGTTAAACATATGTTAGGGTTCTGGTCAGCGTTACGGTCACGGTCAGGTTAGGGTTAGGGTTAGGGTTCGGGTTACGGGTACGTTTAGGGCTAGGGTTAGGGTTAGGGTTGGGATTACAGTTAGGGTTAGGATTAGAGTTGTTTTAGCATTAGACTTAGCGTTAGGATTAGGCTTAGGTTACGGCTATGGTGAGGTTTATACTTGTGGTTAAACATATGTTAGGGTTCTGGTGAGCGTTATGGTAAGGGTCAGGGTCAGGTTAGGGCTAGGGTTCCGGCTAGGGTTAGGGTTAGGACTAGGGTTAGGATTATAGTTAGGGTTAGGATTAGAGTTGGTTTAGCGTTAGACTTAGCGTTAGGGTTAGGCATAGGTTACGGCTATGGTGAGGTTTAGGCTTATCGTTAAACATATTTTAAGGTTCTGGTCAGCGTTACGGTCAGCGTTATGGTCAGGGTCAGGTTAGGGCTAGGGTTCTGGCTAGGGTTAGGGTTAGGGCTAGGGTGTAGGATTATAGTTAGGGTTAGGATTAGAGTTGGTTTAGCGTTAGACTTAACGTTAGGGTTAGGCATAGGTTACGGCTATGGTGAGGTTTAGGCTTATGGTTAAACATATGTTAGGGTTCTGGTCAGCATTACGGTCAGGGTCATGGTCAGGGTTCAGGTTAGGTTTCAGGTTAGGGTTCGGGTTCGTTTTAGGGTTACATTTAGGCTTAGGGTTTGGCTTAGGGGTAGGCTTCGGGTTGTTTTAGGGTTAGACTTAGCATTAGGATTAGGCCTAGGTTAGGTTTAGGTTTAGGTTTAGGGTTATGGTTAAACTTACGTTTGGGTTAGGGTCAGGGTTATGGTCAGGATCCGGGTTTGGTTAGGGCTAGGGTTAGGATGACAGTTAGGGTTAGGATTAGAGTTGGTTTAGCGTTAGACTTAGCGTTAGGTTTAGGCTTAGGTTACGGCTATGGTGAGGTTTAGGCTTATGGTTAAACATATGTTAGGGTTCTGGTCAGCGTTACGGTCACGGTCAGGTTAGGGTTAGGGTTCGAGTTACGGGTATGTTTAGGGCTAGGATTAGGGTTAGGGTTGGGATTGCAGTTAGGGTTAGGATTAGAGTTGATTTAGCGTTAGACTTAGCGTTAGGGTTAGGCTTAGGTTACGGCTATGGTGAGGTTTAGGCTTATGGTTAAACATATGTTAGGGTTCTGGTGAGCGTTACGGTAAGGGTCAGGGTCAGGTTAGGCTTAGGGTTCGGGATAGGGTTAGGGTTAGGGTTGGGATTACAGTTAGGGTTAGGATTAGAATTGGTTTATCGTTAGACTTAGCGTTAGGGTTAGGCTTAGGTTACGGCTATGGTGTGGTTTAGGCTTATGGTTAAACATATGTTCGGGTTCTGGTCAGCGTTACGGTCACGTTCAGGTCAGGGTTAGGGTTCCGGTTACGGGTACATTTAGGGCTAAGGTTCGGGTTAGGGTTAGGGCTGGGATTACAGTTAGGGTTAGGATTAGAGCTGATTTAGCATTAGAATTAGTATTAGGGTTAAGCTTAGGTTACGGCTATGGTGAGGTTTAGGCTTATGGTTAAACATATGTTAGGGTTCTGGTCAGCGTTATGGTCAGGGTCATGGTCAGGGTTCAGGTTAGGGATAGGGTTCGAGTTAGGGTTACATTTAGGCTTAGGGTTAGGCTTAGGGGTAGGATTCGAGTTGTTTTAGGGTTAGACTTAGCATTAGGATTAGGCATAGGTTAGGGTTAGGTTTAGATTTAGGGTTATCTTTAAATTTACGTTTGGGTTAGGGTCAGGGTTATGGTCAGGGTGCGAGTTTGGTTAGGGTTAGGTTTAGGGGTAGGGTTGGGATTACAGTTATGGTTAGGATTAGAGTTGGTTTAGCGTTAGACTTAGCGTTAGGGTTAGGCTTAGGTTACGGCTATGGTGAGGTTTATACTTGTGGTTAAACATATGTTAGGGTTCTGGTCAGCATTATGGTCATGGTCAGGGTCAGGTTAGGGCTAGGCTTCCGGCTAGGGTTAGGGTTAGGGCTAGGGTTAGGATTATAGTTAGGGTTAGGGTTAGAGTTGGTTTAGCGTTAGACTTAGCGTTAGGGTTAGACATAGGTTACGGCTATGGTGTGGTTTAAGCTTATGGTTAAACATATGTTAGGGTTCTGGTCAGCGTTACGGTCAGGGTCATTGTCAGAGTTCAGGTTTGGGTTCAGGTTAGGGTTAGGGTTCGGTTTAGGGTTACATTTAGGCTTAGGGTTAGGCTTAGGGGTAGGATTTGGGTTGTTTTAGGGTTAGACTTAGCATTAGGATTAGGCCTAGGTTAGGGTTAGGTTTAGGTTTAGGGTTATGGTTAAACTTACGTTTGGGTTAGGGTGAGGGTTATGGTCAGGGTCCGGGTTTGGTTAGGGTTAGGGTTAGGACTAGGGTTAGGATGACAGTTAGGGTTAGGATTAGAGTTGGTTTAGCGTTAGACTTAGCGTTAGGATTAGGCTTAGGTTACGGCTATGGTGAGGTTTAGGCTTATGATTAAACATATATTAGGGTTCTGGTCAGCGTTACGGTCACGGTCAGGTTAGGGTTAGGGTTCGGGTTACGGGTACGTTCAGGGCTAGGGTTAGGGTTAGGGTTGATATTACAGTTAGGGTTAGGATTAGAGTTGGTTTAGCGTTAGACTTAGCGTTAGGGTTAGGCTTAGGTTACGGCTATGGTGAGGTTTAGGCTTATGGCTAAACATATGTTAGGGTTCTGGTCAACGTTATGGTCAGGATCAGGTTAGGACTAGGGTTCTGGCTAGGGTTAGGGTTAGGGCTAGGGTTAGGATTATAGTTAGGGTTAGGATTAGAGTTGATTTAGCGTTAGACTTAGCGTTAGGCTTAGGCATAGGTTACGGCTATGGTGAGGTTTAGGCTTATGGTTAAACATATGTTAGGGTTCTGGTCAGCGTTACGGTCAGGATCATGGTCAGAGTTCAGGTTTGGGTTCAGGTTAGGGTTAGGGTTCGGTTTAGGGTTACATTTAGGCTTAGGGTTAGGCTTAGGGGTAGGATTTGGGTTGTTTTAGGGTTAGACTTAGCATTAGGATTAGGCCTAGGTTAGGGTTAGGTTTAGGTTTAGGGTTATGGTTAAACTTACGTTTGTGTTAGTGTCAGGGTTATGGTCAGGGTCCGGGTTTGGTTAGGGTTAGGGTTAGGGCTAGGGTTAGGATGACAGTTAGGGTTAGGATTAGAGTTGGTTTAGCGTTAGACTTAGCGTTAGGGTTAGGCTTAAGTTACGGCTATGGTGAGGTTTAGGCTTATGGTTAAACATATGTTAGGGTTCTGGTCAGCGTTATGGTCAGGGTCAGGTTAGGGCTAGGGTTCTGGCTAGGGTTAGGGTTAGGGTTAGGGTTGGGAATACAGTTAGGGTTAGGATTAGAGTTGGTTTAGCGTTAGACTTAGCGTTAGGGTTAGGCTTAGGTTACGGCTATGGTGAGGTTTAGGCTTATGGTTAAACATATGTTAGGGTTCTGGTCAGCATTACGGTAAGGGTCATGGTCAGGTTAGGCTTAGGGTTCGGGTTAGGGTTAGGGTTGGGATTACAGTTATCATTAGGATTAGAGTTGGTTTAGCGTTAGACTTAACGTTAGGGTTAGGCTTAGGTTACGGCTATGGTGAGGTTTAGGCTTATGGTTAAACATATGTTAGGGTTCTGGTGAGCGTTATGGTCAGGGTCAGGTTAGGGCTAGGGTTCTGACTAGGGTTAGGGCTAGGGTTAGGCTTATAGTTAGGGTTAGGATTAGAGTTGGTTTAGCGTTAGACTTAGCGTTATGGTTAGGCATAGGTTACGGCTATGTTGAGGTTTAGGCTTATGGTTAAACATATGTTAGGGTTCTGGTCAGCGTTACGGTCAGGGTCATGGTCAGGGTTCAGGTTAGGGTTCGCGTTAGGGTTAGGGTTCGGGTTAGGGTTACATTTAGGCTTAGGGTTAGGCTTAGGGGTAGGATTTGGGTTGTTTTAGGGTTAGACTTAGCATTAGGATTAGGCTTAGGTTAGGGTTAGGTGTAGGTTTAGGGTTATGGTTAAACTTACGTTTTGGTTAGGGTGAGGGTTATGGTTAGGGTGCGGGTTTGGTTAGGGTTAGGGCTAGGGTTAGGATGACAGTTAGGGTTAGGCTTACAGTTGGTTTAGCGTTAGACTTAGCGTTAGGGTTAGGCTTAGGTTACGGCTATGGTGAGGTTTAGGCTTATGGTTAAACATATGTTAGGGTTCTGGTCAGCGTTACGGTCAGGGTTCAGGTTAGGGTTAGGTTTCGGGTTAGGGTTACATTTAGGCTTAGGGTTAGGCTTAGGGGTAGGATTTGGGTTGTTTTAGGGTTAGACTTAGCATTAGGATTAGGCCTAGGTTAGGGTTAGGTTTAGGTTTAGGGTTATGGTTAAACTTACGTTTGAGTTAGGGTCAGGGTTATGGTCAGGGTCCGGGTTTGGTTAGGGTTAGGGTTAGGGCTAGGGTTAGGATTACAGTTAGGGTTAGGATTAGAGTTGGTTTAGCGTTAGACTTAGCGTTAGGGTTAGGCTTAGGTTACGGCTATGGTGAGGTTTAGGCTTATGGTTAAACATATGTTCGGGTTCTGGTCAACGTTACGGTCACGGTCAGGTTAGGGTTAGGGTTCGGGTTACGGGTACGTTTAGGGCTAGGGTTAGGGTTAGGGTTGGTATTACAGTTAGAGTTAGGATTAGAGTTGGTTTAGCGTTAGACTTAGCGTTAGGGTTAGGCTTAGCTTACGGCTATGGTGAGGTTTAGTCTTATGGTTAAACATATGTTAGGGTTCTGGTGAGCGTTACGGTAAGGGTCAGGGTCAGGTTAGGCTTAGGGTTCTGGTTAGGGTTAGGGTTAGGGTTGGGATTACAGTTAGGGTTAGGATTAGAGTTGATTTAGTGTTTGACTTAGCGTTAGGGTTAGGCTTAGGTTACGGCTATGGTGAGGTTTAGGCTTATGGTTAAACATATGTTAGGGTTCTGGTCAGCGTTATGGTCAGGGTCAGGTTAGGACTAGGGTTCTGGCTAGGGTTAGGGTTAGGGCTAGGGTTAGGATTATAGTTAGGGTTAGGATTAGAGTTGGTTTAGCGTTAGACTTAGCGTTAGGCTTAGGCATAGGTTACGGCTATGGTGAGGTTTAGGCTTATGGTTAAACATATGTTAGGGTTCTGGTCAACGTTACGGTCAGGGTCATGGTCAGAGTTCAGGTTTAGGTTCAGGTTAGGGTTAGGGTTCGGTTTAGGGTTACATTTAGGCTTAGGGTTAGGCTTAGGGGTAGGATTTGGGTTGTTTTAGGGTTAGACTTAGCATTAGGATTAGGCCTAGGTTAGGGTTAGGTTTAGGGTTATGGTTAAACTTACGTTTGTGTTAGGGTCAGGGTTATGGTCAGGGTCCGGGTTTGGTTAGAGTTAGGATTAGGGCTAGGGTTAGGATGATAGTTAGGGTTAGGATTAGAGTTGGTTTAGTGTTAGACTTAGCGTTAGGGTTAGGCTTAAGTTACGGCTATGGTGAGGTTTAGGCTTATGGTTAAACATATGTTAGGGTTCTGGTCAGCGTTATGGTCAGGGTCAGGGTAGGGCTAGGGTTCTGTCTAGGGTTAGGGTTAGGGTTAGGGTTAGGATTATAGTTAGGGTTAGGATTAGAGTTGGTTTAGCGTTAGACTTAGCGTTAGGGTTAGGCTTAGGTTACGGCTATGGTGAGGTTTAGGCTTATGGTTAAACATATGTTAGGGTTCTGGTCAGCGTTACGGTCAGGGTCATGGTCAGGGTTCAGGTTAGGGTTCAGGTTAGGTTTCGGGTTCGGTTTAGGGTTACATTTAGGCTTAGGGTTAGGCTTAGGGGTAGACTTCGGGTTTTTTTAGGGTTAGACTTAGCATTAGGATTAGGCCTAGGTTAGGTTTAGGTTTAGGTTTAGGGTTATGGTTAAACTTACGTTTGGGTTAAGGTCAGGGTTATGGTCAAGATCCGAGTTTGGTTAGGGTTAGGGTTAGGGCTAGGGTTAGGATGACAGTTAGGGTTAGGATTAGAGTTGATTTAGCGTTATACTTAGCGTTAGGGTTAGGCTTAGGTTACGGCTATGGTGAGGTTTAGGCTTATGGTTAAACATATGTTCGGGTTCTGGTCAGCGTTACGGTCACGGTCAGGTTAGGGTTAGGGTTCGGGTTACGGGTATGTTTAGGGCTAGGGTTAGGGTTAGGGTTGGGATTACAGTTAGGGTTAGGATTAGAGTTGATTTAGCGTTAGACTTAGCGTTAGGGTTAGGCTGAGGTTACGGCTATGGTGAGGTTTAGGCTTATGGTTAAACATATGTTAGGGTTCTGGTGAGCGTTATGGTCAGGGTCAGGTTAGGGCTAGGGTTCTGGCTAGGGTTAGGGTTAGGGCTAGGGTTAGGATTATAGTTACGGTTAGGATTAGAGTTGGTTTAGCGTTAGACTTAGCGTTAGGGTTAGGCATAGTTTACGGCTATGGTGAGATTTAGGCTTATGGTTAAACATATGTTAGGGTTCTGGTCAGCGTTACCGTCAGCATCATGGTCAGGGTTCAGGTTAGGGTTAGGGTTCGAGTTAGGGTTACCTTTAGACTTAGGATTCGGCTTAGGGGTAGAATTTGGGTTGTTTTAGGGTTAGACTTAGCATTAGGATTAGGCCTAGGTTAGAGTTAGGTTTAGGTTTAGGGTTATGGTTAAACTTACGTTTGAGTTAGGGTCAGGATTATGGTCAGGGTCCGGGTTTGGTTAGGGTTAGGGCTAGGGTTAGGATGACAGTTAGGGTTAGGATTAGAGTTGGTTTAGCGTTAGACTTAGCGTTAGGGTTAGGCTTAGGTTACGGCTATGGTGAGGTTTAGGCTTATGTTTAAACATATGTTAGGGTTCTGGTCAACGTTACGGTCACGGTCAGGTTAGGGTTAGGGTTCGGGTTACGGGTACGTTTAGGGCTAGGGTTAGGGTTAGGGTTGGTATTACAGTTAGAGTTAGGATTAGAGTTGGTTTAGCGTTAGACTTAGCGTTAGGGTTAGGCTTAGGTTACGGCTATGGTGAGGTTTAGTCTTATGGTTAAACATATGTTAGGGTTCTGGTGAGCGTTACGGTAAGGGTCAGGGTCAGGTTAGGCTTAGGGTTTTGGTTAGGGTTAGGGTTAGGGTTAGGATGACAGTTAGGGTTAGAATTAGAGTTGGTTTAGCGTTAGACTTAACGTTAGGGTTAGGCATAGGTTACGGCTATGGTGTGGTTTAGGCTTATGGTTAAACATATGTTAGGGTTTTGGTCAGCGTTACCGTCAGGGTCATGGTCAGGGTTCAGGTTAGGGTTAAGGTTCGCGTTAGGGTTACATTTAGGCTTAGGGTTAGGCTTAGGGGTAGGATTCGGTTTGTTTTAGGGTTAGACTTAGCATTAGGATTAGGCCTAGGTTAGGGTTAGGTTTAGGTTTAGAGTTATGGTTAAATTTACGTTTGGTTTAGGGTCAGGGTTATGGTCAGGGTCCGGGTTTGTTTAGGGTTAGGATTAGGGCTAGGGTTAGGATGACAGTTAGGGTTAGGATTAGAGTTGGTTTAGCGTTAGACTTAACGTTAGGGTTAGGCTTAGGTTACGGCTATGGTGAGGTTTAGGCTTATGGTTAAACATATGTTCGGGTTCTGGTCAGCGTTACGGTCACGGTCAGGTTAGGGTTAGGGTTCGGGTTACGGGTACGTTTAGGGCTAGGGTTAGGGTTAGGGTTGGGAATACAGTTAGGGTTAGGATTAGAGTTGGTTTAGCGTTAGACTTAGCGTTAGGGTTAGGCTTAGGTTACGGCTATGGTGAGGTTTAGGCTTATGGTTAAACATATGTTAGGGTTCTGGTCAGCATTACGGTCAGGGTCAGGGTCAGGTTAGGCTTAGGGTTCGGGTTAGGGTTAGGGTTGGGATTACAGTTATCATTAGGATTAGAGTTGGTTTAGCGTTAGACTTAGCGTTAGGGTTAGACATAGGTTACGGCTATGGTGAGGTTTAGGCTTATGGTTAAACATATGTTAGGGTTCTGGTCAGCGTTATGGTCAGGGTCAGGTTAGGGCTAGGGTTCTGACTAGGGTTAGGGCTAGGGTTAGGATTATAGTTAGGGTTAGGATTAGAGTTGGTTTAGCGTTAGACTTAGCGTTAGGGTTAGACATAGGTTACGGCTATGTTGAGGTTTAGGCTTATGGTTAAACATATGTTAGGGTTCTGGTCAGCGTTACGGTCAGGGTCATGGTCAGGGTTCAGGTTAGGGTTCAGGTTAGGGTTAGGGTTTGGGTTAGGGTTACATTTAGGCTTAGGGTTAGGCTTAGGGGTAGGATTTGGGTTGTTTTAGGGTTAGACTTAGCATTAGGATTAGGCTTAGGTTAGGGTTAGGTTTAGGGTTATGATTAAACTTACGTTTGGGTTAGGGTGAGGGTTATGGTCAGGGTCCGGGTTTGGTTAGGGTTAGGGTTAGGGCTAGGGTTAGGATGACAGTTAGGGTTAGGATTAGAGTTGGTTTAGCGTTAGACTTAGCGTTAGGGTTAGGCTTATGTTACGGCTATGGTGAGGTTTAGGCTTATGGTTAAACATATGTTCGGGTTCTGGTCAGCGTTACGGTCACGGTCAGGTTAGGGTTAGGGTTCGGGTTACGGGTACGTTTAGGGCTAGGGTTAGGGTTAGGGTTGGGAATACAGTTAGGGTTAGGATTAGAGTTGGTTTAGCGTTAGACTTAGCGTTAGGGTTAGGCTTAGGTTACGGCTATGGTGAGGTTTAGGCTTATGTTTAAACATATGTTAGGGTTCTGGTCAGCGTTATGGTCATGGTCAGGGTCAGGTTAGGGCTAGGGTTCCGACTAGGGTTATGATTAGAGTTGGTTTAGCGTTAGACTTAGCGTTAGGGTTAGGCATAGGTTACAACTATGGTGAGGTTTAGGCTTATGGTTAAACATATGTTAGGCTTCTGGTCAACGTTACGGTAAGGGTCAGGGTCAGGTTAGGCTTAGGGTTCTGGTTAGGGTTAGGGTTAGGGTTGGGATTACAGTTAGGGTTAGGATTAGAGTTGATTTAGTGTTAGACTTAGCGTTAGGGTTAGGCTTAGGTTACGGCTATGGTGAGGTTTAGGCTTATGGTTAAACATATGTTAGGGTTCTGGTGAGCGTTATGGTCAGGGTCAGGTTAGGGCTAGGGTTCTGGCTAGGGTTAGGGTTAGGGCTAGGGTTAGGATTATAGTTAGGGTTAGGATTAGAGTTGGTTTAGCGTTAGACTTAGCGTTAGGGTTAGGCATAGGTTACGGCTATGGTGAGGTTTAGGCTTATGTTTAAACATATGTTAGGGTTCTGGTCAGCGTTATGGTCAGGGTCAGGTTAGGGTTAGGGTTCCCATTAAGGTTACATTTAGACTTAGGGTTAGGCTTAGGGGTAGGATTCGGGTTGTTTTAGGGTTATACTTAGCATTAGGATTAGGCCTAGGTTAGGGTTAGGTTTAGGTTTAGGGTTATGGTTAAACTTACGTTTGAGTTAGGGTCAGGGTTATGGTCAGGGTCCGGGTTTGGTTAGGGTTAGGGCTAGGGTTAGGATGACAGTTAGGGTTAGGATTAGAGTTGGTTTAGCGTTAGACTTAGCGTTAGGGTTAGGCTTAGGTTACGGCTATGGTGAGGTTTAGGCTTATGTTTAAACATATGTTAGGGTTCTGGTCAACGTTACGGTCACGGTCAGGTTAGGGTTAGGGTTCGGGTTACGGGTACGTTTAGGGCTAGGGTTAGGGTTAGGGTTGGTATTACAGTTAGAGTTAGGATTAGAGTTGGTTTAGCGTTAGACTTAGCGTTAGGGTTAGGCTTACGTTACGGCTATGGTGAGGTTTAGTCTTATGGTTAAACATATGTTAGGGTTCTGGTGAGCGTTACGGTAAGGGTCAGGGTCAGGTTAGGCTTAGGGTTTTGGTTAGGGTTAGGGTTAGGGCTAAGGTTAGGATGACAGTTAGGGTTAGGATTAGAGTTGGTTTAGCGTTAGACTTAACGTTAGGGTTAGGCATAGGTTACGGCTATGGTGTGGTTTAGGCTTATGGTTAAACATATGTTAGGGTTTTGGTCAGCGTTACCGTCAGGGTCATGGTCAGGGTTCAGGTTAGGGTTAAGGTTCGCGTTAGGGTTACATTTAGGCTTAGGGTTAGGCTTAGGGGTAGGATTCGGTTTGTTTTAGGGTTAGACTTAGCATTAGGATTAGGCCTAGGTTAGGGTTAGGTTTAGGTTTAGAGTTATGGTTAAATTTACGTTTGGTTTAGGGTCAGGGTTATGGTCAGGGTCCGGGTTTGGTTAGGGTTAGGATTAGGGCTAGGGTTAGGATGACAGTTAGGGTTAGGATTAGAGTTGGTTTAGCGTTAGACTTAACGTTAGGGTTAGGCTTAGGTTACGGCTATGGTGAGGTTTAGGCTTATGGTTAAACATATGTTCGGGTTCTGGTCAGCGTTACGGTCACGGTCAGGTTAGGGTTAGGGTTCGGTTTACGGGTACGTTTAGGGCTAGTGTTAGGGTTAGAGTTGGGAATACAGTTAGGGTTAGGATTAGAGTTGGTTTAGCGTTAGACTTAGCGTTAGGATTAGACATAGGTTACGGCTATGGTGAGGTTTAGGCTTATGGTTAAACATATGTTAGGGTTCTGGTCAGCGTTATGGTCAGGGTCAGGTTAGGGCTAGGGTTCTGGCTAGGGTTAGGGCTAGGGTTAGGATTATAGTTAGGGTTAGGATTAGAGTTGGTTTAGTGTTAGACTTAGCGTTAGGGTTAGGCATAGGTTACGGCTATGGTGTGGTTTAGGCTTATGGTTAAACATATGTTAGGGTTCTGGTCAGCGTTACGGTCAGCATCATGGTCAGAGTTCAGGTTAGGGTTAGGGTTCGAGTTAGGGTTACCTTTAGGCTTAGGGTTCGGCTTAGGGGTAGAATTTGGGTTGTTTTAGGGTTATAATTAGCATTAGGATTAGGCCTAGGTTAGAGTTAGGTTTAGGTTTAGGGTTATGGTTAAACTTACGTTTGAGTTAGGGTCAGGGTTATGGTTAGGGTCCGGGTTTGGTTAGGGTTAGGGTTAGGGCTAGGGTTAGGATGACAGTTAGGGTTAGGATTAGAGTTGGTTTAGCGTTAGACTTAGCGTTAGGGTTAGGCTTAGGTTACGGCTATGGTGAGGTTTAGGCTTATGGTTAAACATATGTTAGGGTTCTGGTCAACGTTACGGTCACGGTCAGGTTAGGGTTAGGGTTCGGGTTACGGGTACGTTTAGGGCTAGGGTTAGGGTTAAGGTTGGTATTACAGTTAGAGTTAGGATTAGAGTTGGTTTAGCGTTAGACTTAGCGTTAGGGTTAGGCTTAGGTTACGGCTATGGTTAGGGTTAGGCTTTTGGATAAACATATGTTAGGGTTCTGGTGAGCGTTACGGTAAGGGTCAGGGTCAGGTTAGGCTTAGGGTTCTGGTTAGGGTTAGGGTTAGGGTTGGGATTACAGTTAGGGTTAGGATTAGAGTTGATTTAGTGTTTGACTTAGCGTTAGGGTTAGGCTTAGGTTACGGCTATGGTGAGGTTTAGGCTTATGGTTAAACATATGTTAGGGTTCTGGTCAGCGTTATGGTCAGGGTCAGGTTAGGGCTAGGGTTCTGGCTAGGGTTAGGGTTAGAGCTAGGGTTAGGATTATAGTTAGGGTTAGGATTAGAGTTGGTTTAGCGTTACACATCGTTAGGGTTAGGCATAGGTTACGGCTATGGTGTGGTTTAGGCTTATGGTTAAACATATGTTAGGGTTCTGGTCAGCGTTACGGTCAGCATCATGGTCAGGATTCAGGTTAGGGTTAGAGTTCGAGTTAGGGTTACATTTAGGCTTAGGGTTCGGCTTAGGGGTAGAATTTGGGTTGTTTTATGGTTAGATTTAGCATTAGGATTAGGCCTAGGTTAGAGTTAGGTTTAGGTTTAGGGTTATGGTTAAACTTACGTTTGAGTTAGGGTCAGGGTTATGGTCAGGGTCCGGGTTTGGCTAGGGTTAGGATGACAGTTAGGGTTAGGATTAGAGTTGGTTTAGCGTTAGACTTAGCGTTAGGGTTAGGCTTAGGTTACGGCTATGGTGAGGTTTAGGCTTATGGTTAAACATATGTTCGGGTTCTGGTCAACGTTACGGTCAAGGTCAGGTTAGGTTTAGGGTTCGGGTTACGGGTACGTTTAGGGCTAGGTTTAGGGTTAGGGTTGGTATTACAGTTAGAGTTAGGATTAGAGTTGGTTTAGCGTTAGACTTAGCGTTAGGGTTAGGCTTAGGTTACGGCTCTGGTGAGGTTTAGTCTTATGGTTAAACATATGTTAGGGTTCTGGTGAGCGTTACGGTAAGGGTCAGGGTCAGGTTAGGCTTAGGGTTCTGGTTAGGGTTAGGGTTAGGGTTGGGATTACAGTTAGGGTTAGGATTAGAGTTGATTTAGTGTTTGACTTAGCGTTAGGGTTAGGCTTAGGTTACGGCTATGGTGAGGTTTAGGCTTATGGTTAAACATATGTTAGGGTTCTGGTCAGCGTTATGGTCAGGGTCAGGTTAGGACTAGGGTTCTGGCTAGGGTTAGGGTTAGGGCTAGGGTTAGGATTATAGTTAGGGTTAGGATTAGAGTTGGTTTAGCGTTAGACTTAGCGTTAGGGTTAGGCTGAGGTTACGGCTATGGTGAGGTTTAGGCTTATGGTTAAACATATGTTAGGGTTCTGGTCAGCGTTACGGTCAGGGTAAGGTTAGGGCTAGGGTTCTGGCTAGGGTTAGGATTAGGGCTAGGGTTAGGATGACAGTTAGGGTTAGGATTAGAGTTGGTTTATTGTTTGACTTAGCGTTAGGGTTAGGCTTAGGTTACGGCTATGGTGAGGTTTAGGCTTATGGTTAAACATATGTTAGGGTTCTGGTCAGCGTTATGGTCAGGGTCAGGTTAGGACTAGGGTTCTGGCTAGGGTTAGGGTTAGGGCTAGGGTTAGGATTATAGTTAGGGTTAGGATTAGAGTTGGTTTAGCGTTAGACTTAGCGTTAGGGTTAGGCTGAGGTTACGGCTATGGTGAGGTTTAGGCTTATGGTTAAACATATGTTAGGGTTCTGGTCAGCGTTACGGTCAGGATCAGGTTAGGGCTAGGGTTCTGGCTAGGGTTAGGATTAGGGCTAGGGTTAGGATGACAGTTAGGGTTAGGATTAGAGTTGGTTTAGCGTTAGACTTAGCGTTAGGGTTAGGCATAGGTTACGGCTATGGTGAGGTTTAGGCTTATGGTTAAACATAGGTTAGGGTTCTGGTCAGCGTTACGGTCAGGGTTCAGGTTAGGGTTAGGGTTCCCATTAAGGTTACATTTAGACTTAGGGTTAGGCTTAGGGGTAGGATTCGGGTTGTTTTAGGGTTAGACTTAGCATTAGGATTAGGCCTAGGTTAGGGTTAGGTTTAGGTTTAGGGTTATGGTTAAATTTACGTTTTGGTTAGGGTCAGGGTTATGGTCAGGGTCCGGGTTTGGTTAGGGTTAGGGTTAGGACTAGGGTTAGGATTACATTTAGGGTTAGGATTAGAGTTGGTTTAGCGTTAGACTTAGCGTTAGGGTTAGGCTTAGGTTACGGCTATGGTGAGGTTTAGGCTTATGGTTAAACATATGTTCGGGTTCTGGTCAGCGTTATGGTCAGGGTCAGGTTAGGGTTAGGGTTCGGGTTACGGGTACGTTTATGGTTAGGGTTAGGGTTAGGGTTGGGAATACAGTTAGGGTTAGGATTAGAGTTGGTTTAGCGTTAGACTTAGCGTTAGGGTTAGGCTGAGGTTACGGCTATGGTGAGGTTTAGGCTTATGGTTAAACATAGGTTAGGGTTCTGGTCAGCGTTACGGTCAGGGTCATGGTCAGGGTTCAGGTTAGGGTTAGGGTTCCCGTTAAGGTTACATTTAGGCTTAGGGTTAGGCTTAGGGGTAGGATTCGCGTTGTTTTAGGGTTAGACTTAGCATTAGGATTAGGCCTAGGTTAGGGTTAGCTTTAGGTTTAGGGTTATGGTTAAACTTACGTTTTGGTTAGGGTCAGGGTTATGGTCAGGGTCCGGGTTTGGTTAGGGTTAGGGTTAGGACTAGGGTTAGGATTACATTTAGGGTTAGGATTAGAGTTGGTTTAGCGTTAGACTTAGCGTTAGGGTTAGGCTTAGGTTACGGCTATGGTGAGGTTTAGGCTTATGGTTAAACATATGTTAGGGTTCTGGTCAGCGTTATGGTCAGGGTCAGGATCAGGTTAGGGCTAGGGTTCCGGCTAGGGTTAGGGTTAGGGCTAGGGTTAGGATTATAGTTAGGGTTAGGATTAGAGTTGGTTTATCGTTAGACTTAGCGTTAGGGTTAGGCATAGGTTACGGCTATGGTGAGGTTTAGGCTTATGGTTAAACATATGTTAGGGTTCTGGTCAGCGTTACGGTCAGGGTTCAGGTTAGGGTTAGGTTTCGGGTTAGGGTTACATTTAGGCTTAGGGTTAGGCTTAGGGGTAGGATTTGGGTTGTTTTAGGGTTAGACTTAGCATTAGGATTAGGCCTAGGTTAGGGTTAGGTTTAGGTTTAGGGTTATGGTTAAACTTACGTTTGAGTTAGGGTCAGGGTTATGGTCAGGGTCCGGGTTTGGTTAGGGTTAGGGTTAGGGCTAGGGTTAGGATTACAGTTAGGGTTAGGATTAGAGTTGATTTAGCGTTAGACTTAGCGTTAGGGTTAGGCTTAGGTTACGGCTATGGTGAGGTTTAGGCTTATGGTTAAACATATGTTCGGGTTCTGGTCAACGTTACGGTCACGGTCAGGTTAGGGTTAGGGTTCGGGTTACGGGTACGTTTAGGGCTAGGGTTAGGGTTGGTATTACAGTTAGAGTTAGGATTAGAGTTGGTTTAGCGTTAGACTTAGCGTTAGGGTTAGGCTTAGCTTACGGCTATGGTGAGGTTTAGTCTTATGGTTAAACATATGTTAGGGTTCTGGTGAGCGTTACGGTAAGGGTCAGGGTCAGGTTAGGCTTAGGGTTCTGGTTAGGGTTAGGGTTAGGGTTGGGATTACAGTTAGGGTTAGGATTAGAGTTGATTTAGTGTTTGACTTAGCGTTAGGGTTAGGCTTAGGTTACGGCTATGGTGAGGTTTAGGCTTATGGTTAAACATATGTTAGGGTTCTGGTCAGCGTTATGGTCAGGGTCAGGTTAGGACTAGGGTTCTGGCTAGGGTTAGGGTTAGGGCTAGGGTTAGGATTATAGTTAGGGTTAGGATTAGAGTTGGTTTAGCGTTAGACTTAGCGTTAGGCTTAGGCATAGGTTACGGCTATGGTGAGGTTTAGGCTTATGGTTAAACATATGTTAGGGTTCTGGTCAACGTTACGGTCAGGGTCATGGTCAGAGTTCAGGTTTAGGTTCAGGTTAGGGTTAGGGTTCGGTTTAGGGTTACATTTAGGCTTAGGGTTAGGCTTAGGGGTAGGATTTGGGTTGTTTTAGGGTTAGACTTAGCATTAGGATTAGGCCTAGGTTAGGGTTAGGTTTAGGGTTATGGTTAAACTTACGTTTGTGTTAGGGTCAGGGTTATGGTCAGGGTCCGGGTTTGGTTAGAGTTAGGATTAGGGCTAGGGTTAGGATGATAGTTAGGGTTAGGATTAGAGTTGGTTTAGCGTTAGACTTAGCGTTAGGGTTAGGCTTAAGTTACGGCTATGGTGAGGTTTAGGCTTATGGTTAAACATATGTTAGGGTTCTGGTCAGCGTTATGGTCAGGGTCAGGGTATGGCTAGGGTTCTGGCTAGGGTTAGGGTTAGGGTTAGGGTTAGGATTATAGTTAGGGTTAGGATTAGAGTTGGTTTAGCGTTAGACTTAGCGTTAGGGTTAGGCTTAGGTTACGGCTATGGTGAGGTTTAGGCTTATGGTTAAACATATGTTAGGGTTCTGGTCAGCGTTACGGTCAGGGTCATGGTCAGGGTTCAGGTTAGGGTTCAGGTTAGGTTTCGGGTTCGGTTTAGGGTTACATTTAGGCTTAGGGTTAGGCTTAGGGGTAGACTTCGGGTTTTTTTAGGGTTAGACTTAGCATTAGGATTAGGCCTAGGTTAGGTTTAGGTTTAGGTTTAGGGTTATGGTTAAACTTACGTTTGGGTTAAGGTCAGGGTTATGGTCAAGATCCGAGTTTGGTTAGGGTTAGGGTTAGGGCTAGGGTTAGGATGACAGTTAGGGTTAGGATTAGAGTTGATTTAGCGTTATACTTAGCGTTAGGGTTAGGCTTAGGTTACGGCTATGGTGAGGTTTAGGCTTATGGTTAAACATATGTTAGGGTTCTGGTCAGCGTTACGGTCACGGTCAGGTTAGGGTTAGGGTTCGGGTTACGGGTATGTTTAGGGCTAGGGTTAGGGTTAGGGTTGGGATTACAGTTAGGGTTAGGATTAGAGTTGATTTAGCGTTAGACTTAGCGTTAGGGTTAGGCTGAGGTTACGGCTATGGTGAGGTTTAGGCTTATGGTTAAACATATGTTAGGGTTCTGGTGAGCGTTATGGTCAGGGTCAGGTTAGGGCTAGGGTTCTGGCTAGGGTTAGGGTTAGGGCTAGGGTTAGGATTATAGTTACGGTTAGGATTAGAGTTGGTTTAGCGTTAGACTTAGCGTTAGGGTTAGGCATAGTTTACGGCTATGGTGTGGTTTAGGCTTATGGTTAAACATATGTTAGGGTTCTGGTCAGCGTTACGGTCAGCATCATGGTCAGGGTTCAGGTTAGGGTTAGGGTTCGAGTTAGGGTTACCTTTAGACTTAGGGTTCGGCTTAGGGGTAGAATTTGGGTTGTTTTAGGGTTAGACTTAGCATTAGGATTAGGCCTAGGTTAGAGTTAGGTTTAAGTTTAGGGTTATGGTTAAACTTACGTTTGAGTTAGGGTCAGGATTATGGTCAGGGTCCGGGTTTGGTTAGGGTTAGGGCTAGGGTTAGGATGACAGTTAGGGTTAGAATTAGAGTTGGTTTAGCGTTAGACTTAGCGTTAGGGTTAGGCTTAGGTTACGGCTATGGTGAGGTTTAGACTTATGTTTAAACATATGTTAGGGTTCTGGTCAACGTTACGGTCACGGTCAGGTTAGGGTTAGGGTTCGGGTTACGGGTACGTTTAGGGCTAGGGTTAGGGTTAGGGTTGGTATTACAGTTAGAGTTAGGATTAGAGTTGGTTTAGCGTTAGACTTAGCGTTAGGGTTAGGCTTAGGTTACGGCTATGGTGAGGTTTAGTCTTATGGTTAAACATATGTTAGGGTTCTGGTGAGCGTTACGGTAAGGGTCAGGGTCAGGTTAGGCTTAGGGTTTTGGTTAGGGTTAGGGTTAGGGTTAGGATGACAGTTAGGGTTAGAATTAGAGTTGGTTTAGCGTTAGACTTAACGTTAGGGTTAGGCATAGGTTACGGCTATGGTGTGGTTTAGGCTTATGGTTAAACATATGTTAGGGTTTTGGTCAGCGTTACCGTCAGGGTCATGGTCAGGGTTCAGGTTAGGGTTAAGGTTCGCGTTAGGGTTACATTTAGGCTTAGGGTTAGGCTTAGGGGTAGGATTCGGTTTGTTTTAGGGTTAGACTTAGCATTAGGATTAGGCCTAGGTTAGGGTTAGGTTTAGGTTTAGAGTTATGGTTAAATTTACGTTTGGTTTAGGGTCAGGGTTATGGTCAGGGTCCGGGTTTGGTTAGGGTTAGGATTAGGGCTAGGGTTAGGATGACAGTTAGGGTTAGGATTAGAGTTGGTTTAGCGTTAGACTTAACGTTAGGGTTAGGCTTAGGTTACGGCTATGGTGTGGTTTAGGCTTATGGTTAAACATATGTTCGGGTTCTGGTCAGCGTTACGGTCACGGTCAGGTTAGGGTTAGGGTTCGGGTTACGGGTACGTTTAGGGCTAGGGTTAGGGTTAGGGTTGGGAATACAGTTAGGGTTAGGATTAGAGTTGGTTTAGCGTTAGACTTAGCGTTAGGGTTAGGCTTAGGTTACGGCTATGGTGAGGTTTAGGCTTATGGTTAAACATATGTTAGGGTTCTGGTCAGCATTACGGTAAGGGTCAGGGTCAGGTTAGGCTTAGGGTTCGGGTTAGGGTTAGGGTTGGGATTACAGTTATCATTAGGATTAGAGTTGGTTTAGCGTTAGACTTAGCGTTAGGGTTAGACATAGGTTACGGCTATGGTGAGGTTTAGGCTTATGGTTAAACATATGTTAGGGTTCTGGTCAGCGTTATGGTCAGGGTCAGGTTAGGGCTAGGGTTCTGACTAGGGTTAGGGCTAGGGTTAGGATTATAGTTAGGGTTAGGATTAGAGTTGGTTTAGCGTTAGACTTAGCGTTAGGGTTAGACATAGGTTACGGCTATGTTGAGGTTTAGGCTTATGGTTAAACATATGTTAGGGTTCTGGTCAGCGTTACGGTCAGGGTCATGGTCAGGGTTCAGTTTAGGGTTCAGGTTAGGGTTAGGGTTTGGGTTAGGGTTACATTTAGACTTAGGGTTAGGCTTAGGGGTAGGATTTGGGTTGTTTTAGGGTTAGACTTAGCATTAGGATTAGGCTTAGGTTAGGGTTAGGTTTAGGGTTATGATTAAACTTACGTTTGGGTTAGGGTGAGGGTTATGGTCAGGGTCCGGGTTTGGTTAGGGTTAGGGTTAGGGCTAGGGTTAGGATGACAGTTAGGGTTAGGATTAGAGTTGGTTTAGCGTTAGACTTAGCGTTAGGGTTTGGCTTATGTTACGGCTATGGTGAGGTTTAGGCTTATGGTTAAACATATGTTCGGGTTCTGGTCAGCGTTACGGTCACGGTCAGGTTAGGGTTAGGGTTCGGGTTACGGGTACGTTTAGGGCTAGGGTTAGGGTTAGGGTTGGGAATACAGTTAGGGTTAGGATTAGAGTTGGTTTAGCGTTAGACTTAGCGTTAGGGTTAGGCTTAGGTTACGGCTATGGTGAGGTTTAGGCTTATGTTTAAACATATGTTAGGGTTCTGGTCAGCGTTATGGTCATGGTCAGGGTCAGGTTAGGGCTAGGGTTCCGACTAGGGTTATGATTAGAGTTGGTTTAGCGTTAGACTTAGCGTTAGGGTTAGGCATAGGTTACAACTATGGTGAGGTTTAGGCTTATGGTTAAACATATGTTAGGCTTCTGGTCAACGTTACGGTAAGGGTCAGGGTCAGGTTAGGCTTAGGGTTCTGGTTAGGGTTAGGGTTAGGGTTGGGATTACAGTTAGGGTTAGGATTAGAGTTGATTTAGTGTTAGACTTAGCGGTAGGGTTAGGCTTAGGTTACGGCTATGGTGAGGTTTAGGCTTATGGTTAAACATATGTTAGGGTTCTGGTGAGCGTTATGGTCAGGGTCAGGTTAGGGCTAGGGTTCTGGCTAGGGTTAGGGTTAGGGCTAGGGTTAGGATTATAGTTAGGGTTAGGATTAGAGTTGGTTTAGCGTTAGACTTAGCGTTAGGGTTAGGCATAGGTTACGGCTATGGTGAGGTTTAGGCTTATGTTTAAACATATGTTAGGGTTCTGGTCAGCGTTATGGTCAGGGTCAGGTTAGGGTTAGGTTTCCCATTAAGGTTACATTTAGACTTAGGGTTAGGCTTAGGGGTAGGATTCGGGTTGTTTTAGGGTTAGACTTAGCATTAGGATTAGGCCTAGGTTAGGGTTAGGTTTAGGTTTAGGGTTATGGTTAAACTTACGTTTGGTTTAGGGTCAGGGTTATGGTCAGGGTCCGGGTTTGGTTAGGGTTAGGGCTAGGGTTAGGATGACAGTTAGGGTTAGGATTAGAGTTGGTTTAGCGTTAGACTTAGCGTTAGGGTTAGGCTTAGGTTACGGCTATGGTGAGGTTTAGGCTTATGTTTAAACATATGTTAGGGTTCTGGTCAACGTTACGGTCACGGTCAGGTTAGGGTTAGGGTTCGGGTTACGGGTACGTTTAGGGCTAGGGTTAGGGTTAGGGTTGGTATTACAGTTAGAGTTAGGATTAGAGTTGGTTTAGCGTTAGACTTAGCGTTAGGGTTAGGCTTAGGTTACGGCTATGGTGAGGTTTAGTCTTATGGTTAAACATATGTTAGGGTTCTGGTGAGCGTTACGGTAAGGGTCAGGGTCAGGTTAGGCTTAGGGTTTTGGTTAGGGTTAGGGTTAGGGCTAGGGTTAGGATGACAGTTAGGGTTAGGATTAGAGTTGGTTTAGCGTTAGACTTAACGTTAGGGTTAGGCATAGGTTACGGCTATGGTGTGGTTTAGGCTTATGGTTAAACATATGTTAGGGTTTTGGTCAGCGTTACCGTCAGGGTCATGGTCAGGGTTCAGGTTAGGGATAAGGTTCGCGTTAGGGTTACATTTAGGCTTAGGGTTAGGCTTAGGGGTAGGATTCGGTTTGTTTTAGGGTTAGACTTAGCATTAGGATTAGGCCTAGGTTAGGGTTAGGTTTAGGTTTAGAGTTATGGTTAAATTTACGTTTGGTTTAGGGTCAGGGTTATGGTCAGGGTCCGGGTTTGGTTAGGGTTAGGATTAGGGCTAGGGTTAGGATGACAGTTAGGGTTAGGATTAGAGTTGGTTTAGCGTTAGACTTAACGTTAGGGTTAGGCTTAGGTTACGGCTATGGTGAGGTTTAGGCTTATGGTTAAACATATGTTCGGGTTCTGGTCAGCGTTACGGTCACGGTCAGGTTAGGGTTAGGGTTCGGTTTACGGGTACGTTTAGGGCTAGTGTTAGGGTTAGGGTTGGGAATACAGTTAGGGTTAGGATTAGAGTTGGTTTAGCGTTAGACTTAGCGTTAGGGTTAGGCTTAGGTTACGGCTATGGTGAGGTTTAGGCTTATGGTTAAACATATGTTAGGGTTCTGGTCAGCGTTATGGTCAGGGTCAGGTTAGGGCTAGGGTTCTGGCTAGGGTTAGGGTTAGGGCTAGGGTTAGGATTATAGTTAGGGTTAGGATTAGAGTTGGTTTAGCGTTAGACTTAGCGTTAGGGTTAGGCATAGGTTACGGCTATGGTGAGGTTTAGGCTTATGGTTAAACATATGTTAGGGTTTTGGTCAGCGTTACCGTCAGGGTCATGGTCAGGGTTCAGGTTAGGGTTAGGGTTCGCGTTAGGGTTACATTTAGGCTTAGGGTTAGGCTTAAGGGTAGGATTCGGTTTGTTTTAGGCTTAGACTTAGCATTAGGATTAGGCCTAGGTTAGGGTTAGGTTTAGGTTTAGGGTTATGTTTAAATTTACGTTTGGTTTAGCGTCAGGGTTATGGTCAGGGTCTGGGTTTGGTTAGGGTTAGGGTTAGGGCTAGGGTTAGGATGACAGTTAGGGTTAGGATTAGAGTTGGTTTAGCGTTAGACTTAACGTTAGGGTTAGGCTTAGGTTACGGCTATGGTGAGGTTTAGGCTTATGGTTAAACATATGTTCGGGTTCTGGTCAGCGTTACGGTCACGGTCAGGTTAGGGTTAGGGTTCGGGTTACGGGTACGTTTATGGCTAGGGTTAGGGTTAGGGTTGAGAATACAGTTAGGGTTAGGATTAGAGTTGGTTTAGCGTTAGACTTAGCGTTAGGGTTAGGCTTAGGTTACGGCTATGGTGAAGTTTAGGCTTATGGTTAAACATATGTTAGGGTTCTGGTCAGCGTTACGGTCAGGGTCAGGGTCAGGTTAGGCTTATGGTTCGGGTTAGGGTTAGGGTTGGAATTACAGTTAGCATTAGGATTAGAGTTGGTTTAGCGTTAGACTTAGCGTTAGGATTAGACATAGGTTACGGCTATGGTGAGGTTTAGGCTTATGGTTAAACATATGTTAGGGTTCTGGTCAGCGTTATGGTCAGGGTCAGGTTAGGGCTAGGGTTCTGGCTAGGGTTAGGGCTAGGGTTAGGATTATAGTTAGGGTTAGGATTAGAGTTGGTTTAGTGTTAGACTTAGCGTTAGGGTTAGGCATAGGTTACGGCTATGGTGTGGTTTAGGCTTATGGTTAAACATATGTTAGGGTTCTGGTCAGCGTTACGGTCAGCATCATGGTCAGAGTTCAGGTTAGGGTTAGGGTTCGAGTTAGGGTTACCTTTAGGCTTAGGGTTCGGCTTAGGGGTAGAATTTGGGTTGTTTTAGGGTTATAATTAGCATTAGGATTAGGCCTAGGTTAGAGTTAGGTTTAGGTTTAGGGTTATGGTTAAACTTACGTTTGAGTTAGGGTCAGGGTTATGGTCAGGGTCCGGGTTTGGTTAGGGTTAGGGTTAGGGCTAGGGTTAGGATGACAGTTAGGGTTAGGATTAGAGTTGTTTTAGCGTTAGACTTAGCGTTAGGGTTAGGCTTAGGTTACGGCTATGGTGAGGTTTAGGCTTATGGTTAAACATATGTTAGGGTTCTGGTCAACGTTACGGTCACGGTCAGGTTAGGGTTAGGGTTCGGGTTACGGGTACGTTTAGGGCTAGGGTTAGGGTTAAGGTTGGTATTACAGTTAGAGTTAGGATTAGAGTTGGTTTAGCGTTAGACTTAGCGTTAGGGTTAGGCTTAGGTTACGGCTATGGTGAGGTTTAGGCTTTTGGTTAAACATATGTTAGGGTTCTGGTGAGCGTTACGGTAAGGGTCAGGGTCAGGTTAGGCTTAGGGTTCTGGTTAGGGTTAGGGTTAGGGTTGGGATTACAGTTAGGGTTAGGATTAGAGTTGATTTAGTGTTTGACTTAGCGTTAGGGTTAGGCTTAGGTTACGGCTATGGTGAGGTTTAGGCTTATGGTTAAACATATGTTAGGGTTCTGGTCAGCGTTATGGTCAGGGTCAGGTTAGGGCTAGGGTTCTGGCTAGGGTTAGGGTTAGAGCTAGGGTTAGGATTATAGTTAGGGTTAGGATTAGAGTTGGTTTAGCGTTAGACAGCGTTAGGGTTAGGCATAGGTTACGGCTATGGTGTGGTTTAGGCTTATGGTTAAACATATGTTAGGGTTCTGGTCAGCGTTACGGTCAGCATCATGGTCAGGATTCAGGTTAGGGTTAGAGTTCGAGTTAGGGTTACATTTAGGCTTAGGGTTCGGCTTAGGGGTAGAATTTGGGTTGTTTTAGGGTTAGATTTAGCATTAGGATTAGGCCTAGGTTAGAGTTAGGTTTAGGTTTAGGGTTATGGTTAAACTTACGTTTGAGTTAGGGTCAGGGTTATGGTCAGGGTCCGGGTTTGGCTAGGGTTAGGATGACAGTTAGGGTTAGGATTAGAGTTGGTTTAGCGTTAGACTTAGCGTTAGGGTTAGGCTTAGGTTACGGCTATGGTGAGGTTTAGGCTTATGGTTAAACATATGTTCGGGTTATGGTCAACGTTACGGTCAAGGTCAGGTTAGGGTTCGGGTTACGGGTACGTTTAGGGCTAGGTTTAGGGTTAGGGTTGGTATTACAGTTAGAGTTAGGATTAGAGTTGGTTTAGCGTTAGACTTAGCGTTAGGGTTAGGCTTAGGTTACGGCTATGGTGAGGTTTAGTCTTATGGTTAAACATATGTTAGGGTTCTGGTGAGCGTTACGGTAAGGGTCAGGGTCAGGTTAGGCTTAGGGTTCTGGTTAGGGTTAGGGTTAGGGTTGGGATTACAGTTAGGGTTAGGATTAGAGTTGATTTAGTGTTTGACTTAGCGTTAGGGTTAGGCTTAGGTTACGGCTATGGTGAGGTTTAGGCTTATGGTTAAACATATGTTAGGGTTCTGGTCAGCGTTATGGTCAGGGTCAGGTTAGGACTAGGGTTCTGGCTAGGGTTAGGGTTAGGGCTAGGGTTAGGATTATAGTTAGGGTTAGGATTAGAGTTGGTTTAGCGTTAGACTTAGCGTTAGGGTTAGGCTGAGGTTACGGCTATGGTGAGGTTTAGGCTTATGGTTAAACATATGTTAGGGTTCTGGTCAGCGTTACGGTCAGGGTCAGGTTAGGGCTAGGGTTCTGGCTAGGGTTAGGATTAGGGCTAGGGTTAGGATGACAGTTAGGGTTAGGATTAGAGTTGGTTTAGCGTTAGACTTAGCGTTAGGGTTAGGCATAGGTTACGGCTATGGTGAGGTTTAGGCTTATGGTTAAACATAGGTTAGGGTTCTGGTCAGCGTTACGGTCAGGGTTCAGGTTAGGGTTAGGGTTCCCATTAAGGTTACATTTAGACTTAGGGTTAGGCTTAGGGGTAGGATTCGGGTTGTTTTAGGGTTAGACTTAGCATTAGGATTAGGCCTAGGTTAGGGTTAGGTTTAGGTTTAGGGTTATGGTTAAATTTACGTTTTGGTTAGGGTCAGGGTTATGGTCAGGGTCCGGGTTTGGTTAGGGTTAGGGTTAGGACTAGGGTTAGGATTACATTTAGGGTTAGGATTAGAGTTGGTTTAGCGTTAGACTTAGCGTTAGGGTTAGGCTTAGGTTACAGCTATGGTGAGGTTTAGGCTTATGGTTAAACATATGTTAGGGTTCTGGTCAGCGTTATGGTCAGGGTCAGGTTAGGGTTAGGGTTCGGGTTACGGGTACGTTTATGGCTAGGGTTAGGGTTAGGGTTGGGAATACAGTTAGGGTTAGGATTAGAGTTGGTTTAGCGTTAGACTTAGCGTTAGGGTTAGGCTGAGGTTACGGCTATGGTGAGGTTTAGGCTTATGGTTAAACATAGGTTAGGGTTCTGGTCAGCGTTACGGTCAGGGTCATGGTCAGGGTTCAGGTTAGGGTTAGGGTTCCCGTTAAGGTTACATTTAGGCTTAGGGTTAGGCTTAGGGGTAGGATTCGCGTTGTTTTAGGGTTAGACTTAGCATTAGGATTAGGCCTAGGTTAGGGTTAGCTTTAGGTTTAGGGTTATGGTTAAATTTACGTTTTGGTTAGGGTCAGGGTTATGGTCAGGGTCCGGGTTTGGTTAGGGTTAGGGTTAGGGCTAGGGTTAGGATTACATTTAGGGTTAGGATTAGAGTTGGTTTAGCGTTAGACTTAGCGTTAGGGTTAGGCTTAGGTTACGGCTATGGTGAGGTTTAGGCTTATGGTTAAACATATGTTAGGGTTCTGGTCAGCGTTATGGTCAGGGTCAGGATCAGGTTAGGGCTAGGGTTCCGGCTAGGGTTAGGGTTAGGGCTAGGGTTAGGATTATAGTTAGGGTTAGGATTAGAGTTGGTTTATCGTTAGACTTAGCGTTAGGGTTAGGCATAGGTTACGGCTATGGTGAGGTTTAGGCTTATGGTTAAACATATGTTAGGGTTCTGGTCAGCGTTACGGTCAGGGTTCAGGTTAGGGTTAGGTTTCGGGTTAGGGTTACATTTAGGCTTAGGGTTAGGCTTAGGGGTAGGATTTGGGTTGTTTTAGGGTTAGACTTAGCATTAGGATTAGGCCTAGGTTAGGGTTAGGTTTAGGTTTAGGGTTATGGTTAAACTTACGTTTGAGTTAGGGTCAGGGTTATGGTCAGGGTCCGGGTTTGGTTAGGGTTAGGGTTAGGGCTAGGGTTAGGATTACAGTTAGGGTTAGGATTAGAGTTGGTTTAGCGTTAGACTTAGCGTTAGGGTTAGGCATAGGTTACGGCTATGGTGTGGTTTAGGCTTATGGTTAAACATATGTTAGGGTTCTGGTCAGCGTTACGGTCAGCATCATGGTCAGAGTTCAGGTTAGGGTTAGGGTTCGAGTTAGGGTTACCTTTAGGCTTAGGGTTCGGCTTAGGGGTAGAATTTGGGTTGTTTTAGGGTTAGACTTAGCATTAGGATTAGGCCTAGGTTAGAGTTAGGTTTAGGTATAGGGTTATGGTTAAACTTACGTTTGAGTTAGGGTCAGGGTTATGGTCAGGGTCCGGGTTTGGTTAAGGTTAGGGTTAGGACTAGGGTTAGGATGACAGTTAGGGTTAGGATTAGAGTTGGTTTAGCGTTAGACTTAGCGTTAGGGTTAGGCTTAGGTTACGGCTATGGTGAGGTTTAGGCTTATGGTTAAACATATGTTCGGGTTCTGGTCAACGTAACGGTCACGGTCAGGTTAGGGTTAGGGTTCGGGTTACGGGTACGTTTAGGGCTAGGGTTAGGGTTAGGGTTGGTATTACAGTTAGAGTTAGGATTAGAGTTGGTTTAGCGTTAGACTTAGCGTTAGGGTTAGGCTTAGGTTACGGCTATGGTGAGGTTTAGGCTTATGGTTAAACATATGTTAGGGTTCTGGTGAGCGTTACGGTAAGGGTCAGGGTCAGGTTAGGCTTAGGGTTCTGGTTAGGGTTAGGGTTAGGGTTGGGATTACAGTTAGGGTTAGGATTAGAGTTGGTTTAGTGTTTGACTTAACGTTAGGGTTAGGCTTAGGTTACGGCTATGTTGAGGTTTAGGCTTATGGTTAAACATATGTTAGGGTTCTGGTCAGCGTTATGGTCAGGGTCAGGTTAGGGCTAGGGTTCTGGCTAGGGTTAGGGTTAGGGCTAGGGTTAGGATTATAGTTAGGGTTAGGATTAGAGTTGGTTTAGCGTTAGACTTAGCGTTAGGGTTAGGCATAGGTTACGGCTATGGTGTGGTTTAGGCTTATGGTTAAATATATGTTAGGGTTCTGGTCAGCGTTACGGTCAGCATCATGGTCAGGGTTCAGGTTAGGGTTAGGGTTCGAGTTAGGGTTACCTTTAGGCTTAGGGTTCGGCTTAGGGGTAGAATTTGGGTTGTTTTAGGGTTAGACTTAGCATTAGGATTAGGCCTAGGTTAGAGTTAGGTTTAGGTTTAGGGTTATGGTTAAACTTACGTTTGAGTTAGGGTCAGGGTTATGGTCAGGGTCCGGGTTTGGTTAGGGTTAGGGTTAGGGCTAGGGTTAGGATGACAGTTAGGGTTAGGATTAGAGTTGGTTTAGCGTTAGACTTAGCGTTAGGGTTAGGCTTAGGTTACGGCTATGGTGAGGTTTAGGCTTATGGTTAAACATATGTTCGGGTTATGGTCAACGTTACGGTCAAGGTCAGGTTAGGGTTAGGGTTCGGGTTACGGGTACGTTTAGGGCTAGGGTTAGGGTTAGGGTTGGTATTACAGTTAGAGTTAGGATTAGAGTTGGTTTAGCGTTAGACTTAGCGTTAGGGTTAGGCTTAGGTTACGGCTATGGTGAGGTTTAGTCTTATGGTTAAACATATGTTAGGGTTCTGGTGAGCGTTACGGTAAGGGTCAGGGTCAGGTTAGGCTTAGGGTTCTGGTTAGGGTTAGGGTTAGGGTTGGGATTACAGTTAGGGTTAGGATTAGAGTTTATTTAGTGTTAGACTTAGCGTTAGGGTTAGGCATAGGTTACGGCTATGGTGAGGTTTAGGCTTATGGTTAAACATATGTTAGGGTTCTGGTCAGCGTTACGGTCAGGGTCAGGTTAGGGCTAGGGTTCTCGCTAGGGTTAGGATTAGGGCTAGGGTTAGGATTATAGTTAGGGTTAGGATTAGAGTTGGTTTAGCGTTAGACTTAGCGTTAGGGTTAGGCATAGGTTACGGCTATGGTGAGGTTTAGGCTTATGGTTAAACATAGGTTAGGGTTCTGGTCAGCGTTACGGTCAGGGTCATGGTCAGGGTTCAGGTTAGGGTTAGGGTTCCCGTTAAGGTTACATTTAGGCTTAGGGTTAGGCTTAGGGGTAGAATTCGGGTTGTTTTAGGGTTAGACTTAGCATTAGGATTAGGCCTAGGTTAGGGTTAGGTTTAGGTTTAGGGTTATGGTTAAATTTACGTTTTGGTTAGGGTCAGGGTTATGGTCAGGGTCCGGGTTTGGTTAGGGTTAGGGTTAGGACTAGGGTTAGGATTACATTTAGGGTTAGGATTAGAGTTGGTTTAGCGTTAGACTTAGCGTTAGGGTTAGGCTTAGGTTACGGCTATGGTGAGGTTTAGGCTTATGGTTAAACATATGTTAGGGTTCTGGTCAGCGTTATGGTCAGGGTCAGGATCAGGGTAGGGCTAGGGTTCCGGCTAGGGTTAGGGTTAGGGCTAGGGTTAGGATTATAGTTAGGGTTAGGATTAGAGTTGGTTTATCGTTAGACTTAGCGTTAGGGTTAGGCATAGGTTACGGCTATGGTGAGGTTTAGGCTTATGGTTAAACATATGTTAGGGTTCTGGTCAGCGTTACGGTCAGGGTCATGGTCAGGGTTCAGGTTAGGGTTAGGGTTCGCGTCAGGGTTACATTTAGGCTTAGGGTTAGGCTTAGGGGTAGGATTCGGGTTGTTTTAGGGTTAGACTTAGCATTAGGATTAGGCCTAGGTTAGGGTTAGGTTTAGGTTTAGGGTTATGGTTAAACTTACGTTTGGGTTAGGGTCAGGGTTATGGTCAGGGTCCAGGTTTGGTTAGGGTTAGGGTTAGGGCTAGGGTTAGGATGACAGTTAGGGTTAGGATTAGAGTTGGTTTAGCGTTAGACTTAGCGTTAGGGTTAGGCTTAGGTTACGGCTATGGTGAGGTTTAGGCTTATGGTTAAACATATGTTAGGGTTCTGGTCAGCGTTACAGTCACGATCAGGTTAGAGTTAGGGTTCGGGTTACGGGTACGTTTAGGGCTAGGGTTAGGGTTAGGGTTGGTATTACAGTTAGGGTTAGGATTAGAGTTGGTTTAGCGTTAGACTTAGCGTTAGGGTTAGGCTGAGGTTACGGCTATGGTGAGGTTTAGGCTTATGGTTAAACATATGTTAGGGTTCTGGTGAGCGTTACGGTAAGGGGCAGGGTCAGGTTAGACTTAGGGTTCTGATTAGGGTTAAGGTTAGGGTTGGGATTACAATTAGCATTAGGATTAGAGTTGGTTTAGCGTTAGACTTAGCGTTAGGGTTAGACTTAGGTTACGGCTATGGTGAGGTTTAGGCTTATGGTTAAACATATGTTAGGGTTCTGGTCAGCGTTATGGTCAGGGTCAGTTTAGGGCTAGGGTTCTGGCTAGGGTTAGGGTTAGGGCTAGGGTTAGGATTATAGTTAGGGTTAGGATTAGAGTTGGTTTAGCGTTAGACTTAGCTTAGGGTTAGGCATAGGTTACGGCTATGTTGAGGTTTAGGCTTATGGTTAAACATATGTTAGGGTTTTGGTCAGCGTTACCGTCAGGGTCATGGTCAGGCTTCAGGTTAGGGTTAGGGTTCGCGTTAGGGTTACATTTAGGCTTAGGGTTAGGCTTAGGGGTAGGATTCGGTTTGTTTTAGGGTTAGACTTAGCATTAGGATTAGGCCTAGGTTAGGGTTAGGTTTAGGTTTAGGGTTATGTTTAAATTTACGTTTGGTTTAGGGTCAGGGTTATGGTCAGGGTCCGGGTTTGGTTAGGGTTAGGGTTAGGGCTAGGGTTAGGATGACAGTTAGGGTTAGGATTAGAGTTGGTTTAGCGTTAGACTTAACGTTAGGGTTAGGCTTAGGTTACGGCTATGGTGAGGTTTAGGCTTATGGTTAAACATATGTTAGGGTTCTGGTCAGCGTTACGGTCACGGTCAGGTTAGGATTAGGGTTAGGGTTCAGGTTACGGGTATGTTTAGGGCTAGGGTTAGGGTTAGGGTTAGGGTTGGGATTACAGTTAGGGTTAGGATTAGAGTTGGTTTAGCATTAGACTTAGCGTTAGGGTTAGGCTTAGGTTACGGCTATGGTGAGGTTTAGTCTTATGGTTAAACATATGTTAGGGTCCTGGTCAGCGTTACGGTCAGTGTCATGGTCAGGGTTCAGGTTAGGGATAGAGTTCGAGTTAGGGTTACATTTAGGCTTAGGGTTAGGCTTAGGGGTAGGATTCGGCCTGTTTTAGGGTTAGACTTAGCATTAGGATTAGGCCTAGGTTAGGGTTAGGTTTAGGTTTAGGGTTATGGTTAAATTTACGTTTGGGTTAGGGTCAGGGTTATGGTCAGGGTCCGGGTTTGGTTAGGGTTAGGGCTAGGGTTAGGATGACAGTTAGGGTTAGGATTAGAGTTGGTTTAGCGTTAAACTTAGCGTTAGGGTTATGCTTAGGTTACGGCTATGGTGAGGTTTAGGCTTATGGTTAAACATATGTTAGGGTTCTGGTCAGCGTTATGGTCAGGGTCAGGTTAGGGCTAGGGTTCTCGCTAGGGTTAAAGTTAGGGCTAGGGTTAGGATTATAGTTAGGGTTAGGATTAGAGTTGGTTTAGCGTTAGACTTAGCGTTAGGGTTAGGCATAGGTTACGGCTATGGTGTGGTTTAGGCTTATGGTAAACATATGTTAGGGTTCTGGTCAGCGTTACGTTCAGGGTCATGGTCAGGGTTCAGGTTAGGGTTAGGGTTCGGGTTAGGGTTACATTTAGGCTTAGGGTTAGGCTTAGGGGTAGGATTTGGGTTGTTTTAGGGTTAGACTTAGCATTAGGATTAGGCCTAGGTTAGGGTTAGGTTTAGGTTTAGGGTTATGGTTAAACTTAAGTTTGGGTTAGGGTCAGGGTTATGGTCAGGGTCCGAGTTTGGTTAGGGTTAGGGTTAGGGCTAGGGTTAGGATGACAGTTAGGGTTAGGATTAGAGTTGGTTTAGCGTTAGACTTAGCGTTAGGGTTAGGCTTAGGTTACGGCTATGGTGAGGTTTAGGCTTATGGTTAAACATATGTTAGGGTTCGGGTCAGCGTTACGGTCACGATCAGGTTAGAGTTAGGGTTCGGGTTACGGGTACGTTTAGGGCTAGGGTTAGGGTTAGGGTTGGTATTACAGTTAGGGTTAGGATTAGAGTTGGTTTAGCGTTAGACTTAGCGTTAGGGTTAGGCTTATGTTACGGCTATGGTGAGATTTAGGCTTATGGTTAAACATATGTTAAGGTTCTGGTCAGCGTTACGGTCACGTTCAGGTTAGGGTTAAGGTTCGGGTTACGGGTACATTTAGGGCTAGGGTTCGGGTTAGGGTTAGGGCTGGGATTACAGTTAAGGTTAGGATTAGAGTTGGTTTAGCATTAGACTTAGCGTTAGGGTTAGGCTTAGGTTACGGCTATGGTGAGGTTTAGGCTTATGGTTAAACATATGTTAGGGTTCTGGTCAGCGTTACGATCACGGTCAGGTTAGGATTAGGGTTAGGGTTCAGGTTACGGGTATGTTTAGAGCTAGGGTTAGGGTTAGGGTTAGGGTTGGGATTACAGTTAGGGTTAGGATTAGAGTTGGTTTAGCATTAGACTTAGCGTTAGGGTTAGGCTTAGGTTACGGCTATGGTGAGGTTTAGTCTTATGGTTAAACATATGTTAGGGTCCTGGTCAGCGTTACGGTCAGTGTCATGGTCAGGGTTCAGGTTAGGGATAGAGTTCGAGTTAGGGTTACATTTAGGCTTAGGGTTAGGCTTAGGGGTAGGATTCGGCCTGTTTTAGGGTTAGACTTAGCATTAGGATTAGGCCTAGGTTAGGGTTAGGTTTAGGTTTAGGGTTATGGTTAAATTTACGTTTGGGTTAGGGTCAGGGTTATGGTCAGGGTCCGGGTTTGGTTAGGGTTAGGGCTAGGGTTAGGATGACAGTTAGGGTTAGGATTAGAGTTGGTTTAGCGTTAAACTTAGCGTTAGGGTTATGCTTAGGTTACGGCTATGGTGAGGTTTAGGCTTATGGTTAAACATATGTTAGGGTTCTGGTCAGCGTTATGGTCAGGGTCAGGTTAGGGCTAGGGTTCTCGCTAGGGTTAAAGTTAGGGCTAGGGTTAGGATTATAGTTAGGGTTAGGATTAGAGTTGGTTTAGCGTTAGACTTAGCGTTAGGGTTAGGCATAGGTTACGGCTATGGTGTGGTTTAGGCTTATGGTAAACATATGTTAGGGTTCTGGTCAGCGTTACGTTCAGGGTCATGGTCAGGGTTCAGGTTAGGGTTAGGGTTCGGGTTAGGGTTACATTTAGGCTTAGGGTTAGGCTTAGGGGTAGGATTTGGGTTGTTTTAGGGTTAGACTTAGCATTAGGATTAGGCCTAGGTTAGGGTTAGGTTTAGGTTTAGGGTTATGGTTAAACTTAAGTTTGGGTTAGGGTCAGGGTTATGGTCAGGGTCCGAGTTTGGTTAGGGTTAGGGTTAGGGCTAGGGTTAGGATGACAGTTAGGGTTAGGATTAGAGTTGGTTTAGCGTTAGACTTAGCGTTAGGGTTAGACTTAGGTTACGGCTATGGTGAGGTTTAGGCTTATGGTTAAACATATGTTAGGGTTCGGGTCAGCGTTACGGTCACGATCAGGTTAGAGTTAGGGTTCGGGTTACGGGTACGTTTAGGGCTAGGGTTAGGGTTAGGGTTGGTATTACAGTTAGGGTTAGGATTAGAGTTGGTTTAGCGTTAGACTTAGCGTTAGGGTTAGGCTGAGGTTACGGCTATGGTGAGGTTTAGGCTTATGGTTAAACATATGTTAGGGTTCTGGTGAGCGTTACGGTAAGGGTCAGGGTCAGGTTAGACTTAGGGTTGTGGTTAGGGTTAGGGTTAGGGCTGGGATTACACTTAGCATTAGGATTAGAGTTGGTTTAGCGTTAGACTTAGCGTTAGGGTTAGGCTTAGGTTACGGCTATGGTGAGGTTTAGGCTTATGGTTAAACATATGTTAGGGTTCTGGTCAGCGTTATGGTCAGGGTCAGGTTAGGGCTAGGGTTCTGGCTAGGGTTAGGGCTAGGGTTAGGATTATAGTTAGGGTTAGGATTAGAGTTGGTTTAGCGTTAGACTTAGCGTTAGGGTTAGGCATAGGTTACGGCTATGTTGAGGTTTAGGCTTATGGTTAAACATATGTTAGGGTTCTGGTCAGCGTTACAGTCAGGGTCATGGTCAGGGTTCAGGTTAGGGTTAGGATTCGGGTTAGGGTTACATTTAGGCTTAGGGTTAGGCTTAGGGGTAGGATTTGGGTTGTTTTAGAGTTAGACTTAGCATTAGGATTAGGCTTAGGTTAGGGTTAGGTTTAGGGTTATGATTAAACTTATGTTTGGGTTAGGGTCAGGGTTATGGTCAGGGTCCGGGTTTGATTAGGGTTAGGGTTAGGGCTAGGGTTAGGATGACAGTTAGGGTTAGTATTAGAGTTGGTTTAGCGTTAGACTTAGCGTTAGGGTTAGGCATAGGTTACGGCTATGGTGTGGTTTAGGCTTATGGTTAAACATATGTTAGGGTTCTGGTCAGCGTTACGGTCAGCATCATGGTCAGAGTTAGGGTTCGGGTTACGGGTACGTTTAGGGCTAGGGTTAGGGTTAGGTTTGAGATTACAGTTAGGGTTGGGATTAGAGTTGGTTTAGCGTTAGACTTAGCGTTAGGGTTAGGCTTAGGTTACGGCTATGGTGAGGTTTAGGCTTATGGTTAAACATATGTTAGGGTTCTGGTCAGCGTTACGGTCAGGGTCAGGTTAGGGCTAGGGTTAGGATTAGGGCTAGGGTTAGGATGACAGTTAGGGTTAGGATTAGAGTTGGTTTAGCGTTAGACTTAGCGTTAGGGTTAGGCATAGGTTACGGCTATGGTGAGGTTTAGGCTTATGGTTAAACATAGGTTAGGGTTCTGGTCAGCGTTACGGTCAGGATCATGGTCAGGGTTCAGGTTAGGGCTAGGGTTCCCGTTAAGGTTACATTTAGGCTTAAGGTTAGGCTTAGGGGTAGGATTCGGGTTGTTTTAGGGTTAGACTTAGCATTAGGATTAGGCCTAGGTTAGGATTAGGTTTAGGTTTAGGGTTATGGTTAAATTTACGTTTTGGTTAGGGTCAGGGTTATGGTCAGGGTCCGGGTTTGGTTAGGGTTAGGGTTAGGACTAGGGTTAGGATTACATTTAGGGTTAGGATTAGAGTTGGTTTAGCGTTAGACTTAGCGTTAGGGTTAGGCTTAGGTTACGGCTATGGTGAGGTTTAGGCTTATGGTTAAACATATGTTAGGGTTCTGGTCAGCGTTATGGTCAGGGTCAGGATCAGGTTAGGGCTAGGGTTCCGGCTAGGGTTAGGGTTAGGGCTAGGGTTAAGATTATAGTTAGGGTTAGGATTAGAGTTGGTTTAGCGTTAGACTTAGCGTTAGGGTTAGGCTTAGGTTACGGCTATGGTGAGGTTTAGGCTTATGGTTAAACATATGTTAGGGTTCTGGTCAGCGTTACGGTCACGATCAGGTTAGAGTTAGGGTTCGGGTTACGGGTACGTTTAGGGCTAGGGTTAGGGTTAGGGTTGGTATTACAGTTAGGGTTAGGATTAGAGTTGGTTTAGCGTTAGACTTAGCGTTAGGGTTAGGCTTAGGTTACGGCTATGGTGAGGTTTAGGCTTATGGTTAAACATATGTTAGGGTTCTGGTGAGCGTTACGGTAAGGGTCAGGGTCAGGTTAGACTTAGGGTTCTGGTTAGGGTTAAGGTTAGGGTTGGGATTACAATTAGCATTAGGATTAGAGTTGGTTTAGCGTTAGACTTAGCGTTAGGGTTAGACATAGGTTACGGCTATGGTGAGGTTTAGGCTTATGGTTAAACATATGTTAGGATTCTGGTGAGCGTTATGGTCAGGGTCAGGTTAGGGCTAGGGTTCTGGCTAGGGTTAGGGTTAGGGCTAGGGTTAGGATTATAGGTAGGGTTAGGATTAGAGTTGGTTTAGCGTTAGACTTAGCGTTAGGGTTAGACATAGGTTACGGCTATGGTGAGGTTTAGGCTTATAGTTAAACATATGTTAGGGTTTTGGTCAGCGTTACCGTCAGGGTCATGGTCAGGGTTCAGGTTAGGGTTAGGGTTCGCGTTAGGGTTACATTTAGGCTTAGGGTTAGGCTTAGGGGTAGGATTCGGTTTGTTTTAGGGTTAGACTTAGCATTAGGATTAGGCCTAGGTTAGGGTTAGGTTTAGGTTTAGGGTTATGTTTAAATTTACGTTTGGTTTAGGGTCAGGGTTATGGTCAGGGTCTGGGTTTGGTTAGGGTTAGGGTTAGGGCTAGGGTTAGGATGACAGTTAGGGTTAGGATTAGAGTTGATTTAGCGTTAGACTTAACGTTAGGGTTAGGCTTAGGTTACGGCTATGGTGAGGTTTAGGCTTATGGTTAAACATATGTTCGGGTTCTGGTCAGCGTTACGGTCACGGTCAGGTTAGGGTTAGGGTTCGGGTTACGGGTACGTTTAGGGCTAGGGTTAGGGTTAGGGTTGAGAATACAGTTAGGGTTAGGATTAGAGTTGGTTTAGCGTTAGACTTAGCGTTAAAGTTAGGCTTAGGTTACGGCTATGGTGAAGTTTAGGCTTATGGTTAAACATATGTTAGGGTTCTGGTCAGCGTTACGGTCAGGGTCAGGGTCAGGTTAGGCTTATGGTTCGGGTTAGGGTTAGGGTTGGAATTACAGTTAGCATTAGGATTAGAGTTGGTTTAGCGTTAGACTTAGCGTTAGGGTTAGACATAGGTTACGGCTATGGTGAGGTTTAGGCTTATGGTTAAACATATGTTAGGGTTCTGGTCAGCGTTATGGTCAGGGTCAGGTTAGGGCTAGGGTTCTGGCTAGGGTTAGGGCTAGGGTTAGGATTATAGTTAGGGTTAGGATTAGAGTTGGTTTAGCGTTAGACTTAGCGTTAGGGTTAGGCATAGGTTACGGCTATGTTGAGGTTTAGGCTTATGCTTAAACATATGTTAGGGTTCTGGTCAGCGTTACGGTCAGGATCATGGTCAGGGTTCAGGTTAGGGTTCAGGTTAGGGTTAGGATTCGGGTTAGGGTTACATTTAGGCTTAGGGTTAGGCTTAGGGGTAGGATTTGGGTTGTTTTAGGGTTAAACTTAGCATTAGGATTAGGCTTAGGTTAGGGTTAGGTTTAGGGTTATGATTAAACTTACGTTTGGGTTAGGGTGAGGGTTATGGTCAGGGTCCGGGTTTGGTTAGGGTTAGGGTTAGGGCTAGGGTTAGGATGACAGTTAGGGTTAGGATTAGAGTTGATTTAGCGTTAGACTTAGCGTTAGGGTTAGGCATAGGTTACGGCTATGGTGTGGTTTAGGCTTATGGTTAAACATATGTTAGGGTTCTGGTCAGCGTTACGGTCAGCATCATGGTCAGAGTTCAGGTTAGGATTAGGGTTCGAGTTAGGGTTACCTTTAGGCTTAGGGTTCGGCTTAGGGGTAGAATTTGGGTTGTTTTAGGGTTAGAATTAGCATTAGGATTA
This sequence comes from Nesoenas mayeri, assembly GCF_963082525.1. NCBI lineage: Eukaryota > Metazoa > Chordata > Aves > Columbiformes > Columbidae > Nesoenas > Nesoenas mayeri. Next base: position 50,359 of record NC_137558.1, on the reverse strand, counting down.
GGCCTAGGTTAGAGTTAGGTTTAGGTTTAGGGTTATGGTTAAACTTACGTTTGAGTTAGGGTCAGGGTTATGGTCAGGGTCCGGGTTTGGTTAGGGTTAGGGTTAGGGCTAGGGTTAGGATGACAGTTAGGGTTAGGATTAGAGTTGGTTTAGCGTTAGACTTAGCGTTAGGGTTAGGCTTAGGTTACGGCTATGGTGAGGTTTAGTCTTATGGTTAAACATATGTTAGGGTTCTGGTGAGCGTTACGGTAAGGGTCAGGGTCAGGTTAGGCTTAGGGTTCTGGTTAGGGTTAGGGTTAGGGTTGGGATTACAGTTAGGGTTAGGATTAGAGTTGATTTAGTGTTTGACTTAGCGTTAGGGTTAGGCATAGGTTACGGCTATGGTGAGGTTTAGGCTTATGGTTAAACATATGTTAGGGTTCTGGTCAGCGTTACGGTCACGATCAGGTTAGAGTTAGGGTTCGGGTTACGGGTACGTTTAGGGCTAGGGTTAGGGTTAGGGTTGAGATTACAGTTAGGGTTAGGATTAGAGTTGGTTTAGCGTTAGACTTAGCGTTAGGGTTAGGCTTAGGTTACGGCTATGGTGAGGTTTAGGCTTATGGTTAAACATATGTTAGGGTTCTGGTCAGCGTTACGGTCAGGGTCAGGTTAGGGCTAGGGTTCTGGCTAGGGTTAGGATTAGGGCTAGGGTTAGGATGACAGTTAGGGTTAGGATTAGAGTTGGTTTAGCGTTAGACTTAGCGTTAGGGTTAGGCATAGGTTACGGCTATGGTGAGGTTTAGGCTTATGGTTAAACATAGGTTAGGGTTCTGGTCAGCGTTACGGTCAGGGTCATGGTCAGGGTTCAGGTTAGGGTTAGGGTTCCCATTAAGGTTACATTTAGGCTTAGGGTTAGGCTTAGGGGTAGGATTCGGGTTGTTTTAGGGTTAGACTTATCATTAGGATTAGGCCTAGGTTAGGGTTAGGTTTAGGTTTAGGGTTATGGTTAAATTTACGTTTTGGTTAGGGTCAGGGTTATGGTCAGGGTCCGGGTTTGGTTAGGGTTAGGGTTAGGACTAGGGTTAGGATTACATTTAGGGTTAGGATTAGAGTTGGTTTAGCGTTAGACTTAGCGTTAGGGTTAGGCTTAGGTTACGGCTATGGTGAGGTTTAGGCTTATGGTTAAACATATGTTAGGGTTCTGGTCAGCGTTATGGTCAGGGTCAGGATCAGGTTAGGGCTAGGGTTCCGGCTAGGGTTAGGGTTAGGGCTAGGGTTAGGATTATAGTTAGGGTTAGGATTAGAGTTGGTTTATCGTTAGACTTAGTGTTAGGGTTAGGCATAGGTTACGGCTATGGTGAGGTTTAGGCTTATGGTTAAACATATGTTAGGGTTCTGGTCAGCGTTACGGTCAGGGTCATGGTCAGGGTTCAGGTTAGGGTTAGGGTTCGCGTTAGGGTTACATTTAGGCTTAGGGTTAGGCTTAGGGGTAGGATTCGGGTTGTTTTAGGGTTAGACTTAGCATTAGGATTAGGCCTAGGTTAGGGTTAGGTTTAGGTTTAGGGTTATGGTTAAACTTACGTTTGGGTTAGGGTCAGGGTTATGGTCAGGGTCCAGGTTTGGTTAGGGTTAGGGTTAGGGCTAGGGTTAGGATGACAGTTAGGGTTAGGATTAGAGTTGGTTTAGCGTTAGACTTAGCGTTAGGGTTAGGCTTAGGTTACGGCTATGGTGAGGTTTAGGCTTATGGTTAAACATATGTTAGGGTTCTGGTCAGCGTTACGGTCACGATCAGGTTAGAGTTAGGGTTCGGGTTACGGGTACGTTTAGGGCTAGGGTTAGGGTTAGGGTTGGGAATACAGTTAGGGTTAGGATTAGAGTTGGTTTAGCGTTAGACTTAGCGTTAGGGTTAGGCTGAGGTTACGGCTATGGTGAGGTTTAGGCTTATGGTTAAACATATGTTAGGGTTCTGGTGAGCGTTACGGTAAGGGTCAGGGTCAGGTTAGACTTAGGGTTCTGGTTAGGGTTAAGGTTAGGGTTGGGATTACAATTAGCATTAGGATTAGAGTTGGTTTAGCGTTAGACTTAGCGTTAGGGTTAGGCTTAGGTTAAGGCTATGGTGAGGTTTAGGCTTATGGTTAAACATATGTTAGGGTTCTGGTCAGCGTTATGGTCAGGGTCAGGTTAGGGCTAGGGTTCTGGCTAGGGTTAGGGTTAGGGCTAGGGTTAGGATTTTAGTTAGGGTTAGGATTAGAGTTGGTTTAGCGTTAGACTTAGCGTTAGGGTTAGGCATAGGTTACGGCTATGGTGAGGTTTAGGCTTATGGTTAAACATATGTTAGGGTTTTGGTCAGCGTTACCGTCAGGGTCATGGTCAGGGTTCAGGTTAGGGTTAGGGTTCGCGTTAGGGTTACATTTAGGCTTAGAGTTAGGCTTAGGGGTAGGATTCGGTTTGTTTTAGGGTTAGACTTAGCATTAGGATTAGGCCTAGGTTAGGGTTAGGTTTAGGTTTAGGGTTATGTTTAAATTTACGTTTGGTTTAGGGTCAGGGTTATGGTCAGGGTCCGGGTTTGGTTAGGGTTAGGGTTAGGGCTAGGGTTAGGATGACAGTTAGGGTTAGGATTAGAGTTGGTTTAGCGTTAGACTTAGCGTTAGGGTTAGGCTTAGGTTACGGCTATGGTGAGGTTTAGGCTTATGGTTAAACATATGTTAGGGTTCTGGTCAGCGTTACGGTCACGATCAGGTTAGAGTTAGGGTTCGGGTTACGGGTACGTTTAGGGCTAGGGTTAGGGTTAGGGTTGGGAATACAGTTAGGGTTAGGATTAGAGTTGGTTTAGCGTTAGACTTAGCGTTAGGGTTAGGCTTAGGTTACGGCTATGGTGAGGTTTAGGCTTATGGTTAAACATATGTTAGGGTTCTGGTGAGCGTTACGGTAAGGGTCAGGGTCAGGTTAGACTTAGGGTTCTGGTTAGGGTTAAGGTTAGGGTTGGGATTACAATTAGCATTAGGATTAGAGTTGGTTTAGCGTTAGACTTAGCGTTAGGGTTAGGCTTAGGTTAAGGCTATGGTGAGGTTTAGGCTTATGGTTAAACATATGTTAGGGTTCTGGTCAGCGTTATGGTCAGGGTCAGGTTAGGGCTAGGGTTCTGGCTAGGGTTAGGGTTAGGGCTAGGGTTAGGATTTTAGTTAGGGTTAGGATTAGAGTTGGTTTAGCGTTAGACTTAGCGTTAGGGTTAGGCATAGGTTACGGCTATGGTGAGGTTTAGGCTTATGGTTAAACATATGTTAGGGTTTTGGTCAGCGTTACCGTCAGGGTCATGGTCAGGGTTCAGGTTAGGGTTAGGGTTCGCGTTAGGGTTACATTTAGGCTTAGAGTTAGGCTTAGGGGTAGGATTCGGTTTGTTTTAGGGTTAGACTTAGCATTAGGATTAGGCCTAGGTTAGGGTTAGGTTTAGGTTTAGGGTTATGTTTAAATTTACGTTTGGTTTAGGGTCAGGGTTATGGTCAGGGTCCGGGTTTGGTTAGGGTTAGGGTTAGGGCTAGGGTTAGGATGACAGTTAGGGTTAGGATTAGAGTTGGTTTAGCGTTAGACTTAGCGTTAGGGTTAGGCTTAGGTTACGGCTATGGTGAGGTTTAGGCTTATGGTTAAACATATGTTCGGGTTCTGGTCAGCGTTACGGTCACGGTCAGGTTAGGGTTAGGGTTCGGGTTACGGGTACGTTTATGGCTAGGGTTAGGGTTAGGGTTGGGAATACAGTTAGGGTTAGGATTAGAGTTGGTTTAGCGTTAGACTTAGCGTTAGGGTTAGGCTGAGGTTACGGCTATGGTGAAGTTTAGGCTTATGGTTAAACATATGTTAGGGTTCTGGTCAGCGTTACGGTCAGGGTCAGGGTCAGGTTAGGCTTATGGTTCGGGTTAGGGTTAGGGTTGGAATTACAGTTAGCATTAGGATTAGAGTTGGTTTAGCGTTAGACTTAGCGTTAGGGTTAGACATAGGTTACGGCTATGGTGAGGTTTAGGCTTATGGTTAAACATATGTTAGGGTTCTGGTCAGCGTTATGGTCAGGGTCAGGTTAGGGCTAGGGTTCTGGCTAGGGTTAGGGCTAGGGTTAGGATTATAGTTAGGGTTAGGATTAGAGTTGGTTTAGCGTTAGACTTAGCGTTAGGGTTAGGCATAGGTTACGGCTATGTTGAGGTTTAGGCTTATGGTTAAACATATGTTAGGGTTCTGGTCAGCGTTACGGTCACGATCAGGTTAGAGTTAGGGTTCGGGTTACGGGTACGTTTAGGGCTAGGGTTAGGGTTAGGGTTGGGATTACAGTTAGGGTTAGAATTAGAGTTGATTTAGCGTTAGACTTAGCGTTAGGGTTAGGCATAGGTTACGGCTATGGTGAGGTTTAGGCTTATGGTTAAACATATGTTAGGGTTCTGGTCAGGGTTACGGTCAGGGTCAGGTTAGGGCTAGGGTTCTGGCTAGGGTTAGGATTAGGGCTAGGGTTAGGATTATAGTTAGGGTTAGAATTAGAGTTGGTTTAGCGTTAGACTTAGCGTTAGGGTTAGGCATAGGTTACGGCTATGGTGAGGTTTAGGCTTATGGTTAAACATAGGTTAGGGTTCTGGTCAGCGTTACGGTCAGGGTCATGGTCAGGGTTCAGGTTAGGGTTAGGGTTCCCGTTAAGGTTACATTTAGGCTTAGGGTTAGGCTTAGGGGTAGGATTCGTGTTGTTTTAGGGTTAGACTTAGCATTAGGATTAGGCCTAGGTTAGGGTTAGGTTTAGGTTTAGGGTTATGGTTAAATTTACGTTTTGGTTAGGGTCAGGGTTATGGTCAGGGTCCGGGTTTGGTTATGGTTAGGGTTAGGACTAGGGTTAGGATTACATTTAGGGTTAGGATTAGAGTTGGTTTAGCGTTAGACTTAGCGTTAGGGTTATGCTTAGGTTACGGCTATGGTGAGGTTTAGGCTTATGGTTAAACATATGTTAGGGTTCTGGTCAGCGTTATGGTCAGGGTCAGGATCAGGTTAGGGCTAGGGTTCCGGCTAGGGTTAGGGTTAGGGCTAGGGTTAGGATTATAGTTAGGGTTAGGATTAGAGTTGGTTTATCGTTATACTTAGCGTTAGGGTTAGGCATAGGTTACGGCTATGGTGAGGTTTAGGCTTATGGTTAAACATATGTTAGGGTTCTGGTCAGCGTTACGGTCAGGGTCATGGTCAGGGTTCGGGTTAGGGTTCGGGTTAGGGTTACATTTAGGCTTAGGGTTAGGCTTAGGGGTAGGATTTGGGTTGTTTTAGGGTTAGACTTAGCATTAGGATTAGGCCTAGGTTAGGGTTAGGTTTAGGTTTAGGGTTATGGTTAAACTTACGTTTGGGTTATGGTCAGGGTCCAGGTTTGGTTAGGGTTAGGGTTAGGGCTAGGGTTAGGATGACAGTTAGGGTTAGGATTAGAGTTGGTTTAGCGTTAGACTTAGCGTTAGGGTTAGGCTTAGGTTACGGCTATGGTGAGGTTTAGGCTTATGGTTAAACATATGTTAGGGTTCTGGTGAGCGTTACAGTAAGGGTCAGGGTCAGGTTAGACTTAGGGTTCTGGTTAGGGTTAAGGTTAGGGTTGGGATTACAATTAGCATTAGGATTAGAGTTGGTTTAGCGTTAGACTTAGCGTTAGGGTTAGGCTTAGGTTACGGCTATGGTGAGGTTTAGGCTTATGGTTAAACATATGTTCGGTTTCTGGTCAACGTTACGGTCACGGTAAGGTTAGGGTTAGGGTTCGGGTTATGGGTACGTTTAGGGCTAGGGTTAGGGTTGGGGTTGGTATTACAGTTAGAGTTAGGATTAGAGTTGGTTTAGCGTTAGACTTAGCGTTAGGGTTAGGCTTAGGTTACGGCTATGGTGAGGTTTAGGCTTATGGTTAAACATATGTTAGGGTTCTGGTGAGCGTTACGGTAAGGGTCAGGGTCAGGTTAGGCTTAGGGTTCTGGTTAGGGTTAGGGTTAGGGTTGGGATTACAGTTAGGGTTAGGATTAGAGTTGATTTATTGTTTGACTTAGCGTTAGGGTTAGGCTTAGGTTACGGCTATGGTGAGGTTTAGGCTTATGGTTTAACATATATTAGGGTTCTGGTCAGGGTCAGGTTAGGGCTAGGGTTCTGGCTAGGGTTAGGGTTAGGGCTAGGGTTAGGATTATAGTTAGGGTTAGGATTAGAGTTGGTTTAGCGTTAGACTTAGCGTTAGGGTTAGGCATAGGTTACGGCTATGGTGTGGTTTAGGCTTATGGTTAAACATATGTTAGGGTTCTGGTCAGCGTTACGGTCAGCATCATGGTCAGGGTTCAGGTTAGGGTTAGGGTTCGAGTTAGGGTTACCTTTAGGCTTAGAGTTCGGCTTAGGGGTAGAATTTAGGTTGTTTTAGGGTTAGATTTAGCATTAGGATTAGGCCTAGGTTAGAGTTAGGTTTAGTTTTAGGGTTATGGTTAAACTTACGTTTGAGTTAGGGTCAGGGTTATGGTCAGGGTCCGGGTTTGGTTAGGGTTAGGGCTAGGGTTAGGATGACAGTTAGGGTTAGGATTAGAGTTGGTTTAGCGTTAGACTTAGCGTTAGGGTTAGGCTTAGGTTACGGCTATGGTGAGGTTTAGGCTTATGGTTAAACATATGTTCGGGTTCTGTTCAGCGTTACGGTCAAGGTCAGGTTAGGGTTAGGGTTCGGGTTACGGGTACGTTTAGGGCTAGGGTTAGGGTTAGGGTTGGTATTACAGTTAGATTTAGGATTAGAGTTGGTTTAGCGTTAGACTTAGCGTTAGGGTTAGGCTTCGGTTACGGCTATGGTGAGGTTTAGTCTTATGGTTAAACATATGTTAGGGTTCTGGTGAGCGTTACGGTAAGGGTCAGGGTCAGGTTAGGCTTAGGGTTCTGGTTAGGGTTAGGGTTAGGGTTGGGATTACAGTTAGGGTTAGGATTAGAGTTGATTTAGTGTTTGACTTAGCGTTAGGGTTAGGCTTAGGTTACGGCTATGGTGAGATTTAGGCTTATGGTTAAACATATGTTAGGGTTCTGGTCAGCGTTATGGTCAGGGTCAGGTTAGGGCTAGGGTTCTGGCTAGGGTTAGGGTTAGGGCTAGGGTTAGGATTATAGTTAGGGTTAGGATTAGAGTTGGTTTAGCGTTAGACTTAGCGTTAGGGTTAGGCTTAGGTTACGGCTATGGTGAGGTTTAGGCTTATGGTTAAACATATGTTAGGGTTCTGGTCAGCGTTACGGTCACGATCAGGTTAGAGTTAGGGTTCGGGTTACGGGTACGTTTAGGGCTAGGGTTAGGGTTAGGGTTGGGATTACAGTTAGGGTTAGGATTAGAGTTGATTTAGCGTTAGACTTAGCGTTAGGGTTAGGCTTAGGTTACGGCTATGGTGAGGTTTAGGCTTATGGTTAAACATATGTTAGGGTTCTGGTCAGCGTTACGGTCAGGGTCAGGTTAGGGCTAGGGTTCTGGCTAGGGTTAGGATTAGGGCTAGGGTTAGGATTATAGTTAGGGTTAGAATTAGAGTTGGTTTAGCGTTAGACTTAGCGTTAGGGTTAGGCATAGGTTACGGCTATGGTGAGGTTTAGGCTTATGGTTAAACATAGGTTAGGGTTCTGGTCAGCGTTACGGTCAGGGTCATGGTCAGGGTTCAGGTTAGGGTTAGGGTTCCCGTTAAGGTTACATTTAGGCTTAGGGTTAGGCTTAGGGGTAGGATTCGGGTTGTTTTAGGGTTAGACTTAGCATTAGGATTAGGCCTAGGTTAGGGTTAGGTTTAGGTTTAGGGTTATGGTTAAATTTACGTTTTGGTTAGGGTCAGGGTTATGGTCAGGGTCCGGGTTTGGTTAGGGTTAGGGTTAGGACTAGGGTTAGGATTACATTTAGGGTTAGGATTAGAGTTGGTTTAGCGTTAGACTTAGCGTTAGGGTTAGGCTTAGGTTACGGCTATGGTGAGGTTTAGGCTTATGGTTAAACATATGTTAGGGTTCTGGTCAGCGTTATGGTCAGGGTCAGGATCAGGTTAGGGCTAGGGTTACGGCTAGGGTTAGGGTTAGGGCTAGGGTTAGGATTATAGTTAGGGTTAGGATTAGAGTTGGTTTATCGTTAGACTTAGCGTTAGGGTTAGGCATAGGTTACGGCTATGGTGAGGTTTAGGCTTATGGTTAAACATATGTTAGGGTTCTGGTCAGCGTTACGGTCAGGGTCATGGTCAGGGTTCGGGTTAGGGTTCGGGTTAGGGTTACATTTAGGCTTAGGGTTAGGCTTAGGGGTAGGATTTGGGTTGTTTTAGGGTTAGACTTAGCATTAGGATTAGGCCTAGGTTAGGGTTAGGTTTAGGTTTAGGGTTATGGTTAAACTTACGTTTGGGTTATGGTCAGGGTCCAGGTTTGGTTAGGGTTAGGGTTAGGGCTAGGGTTAGGATGACAGTTACGGTTAGGATTAGAGTTGGTTTAGCGTTAGACTTAGCGTTAGGGTTAGGCTTAGGTTACGGCTATGGTGAGGTTTAGGCTTATGGTTAAACATATGTTAGGGTTCTGGTGAGCGTTACAGTAAGGGTCAGGGTCAGGTTAGACTTAGGGTTCTGGTTAGGGTTAAGGTTAGGGTTGGGATTACAATTAGCATTAGGATTAGAGTTGGTTTAGCGTTAGACTTAGCGTTAGGGTTAGGCTTAGGTTACGGCTATGGTGAGGTTTAGGCTTATGGTTAAACATATGTTCGGGTTCTGGTCAACGTTACGGTCACGGTCAGGTTAGGGTTAGGGTTCGGGTTACGGGTACGTTTAGGGCTAGGGTTAGGGTTAAGGTTGGTATTACAGTTAGAGTTAGGATTAGAGTTGGTTTAGCGTTAGACTTAGCGTTAGGGTTAGGCTTAGGTTACGGCTATGGTGAGGTTTAGTCTTATGGTTAAACATATGTTAGGGTTCTGGTCAGCGTTACGGTCAGCATCATGGTCAGGGTTCAGGTTAGGGTTAGGGTTCGAGTTAGGGTTACCTTTAGGTTTAGGTTTCGGCTTAGGGGTAGAATTTGGGTTGTTTTAGGGTTAGACTTAGCATTAGGATTAGGCCTAGGTTAGAGTTAGGTTTAGGTTTAGGGTTATGGTTAAACTTACGTTTGAGTTAGGGTCAGGGTTATGGTCAGGGTCCGAGTTTGGTTAGGGTTAGGGCTAGGGCTAGGGTTAGGATGACAGTTAGGGTTAGGATTAGAGTTGGTTTAGCGTTAGACTTAGCGTTAAGGTTAGGCTTAGGTTACGGCTATGGTGAGGTTTAGGCTTATGGTTAAACATATGTTCGGGTTCTGGTCAGCGTTACGGTCAAGGTCAGGTTAGGGTTAGGGTTCGGGTTACGGGTACGTTTAGGGCTAGGGTTAGGGTTAGGGTTGGTATTACAGTTAGATTTAGGATTAGAGTTGGTTTAGCGTTAGACTTAGCGTTAGGGTTAGGCTTAGGTTACGGCTATGGTGAGGTTTAGTCTTATGGTTAAACATATGTTAGGGTTCTGGTGAGCGTTACGGTAAGGGTCAGGGTCAGGTTAGGCTTAGGGTTCTGGTTAGGGTTAGGGTTAGGGTTGGGATTACAGTTAGGGTTAGGATTAGAGTTGATTTAGTGTTTGACTTAGCGTTAGGGTTAGGCTTAGGTTACGGCTATGGTGAGGTTTAGGCTTATGGTTAAACATATGTTAGGGTTCTGGTCAGCGTTATGGTCAGGGTCAGGTTAGGGCTAGGGTTCTGGCTAGGGTTAGGGTTAGGGCTAGGGTTAGGATTATAGTTAGGGTTAGGATTAGAGTTGGTTTAGCGTTAGACTTAGCGTTAGGGTTAGGCTTAGGTTACGGCTATGGTGAGGTTTAGGCTTATGGTTAAACATATGTTAGGGTTCTGGTCAGCGTTACGGTCACGATCAGGTTAGAGTTAGGGTTCGGGTTACGGGTACGTTTAGGGCTAGGGTTAGGGTTAGGGTTGGGATTACAGTTAGGGTTAGAATTAGAGTTGATTTAGCGTTAGACTTAGCGTTAGGGTTAGGCATAGGTTACGGCTATGGTGAGGTTTAGTCTTATGGTTAAACATATGTTAGGGTTCTGGTCAGGGTTACGGTCAGGGTCAGGTTAGGGCTAGGGTTCTGGCTAGGGTTAGGATTAGGGCTAGGGTTAGGATTATAGTTAGGGTTAGGATTAGAGTTGGTTTAGCATTAGACTTAGCGTTAGGGTTAGGCATAGGTTACGGCTATGGTGAGGTTTAGGCTTATGGTTAAACATAGGTTAGGGTTCTGGTCAGCGTTACGGTAAGGGTCATGGTCAGGGTTCAGGTTAGGGTTAGGGTTCCCGTTAAGGTTACATTTAGGCTTAGGGTTAGGCTTAGGGGTAGGATTCGCGTTGTTTTAGGGTTAGACTTAGCATTAGGATTAGGCCTAGGTTAGGGTTAGCTTTAGGTTTAGGGTTATGGTTAAATTTACGTTTTGGTTAGGGTCAGGGTTATGGTCAGGGTCCGGGTTTGGTTAGGGTTAGGGTTAGGACTAGGGTTAGGATTACATTTAGGGTTAGGATTAGAGTTGGTTTAGCGTTAGACTTAGCGTTAGGGTTAGGCTTAGGTTACGGCTATGGTGAGGTTTAGGCTTATGGTTAAACATATGTTAGGGTTCTGGTCAGCGTTATGGTCAGGGTCAGGATCAGGTTAGGGCTAGGGTTCCGGCTAGGGTTAGGGTTAGGGCTAGGGTTAGGATTATAGTTAGGGTTAGGATTAGAGTTGGTTTAGCGTTAGACTTAGCGTTAGGGTTAGGCATAGGTTACTGCTATGGTGAGGTTTAGGCTTATGGTTAAACATATGTTAGGGTTCTGGTCAGCGTTACGGTCAGGGTCATGGTCAGGGTTCAGGTTAGGGTTAGGGTTCGGGTTAGGGTTACATTTAGGCTTAGGGTTAGGCTTAGGGGTAGGATTTGGGTTGTTTTAGGGTTAGACTTAGCATTAGGATTAGGCCTAGGTTAGGGTTAGGTTTAGGTTTAGGGTTATGGTTAAACTTACGTTTGGGTTATGGTCAGGGTCCAGGTTTGGTTAGGGTTAGGGTTAGGGCTAGGGTTAGGATGACAGTTAGGGTTAGGATTAGAGTTGGTTTAGCGTTAGACTTAGCGTTAGGGTTAGGCTTAGGTTACGGCTATGGTGAGGTTTAGGCTTATGGTTAAACATATGTTAGGGTTCTGGTGAGCGTTACGGTAAGGGTCACGGTCAGTTTAGGCTTAGGGTTCTGGTTAGGGTTAGGGTTAGGGTTGGGATTACAGTTAGGGTTAGGATTAGAGTTGATTTAGTGTTTGACTTAACGTTAGGGTTAGGCTTAGGTTACGTCTATGGTGAGGTTTAGGCTTATGGTTAAACATATGTTAGGGTTCTGGTCAGCGTTATGGTCAGGGTCAGGTTAGGGCTAGGGTTCTGGCTAGGGTTAGGGTTAGGGCTAGGGTTAAGATTATAGTTAGGGTTAGGATTAGAGTTGGTTTAGCGTTAGACTTAGCGTTAGGGTTAGGCATAGGTTACGGCTATGGTGTGATTTAGGCTTATGGTTAAACATATGTTAGGGTTCTGGTCAGTGTTACGGTCAGCATCATGGTCAGGGTTCAGGTTAGGGTTAGGGTTCGAGTTAGGGTTACCTTTAGGATTAGGGTTCGGCTTAGGGGTAGAATTTGGGTTGTTTTAGGGTTAGACTTAGCATTAGGATTAGGCCTAGGTTAGAGTTAGGTTTAGGTTTAGGGTTATGGTTGAACTTACGTTTGAGTTAGGGTCAGGGTTATGGTTAGGGTCCGGGTTTGGTTAGGGTTAGGGCTAGGGTTAGGATTACAGTTAGGGTTAGGATTAGAGTTGGTTTAGCGTTAGACTTAGCGTTAGGGTTAGGCATAGGTTACGGCTATGGTGAGGTTTAGGCTTATGGTTAAACATATGTTCGGGTTCTGGTCAACGTTACGGTCAAGGTCAGGTTAGGGTTCGGGTTACGGGTACGTTTAGGGCTAGAGGTAGGGTTAGGGTTGGTATTACAGTTAGAGTTAGGATTAGAGTTGGTTTAGCGTTAGACTTAGCGTTAGGGTTAGGCTGAGGTTACGGCTATGGTGAGGTTTAGTCTTATGGTTAAACATATGTTAGGGTTCTGGTGAGCGTTACGGTAAGGGTCAGGGTCAGGTTAGGGTTAGGGTTGGGATTACAGTTAGGGTTAGGATTAGAGTTGATTTAGTGTTAGACTTAGCGTTAGGGTTAGGCTTAGGTTACGGCTATGGTGAGGTTTAGGCTTATGGTTAAACATATGTTAGGGTTCTGGTCAGCGTTATGGTCAGGGTCAGGTTAGGGCTAGGGTTCTGGCTAGGGTTAGGGTTAGGGCTAGGGTTAGGATTATAGTTAGGGTTAGGATTAGAGTTGGTTTAGCGTTAGACTTAGCGTTAGGGTTAGGCTTAGGTTACGGCTATGGTGAGGTTTAGGCTTATGGTTAAACATATGTTAGGGTTCTGGTCAGCGTTACGGTCACGATCAGGTTAGAGTTAGGGTTCGGGTTACGGGTACGTTTAGGGCTAGGGTTAGGGCTAGGGTTGGGATTACAGTTAGGGTTAGGATTAGAGTTGGTTTAGCGTTAGACTTAGCGTTAGGGTTAGGCTTAGGTTACGGCTATGGTGAAGTTTAGGCTTATGGTTAAACATATGTTAGGGTTCTGGTCAGCGTTATGGTCAGGGTCAGGTTAGGGCTAGGGTTCTGGCTAGGGTTAGGGTTAGGGCTAGGGTTAGGATTATAGTTAGGGTTAGGATTAGAGTTGGTTTAGCGTTAGACTTAGCGTTAGGGTTAGGCATAGGTTACGGCTATGGTGAGGTTTAGGCTTATGGTTAAACATAGGTTAGGGTTCTGGTCAGCGTTACGGTCAGGGTCATGGTCAGGGTTCAGGTTAGGGTTAGGGTTCGGGTTAGGGTTACATTTAGGCTTAGGGTTAGGCTTAGGGGTAGGATTTGGGTTGTTTTAGGGTTAGACTTAGCATTAGGATTAGGCCTAGGTTAGGGTTAGGTTTAGGTTTAGGGTTATGGTTAAACTTACGTTTGAGTTAGGGTGAGGGTTATGGTCAGGGTCCAGGTTTGGTTAGGGTTAGGGTTAGGGCTAGGGTTAGGATGACAGTTAGGGTTAGGATTAGAGTTGGTTTAGCGTTAGACTTAGCGTTAGGGTTAGGCTTAGGTTACGGCTATGGTGAGGTTTAGGCTTATGGTTAAACATATGTTAGGGTTCTGGTCAGCGTTACGGTCACGATCAGGTTAGAGTTAGGGTTCGGGTTACGGATACGTTTAGGGCTAGGGTTAGGGTTAGGGTTGGTATTACAGTTAGGGTTAGGATTAGAGTTGGTTTAGCGTTAGACTTAGCGTTAGGGTTAGGCTGAGGTTACGGCTATGGTGAGGTTTAGGCTTATGGTTAAACATATGTTAGGGTTCTGGTGAGCGTTACGGTAAGGGTCAGGGTCAGGTTAGACTTAGGGTTCTGGTTAGGGTTAAGGTTAGGGTTGGGATTACAATTAGCATTAGGATTAGAGTTGGGTTAGCGTTAGACTTAGCGTTAGGGTTAGGCATAGGTTACGGCTATGGTGTGGTTTAGGCTTATGGTTAAACATATGTTAGGGTTCTGGTCAGCGTTACGGTCAGCGTCATGGTCAGGGTTCAGGTTAGGGTTAGGGTTCGGGTTAGGGTTACATTTAGGCTTAGGGTTAGGCTTAGGGGTAGCATTTGGGTTGTTTTAGGGTTAGACTTAGCATTAGAATTAGGCCTAGGTTAGGGTTAGGTTTAGGTTTAGGGTTATGGTTAAACTTACGTTTGAGTTAGGGTCAGGGTTATGGTCAGGGTCCGGGTTTGGTTAGGGTTAGGGTTAGGGCTAGGGTTAGGATGACAGTTAGGGTTAGGATTAGAGTTGGTTTAGCGTTAGACTTAGCGTTAGGGTTAGGCTTAGGTTACGGCTATGGTGAGGTTTAGGCTTATGGTTAAACATATGTTAGGGTTCTGGTGAGCGTTACAGTAAGGGTCAGGGTCAGGTTAGGCTTAGGGTTTGGTTTAGGGTTAGGGTTAGGGTTGGGATTACAGTTAGCATTAGGATTAGAGTTGGTTTAGCGTTAGACTTAGCGTTAGGGTTAGGCTTAGGTTACGGCTATGGTGAGGTTTAGGCTTATGGTTAAACATGTGTTCGGATTCTGGTCAGCGTTACGGTCAGGGTCATGGTCAGGGTTCAGGTTAGGGTTAGGGTTCGGTTTAGGGTTACATTTAGGCTTAGGGTTAGGCTTAGGGGTAGGGTTCGGGTTGTTTTAGGGTTAGACTTAGGATTAGGGTTAGGCCTATGTTAGGGTTAGATTTAGGTTTAGGGTTATGGTTAAACTTACGTTTGGGTTAGGGTCAGGGTTATGGTCAGGGTCCGGGTTTGGTTAGGGTTAGGGCTAGGGTTAGGATGACAGTTAGGGTTAGGATTAGAGTTGGTTTAGCGTTAGACTTAGCGTTAGGGTTAGACTTAGGTTACCGCTATGGTTAGGTTTAGGCTTATGGTTAAACATATGTTAGGGTTCTGGTGAGCGTTATGGTCAGCGTCAGGTTAGGGCTAGGGTTCCGGTTAGGGTTAGGGATAGGATTAGGATTATAGTTAGGGTTAGGATTAGAGTTGGTTTAGCGTTAGACTTAGCGTCAGGATTAGGCATAGGTTACCGCTATGGTGAGGTTTAGGCTTATGGTTAAACATATGTTAAGGTTCTGGTCAGCGTTACGGTCAGGGTCAGGGTCTGGTTAGGCTTAGAGTTCGGGTTAGGGTTGGGAGTACATTTAAGGTTAAGATTAGATTTGGTTTAGCATTAGACTTAAAGTTAGGGTTAGTCTTAGATTACGGCTATGGTGAGGTTTAGTCTTATGGTTAAACATATGTTAGGGTTCTGGTGAGCGTTATTGTCAGGGACAGGGTCAGGTTAGGGCTAGGGTTCCGGCTAGGGTTAGGGTTAGGGTTAGGATTACAGTTAGGTTTAGGATTAGAGTTGGTTTAGCGTTAGACTTAGCCTTAGGGTTAGGCTTAGGTTACGGCTGTGATGAGGTTTAGGCTTATGGTTAAACATTTGTTAGGGTTTTGGTCAGCGCTATGGTCAGGGTCAGGTTAGGACTAGGGTTCGGGCTAGGGTTAGGTTTAGGGTTAGGGTTAGGATTGCAGTTACGGTTAGGATTAGCGTTGGTTTACCGTTAGACTTAGCGTTAGGGTTAGGCTTAGGTTACGGCTATGGTGAGGTTTAGGCTTATGGTTAAACATATGTTAGGGTTCTGGTGAGTGTTACAGTCAGGGTCAGGTTAGGCTTAGAGTTCGGGTTAGGTTTAGCGTTGGGATTACAGTTAGGGTTAGGATTAGAGTTGGTTTAGCGTTAGACTTAGCGTTAGGGTTAGGCATAGGTTACGGGTATGGTGAGGTTTAGGCTTATGGTTAAACATATGTTAGGGTTCTGGTGAGCGTTACGGTCAGCATCAGGGTGAGGTTATTCTTAGGGTTCGGGTTACGGGTATGTTTAGGGGTAGGGTTACGGTTAGGGTTAGGATTAGGTTTATGGTTAGGATTAGAGTTGTTTTAGCGTTAGACTTAGCGTTATGGTTAGGCATAGGTTACGGCTATGGTGAAGTTTGGGCTTATTGTTAAACATATGTTAGGGTTCTGGTCAGCGTTATGGTCAGGGTCAGGCTAGCGTTAGGATTACAGTTAGTCTCTAGATTTAGAGTTGGTTTAGCGTTAGACTTAGCGTTAGGATTAGGCTTAGGTTACGGCTATGGTGAGGTTTACGCTTATGATTAAAGATATGTTAGGGTTATGGTCAGCGTTATGGTCAGGGTCAGGGTCAGGTTAGGGGTAGAATTCAGGTTGTTTTAGGGTTAGACTTATCATTAAGTTTAATGATAAATTAATCCTAATTTAGTGATCCAACAGTGTCTGACAGAACCTGACAGGAGTGCAGGTGCTGTCATTTCCAGTGAGGGTCCAGGTGATTTGACAAGGGTGGTGGGTGGGGCCTTGGGTGATTGATCCCTCTCCTTTCCCAGGGGATTGTGGGAAGGAGTGGGTGGGTCTCAGGGTATTTGAGCCCCAGCCCCTGGACAGGAGTTGATGCTTTTCCTGGGCTGCTTGGGTGCTGGTTGTCTGCTGCTCCTTCAGCAGTCGGCAGCTTTTGGGCTGTTTTAGCTACATGGGCAGTTGTGTTTGGAGAAGTGGAGATGCCTGTTTGATGTAGGACCTTCAGGAGCGCAGCAAAGCTTCAGTAGCAGCTGTAGTTGAAGATATGTTTGTAACTAGGTTTCATTTATTGAATACATTCCTGGTGCTTTGCCTTTTCCTGAAATTCCTGACTGCAATGAAGATGAGGTGTTAATTTATGGTTTGTATTGGCGTGTAACAAGTTGCTGATATAATCTCCCTTGCTAGGACTGATGCTTTGGTTATCTAGCAGGGGTTAAAATTAGCATCTCATATCTATAAGTAGAGTTCTAGCATTTCCGAAGGAAGCAGCAGGACCCTAAGGCGGAGTGTCTTTCAGGCTGCTCTGCCCGGAGGTGTGCAGTCAGGGGTGGGTGGAATGGTCAAGCTGTTGGTGAGCTCCTGGGTGACTTGCTGAATAACTTGTTTTCAGATGCAGAGGGCAAACTGGGCACGAAAGAGTGACGGTGGAGGCGAGCTGCGCGCCGTAAGCAGGTGGGTCGGTGCGTGGCGCCAGAGGGAAGCTGTGCCGTGTGGCTCTTGCTGAGCTTGGTCGTTTCTGTGTTTCCTAGGTGTGGAGTGCAGCGGAAAGTTGGGTATCGGCACCGCAGCTCCTCGGGCAAGGTGAGCACGGAGTGCTGGGCTGGAGTGGCAGCTGGTTTCAGGTCTCGTGTTGCCACTGCGGGGCGGCCCCGTCTACCTCGCGGCGGGGGCGGCCCCGTCTACCTCGCGGCGGGGGCGGCCCCGTCTACCTCGCGGCGGGGGCGGCCCCGTCTACCTCGCGGCGGGGGCGGCCCCGTCTACCTCGCGGCGGGGGCGGCCCCGTCTACCTCGCGGCGGGGGCGGCCCCGTCTACCTCGCGGCGGGGGCGGCCCCGTCTACCTCGCGGCGGGGGCGGCCCCGTCTACCTCGCGGCGGGGGCGGCCCCGTCTACCTCGCGGCGGGGGCGGCCCCGTCTACCTCGCGGCGGGGGCGGCCCCGTCTACCTCGCGGCGGGGGCGGCCCCGTCTACCTCGCGGCGGGGGCGGCCCCGTCTACCTCGCGCCGGGGGCGGCCCCGTCTACCTCGCGCCGGGGGCGGCCCCGTCTACCTCGCGCCGGGGGCGGCCCCGTCTACCTCGCGCCGGGGGCGGCCCCGTCTACCTCGCGCCGGGGGCGGCCCCGTCTACCTCGCGCCGGGGGCGGCCCCGTCTACCTCGCGCCGGGGGCGGCCCCGTCTACCTCGCGCCGGGGGCGGCCCCGTCTACCTCCCAGGGTTAGGAGCAGCTCCTCGGGCAAGGTGAGCACGGAGTGCTGGGCTGAAGCGGCAGCTGGTTTCAGGTCCCGTGTTGCTTGTGCAGGTCTGAGCGTTCTTTGGTTGTGTTTTACAGGCGGTAGCTGAACGTCTTCGTGGTCAAAAGCAAGGGCGCCCAGGTGGGTGAGCGGCCCAGGTAAGGGAGGGTGAGATGGGACCGTCTGCGGGCAGGCTGTGTTTTCGGGCGGCGTCCAAGCGTGTGCCTCTGGTTTTGCAGGTGCCGCAGACGAGCTGTGAGGGGCGAAGCTTGTGCTCCGAGAAACTCGCGACAGTGGGCGGAGTTTCGACGAGAATCTCGTTTTTGTAATTTGATCAGACCTGACTGTAGGCATTGTTACAGCTCCTCCGCACCCCCCACACTGGCTGTGGGTGCCCCCGAAGCCTCCCAAAAACATCCCCCACCCTGGGCGTGGGCGCCCAGCGGCTCTGCTAATGGCCCCTGGCCAGGGTGCTCCGGGGCCAAACAAAAGAAGCCATTAGCCTCGAGTAGCAGAGAAAGAGAGGAGATGTGCCCACCTCTCCATGCTGAAGGAGGGAGGGGGAGGGAGGGGGCAGAGAGGGGGAGCGAGGCGGGGTTGCATTCTGCTACAGTATGTTACCCTATAAACTGCGCAGTTATAAATCTTTTAGGAATTTAAGAGAATATATTGTATTAACTTCTCTGGTTGTTTTGAATCTATTAAAATAGTGTGTTAATAAGGTGGTCATAGTAGAACTAAGGTTCTAAGAACAGGCAGGTAGTAGTTTGATCTTACTAAGTAAGGTTTAACTGCATTATATGTAATTGTAATTATGTTGTTAATCACGTGGTTCTATGTTGCAGTATATTTCAAAAATGATGCACCATGCGGTTTAGGGGGCCTGACTAACTCAGGAAAAGAAAGGGGGAAGCATGGAGAGGTTTTGATAGATAAAGATCTGTTGCTGAATTAAGCAGGCTCAAAGGAACCTCAAGGCCATTTCGGGGAGCTGAGAACAGAATCTGCCATGAGAAAGAGGGGCATTCCTCAATCACCGGGGTCCTGGCACGGCGTGAATCACCGGACGTATCATCAGCGAGACTCCAGCGCACGGACAGCCCACGATAGTCATTTAGCGAATCCATGCTTGGAGCGTGGACACATGATTGGAATACAGTTACATGTGTAAGGAGACTTGTTTCTGTAATAAATGGCTTTAGCGTGATACACATTGAATCGACTTGTTTTGCTGAGTCCTTATCTCGTTCCAACAGGTAGCTACATTTGAACAACCTATACACCCACAGTACTGCCCCACAACGCCCCATAGCTCCTACACTCTGCCCCATAGACCCACACCACTGCCCCACAGCACCCTAGACATCCTCCACCGCCCCATAGATCCACAGTACTGCCCCACAACACCCCATTGCTCCTGCACTCTGTCCCATAAATGCCCAGTACTGCAGCACAGCACCGTATAGCTCCTGTACTCTGCCCCATACATCCACAGTAGTGCCCCACAGCCCCATATAGCTCCTGTACTCTGCCCCATACATCCACAGTAGTGCCCCACAGCCCCATATAGCTCCTGTACTCTGCCCCATACATCCACAGTAGTGCCCCACAGCCCCATATAGCTCCTGTACTCTGCCCCGTACATCCACAGTAGTGCCCCACAGCACCCCACAGTGACTCTATTCTTGCCCATAGACCCACAGTGCTGTCCCACAGCACCCCATATCTTGTTCACTCGGCCCTATAGACCCACAGTGTAACCCCACAGCACCCCACAGTTCCTCTGCCCTATAGATCAACAGCACTGTCCCAGAAAACACCATAGCGTCTTCCCACTAGCCCATAGGCCAGCAATGCTGCCCTACAGCACACTGTAGCTCCTGCACCCTGCCCCATAGACCCATAGGAGTGCCCCACAGCGCCCCACACATCCGGGCTGCCCTATACATCCACAGCACTGCTCTGCAGCACCGTATAGTTCCAGCACTCTGCCCCATTGATATGTAGCACCCCACATGTAGCTCCTGCATTCTGCCCATAGATCCACAGTCCTGGGTCCCCTCGGCCCACCAGACGTCCTGGGTTGCGATGCTGCACGGGGCCCCATGCACAACAGAAAATGAGGACAGCGTGGCTGCTGGGCTCCACCCTGCTCGGAATCCAAGATGGCTGGGGGGGGCTGCCTAGGGCGGCCATTTTGGCATGGGGCCCAAGGTGGGTGGTGGGACCCGTGACTCTGTTTACCCCTGATGGCCATCTTGGAAAAGGGCAGCGCTGTGCCGCTGCCGTCCTGACATTGCTCCCCCAGGGCCATGCTGGGGGATTTTTAACCTGGTTTTGGGGCCAATTCTCACCCAATAAAATGAAATAATGTAAAAAAACCTTAAGCATGTGGTTTGTTCCATTTCCAGTGAGGGATTTGGGGGTGGGGTTTAGGGCTGAGGGTGGGGCTGAAAGTGTGGGCGGGCCCACTGCCAATTCCAGCCCCCTCCCAAGCTCTCCCCAATGTGCCTTCCCAGAGGGGTGTGCCCCAACCAGTCCCCACCCCCTTTCCAAGCACCCTCCCAGCTGGGCTCCTCCCCCTTGACCCACACTTCCACCCCCATTGGTGGGCTCCCTGCAGGGGGTATGGCCTACAGTCCTACAACTCCTTCCCCTCCCCTGCTGAGCCATGTACCCGACAGCATGACAGGGGCAGACAAAGCTCACAAAAGACCAACAGAGCCAGGCAGGGCCCGAGAGAGCTTGAGAAAGTCCGACAGGTCTCGACACCACCTGACAAAGCCCGACAGGGCCCGAGAGAGTGTGACGGATCCTCACAGAGCCTGACAAAGCTTGACAGAGCCCAACAGGACCCGTGAGGGCTTGACAAATCTTGTCAGTTCCTGATAGTGCCTCAATGTGTATGACAGAGTCCTGAGGGCCTCAACAGAGCCTGAGAAATCTTGACAGGCTCAGCAGAGCCCAACAGGTCTCGACAGAGCACTACAGAGCCCATCGAAGCCTGATAGAGCCTCACAGACCCCAAGGGGTCTCGACAGAGCCCTACAGAGCCCATCGAAGCCTGATAGAGCCTGACAGACCCCAAGGGGTCTCAACAGAGCCCTACAGAGCCCATCGAAGCCTGATAGAGCCTGACAGACCCCAAGAGGTCTCAACAGAGCCCTACAGAGCCCATCGAAGCCTGATAGAGCCTCACAGACCCCAAGAGGTCTCAACAGAGCCCTACAGCGCCCATCGAAGCCTGATAGAGCCTGACAGACCCCAAGAGGTCTGAACAGAGCCCTACAGAGCCCATCGAAGCCTGATAGAGCCTGACAGAGCCCTACAGAGCCCATCGAAGCCTGATAGGGCCTGAAAGGCCCCAAGAGGTCTGAACAGAGCCCTACAGAGCCCATCGAAGCCTGATAGAGCCTGAAAGGCCCCAAGAGGTCTCGTCAGAGCCCTACAGAGCCCATCGAAGCCTGATAGAGCCTGACAGACCCCAAGAGGTCTCAACAGAGCCCTACAGAGCCCATCGACGCCTGATAGAGACTGACAGGCCCCAAGAGGTCTCGTCAGAGCCCTACAGAGCCCATCGAAGCCTGATAGGGTCTGACAGACCCCAAGAGGTCTCGACAGAGCCCTACAGAGCACATCGAAGCCTGATAGAGCCTGACAGGCCCCAAGAGGTCTTGACAGAGCCCTACAGAGCCCATCGAAGCCTGATAGAGCCTGACAGGCCCCAAGAGATGTTGACAGAGCCCTACAGAGCCCATCGAGGCCTGATAGAGCCTCACAGGCCCCAAGAGGTCTTGACAGGGCTTCACAAAAACCAACAGTGTCTGACAGAGCCCGACAGGAGTGCAGGTGCTGTCATTTCCGGTGAGGGTCCAGGTGATTTGATAAGGTGGTGGGCGGGGCCTGGGGTGATTGATCCCTCCCCTTTCCAGGGGATTGTGGGAAGGGGTGGGCGGGGCTCAGGGTATTTGAGCCCCAGTCCCCGGGTAGGGAGCTCATTCTGCTCCAGGACAGCTTCAGTGCTGGTTCTCTGCTGCTCCTTCAGCAGTCGGCAGCTTTTGAGCTGTTTAAGCTACGTGGGCAGACGTCTTAGCAGAAGTGGAGGTGTCCGTTTGAGGTAAGAGCTTTGGGCTCAGCAAAGGTTCAGTAGCAGCTGTAGTAGAAAGGTTGTTTGTCAATATGTTTCATTTGTTGATTCAGTTCCAGGTGCTTTGCACTTTCCAGTAATTCCTGATCATGATGAAGATGGAGCATTGGTTATTGTGTCTCCTTTTCTATCTGCTCCCTAGAAAACCTAAGTTGACATCCATACTGAGTCTCATTGTAGATGCAATAGCAGTAATAAAGTGCAGGTGCTGTCACTTCAAGTGAGATTCTAGGTAATTTGATAAGAGTGGTGGGTGGGGCCTGGGGTGATTGATCCCTCCCCTTTCCAGGGGATTGTGGGAAGGGGTGGGCGGGGCTCAGGGTATTTGAGCCCCAGTTCTCGGGTAGGGAGCTCATTCTGCTCCAGGACAGCTTCAGTGCTGGTTCTCTGCTGCTCCTTAAGTGTCTGTTTGAGGTAAGAGCTTTGGGCGCAGCAAAGGTTCAGTAGCAGCTGTAGTAGAAAGGTTGTTTGTCATTATGTTTCATTTGCTTATTCAGTTCCAGATGCTTTGCATTTTCCAGGAATTCCTGACCCCGATGAAGATGGAGTGTTGTTTTTTGGTTTGTATTGCTGTATTAATAGCTATTAATATAATCTCCTCTCCTAGAAGAGTGTTTTGTTTCCAGGACCTTTGCATCGTGCAGCGGCCCCCGGTAGATCATTGAAATGTACCTCCTGGAGCTCAGCCAAGGTGAGCAATGACTTGTAGGCTACTACCGATAAATATTATTTGGGTGCCTAATCGTACACATGTCCTTGCTTTCCTTATTGTAGGTGATGATGGAGAAAGTGACAACTGCAGGAAGATCTCCGTTAGCCTATGTCGCGTTTTCCTCTGTTCAAGATGGATTTGATCCCTTGGCCCTCTGAAAGTTAAGTGGAGGCACGAGGGCTGGGAAGGGGCTGGGAACTGCAGGGAGGTTTTAAAGGTCTCAGGCAGAAAAGGGCAGTCCAGGAGCAGTCCCCTTTAGGCAGATAAACGGGGTCATGGAACTTTACAGCGCCACGCCAGCGTGCGCCGGGCAGGGCAGCTCCAGCCCGCGTCTCTTGTCGTGTAGTTCAGGAAGCCCGCCTGGCACCTGTCAGACGATCCTTGGGTATCATTGCGCTCCAGGGGCACGAAAGGAATTTCAAGCGCCATCCCGGGGTCTGGAAAGCCGGTGCCCGTCGGGGTAGCGCCATTTGGCTGCTGCTTTTCTTGTATCAGCAGCCGAAAGGGTGCACAGTTCTTGCATCTTGAATGTTTTTGGTCAGTTGTGTTTTATAGTGTAGTTCTGGGCTGCAACAGCAGCTCTGCTCTCTACCCATCCAGTCTAAGGGACTGGCACTTCTTCCCAGCATCTTGAAGGTTTTAAGTCTTGCAGCAGCTTCTCTGTGCGTTTGCGCCAGAGCTGCTGTCTCATAAGAGGCTGTGACGTTCGGCTCCTTTTTTTTTTTTTTCTGGGGTTTCAGTAGAGGCTCCTTGCCTCACCGCTGCCTCCCTGCAGGTTATTTTGATTGTTGCCATCTCTGTTTTGGAGTCATTTTTGTTGCGCCGCCGTCTCTGCTGGTTTGGAGTCATTTTTGTTGCGCCGCCGTCTCTGTGTGTTTGCGCCTGCGCCGCCGTCTCTGTGTGTTTGCGCCTGCGCCGCCGTCTCTGTGTGTTTGCGCCTGCGCCGACGTCTCATAAGGGGCTGTGATGTTGGGCCTTTATTTTTTTCTGGGGTTGCAGTAGAGGCTCCTCGCCTCACCGCTGCCTCCCTGCAGGTTCTTTTGATCATTGCCGTATCTGATTTGGAGTCATTTTTGTTGTGGAGCATTTTTGGTGCTGTTGCTGTTGTGTCGTCTACAACATTGTGTGGAGCATCTGTCTGTGCACGTGCACATTTGGCTGGAGCTGCTCTGCCCGGAGGTGTAGAGTCAGGAGCGGGAGTTCTAGGAGTCCACGATTAATCTGTGGACATGTTAACCTGCGTAGGCGCAGGTTGTGCAGTCATCTGGGATGGAGTAGCCGTGGGCAGGGGAGCGGACATTCCTTCCCCAGTGTTTTTTGGGACTCAATTAGAGCTTCTGGTGGGATTCCTAAATAGAAAGCTGACTTGTGGGATGGTCAAGCTGTTGATGAGCTGCTGGGTAACTTGTTGAATAACTTGATTTCAGATGCAGAGGAACGACTTGGCACGGAAGAGCGACGGAGGAGGCGAGGCGCGCGCCGTAAGCAGGTGGGTCGGTACGTGGCGCCAGAGGGAAGCTGTGCCGTGTGGCTCTCGCTGAGCTTGGTCATTTCTCTGTTTCCTAGGTGTTCCTGTAGACATTGAAGAGGAACCCAGCGATGCAGGAAGATCCCCGTTAGCGCACGTGGCGTTTTCCTCTGTTGAAGATGGATTCGGTCCCTTGGCCCTCTGAAAGCTAAGTGGAGGCACGGGGGCTGGGAAGGGGCTGGGAATCGCAGGGACGGGGGTGAAGTTCTGGTAAGGGAAAGGGCCGTCCAGGAACAGTCCCCTTTGGGTGGGTAAAGGGCCCGGGGAACTTTAGAGTGCGTCTCCACCGTGTGCTGGGCGGGGCAGCTCCAGCCTGTGTCTGTGTTGTGTAGTTCGGGAAGCCTGCCTTGCGCCTGTCAGACGATCCCGTGGTCTCCTTGTGCTCAAGGGGCACAATGTGGATCTCAGGTGCCATCCCGGGATCTGGAATGCCAGTGCCAATTGGCCTGGTGGCAATTGGGTCCTGGATTCTTGTATCATCACCCGAAAGCGTGGATGGTGTTTACATTTTGGATGTTTCCGGTCAGTTGTAATTTATGGTGTCATTCTGGGCTGCATCATCAGCAGCTCTGCTCTCTACCCATCCAGTCTAAGGGACTGGCCCTTCAAGATGCTGGGAAGAAGTTCTTAGTCGTGCCGCCGTCTCTGTGTGTTTGCGCCTGCGCCGCCGTCTCTGTGTGTTTGCGCCTGCGCCGCCGTCTCTGTGTGTTTGCGCCTGCGCCGCCGTCTCTGTGTGTTTGCGCCTGCGCCGCCGTCTCTGTGTGTTTGCGCCTGCGCCGCCGTCTCTGTGTGTTTGCGCCTGCGCCGCCGTCTCTGTGTGTTTGCGCCTGCGCCGCCGTCTCTGTGTGTTTGCGCCTGCGCCGCCGTCTCTGTGTGTTTGCGCCTGCGCCGCCGTCTCTGTGTGTTTGCGCCTGCGCCGCCGTCTCTGTGTGTTTGCGCCTGCGCCGCCGTCTCTGTGTGTTTGCGCCTGCGCCGCCGTCTCTGTGTGTTTGCGCCTGCGCCGCCGTCTCTGTGTGTTTGCGCCTGCGCCGCCGTCTCTGTGTGTTTGCGCCTGCGCCGCCGTCTCATAAGGGGCTGTGATTGGCCCTTATTTATTTCTGGGGTTGCAGTAGAGGCTCCTCGCCTCACTGCTGCCTCCCTGCAGGTTCTTTTGATCGATGCAGTCTCTGGTTCGGAGTCTTTCTTGTTAGAGCGTTTTTGGTGCTGTTGATGTATTGTCTATAATTTTCTGAGGTGTGTCTGTCTGTGCACGTGCACATTTGGCTGGAGCTGCTCTGCCCGGAGGTGTGGAGTCAGAGGCGGGTGGATGGCGCTCTAGGGGTGTACAGTTAATCTGTTAACATGTTAACCTGCATAGGCAATGACTGTGCAGTCATCTGGGATGGAGTAGCTGTGGGCAGGGGAGCAGACTGTCCCTTCCCCAGTGTTATAGAGACTCAGTTAAAGCTTCTGGTGGGATTCTTAAACAGAAAGCAGACCTGTGGGATGGGCAAGCTATTGATGAGCATCTGGGTGACTTGTTCAATAACTCGATTTCAGATGCAGAGGGCTAACCTGGCACGAAAGAGCGACGGAGGAGGCGAGCTGTGCGCCGTAAGCAGGTGGGTCGTTGTGTGGTGTCAGTGGGAAGATGTGCTGCGTGCCTTTATACTGTGTGCTCTGATTAGTGAGAGTGTGTTTTCTCGTGTTGCTGTAGATGTTGACGAGGAACCCGGAGATGCTGGAATATCCCTGTCAGCGCACGTGGCGTTTTCCTCTGTTGAAGATGGATTCAGTCTCTTGGCCCTCTCAAAGCCAAGTGGAGGCTGGGGGTCTGGGAAGGGGCTGGGAACTGCAGGGAGGCGGTCAAGTTCTGTTTGGGGCAAGGGCCATCCAGGAACAGTCCCCTTTGGGCGGATGAAGGGTCCAGGAAATTTCACAGTGCGATGCCAGCGTGTGCCGGGCAGGGCAGCTCCAGCCAGCGTCTGCGTTGCGGTGTAGCTCGGGAAGCCTGCCTTGCGCTTGTCGGATGGTCCTGGCATCTTGTTGCATTTGAGGGACACGAAAGGCATCTCTGGCGTCGTCCCCAGATCCGGAACACCGGTGCCGATTGGCGTAGCGTCAATTGGGTGCCGGTTTTCTCTTATCAGCAGTTGAAAGCGTGGCAGGTCTTGGCATTTTGGATGTTTCCAGTCAGTTGTGTTTTATGGTGTCGTTGAGGGCTGCGTCGGCAGCTCTGCTCTCTACCCATCCAGTCTCAGGGACTGGCCCTTCTTCCCAGCATCTTGAAGTTTTTTAGCCGTGCCGCCGTCTCTGTGTGTGTTTGCGCCAGCGCCGCCGTCTCTGTGTGTTTGCGCCAGCGCCGCCGTCTCTGTGTGTTTGCGCCAGCGCCGCCGTCTCTGTGTGTTTGCGCCAGCGCCGCCGTCTCTGTGTGTTTGCGCCAGCGCCGCCGTCTCTGTGTGTTTGCGCCAGCGCCGCCGTCTCTGTGTGTTTGCGCCAGCGCCGCCGTCTGTGTGTTTGCGCCAGCGCCGCCGTCTGTGTGTTTGCGCCAGCGCCGCCGTCTCATAAGGGGCCGTGATGTTCGGCCCTTATTTTTTTCTGGGGTTGCAGTAGAGGCTCCTCAACTCACCGCTGCCTGCCCGCAGGTTCTTTTGATCCATGCAGTCTCTGGTTTGGAGTCGATCTTGTTATAGAGTGGTTTTGGTGCTGTTGATGTGTTGTCTGTAATGTTTTGAGGTGCGTCTGTCTGTGCACGTGCACATTTGGCTGGGGCTGCTCTGCCTGGAGGCGTGGAGTCAGGGGCGGGTGGACGGAGCTCTAGGGGTGCATGGTTAATCTGTGGACCTGTTAACCTGCGTAGGCAGAGGTTGTGCAGTCATCTGAGTTGGAGTAGGTGTGGGCAGGGGAGCAGATTGTCCCTTCCCCAGTGTTTTAGAGACTCAATTAGAGCTTCTGGTGGGATTCCTGTATAGAAAGCAGACGTGTGGGATGGGCAAGCTGTTGATGAGCTGCTGGGTGACTTGTTGAATAACTTGATTTCAGATGCAGAGGGACAACTTGGCACGGAAGAGCGACGGAGGAGACGAGCTGTGCGCCAGAAGCAGGTGGGTTGTTGCGTGGCGCCAGAGGGAAGCTGTGCCATGTGGCTCGTGCTGAGGTTGGTCGTTTCTTTGTTTCCTAGGTGTTCCTGTAGACATTGAAGAGGAACCCAGCGATGGAGGAAGATCCCCGTTAGCGCACGTGGCATTTTCCTCTGTTGAAGATGGATTCGGTCCCTTGGCCCTCTGAAAGCTAAGTGGAGGCACGGGGGCTGGGAAGGGGCTGGGAATCGCAGGGACGGGGGTGAAGTTCTGGTAAGGGAAAGGGCCGTCCAGGAACAGTCCCCTTTGGGTGGGTAAAGGGCCCAGGGAACTTTAGAGTGCGTCGCCACCGTGTGCCGGGTGGGGCAGCTCCAGCCTGTGTCTGCGTTGTGTATTTCGGGAAGCCTGCCTTGCGCCTGTCAGATGATCCCAGGGTCTCTTTGTGCTCAAGGGGCACAATGTGCATCTTGGGTGCCGTCTCAGGATCTGGAATGCCAGTGCCAATTGGCTTGGTGCCAGTTGGGTCCTGGATTCTTGTATCATCAGCAGAATGTGTGCATGGTGTTTGCATTTTGGATGTTTCCGGTCAGTTGTGATTTATGGTGTTGTTCCGGGCTGCATCATCAGCAGCTCTGCTCTCTACCCATCCAGTCTAAGGGACTGGCCCTTCAAGATGCTGGGAAGAAGTTCTTAGTCGAGCCGCCGTCTCTGTGTGTTTGCGCCTGCGCCGCCGTCTCTGTGTGTTTGCGCCTGCGCCGCCGTCTCTGTGTGTTTGCGCCTGCGCCGCCGTCTCTGTGTGTTTGCGCCTGCGCCGCCGTCTCTGTGTGTTTGCGCCTGCGCCGCCGTCTCTGTGTGTTTGCGCCTGCGCCGCCGTCTCTGTGTGTTTGCGCCTGCGCCGCCGTCTCTGTGTGTTTGCGCCTGCGCCGCCGTCTCTGTGTGTTTGCGCCTGCGCCGCCGTCTCTGTGTGTTTGCGCCTGCGCCGCCGTCTCTGTGTGTTTGCGCCTGCGCCGCCGTCTCTGTGTGTTTGCGCCTGCGCCGCCGTCTCTGTGTGTTTGCGCCTGCGCCGCCGTCTCTGTGTGTTTGCGCCTGCGCCGCCGTCTCTGTGTGTTTGCGCCTGCGCCGCCGTCTCTGTGTGTTTGCGCCTGCGCCGCCGTCTCTGTGTGTTTGCGCCTGCGCCGCCGTCTCTGTGTGTTTGCGCCTGCGCCGCCGTCTCTGTGTGTTTGCGCCTGCGCCGCCGTCTCTGTGTGTTTGCGCCTGCGCCGCCGTCTCTGTGTGTTTGCGCCTGCGCCGCCGTCTCTGTGTGTTTGCGCCTGCGCCGCCGTCTCATAAGGGGCTGTGATTGGCCCTTATTTATTTCTGGGGTTGCAGTAGAGGCTCCTCGCCTCACTGCTGCCTCCCTGCAGGTTCTTTTGATCGATGCAGTCTCTGGTTCGGAGTCTTTCTTGTTAGAGCGTTTTTGGTGCTGTTGATGTATTGTCTATAGTTTTCTGAGTTGTGTCTGTCTGTGCACGTGCACATTTGGCTGGAGCTGCTCTGCCCGGAGGTGTGGAGTCAGGGGCGGGTGGATGGCACTCTAGGGGTGTACAGTTAATCTGTTAACATGTTAACCTGCATAGGCAATGGCTGTGCAGTCATCTGGGATGGAGTAGCTGTGGGCAGGGGAGCAGACTGTCCCTTCCCCAGTGTTATAGAGACTCAGTTAAAGCTTCTGGTGGGATTCTTAAACAGAAAGCAGACCTGTGGGATGGGCAAGCTATTGATGAGCATCTGGGTGACTTGTTCAATAACTCGATTTCAGATGCAGAGGGCTAACCTGGCACGAAAGAGCGACGGAGGAGGCGAGCTGTGCGCCGTAAGCAGGTGGGTCGTTGTGTGGTGTCAGTGGGAAGATGTGCTGCGTGCCTTTATACTGTGTGCTCTGATTAGTGAGAGTGTGTTTTCTCGTGTTGCTGTAGATGTTGACGAGGAACCCGGCGATGCTGGAATATCCCTGTCAGCGCACGTGGCGTTTTCCTCTGTTGAAGATGGATTCAGTCTCTTGGCCCTCTCAAAGCCAAGTGGAGGCTGGGGGTCTGGGAAGGGGCTGGGAACTGCAGGGAGGCGGTCAAGTTCTGTTTGGGGCAAGGGCCATCCAGGAACAGTCCCCTTTGGGCGGGTGAAGGGTCCAGGAAATTTCACAGTGCGATGCCAGCGTGTGCCGGGCAGGGCAGCTCCAGCCAGCGTCTGCGTTGCGGTGTAGCTCGGGAAGCCTGCCTTGCGCTTGTCGGATGGTCCTGGCATCTTGTTGCATTTGAGGGACACGAAAGGCATCTCTGGGGTCGTCCCCAGATCCGGAACACCGGTGCCGATTGGCGTAGCGTCAATTGGGTGCCGGTTTTCTCTTATCAGCAGTTGAAAGCGTGGCAGGTCTTGGCATTTTGGATGTTTCCAGTCAGTTGTGTTTTATGGTGTCGTTGAGGGCTGCGTCGGCAGCTCTGCTCTCTACCCATCCAGTCTCAGGGACTGGCCCTTCTTCCCAGCATCTTGAAGTTTTTTAGCCGTGCCGCCGTCTCTGTGTGTGTTTGCGCCAGCGCCGCCGTCTCTGTGTGTTTGCGCCAGCGCCGCCGTCTCTGTGTGTTTGCGCCAGCGCCGCCGTCTCTGTGTGTTTGCGCCAGCGCCGCCGTCTCATAAGGGGCCGTGATGTTCGGCCCTTATTTTTTTCTGGGGTTGCAGTAGAGGCTCCTCAACTCACCGCTGCCTCCCCGCAGGTTCTTTTGATCCATGCAGTCTCTGGTTTGGAGTCGATCTTGTTATAGAGTGATTTTGGTGCTGTTGATGTGTTGTCTGTAATGTTTTGAGGTGCGTCTGTCTGTGCACGTGCACATTTGGCTGGGGCTGCTCTGCCTGGAGGCGTGGAGTCAGGGGCGGGTGGACGGAGCTCTAGGGGTGCATGGTTAATCTGTGGACCTGTTAACCTGCGTAGGCAGAGGTTGTGCAGTCATCTGAGTTGGAGTAGGTGTGGGCAGGGGAGCAGATTGTCCCTTCCCCAGTGTTTTAGAGACTCAATTAGAGCTTCTGGTGGGATTCCTGTATAGAAAGCAGACGTGTGGGATGGGCAAGCTGTTGATGAGCTGCTGGGTGACTTGTTGAATAACTTGATTTCAGATGCAGAGGGACAACTTGGCACGGAAGAGCGACGGAGGAGACGAGCTGTGCGCCAGAAGCAGGTGGGTTGTTGCGTGGCGCCAGAGGGAAGCTGTGCCATGTGGCTCGTGCTGAGGTTGGTCGTTTCTTTGTTTCCTAGGTGTTCCTGTAGACATTGAAGAGGAACCCAGCGATGGAGGAAGATCCCCGTTAGCGCACGTGGCATTTTCCTCTGTTGAAGATGGATTCGGTCCCTTGGCCCTCTGAAAGCTAAGTGGAGGCACGGGGGCTGGGAAGGGGCTGGGAATCGCAGGGACGGGGGTGAAGTTCTGGTAAGGGAAAGGGCCGTCCAGGAACAGTCCCCTTTGGGTGGGTAAAGGGCCCAGGGAACTTTAGAGTGCGTCGCCACCGTGTGCCGGGCAGGGCAGCTCCAGCCTGTGTCTGCGTTGTGTATTTCGGGAAGCCTGCCTTGCGCCTGTCAGATGATCCCAGGGTCTCTTTTTGCTCAAGGGGCACAATGTGCATCTTGGGTGCCGTCTCAGGATCTGGAATGCCAGTGCCAATTGGCTTGGTGCCAGTTGGGTCCTGGATTCTTGTATCATCAGCAGAATGTGTGGATGGTGTTTACATTTTGGATGTTTCCGGTCAGTTGTGATTTATGGTGTTGTTCCGGGCTGCATCATCAGCAGCTCTGCTCTCTACCCATCCAGTCTAAGGGACTGGCCCTTCAAGATGCTGGGAAGAAGTTCTTAGTCGTGCCGCCGTCTCTGTGTGTTTGCGCCTGCGCCGCCGTCTCTGTGTGTTTGCGCCTGCGCCGCCGTCTCTGTGTGTTTGCGCCTGCGCCGCCGTCTCTGTGTGTTTGCGCCTGCGCCGCCGTCTCTGTGTGTTTGCGCCTGCGCCGCCGTCTCTGTGTGTTTGCGCCTGCGCCGCCGTCTCTGTGTGTTTGCGCCTGCGCCGCCGTCTCTGTGTGTTTGCGCCTGCGCCGCCGTCTCTGTGTGTTTGCGCCTGCGCCGCCGTCTCTGTGTGTTTGCGCCTGCGCCGCCGTCTCTGTGTGTTTGCGCCTGCGCCGCCGTCTCTGTGTGTTTGCGCCTGCGCCGCCGTCTCTGTGTGTTTGCGCCTGCGCCGCCGTCTCTGTGTGTTTGCGCCTGCGCCGCCGTCTCATAAGGGGCTGTGATTGGCCCTTATTTATTTCTGGGGTTGCAGTAGAGGCTCCTCGCCTCACTGCTGCCTCCCTGCAGGTTCTTTTGATCGATGCAGTCTCTGGTTCGGAGTCTTTCTTGTTAGAGCGTTTTTGGTGCTGTTGATGTATTGTCTATAATTTTCTGAGGTGTGTCTGTCTGTGCACGTGCACATTTGGCTGGAGCTGCTCTGCCCGGAGGTGTGGAGTCAGGGGCGGGTGGATGGCGCTCTAGGGGTGTACAGTTAATCTGTTAACATGTTAACCTGCATAGGCAATGGCTGTGCAGTCATCTGGGATGGAGTAGCTGTGGGCAGGGGAGCAGACTGTCCCTTCCCCAGTGTTATAGAGACTCAGTTAAAGCTTCTGGTGGGATTTTTAAACAGAAAGCAGACCTGTGGGATGGGCAAGCTATTGATGAGCATCTGGGTGACTTGTTCAATAACTCGATTTCAGATGCAGAGGGCTAACCTGGCACGAAAGAGCGACGGAGGAGGCGAGCTGTGCGCCGTAAGCAGGTGGGTCGTTGTGTGGTGTCAGTGGGAAGATGTGCTGCGTGCCTTTATACTGTGTGCTCTGATTAGTGAGAGTGTGTTTTCTCGTGTTGCTGTAGATGTTGACGAGGAACCCGGCGATGCTGGAATATCCCTGTCAGCGCACGTGGCGTTTTCCTCTGTTGAAGATGGATTCAGTCTCTTGGCCCTCTCAAAGCTAAGTGGAGGCTGGGGGTCTGGGAAGGGGCTGGGAACTGCAGGGAGGCGGTCAAGTTCTGTTTGGGGCAAGGGCCATCCAGGAACAGTCCCCTTTGGGCGGGTGAAGGGTCCAGAAAATTTCACAGTGCGATGCCAGCGTGTGCCGGGCAGGGCAGCTCCAGCCAGCGTCTGCGTTGCGGTGTAGCTCGGGAAGCCTGCCTTGCGCTTGTCGGATGGTCCTGGCATCTTGTTGCATTTGAGGGACACGAAAGGCATCTCTGGGGTCGTCCCCAGATCCGGAACACCGGTGCCGATTGGCGTAGCGTCGATTGGGTGCCGGTTTTCTCTTATCAGCAGTTGAAAGCGTGGCAGGTCTTGGCATTTTGGATGTTTCCAGTCAGTTGTGTTTTATGGTGTCGTTGAGGGCTGCGTCGGCAGCTCTGCTCTCTACCCATCCAGTCTCAGGGACTGGCCCTTCTTCCCAGCATCTTGAAGTTTTTTAGCCGTGCCGCCGTCTCTGTGTGTGTTTGCGCCTGCGCCGCCGTCTCTGTGTGTGTTTGCGCCTGCGCCGCCGTCTCTGTGTGTGTTTGCGCCTGCGCCGCCGTCTCTGTGTGTGTTTGCGCCTGCGCCGCCGTCTCTGTGTGTGTTTGCGCCTGCGCCGCCGTCTCATAAGGGGCCCTGACTTTCGGCTCCTTTGTTTTCTGGGGTCACAGTGGAGGCTTCTTGCTACACTACTGCATCCTGCAGGTTATTTTGATTGCTGCGTGTCTGGTTTGGAGTCATTCTCATCTTTGGGTGTTGTCGGTGCCGTTGCCATCATGTGGTCTATAACATGCTGTGCAGCATCTGTCTGTGCTGGTGCGCATTTGGCTGGGAGCCGCTCTGCCCGGACACGTGGAGTCAGGGGCGGGCGGGCAGAGCTCCTGGAGTCCCCGGTTAATCTGCCAACGTGTTAAATCGCGTAGGCAGAGGTTGTGCAGTCATGTGGAATGGAGTAGCTGTGGGCAGGGGAGTCGATAATCCTTTCAGTGGTGGTTTGCAGTTGTTACTAAGAACATTGTTGACTAGTGTTTTCTGTGCTGTTTTTTCAGAGATGAAGTGTTTTAATGAAATCTTTATTTTCTTTCCTTTGCAGGTGATCGCATTGTCAATTTGGGTCACTTACCTATAGAGGCATTTTGCTAGGCTATGTAACACTCAGTTGTAGCCTTTGTTGATGGTAACAAAAGCAACTACAGACTGTGATCAGGGCCTGTGAGATAAGGCCCGCTTTACACTTTTGTGAAGAAATAGCCTCCTTTCAGCGAAAACACCACATTCAAGGCCGGAAGGAAGCTCCTACGCACCATAAACAAAATCTACAGCCGCGTGGAGCCAAGTCCGGTCGGAGGTCAGCGCAAACGATCCACCGAGAAGCAAGAAGACCACAGACTCAGCTATCACTATTGGCCCCAATCACAGCGTAGAGGGGTGGGTGAATAGTTTGTAAGGGTATAAATACTCAGGGTTTTCTACGCTCGGCCGGGACTTTAGCAGAAGCAGCAGCTCCAGTCAGCCTTCCCACCGTACCGTTCCGTTTGGTTAGCGATTTACACGGTTTTCGCCCGAGAGTTTGCCCCAATAGACCAAGGATTTAGACCCCAACCCACCCGTCCCCACACCCCCGGAAGGGAGGTAAGGATGTCGAGGTGTAGAGCGATGCAATTCTGAAATTCAGGCCGAGCGATATAAGGAATGAGGTGTACATGTACAATCCTTTGATGTTATGTAAATGTAATATCTTAGGTGTTTCCCTTATCCCCCGTTAGTCCGGGAGCCAAACCGCGGATCCGGCGCGGGGCTAAGTTCGGATCCGGCCGCACCTAGACTCCCCTCCGCGGAGGAGTTTAGAAAGCGAGGGGGTCCGTTCCGAACCTCGGGACTCCGCGGCGAGGCCTCCCTCTAGCCTTCAGCATCTTCCATCCACGTAGAAATCACTCTGAATCAAGTTCTAGCTAATTTTGATAGGCATATTTAGTCCACTGAGCAAGTAATAGCGTCCCTCGCCATCACTTTCCACGACGTCACAATTGGGAAGCCATGGAAGAATAGGTCACCGTGGTCAGGAACTATATGTGAAGGATGACAAGGGAATTAAGTGCAAACTCTTTCTCTTTCCTGACAATTAGCTTGAGATAGGTATTTAAAAGGGTCCGTGCGGTAGATGACACGCAGCACGTTTGGATAGCGTGAAACCTCGAGCGAATGTAGCTTGGGGTTTTAGTTATTTGTCCTCGGAGGTTCAAAGTTGTTTTTCCTTTTCAGGTCAATTCCAAAGGTAAAGAATAAAAAAAGCCCCAGCTGGGGGGTTTTCCCCCCCCCCCGTCCAGGTTTTTTTTCCCCTGGTCCCGGCCGCTCCGTAAGGCAACGTTAATTCCAACGTACGGACGGAGGTCCGGCCGGGACCGGGGTTTAGGCGGGCGGGGCGAGTTTAGAGGGCGCCGAGAACGGCGTTTCCGAGGGGCGACGCAGAGACGAGGCGAAGGCAGAGGGAGAGAATGGCACAGAACGGGTGCGGTGGTGTCGGTAGGCGAATGAGCGGTGCGTTAGAGTTGTGCGATGTGGTAACATTGTGGTTTGGGGTTGTAGTTATTTGTTCTGGCCGGTTAACGGTTTTTCCCTTTCAGCTAAATTTAAAATTTTAAATAGAATAAAAAAACCCCAGCCGGGGGATTTTTTTTTTTTTCCCCCGGCTGGGTTTTTTTTTCCCCGGTCCCGGCCGCTCCATGAGGCGACGTTCATCGCCAAGGTTTGGCCGCGGGCGCCCACGGGGCCGGGGTTTTGGCAGGCAGGGTCATTTTCGAGGCTCCCGGGAACGGCGTTCCCGAGGGGCGACGCAGACGCAGGGCGAGGGCACGAGCCAGGGGAACGGGCGGCGGATGAGCACGCGGTGGGTTTGTTATCCGAGCGAGTGGTGGGGTTTAGCTGTGTGATCTGGTACGATTGTGTTTTGGGGTTGTGGGTTTTTGTCCTTGCAGGTTACTGTTTTATTCTTTTCCGCTAAATTTAAAATTTAAAACAAAATAAAAAAACCCTAGCCGGGGTTTTTTTTTTTTTTTTCCCCTGGCTGGGCTTTTTTGTCCCCAGTCCCGGCCGCCCAGCAAGGCGACGTTCATAGCCAAGGTTTGGCCGCGGGTGCCCACGGGGCCGGGGTTTCGGCAGGCAGGGAGCATTTAGAGACTCCCGGGAACGGCGTTCTCGAGGGGCGATGTAGACGCACGGTGAGGGCAGGAGCCGGGGGAAAGGGTGTCGGGTGAGCGCACGGTGGGTTTGTTATCTGAGCGAATGGTGCGGTTTAGCTGTGTGATCTGATACGATTGTGTTTTGGGGTTGTGGGTTTCTGTCCTTGCAGGTTAATGGTTTTTCCCTTTCAGCCAAATATAAAATTTAATATAGAATAAAAGAAACCCCAGCCGGGGGATTTTTTTTTTTTTCCCCCGGCTGGGTTTTTTTTTTCCCCGGTCCCGGCCGCTCAGCGAGGCGACGTTCATCGCCAAGGTTCGGCCGCGGGCGCCCACGGGGCCGGGGTTTTGGCAGGCAGGGTCATTTTTGAGGCTCCCGGGAACGACGTTCCCGAAGGGCGACGCAGATGCGGGCCGAGGGCACGAGCCGGGGGAACGGCCACCAGCTGAGCAGGCGGTGGGTTTGGTATCTGAGCGAGCGGTGCGGTGCAGCTGTGTGATGTGGTACGATTGTGTTTTGTGGGTCTAGGTTTTATTTTGCAGGGTTATTTTAATTTACCTGAAAAGGAAAGAAAAGAAAAATAAAATAGAATTCAAAAATCCCATTCTGGGGATTCCCTCCCTGTGTGTCCATCCAGCACCCTCACGAGCGTGTTTTATCCCAGGTGCACAGCGCTCGGTGCGGTTCAGTTAATTGCCAAGGTTCAGATTACGGTCAGTCCGGGATGGTGGTTTTAGAGGCAGGGTTATGGTCGAGGCTCCCAGGAACAGTCTTTCCAGAGACAGTCGTTCGGGTTCTAGCCACAGTCGGTCCTCATTAGGAGGCCCGTTTAGGGAAAGGTCCCAGGAAGGCGGTTTCGATCAGTCGAGGAGTAGCGTGGGTAAACGGCCCAGGACAGGGACAGGGTCGCGTCGGGAGCGCATTATCCTCCGTAACGGGATGTGAGAAATTCTGTGCGAAATGCCGTGAGAAAGATCAGTTGGAATTTCTGTGTTGTGTCATAATGGTAATACCTCCAATGTGTAATCAATGTGTGTTTATTTGGGCCATCATTTGCAATGTGATGATGTACAAGAGTGACAAATGCTGTAATGCCTCTGTACTTGAAGCGATGATGTTCTCTGTAGCCTTACGCAATGTGATACATTATGTCTAGAAGCTGTAATATGGAGGAGTTTTTCAGGTTATGGGGATTGTGTTAATGCAACAGTGCAAAGAAAACCAGTTTGTAATCTGTTGGCTGAGATCAAATAGAGGTCATTATGATGTTGTAATATTTGGTTTGAAGAGGTCGGTCCTATCTAAGGGCCGTGACAAAGGTAATAAAGCAGACGTTCCTTTTTGTGGTCCCGTGTCTTTTTTTGGTTCAAGAGGAGGATGGCTGGACACTTTGCCCAAGTACCTGAGTCTGAGAGCATGGGGATTGTGACGGTGAGCATGTGCTGGACTTTCTTTGTCTGTGTCAGTGTATGTGCGTGTTGGACTTTGTCTCTGTCTTGTGTGTGTGCGCGTTGGACTTTGTCTCTGTCTTGTGTGTGTGCGCGTTGGACTTTGTCTCTGTCTGTGTGTGTGTGTAGGACTTTGTCTCTGTCTTGTGTGTGCACGTTGGACTTTGTCTCTGTCTTGTGTGTGCACATTGGACTTTGTCTCTGTCTTGTGTGTGCGCATTGGACTTTGTCTCTGTCTTGTGTGTGTAGGACTTTGTCTTGTGTGTGTGTGTGTGTGTAGGACTTTGTCTCTGTCTTGTGTGTGTATGTGTGTGTGTAGGA
The DNA here is from genome assembly GCF_963082525.1 of Nesoenas mayeri. Lineage (NCBI taxonomy): Eukaryota > Metazoa > Chordata > Aves > Columbiformes > Columbidae > Nesoenas > Nesoenas mayeri. Next base: position 13,496 of record NC_137558.1, on the reverse strand, counting down.
CTTTGTCTCTGTCTTGTGGGTGTAGGACTTTGTCTCTGTCTTGTGGGTGTAGGACTTTGTCTCTGTCTTGTGTGTGGGTGTAGGACTTTGTCTCTGTCTTGTGTGTGCACGTTGGACTTTGTCTCTGTCTTGTGTGTGCACATTGGACTTTGTCTCTGTCTTGTGTGTGGGTGTGGGACTTTGTCTCTGTCTTGTGTGTGGGTGTGTGTGTGTGCATTGGACTTTGAGCGGAATGATAGTTTAGGTTGAATGTCTTTGAGTGTGCTGTTATGGAAGTGTTTGTTTTGGATAGCATGTAGAATTTTTAGAGTTAGTTTCCAATACCAGGTGTTGGATTTTAGAGGTGCAGCAGTAGGGCTTCTGATGCTCAAGGGGAGTCTTAAAAAAGAAATTAAAAAGAAACAATAAATCCAAGTACTCCCCTTGAGCATCACAAGCCCTACTGCTGCACCAGACTTATTATTTTTATTCTTTTTATACACCAACAAACATACCAATATATTGCCCACACATACCAATTGTCTAAATCAACACACATTTGCATGACCAGGGGGACCACTCCCTAATTAAGCAAACACCAGCAGCACTTAATTAGGGACCACTCCCCCTGGTCATGCAAACCAAAAACAAATTATGCAAATAACCTAATTAAATATGCAAATTACACGAAAAAATTTTTTCCACCTCCACAACAAATCACTACAAACAAAAACACAAACACTAAAACAACTAAACCACATCAACAAATGCACAACACACTCACACATATGCAAATGACACAAACAACAAAATAAATTAAAAACAATACAAGAAAAAATAAACATAAAATATTTAATCACCAAACATAAACCAACACACAAAACAAAAAATAAAAACAAATAAACAAAAAAACGAAACACATTAAACACACTAAACAGCAACAAAAACCAACACATCAAAAAACACAAAACACATAACAAAAAATCAATACAACCAACAAACTAACATAAAAGCAAATACAAAACATTACACAAACAAAACAACAACCATAAAAAAAGAAAGCAACAACACACACTACAAAACAAACAAAACAAAACCAACATTCCAACATACCATCACAACAAAAATAAATTAACTAAACCAAAACATATAACTAAAAAAACCAAGACAACAAAACACAAACCCCACCCTAGAGCTCACACTACACATAAAACTACCAAAACAAAATCAACTGCAAACAACACAATAAACTACACTTCACAACAAAAATAAAAAAACAAACAAAAGCACACCAAAATAAAAACCTAAATACACAGCAAAATATACAAACAAATACAACCATACGACAAACAAAAAAACAAATAAAAATACAGACTACACATACAACACACAACACAAATACAAGACAACGAAAAGAAAACACTACACCTACACAACTACACATAATACAACTTAACATTCGGCACAACCTAGCAAAACAAATCACAATAAACAATACAAAACACATGACTACACAATTACAAACACAATTTACTATACAAAATCAAAAAACATAAAGACTACAATACACATCAGAATACAACTTCAACATCCACTTGCCACACATTTCAACATCACAACTACAAAAAGATTTATCACACACACAACAATACACATTACACACACACTACACAAGACACAACATCTAACACATACAATAAAGACTCCAATAACAGCACAGCTTAATCGTCACATCACAACACATATTACACCAAAACCTACATAGCAAGTAAGACTAAACATTACAATAGACATTACAATTACAATGATGATACAATTTACACAACAACTAAGGATACACATTACAATTACAATTGCAATACAGATGACAATACAACTTACAAAACACATTAGCATAACCTTTACAGCACAGATTAGGGTACAGCTTACAATACAACTTACAGTACAACTTACATTACAACTTACGGTTACAGTATACTTTACCATTACGGTACATACTGCATTTATGGTACACACTACAGCCACATTTAAACTTACAGATACAGTACAGGTTACAGTACAACATAGACTACAAGTTAGACAACAGATGACAGTTACAGTAAACCTTAGGGGTACAGTACAAGTTACGGTACAAGTTACGGTACAAGTTACACTACACCTTACCATTACAGGTAGAGTTACCATTACAGTACAGGTTACAGTAGGACAAAGGATACACATTAGGGTACAAGTTACAATTACATTACAGGTTACACTACAACTGAGGCTTACAGTTAGTATTACAGATAGCGTACAGATTACAGTTACAATACAGTTTACAATACAGGTTACGATTACAGTTACAGTAAAAGTTAGGGGACAGGTTAAAATACAGGTTGGCATACAACTTAGGCTTACACTTACAATACAGTTTACGGTACAGCTACGGGTTAGAGTACAGATTAAGGTACGAGTCAGGGTTAGGATTAGGGTACGGGTTAGGGTACAGGTTAGGGTACGGGTTAGGGTACGGGTTAGGGTACGGGTACGGGTACGGGTTAGGGTACGGGTTAGGGTACAGGTTAGGGTACGGGTTAGGGTTAGGGTTAGGGTTAGGGTACGGGTTAGGGTTAGGGTACAGGTTAGGGTACGGGTTAGGGTACGGGTTAGGGTACGGGTTAGGGTTAGGGTTAGGGTTAGGGTACGGGTTAGGGTTAGGGTACGAGTTAGGGTACGGGTTAGGGTACGGGTTAGGGTACGGGTTACGGTACGGGTTAGGGTACGGGTTAGGGTACGGGTTAGGGTTACGGTACGGGTTAGGGTACGGGTTAGGATACAAGTTAGGGTTACGGTACGGGTTAGGGTACGGGTTAGGGTACAAGTTAGGGTACGGGTTAGGGTTAGGGTACGGGTTAGGGTACGGGTTAGGGTACGGGTTAGGGTTAGGGTACGGGTTAGGGTTAGGGTTAGGGTACGGGTTAGGGTACGGGTTAGGGTTAGGGTACGGGTTAGGGTTAGGGTACGGGTTAGGGTACGGGTTAGGGTACGGGTTAGGGTACGGGTTAGGGTTAGGGTTAGGGTTAGGGTACGGGTTAGGGTACGGGTTAGGGTACGGGTTAGGGTACGGGTTAGGGTACGGGTTAGGGTACGGGTTAGGGTTAGGGTACGGGTTAGGGTACGGGTTAGGGTACGGGTTAGGGTACGGGTTAGGGTACGGGTTAGGGTACGGGTTAGGGTACGGGTTAGGGTACGGGTTAGGGTACGGGTTAGGGTACGGGTTAGGGTTAGGGTACGGGTTAGGGTACGGGTTAGGGTACGGGTTAGGGTACGGGTTAGGGTACGGGTTAGGGTTAGGGTACGGGTTAGGGTACGGGTTAGGGTTAGGGTTAGGGTTAGGGTTAGGGTTAGGGTTAGGGTTAGGGTACGGGTTAGGGTTAGGGTTAGGGTTAGGGTTAGGGTTAGGGTACGGGTTAGGGTTAGGGTTAGGGTTAGGGTTAGGGTACGGGTTAGGGTTAGGGTACGGGTTAGGGTTAGGGTACGGGTTAGGGTTAGGGTTAGGGTTAGGGTTAGGGTTAGGGTTAGGGTTAGGGTTAGGGTTAGGGTTAGGGTTAGGGTTAGGGTTAGGGTTAGGGTTAGGGTTAGGGTTAGGGTTAGGGTTAGGGTTAGGGTTAGGGTTAGGGTACGGGTTAGGGTACGGGTTAGGGTTAGGGTTAGGGTTAGGGTTAGGGTTAGGGTACGGGTTAGGGTACGGGTTAGGGTACGGGTTAGGGTACGGGTTAGGGTACGGGTTAGGGTACGGGTTAGGGTACGGGTTAGGGTTAGGGTTAGGGTTAGGGTTAGGGTTAGGGTTAGGGTTAGGGTTAGGGTTAGGGTTATGGGTTAGGGTTAGGGTTAGGGTACGGGTTAGGGTTAGGATTAGGGTTAGGGTTAGGGTTAGGGTTAGGGTTAGGGTTAGGGTTAGGGTTAGGGTTAGGGTTAGGGTACGGGTTAGGGTTAGGGTTAGGGTTAGGGTTAGGGTTAGGGTTAGGGTTAGGGTACGGGTTAGGGTTAGGGTTAGGGTTAGGGTTAGGGTTAGGGTTAGGGTTAGGGTTAGGGTACGGGTTAGGGTTAGGGTTAGGGTTAGGGTTAGGGTTAGGGTTAGGGTTAGGGTTAGGGTTAGGGTTAGGGTTAGGGTTAGGGTTAGGGTTAGGGTTAGGGTTAGGGTTAGGGTTAGGGTTAGGGTTAGGGTTAGGGTTAGGGTTAGGGTTAGGGTTAGGGTTAGGGTTAGGGTTAGGGTTAGGGTTAGGGTTAGGGTTAGGGTTAGGGTTAGGGTTAGGGTTAGGGTTAGGGTTAGGGTTAGGGTTAGGGTTAGGGTTAGGGTTAGGGTTAGGGTTAGGGTTAGGGTTAGGGTTAGGGTTAGGGTTAGGGTTAGGGTTAGGGTTAGGGTTAGGGTTAGGGTTAGGGTTAGGGTTAGGGTTAGGGTTAGGGTTAGGGTTAGGGTTAGGGTTAGGGTTAGGGTTAGGGTTAGGGTTAGGGTTAGGGTTAGGGTTAGGGTTAGGGTTAGGGTTAGGGTTAGGGTTAGGGTTAGGGTTAGGGTTAGGGTTAGGGTTAGGGTTAGGGTTAGGGTTAGGGTTAGGGTTAGGGTTAGGGTTAGGGTTAGGGTTAGGGTTAGGGTTAGGGTTAGGGTTAGGGTTAGGGTTAGGGTTAGGGTTAGGGTTAGGGTTAGGGTTAGGGTTAGGGTTAGGGTTAGGGTTAGGGTTAGGGTTAGGGTTAGGGTTAGGGTTAGGGTTAGGGTTAGGGTTAGGGTTAGGGTTAGGGTTAGGGTTAGGGTTAGGGTTAGGGTTAGGGTTAGGGTTAGGGTTAGGGTTAGGGTTAGGGTTAGGGTTAGGGTTAGGGTTAGGGTTAGGGTTAGGGTTAGGGTTAGGGTTAGGGTTAGGGTTAGGGTTAGGGTTAGGGTTAGGGTTAGGGTTAGGGTTAGGGTTAGGGTTAGGGTTAGGGTTAGGGTTAGGGTTAGGGTTAGGGTTAGGGTTAGGGTTAGGGTTAGGGTTAGGGTTAGGGTTAGGGTTAGGGTTAGGGTTAGGGTTAGGGTTAGGGTTAGGGTTAGGGTTAGGGTTAGGGTTAGGGTTAGGGTTAGGGTTAGGGTTAGGGTTAGGGTTAGGGTTAGGGTTAGGGTTAGGGTTAGGGTTAGGGTTAGGGTTAGGGTTAGGGTTAGGGTTAGGGTTAGGGTTAGGGTTAGGGTTAGGGTTAGGGTTAGGGTTAGGGTTAGGGTTAGGGTTAGGGTTAGGGTTAGGGTTAGGGTTAGGGTTAGGGTTAGGGTTAGGGTTAGGGTTAGGGTTAGGGTTAGGGTTAGGGTTAGGGTTAGGGTTAGGGTTAGGGTTAGGGTTAGGGTTAGGGTTAGGGTTAGGGTTAGGGTTAGGGTTAGGGTTAGGGTTAGGGTTAGGGTTAGGGTTAGGGTTAGGGTTAGGGTTAGGGTTAGGGTTAGGGTTAGGGTTAGGGTTAGGGTTAGGGTTAGGGTTAGGGTTAGGGTTAGGGTTAGGGTTAGGGTTAGGGTTAGGGTTAGGGTTAGGGTTAGGGTTAGGGTTAGGGTTAGGGTTAGGGTTAGGGTTAGGGTTAGGGTTAGGGTTAGGGTTAGGGTTAGGGTTAGGGTTAGGGTTAGGGTTAGGGTTAGGGTTAGGGTTAGGGTTAGGGTTAGGGTTAGGGTTAGGGTTAGGGTTAGGGTTAGGGTTAGGGTTAGGGTTAGGGTTAGGGTTAGGGTTAGGGTTAGGGTTAGGGTTAGGGTTAGGGTTAGGGTTAGGGTTAGGGTTAGGGTTAGGGTTAGGGTTAGGGTTAGGGTTAGGGTTAGGGTTAGGGTTAGGGTTAGGGTTAGGGTTAGGGTTAGGGTTAGGGTTAGGGTTAGGGTTAGGGTTAGGGTTAGGGTTAGGGTTAGGGTTAGGGTTAGGGTTAGGGTTAGGGTTAGGGTTAGGGTTAGGGTTAGGGTTAGGGTTAGGGTTAGGGTTAGGGTTAGGGTTAGGGTTAGGGTTAGGGTTAGGGTTAGGGTTAGGGTTAGGGTTAGGGTTAGGGTTAGGGTTAGGGTTAGGGTTAGGGTTAGGGTTAGGGTTAGGGTTAGGGTTAGGGTTAGGGTTAGGGTTAGGGTTAGGGTTAGGGTTAGGGTTAGGGTTAGGGTTAGGGTTAGGGTTAGGGTTAGGGTTAGGGTTAGGGTTAGGGTTAGGGTTAGGGTTAGGGTTAGGGTTAGGGTTAGGGTTAGGGTTAGGGTTAGGGTTAGGGTTAGGGTTAGGGTTAGGGTTAGGGTTAGGGTTAGGGTTAGGGTTAGGGTTAGGGTTAGGGTTAGGGTTAGGGTTAGGGTTAGGGTTAGGGTTAGGGTTAGGGTTAGGGTTAGGGTTAGGGTTAGGGTTAGGGTTAGGGTTAGGGTTAGGGTTAGGGTTAGGGTTAGGGTTAGGGTTAGGGTTAGGGTTAGGGTTAGGGTTAGGGTTAGGGTTAGGGTTAGGGTTAGGGTTAGGGTTAGGGTTAGGGTTAGGGTTAGGGTTAGGGTTAGGGTTAGGGTTAGGGTTAGGGTTAGGGTTAGGGTTAGGGTTAGGGTTAGGGTTAGGGTTAGGGTTAGGGTTAGGGTTAGGGTTAGGGTTAGGGTTAGGGTTAGGGTTAGGGTTAGGGTTAGGGTTAGGGTTAGGGTTAGGGTTAGGGTTAGGGTTAGGGTTAGGGTTAGGGTTAGGGTTAGGGTTAGGGTTAGGGTTAGGGTTAGGGTTAGGGTTAGGGTTAGGGTTAGGGTTAGGGTTAGGGTTAGGGTTAGGGTTAGGGTTAGGGTTAGGGTTAGGGTTAGGGTTAGGGTTAGGGTTAGGGTTAGGGTTAGGGTTAGGGTTAGGGTTAGGGTTAGGGTTAGGGTTAGGGTTAGGGTTAGGGTTAGGGTTAGGGTTAGGGTTAGGGTTAGGGTTAGGGTTAGGGTTAGGGTTAGGGTTAGGGTTAGGGTTAGGGTTAGGGTTAGGGTTAGGGTTAGGGTTAGGGTTAGGGTTAGGGTTAGGGTTAGGGTTAGGGTTAGGGTTAGGGTTAGGGTTAGGGTTAGGGTTAGGGTTAGGGTTAGGGTTAGGGTTAGGGTTAGGGTTAGGGTTAGGGTTAGGGTTAGGGTTAGGGTTAGGGTTAGGGTTAGGGTTAGGGTTAGGGTTAGGGTTAGGGTTAGGGTTAGGGTTAGGGTTAGGGTTAGGGTTAGGGTTAGGGTTAGGGTTAGGGTTAGGGTTAGGGTTAGGGTTAGGGTTAGGGTTAGGGTTAGGGTTAGGGTTAGGGTTAGGGTTAGGGTTAGGGTTAGGGTTAGGGTTAGGGTTAGGGTTAGGGTTAGGGTTAGGGTTAGGGTTAGGGTTAGGGTTAGGGTTAGGGTTAGGGTTAGGGTTAGGGTTAGGGTTAGGGTTAGGGTTAGGGTTAGGGTTAGGGTTAGGGTTAGGGTTAGGGTTAGGGTTAGGGTTAGGGTTAGGGTTAGGGTTAGGGTTAGGGTTAGGGTTAGGGTTAGGGTTAGGGTTAGGGTTAGGGTTAGGGTTAGGGTTAGGGTTAGGGTTAGGGTTAGGGTTAGGGTTAGGGTTAGGGTTAGGGTTAGGGTTAGGGTTAGGGTTAGGGTTAGGGTTAGGGTTAGGGTTAGGGTTAGGGTTAGGGTTAGGGTTAGGGTTAGGGTTAGGGTTAGGGTTAGGGTTAGGGTTAGGGTTAGGGTTAGGGTTAGGGTTAGGGTTAGGGTTAGGGTTAGGGTTAGGGTTAGGGTTAGGGTTAGGGTTAGGGTTAGGGTTAGGGTTAGGGTTAGGGTTAGGGTTAGGGTTAGGGTTAGGGTTAGGGTTAGGGTTAGGGTTAGGGTTAGGGTTAGGGTTAGGGTTAGGGTTAGGGTTAGGGTTAGGGTTAGGGTTAGGGTTAGGGTTAGGGTTAGGGTTAGGGTTAGGGTTAGGGTTAGGGTTAGGGTTAGGGTTAGGGTTAGGGTTAGGGTTAGGGTTAGGGTTAGGGTTAGGGTTAGGGTTAGGGTTAGGGTTAGGGTTAGGGTTAGGGTTAGGGTTAGGGTTAGGGTTAGGGTTAGGGTTAGGGTTAGGGTTAGGGTTAGGGTTAGGGTTAGGGTTAGGGTTAGGGTTAGGGTTAGGGTTAGGGTTAGGGTTAGGGTTAGGGTTAGGGTTAGGGTTAGGGTTAGGGTTAGGGTTAGGGTTAGGGTTAGGGTTAGGGTTAGGGTTAGGGTTAGGGTTAGGGTTAGGGTTAGGGTTAGGGTTAGGGTTAGGGTTAGGGTTAGGGTTAGGGTTAGGGTTAGGGTTAGGGTTAGGGTTAGGGTTAGGGTTAGGGTTAGGGTTAGGGTTAGGGTTAGGGTTAGGGTTAGGGTTAGGGTTAGGGTTAGGGTTAGGGTTAGGGTTAGGGTTAGGGTTAGGGTTAGGGTTAGGGTTAGGGTTAGGGTTAGGGTTAGGGTTAGGGTTAGGGTTAGGGTTAGGGTTAGGGTTAGGGTTAGGGTTAGGGTTAGGGTTAGGGTTAGGGTTAGGGTTAGGGTTAGGGTTAGGGTTAGGGTTAGGGTTAGGGTTAGGGTTAGGGTTAGGGTTAGGGTTAGGGTTAGGGTTAGGGTTAGGGTTAGGGTTAGGGTTAGGGTTAGGGTTAGGGTTAGGGTTAGGGTTAGGGTTAGGGTTAGGGTTAGGGTTAGGGTTAGGGTTAGGGTTAGGGTTAGGGTTAGGGTTAGGGTTAGGGTTAGGGTTAGGGTTAGGGTTAGGGTTAGGGTTAGGGTTAGGGTTAGGGTTAGGGTTAGGGTTAGGGTTAGGGTTAGGGTTAGGGTTAGGGTTAGGGTTAGGGTTAGGGTTAGGGTTAGGGTTAGGGTTAGGGTTAGGGTTAGGGTTAGGGTTAGGGTTAGGGTTAGGGTTAGGGTTAGGGTTAGGGTTAGGGTTAGGGTTAGGGTTAGGGTTAGGGTTAGGGTTAGGGTTAGGGTTAGGGTTAGGGTTAGGGTTAGGGTTAGGGTTAGGGTTAGGGTTAGGGTTAGGGTTAGGGTTAGGGTTAGGGTTAGGGTTAGGGTTAGGGTTAGGGTTAGGGTTAGGGTTAGGGTTAGGGTTAGGGTTAGGGTTAGGGTTAGGGTTAGGGTTAGGGTTAGGGTTAGGGTTAGGGTTAGGGTTAGGGTTAGGGTTAGGGTTAGGGTTAGGGTTAGGGTTAGGGTTAGGGTTAGGGTTAGGGTTAGGGTTAGGGTTAGGGTTAGGGTTAGGGTTAGGGTTAGGGTTAGGGTTAGGGTTAGGGTTAGGGTTAGGGTTAGGGTTAGGGTTAGGGTTAGGGTTAGGGTTAGGGTTAGGGTTAGGGTTAGGGTTAGGGTTAGGGTTAGGGTTAGGGTTAGGGTTAGGGTTAGGGTTAGGGTTAGGGTTAGGGTTAGGGTTAGGGTTAGGGTTAGGGTTAGGGTTAGGGTTAGGGTTAGGGTTAGGGTTAGGGTTAGGGTTAGGGTTAGGGTTAGGGTTAGGGTTAGGGTTAGGGTTAGGGTTAGGGTTAGGGTTAGGGTTAGGGTTAGGGTTAGGGTTAGGGTTAGGGTTAGGGTTAGGGTTAGGGTTAGGGTTAGGGTTAGGGTTAGGGTTAGGGTTAGGGTTAGGGTTAGGGTTAGGGTTAGGGTTAGGGTTAGGGTTAGGGTTAGGGTTAGGGTTAGGGTTAGGGTTAGGGTTAGGGTTAGGGTTAGGGTTAGGGTTAGGGTTAGGGTTAGGGTTAGGGTTAGGGTTAGGGTTAGGGTTAGGGTTAGGGTTAGGGTTAGGGTTAGGGTTAGGGTTAGGGTTAGGGTTAGGGTTAGGGTTAGGGTTAGGGTTAGGGTTAGGGTTAGGGTTAGGGTTAGGGTTAGGGTTAGGGTTAGGGTTAGGGTTAGGGTTAGGGTTAGGGTTAGGGTTAGGGTTAGGGTTAGGGTTAGGGTTAGGGTTAGGGTTAGGGTTAGGGTTAGGGTTAGGGTTAGGGTTAGGGTTAGGGTTAGGGTTAGGGTTAGGGTTAGGGTTAGGGTTAGGGTTAGGGTTAGGGTTAGGGTTAGGGTTAGGGTTAGGGTTAGGGTTAGGGTTAGGGTTAGGGTTAGGGTTAGGGTTAGGGTTAGGGTTAGGGTTAGGGTTAGGGTTAGGGTTAGGGTTAGGGTTAGGGTTAGGGTTAGGGTTAGGGTTAGGGTTAGGGTTAGGGTTAGGGTTAGGGTTAGGGTTAGGGTTAGGGTTAGGGTTAGGGTTAGGGTTAGGGTTAGGGTTAGGGTTAGGGTTAGGGTTAGGGTTAGGGTTAGGGTTAGGGTTAGGGTTAGGGTTAGGGTTAGGGTTAGGGTTAGGGTTAGGGTTAGGGTTAGGGTTAGGGTTAGGGTTAGGGTTAGGGTTAGGGTTAGGGTTAGGGTTAGGGTTAGGGTTAGGGTTAGGGTTAGGGTTAGGGTTAGGGTTAGGGTTAGGGTTAGGGTTAGGGTTAGGGTTAGGGTTAGGGTTAGGGTTAGGGTTAGGGTTAGGGTTAGGGTTAGGGTTAGGGTTAGGGTTAGGGTTAGGGTTAGGGTTAGGGTTAGGGTTAGGGTTAGGGTTAGGGTTAGGGTTAGGGTTAGGGTTAGGGTTAGGGTTAGGGTTAGGGTTAGGGTTAGGGTTAGGGTTAGGGTTAGGGTTAGGGTTAGGGTTAGGGTTAGGGTTAGGGTTAGGGTTAGGGTTAGGGTTAGGGTTAGGGTTAGGGTTAGGGTTAGGGTTAGGGTTAGGGTTAGGGTTAGGGTTAGGGTTAGGGTTAGGGTTAGGGTTAGGGTTAGGGTTAGGGTTAGGGTTAGGGTTAGGGTTAGGGTTAGGGTTAGGGTTAGGGTTAGGGTTAGGGTTAGGGTTAGGGTTAGGGTTAGGGTTAGGGTTAGGGTTAGGGTTAGGGTTAGGGTTAGGGTTAGGGTTAGGGTTAGGGTTAGGGTTAGGGTTAGGGTTAGGGTTAGGGTTAGGGTTAGGGTTAGGGTTAGGGTTAGGGTTAGGGTTAGGGTTAGGGTTAGGGTTAGGGTTAGGGTTAGGGTTAGGGTTAGGGTTAGGGTTAGGGTTAGGGTTAGGGTTAGGGTTAGGGTTAGGGTTAGGGTTAGGGTTAGGGTTAGGGTTAGGGTTAGGGTTAGGGTTAGGGTTAGGGTTAGGGT